>NC_133752.1:107940633-108543650 GCF_036562045.2 Rhinolophus sinicus | reverse complement strand
CCTAAAACTAACCTAACACTAACCCTAAACCTAAAATTAACCCTAACCTTAATCATAACCCTAAACCAAACGCTAACATAACCCTAATCCTAACAATAACCTAACCCTAAACCCTAACACTTACCCTAACCCTAATACGAACCCTAACCTAACCCTAACACTTACTGTAACACTAAACATAACCATAACCCTAATCCTAACCCTAACCAAAACCGTAACCCTAACCTAACCCTAACTGAAACTCTAACCCTAACCCTAACCCTAAATTAACCAAACCCTAACATTAACCCTAAACCTAACACTAACCCTAAACATAATGCTAACATAACCCTAACCCTAACCCTAACCTAACCCTAACCTAACCGTAACCCCAACCCTACCCCTAACCGTAACTGAAACCCTAAATAGAACCCTAACCCTAACCCTAACATTAAGCCTAACCCTAATTCTAACCCTAACCCTAACGCTAACATAACCCTAACCCTAACCATAACCCTAAACCCTAAACCTAACCTAATCCGAACCCTAACCTGACCCTATACCTAACCCTAAACTAACACTAACCCTAACCCTAACCTAATTCCTAACCTAACCACAACCCAAACCCTAAACCTATCCGTAACACTAACTCTAACCTAACCCTAACCCTAATCTAACCCTAATCCTAACCCTATCCCTAACCCTACCCTTAAACGTAACCCTAACACTTATATTACCCTAACCATAACCCTAACCCTAACTTAACCCTAATCCCAACCGTAACCTAACACTAATCCTAACCCTAAACTTAATGAGAACCCTAACCCTAACACTAACCTAACCCTAACCCTAAACCTAATTCTAAACCCTAACCCTAAAACTAACCCTAACCCAATCGTAAACCAGACCCAAAACCCTAACTCTAACCCTAACACTAACCCCAACCTAAACCTAAACGTAACCGTAACACTAACCCTAAGCCCCTAAGCCTAAACTAAACCTAACACTAACATTAAACCTAATCCTGTCATAAAAGTACCACGCGCTAACCGATTACAATAACCCTAATAAATTTAATTAAAAAAAAAAAAAAAAAAACTAATCCTAACCCTAACCCTAACCTGAACAGGAAACATATCCCTAAACGTAACCCTAAACCATAAACCTAACCCTAACCCAAACATAAACCCTAACCCTAAACTTAAAAGAAACCCTAACCCTAACCCTAACCCTAACCTAACCCTAATCCTAACCCTAAAACCTAACCCTAACCCTAAACCTAACATAACCCTAATCCTAAACCTAAAACCTAACCCTAACCCTTACCCTAAACTAACCCTAACTCTAACCTTAACCCTAACCTAAACCTAACCCTAACGCTAATCTAACCCAAACCCTAACCCTAAGACTAACGCTAAACCAAACCTAAACCCTAACCCAAAACCAAACTCTAACCCTAAAGCTAAATCTAACACTAATCCAAAACATAAACAAATCCCTAACCCTAAACCTTACACTAACCCTAACCTAATCCTAAAATTAACCCTAAGCCTAACCCTAACCTAACCGTAATCCAAACCCTAACCTTAACAATAACCCTTAGCTAACCCTAACCCTAACATTAACTCTAACCATAACCCTAAGCCTAACCCGAACTCTAAAATGATACTAACACTAATATTAACCCTAACCCTAAACCTAACCCTAACCCTAAAGCTAATATAACCCTATATCAAAACAAAACCATAACCTAACATTAACCGTAACCTTAACCTAACCCTAAACCTAACCCTAACCCTAAACATAACCCTAACACTAAAGTAACTCTAACTCTAAACCCTAATCCTAACCCTATCCGTAATCCTAAACTAACCCTAACACAAACCCTAAACCTAACCCGAACCTTAAACTAAACCTAAACTTAATATTAGCCCTAACAATAACCCTAACGCTAACATAACACTAAACCTAAACCTACACCAAAACCAAACCTTAACCGTAACCCTAACCCTAACCAAAACCTACCCCAAACCCTACAACTAAAACTAACACTAAACAAACCCCAAACCTAACATTAATCCTAACCCTAACCCTAACACTAAACTAACCCTAACCCTAACCATAACCCTAACCCTAACCTAACCCTAACCCTAAAGACTATTCCTAAACCGAACAGTAACAGTAACCTAACCCTAACCCAAACCCTAACCCTAACCCTTATCCTAAACTATTCCTAAACTTAAAATAATCCCTAACCCTAACCCTAACCCTAACGCTAACATTACCCTAACTCTAACCCTACCCTAAACCTAACACTATCCCTAACCCTAACACTAACCACAAACCTAACCCTAACCTCACCCTAAACCTAACCCTAAACCTAACTTTAACCCTAACCCTAATCGTAAACCTAAATCTAACCCTAACGCTAAACCTAACATTAACCCTACCCTAACCCAAACCCTATCCTAACCCTAACCCTAAGCCTAACCCTAACCCTAACCCTAAACCCTAACACTAACCCTAACCCTGAACCTAAAACTAACCCTAAACCTAACACATAATCTAACACCAAATCTAACCCTAACCCTAACACTTACCTATCCCTAACCGTAAATCTAAACCTAACCCTAAACTTAACCCTAAAGCTAAACTAACCCTAACCCTAACATTAACCCTAACCCTATCCCTAACACTAACGCTAACATAACCCTAAACCTACTCCTAATCCTAACTTCTAACCTTAACCCTAACCCTGAACCCTAACCCTAACCCTAAACTTAACCAAACCATAATCCTAAACCTAACTCTAAACCTAACCCTAAACTTAACCCTAAAGCTAAACTAACCCTAACCCTAACATTAACCCTAACCCTATCCCTAACACTAACGCTAACATAACCCTAAACCTACTCCTAATCCTAACTTCTAACCTTAACCCTAACCCTGAACCCTAACCCTAACCCTAAACTTAACCAAACCATAATCCTAAACCTAACTCTAAACCTCACCCTAAACTTAACCCTAACCCTAATCTATCCTTGACCCTAACACTAATCCTAACCCTAGCCTTAACCCTAACCCTAACCCTACCCTAACCCTAAACTTAACCTAACCCTAAACTCACACTAACCCTAACATTGACCCTAACTATAAACCTAAACCTAACCCTAACCCTTAACCTAACACTACCCCTAAATCTACCCTAAGTGTAAACCTAACCCTAACCCTAAACATATCCCTAAACGTAACCCTAAACCATAACCCTAACCCTAACCCAAACATAAACCTAACCCTTAATTTAAATGTGACCCTAAAACTAACCATAACCTAACCCTAAACCTAACATTAAACCTAACCCTAACTTTAACCCTAACCCTAATGCTAACATAGCCCTAACCCTAACCCTAACCCTACCATAACCATCACATTCAACCTAACCCTAAATTTAACCGTGACGCTAATGCTAATATAACCCTAACCCTAACCCTAACCCAAACCCTAAACTTAACACTAACCCTAAACTAAACCTAAACTTAACATTAACCCTAACCCTAACCCTAATTCTAACGCTAACATAACTCTAAACCTAAACCTAACCCAAACCGTAACCTAACCGTAATCCTAACCCTAACCTAAAACTAACCCAAACCCTAACCCTAAACTAACCCTAAACCTAACATTGATCCTAACCCTATCCCTAACCCTAACGCTAAACCAAATATAACCCCTAACACTTACCCAAACCCTAACCTAACCCTAACCCTAAACCCTAACACTAACCCTAAACCTAATCCGAACATTATACGAACCCTAACACTAACCCTAACCCTAAAACCTAACATAAACCCTAACCCTAATCCGAACCTTAAACTAACTGTAAACCACCCTAACCTTAACCCTAACCCTAAATGTAACCCTAACACTAAACCTAACCCAAAAGCAAACCCTAACCCTAAACGTAAGCCTAACCCTAACCCTAACCTAACCCTAAAACTAAACCTATACCAAAACCGTAACCTTAACTGAAAACGTAACCCTAACCTAACCCTACCCTACACCTAAACCATAACCATGAACATAACCTAACCTAACACTAACCCTAACCCTAACCCTAACCTTATCCCAAACCTCACCCTAACCCAAACAGTAACCCTAACACTAAGCCTAAACTAAACCTTACACTAAAATTAACCCTAAACCTAACCCTAACCCTAACCCTAACCCTAACCTAAACCTAACCCAAACACTAACCGTAACACTTACCCTAAACTAATCCTAACGCTAACATTACCCTAATCCTAACCCTAACCTTAATTAACCCTAATCCTATCCCTAACCTAACACTAACCCTAAACTAACTGCAATCCTAACCCTAACCCTAACGCTAACGCTAACCGATTCCTAAACCCTAACCCTAACACGAACTCTAACCGTAAACATAACCCTAACACTAACACTAACTCTAACCCTAAACCAAACCTTAAACTTACCCCTAACCCTAACCCCAACCCCAACCTAACCCTAACCCAAACACTAACCCTAACACTAACCCTTAACTAACAATAGCCCTAACGTTAACCCTAACCATAACCCTAACCGTAACGATAACATAACCCTAACCCTAACGCTAACACTAACCTAAAACCCTAACCCTAATCCGAACCGTAACCTAACCCTAACCTTAATCTATCACTATCCGTAAACCTAAACCTAACCCTAAACCTAACCCTAACGCTAAACTAACCCTAACCCTAATATTAACCCTAACCCTACCCTAACCCTAACCCTAAATCTAACCCTAAACTCACACTAACACGAATATTAACACTAACCCTAAACCTAAACCTAAACCTAAACTCTAACCCTAACACTAACCCCGAACGCTACCCAAAGTGTAAACCTAACCCTAACCCTAAACATATCCCTAAACGTAACCCTAAACCATAACCCTAACCCTAAACCTAACCTAACACTAACCCTTTCCCTAACACTAAACTCTAACTCTAACCCTAAACCTAACCCTAACCCTAACCCAAACCATAACAGTAAACCTAACCATAACACTAAACCTAACATTAACCCTAACCCTAACCCAAACCCTAACCTATCCCTAACCCTATTCCAAACCCTAACCTAACCCTAATGCTAACACTAACCCTAAACCCTAACACTAACCCTAACCCTAATTCGAACCTTAAGCTAATCCAAACCCTAACCCTAAACCTAAACCTTAACCTAACCCTAACATTAACCCTAACCCATAACCTAACCCCAAATCTAAACCTAACCCTAACCCTAACTTAACCCTAACCCAAACACTGACCCTAACACTAACACTAAACTTATCCTAATGCTAACAGTACCCTAATCCTAACCTTAACTTAACCCTAATCCTAACCACAACCTAACACTAACCCTAACCTAACCGTAACCCTAACCCTAACCCTAACGCTAACGCTAACCCAACACTAAACCCTAACCCTAACGCGAACTCTAACCCTAAACCTAACCCTAACTCTAACCCTAACCCTAAACCTAAAGCTAAAATTACCATAACTCTAACCCTAACCCTAACTTAACCATATTCCTAAACCTAAGTTAACACTAACCCTAAACCTAAACTTGACCCTAAGCCTAACCCAAACCCTAACCTAACCCTAACCCTCACCCTAAACCTAAACCCTAACCCTAAACCTAACCCTAACCTAATCCTAAACCGAACCCTAAACCCTAACTCTAACCCTAACACTAACGCCAACCTAAACCTAACCCAAACCGTAACCCTAACCCTAAGCCTAAACTAAACCTAACCCTAACATTAAACCTAAACCTAACCCTAACCCTAACCATAACCCTAACCCTAACGCTCACATAAACCTAATCCTAACCCTCACCCTAACCCTAACCCTAACCTAACCATAACCCTAACCCTACCCTAACCCTAACCCTAACCCTAACCTAACCATAACCCTAACCCTACCCTAACCTTATCCAAACCCTAACACTAACCCTAACCCTAACGTAATATTAACCCTAACCCTAAGCCTAAGCCTAACCCTAACCCTAACGCTAACATAACCCTAACCCGAACACTAACCATAAACCTAAAGCGTAACACTAACCCTAAGGCTAATCCGAACATTAACCTAACCCTAACCCTAACCCTAACACTAACCCTAACCTAAACTTAACCTAAAACTAACCATAAACCCTAACCCTTACCGTAACTCTAAAACTACCTAACCCTAACCAAAACCTGTTTTGTTTCCAACAGTAACCCTAACCCTATACTGGTTCGAACACTAACGCTAAAACTATTGGTTCGAACCCTAAACTTAACCCTAACCCTATCGTTGTTCCATCCCTAAACCTAACCCTAACCCTATCCTGTTTCGAACCCGAACCCTAACCATAACCCTAAACCTAACCCTATCCTGGTTCCAACCTTAACTCTAAATCTAACCCTAAACCTATCCTGGGTCCAAACCTAACCCTAACGCTAACCCTATCGTGGTTCCAACCCTAAACCTAACCTTAACCCTATCGTGTACCAACAATAACCTTAAATCTCTCCTGGTTTCAACGCTAACCAGAACCCTATCTTGGTTCCAAACCTAACCAAAGACATAACACTATCCTGGTTCCAACCCTAACACTAACCATAAACCTAACACTATCCTGGTTCAAACACTAACCATAACCCTAACCCTATCCTGGTTCCAACCCGAACCCTAACACTAACCCTATCCTGGTTACAATCCTAACCCTAAACCTAACCCTATCCTGGTTCCAACACTAACCCTAACCCTAACCCTAACCCTATGCTGCTTCCAACCCTAACCGTAATCCTAACCCTAACCCTATCCTGGATCCAACCCTAACCATAATACTAATCCTATCCTGGTTCAAACCCTAAACTTAACCCTAACACTAACCCTATCCTGGTTCCTACCCTAACGCTAAACCTAACCCTAACCCTATCCTGGTTCCAACCCTAAACCTAACCCTATTGGTTCCAACTCTAACTCTAACCCTAAACCTAAACTGGTTCCAACACTAACCCTAAACCTAAACCTATCCTGGTTCCAACCATAACCCTAACCCTAACCCACACCCTATCGTGGTTCCATCCCTAACCCTAACACTAACCCTATTGTGCAGCAACCATAACCTTAACCCTATCCTGGTTCCAACCCTAACCCTAACCCTATCCTGGTTCCAACCCTAAACCTGCTCTATCCTGGTTCCAACCCTAACCCTAACCTTAACCCTATCCTGGATCCCACCCTAACCCTAAACCTAACCCTATCCTGGTTCCAACCATAACAATAACCCTATTCAGGTTCCAACATTAACCTTAACCCTAACCTTATCCTAGTTCCAACTATAACACTAACACTATCCTGGTTCCAACCATAAACTTAACCATAACCCTATCCTGGTTCCAACCCTAAACCTAACCCTAACCCAAGCCCTATGCTGGTTCAAACCCTAACCCTAACCCTAACCCTATCCTGGTACCAACCATAAACCTAATCCTAACCCTAACCCAATCCTGGTTCCAACCCTAAACCTAATCTTAACCATAACCCTATCCTGGTTCCAACACTAAACCTAACCCTAACCATATCCTTGTTCCAACACTAACCCTAACCCTAACCCTAACCCTTTCCTGGTTCCAACCCTAACCTTCACCCCAACCCTAAACCCTGCCCTGCCCTGGTTCCAACCATAACCCTAACCCTAACCCTATCCTGATTCCAACCCTAACTCTAACCCTAACCCTATCCTTGTTCCAACCCTAACCCTAACCCTAACCCTAACCCTGTCCTGGTTCCAACCCTAACCCTAACCCTCTCCTGGTCCCACCCTAACACTAACAGGATCCTGGTTCCTATGCTAACCCTAAACATAACCCTATCCTGGTTCCAAACCTAACCCTAACACTAACCCTATCCTGGTTCCAACCATAACAATAACCCTATTCAGGTTCCAACACTAACCTTAACCCTAACCCTATCTTGGTTCCAACCCTAACCCTAACTCTAAACGTATCCTGGTTCCAACTATAATCTCTAAATCAAAGAGATATGTTGTTAAAAGTCAGAAAAAAGGACTTCCGGAAAAATGGCGGAGTGAGGTGAGCCTTTGTAAAGCTCCCCTGGAATTTACAAAGAATCGAACAACAAAAACTCCACAAAGGACTCCCTGCACAGCAGACAAGCAACACGAAGAGGCCCACTACCGACTGATATCACCTACAGGTGGGAGATTCGCGCGAGTGGAGGGAGGAGGAAAGGGAGAAGCGCGCGGAGACGGAGCCACGCGGGCGCAGGACGCAGACCTCGCTCAGTGCGCCGAGCTCGCTGCTTCCCGGAACTACCGCAGCTGCGGGAGAGGGAAGAACTCGGACTGCTAGGGCTCCGCCAGGGCTCCACAGGGCTGAGGGGACAGCATATAACACGGCTGAACCCAACGCTCACGGCAGAGACCTCGGAGAAAAGACTGAGGGAAAAAGGCTGAAAACGGTGGTTTAAGCCCGCACTGCCGAGCAGAGAACGGAGCCTTAGGCACTGAGACTAGCCCCCCCTCCCTCCCCTCCAAGAGCTCGCCCCGCCCCCACCTGTCCGGTGCTAGAAGCGAAACAGTAGCAGTGTCAGATCAAAACAACAGAAAATTTGCTGTTTTGAGATCTGTGGACCGCAAACACAAATTCACAGCCCAACTAGTTCCAGCAAAGGGGAGAGAGCTGTGGAAGCAGGACCAGCTGTGGTGGTGGTCGCCGCCATTGCTCTGGGCCACCTCTCACAACTCACCCCGCCCCTGACCCCACCTATCTGGGCAGATCCCTGCAGGAGTAAACAGAACTGCTGAAATATACCGGCTCTGAATCAGCAGCTGGAAGAGCTTTGGAACATCAAAAGCTCTCCGCATACCCACCGGGACACTGCGCCCTGTGACCTAGACGAACTATTAACAGAGGAGAAGCCCGTCTCCCAGGGAATTCCCCCATTGCGTGAGAAGTTGGAATAGTGCAGAGAAAACATAGCAGTACTGTGTGGGAGAAGAAAAATAAGTTGCAGTTGGAGAAATAATAAAACATTCTACCAACAAATACTGGCAAACAAAAGAAAGATCGCTTCCTATCAACCTGTTGCAGAAGTCACTCCTGTAGATGTCTAGGAAGAGAAATAGTAAACCAGTAATCGCCATGAATAATCAAGGCAACAACATAGCTCAGAAAGAAAGTGAAAAATCTCCAGAGAAGGCACTTAAAGATACAGAAATATGTGACTTAAATGACAGAGAATTCAAGATTGCAGTTCTGAAAAAACTCAACGAAATACAAGAAAACACAGATAGGCAGTTAAAGGAACTCAGAAACTCAATCAAAGAACAGCATGAACATTTTACGAAAGAGATTGAAATCTTAAAAAAGAACCAAATAGAATTTCTGGAGATTAAGAACTCAATAGAAGAAATTAAGAATGAAATAACCAGCTTAGGTAGTAGAGTTGACCAGATGGAGCAAAGAATCAGTGACATCGAAGATAGAAACCTGGAAATGACACAAATTGAAGAAGAAAGAGACTTGAGACTTAAAAGAAATGAAAGAACTCTACAAGAACTTTCTGACTCCATCAGAAAGAGCAATATAAGAATAATGGGCATACCAGAAGGAGAAGAAAGAGAGAAAAGGGAACAGAGAATATATTCAAACAAATTGTCGATGAGAACTTCCCAAATTTGTGGACAGAACTGGACCCTCGAATCCTAGAAGCAAATAGAACACCTAGTTACCTCAATCCCAACAGACCTTCTCCAAGGCACATTGTATTGAAGCTGTCTAAAATCAACGACAAAGAAAGAATCCTCAAGGCAGCCAGGGAAAAGAAGACGGTAACTTACAAAGGAAAGCCCATTAGATTATCATCAGATTTTTCAGCAGAAACTCTACAAACCAGGAGGGAGTGGAACCAAATATTCAAACTATTGAAAGAGAGAAACCATGAGCCAAGAATAATATATCCAGCAAAGATATCCTTTAAATATGAAGGAGGAATAAAGACCTTTCCAGACATACAGAAGCTGAGGGAATTTTCTAATACACGACCTGCACTACAAGAAATACTAAAGGAGGCTATGCGATCACCATCAACAGGGACAATTTGTGGCAACCAAAACTCAAAAAGGGGGAGAGTAAAGGCCTGAACCGGAATATGGGAATGGAGAAAGTAAGCGTGCTGAAGAAAATGGCATACTCTAAATATCAAACTTTCTTTTACATAAACTTAAGGGTAACCATTCAAAATAAATCCAGAATTGAAATATATACTGAAATAAAAATAGAAACAGAGGGAAACATCATAGAATACCACCACACAGAAATAATAGACAACAACAACAAAAAAAAGGCAAAGAAACAATGGAGACACAAACTTACCAGAAAACTAAGGATAGAATGACAGGAAATCCTCACATATCAATAATCACCCTAAATGTAAATGGACTGAACTCACCAATAAAAAGGCATAGAGTAGCAGATTGGATCAAAAAACAAAACCCAACCATATGCTGTCTCCAAGAGACACATCTCAGCTACAAGGACAAGCATAGACTCAAAGTGAAAGGGTGGAAATTGACACTCCAAGCAAATGGTACCCAGAGATAATCAGGTGTAGCCATAATGATATCAGATGAAACAGACTTCAAGGTGAAAAAGATAACAAGAGACAAAGATGGACATTTCATAATGGTGAAGGGGACTGTACAACAAGAAGACATAACAGTCATCAATATTTATGCCCCCAATCAGGGAGCACCGAAATACACCAAGCAACTACTAACAGAACTAAAGGGAGAAATTGACCAAAACACAATTATACTAGGGGACTTAAATACATCATTGACAGCTATGGATAGATCATCCAAACAGAAAATAAATAACGAAATAGTAGCCCTAAATGACACATTAGATGAAATGGACATAATTGACATTTATAGAGCACTTCATCCTAAAACATCAGATTATACATTCTTTTCTAGTGTACATGGAACATTCTCAAGGATAGACCATATATTGGGACATAAAATCAGTCTCAACAAATTTAAAAAGATTGAAATCATACCATGCATATTCTCTGATCACAAGGCTTTGAAATTGGATATCAACTGTAAAAAGAAAGCGGGAGTAAACACAAATACATGGAGACTAAACAACATACTTTTAAAGAAGGACTGGGTCAAAGAAGAAATTAGAGGAGAGATCAAAAGATACATAGAAACAAATGACAATGAAAATACATCCTACCAAAATTTTTGGGATGCAGCGAAAGCAGTTTTAAGAGGGAAATTTATCTCATTACAGGCCTATCTCAAGAAACAAGAAAACTCCCAAATAAATAACCTCATGTTACACCTTAAAGAACTAGAAAAAGAAGAACAAGTAAAACCCAAGGTCAGCAGAAGAAAGGAAATAACAAAAATTAGAGCAGAACTAAATGAAATAGAGAACAAAAAGACAATAGAAAAATTAATGTGACAAAGAGCTGGTTCTTTGAAAAGATTAACAAAATTGACAAACCCTTGGCTAGACTTACTAAGATAAAAGAGAGAAGACACTGATTAACAAAATCAGAAACGTAAAAGGGGAAGTTATCACGGACACCACAGAAATACAAAGGATCATCCAAGAATACTTGAAGGACTATATGCCACCAAATTCAACAACCTAGAAGAAATGGACAAGTTCTTAGAAACATATAGCCTTCCAAGGCTGAACCATGAAGAACTGGAAAATCTAAACAGACCGATCACCAGTAATGAAATTGAATCAGTCATCCAAAACCTTCCCAAAAGCAAAAGTCCGGGACCAGATGGCTTCACTAGTGAATTCTACCAAATCTTCAAAGAGGATCTAATACCAATCCTGCTCAAACTCTTCCAAAAAATTGAAGAAGAGACAGCACTCCCTAACTCATTTTACGAGGCCAACATTACCCTGATACCAAAACCTGGTAAGGACAGCACAAAAAAAGAAAACTACAGACCAATATCTCTAATGAATACCGATGCAAAAATCCTAAATAAAATTCTAGCAAATCGAATACAACAATGCATTAAAAAGATTATTCATCACGACCAAGTGGGGTTCATCCCCGGGGCACAAGGATGGTTCAACATACGCAAATCCATCAATGTGATACATCACATAAACAAAATAAAGGACAAATTCATATGATTATATCAATTGATGCAGAAAAAGCATTTGACAAGATACAACATCCATTTATGATTAAAACACTTAATAAAATGGGTATAGAAGGAAAATACCTTAACATAATAAAGGCCATATATGACAAACCCTCTGCTAATCTCATAATTAATGGAGAAAACTGAAGCCCTTTGCTCTACGTTCAGGAACACGACAGGATGTCCCCTATCACCTCTGCTTTTCAACATAGTGTTGGAAGTCCTTGCCAGAGCAATCAGGCAAGAGAAAGAAATAAAAGGCATCCAAATTGGGAATGAAGAAGTTAAATTATCACTCTTTGCAGATGACATGATGCTATATATAGAAAACCCTAAAGACTCCACCAAAAAGCTATTAGAAACAATCAACGAATACAGTAAAGTTGCTGGCTACAAAATCAACGCACAAAAGTCCATTGCCTTCCTATATACTAACAATGAAATCTCAGAAAAAGAAATTTAAAAAAACAATTCCTTTTGCAATTGCAGCAAAAAGAATAAAATACCTAGGAATAAACTTAACCAAGGATGTGAAAGACCTATATGCTGAAAACTATAAGACATTTTTGAAAGAAATTGAAGAAGACACAAAGAAATGGAAAGACATTCCATGCTCATGGATTGGAAGAATCAACATAGTTAAAATGGCCATATTACCCAAAGCAATATACAGATTCAATGCAATCCCCATCAAAATCCCAATGGCATATTTTAAAGAAATAGAACAAAAAATCATCAGATTTGTTTGGAACCACAAAAGACCCCGAATAGCCAAAGCAATCTTAAGGAAAAAGAACAATAATGGAGGTATCACACTTCCTGACTTTGGCTTGTACTATAGGGCTACAATAATCAAAACAGCATGGTATTGGCAGAAAAACAGACACATAGACCAATGGAATAGAATTGAGAACCCAGAAATAAAACCACATAAATACGGACAGATAATTTTTGACAAAGAAGCCAAAAACATACAATGGAGCAAAGACAGCCTCTTCAATAAATGGTGCTGGGAGAATTGGATAGCCACGTGCAAAAGAATGAAACTGGACTGCTATTTGTCACCATGTACCAAAGTTAATTCAAAATGGATCAAAGACTTAAGCATAAGACCTGACACAATAAACTGCATAGAAGAAGACATAGGTACTAAACTTATGGACCTTGGGTTCAAAGAGCATTTTATGAACTTGACTCCAAAGGCAATGGAAGTAAAAGCTAAAATAAACGAATGGGACTATATGAAACTTAAAAGCTTCTGCACAGCAAAAGAAACCATTGACAAAATAAAGAGGCCACCAACTGAATGGGAGAAGATTTTTGCAAACAGTGCCTCCGATAAGGGGCTAGTATCCAGAATATACAAGGAACTCATGCAACTCAACAACAAAAAAACAAACAACCCAATTGAAAAATGGGCAGAGGACTTGAAGAGACATTTCTCCAAAGAGGACATACAAATGGCAAATAGACATATGAAAAAATGCTCAACATCACTAATCATCAGAGAAATGCAAATCAAGACCACAATGAGATATCACCTCACCCCAGTCAGAATGGCTATCATCAACAAGACAAATAATAACAAATGTTGGAGAGGCTGTGGAGAAAAAGGAACCCTCATACACTGTTGGTGGGAATGCAGACTGGTACAGCCATTATGGAAGGCAGTGTGGAGGTTTCTCAAAGAATTACGAATAGAATTGCCATATGACCCAGCAATCCCTCTTCTGGGTATCTACCCAAAAAATCTGAAAACATTTAGCGATAAAGACACGTGTGCTCCAATGTTCATTGCAGCTTTGTTTACGGTGGCCAAGACATGGAAACAACCAAAATGTCCTTCGATAGATGAATGGATAAAGAAGTTGTGGTATATATACACAATGGAATACTATTCGGCAGTAAGAAAAGATGATATAGGAACATTTGTGACAACATGGATGGATCTTGAGAGAGTAATGCTGAGCGAAACAAGTCAGACAGAAAAAGCAGAGAACCATGTGATTTCACTGATATGTGGTATATAAACCAAAAACAACAAAATAACAAGACAAACATGAGAAACAGAAACTCATAGACACAGACAATAGTTTAGTGGTTGCCAGAGGGTAACGGGGGCGGGGGGTGGGGGGTGGGAGATGAGGGTAAGGGGGATCGAATATATGGTGATGGAAGGAGAACTGACTCTGGGTGGTGAACACACAATGGGATTTATAGATGATGTAATACAGAATTGTTCACCTGAAATCTATGTAATTTTACTAACAATTGTCACCCCAATAAATTTAATAAAAAAAGAAAAAAAAAGAAAAATTAAGAAAAAGCATAAAAAAAGAAAAAGAAAGAAGAAAAACAAGCAAGTTTGTATAAGCTGCAGAAAACCTTCACCTCTGTTGGAAAGCTCTCCAAATTGTATCCCTAATATTCTATGATGTTTCAGACGTTAACGTTTGCCACAGAAAAGTATTGTCAGATCGGGATTAAGCAGCCTGAAACACTTCTTTAGTAATGGGCATATAGAGCACAGTTTTATAATACTTCTCAAACACAGGTGATCTTTCTGGAATCTTCCTACTGGGGCACAGTAAATGATTTCTGGTAAAGTACATATTCTTTGGAATACAATGTAACAAACACTACCCCAGAAATAGTTATTTAGGTTATCAATTCAATAAAACGACTTAAAGCATTTGTGTCTATGTTTTCGAGCTTGGAGATACAGGGGTGAAGAATAGCCCCTGCCCTCAGAAAGCTCCGGGTTCAGACGGGGAACGATAAAATAACTGCAGTCTAGTGTGATAGAGACTGTGATAGGAGCACAGATTCTTGGAACCAGGACTGTCAGTGTTTGAAGGGAGCTCTGGAGAGTGAGGTGAAGTTCATCTGTTGGAGAGGAAGGAGGAGGGTATTTTAAAGGGAAGAGCCGCAGATGACAGCACAGAGGGCTACTTTGTATTTACTTTCTCTAGTGTATGTTCAAGTTTAGAGGATCTTTTATGAGTTTTCAAATTCAATTTAGAACTATGTAGTTTTTTAAACTATAAATTGTTTTCTCTGTTTTACAGTTTGATTTTACACCACTTTTAGTTGCTGTGCGTAAGAACGGACAGAAAATGGTGGGATTTTTACACAACAGACATGCAAACATACATGCAGTTGACAAGTGGAAAAGGTACAGTTGTTTGTTCTTTTTTTAAAAAACTTAGTATTGTTTTAGAGTGGTAACAGTCACTCAAGTCACAAAGATTAAATTAATAAGAAGACAATTATTCTATAATTACAAAGTTATAAATATCAGCACGTCATCATTTAGGAAGAAAAGCAATTATTCTGACTGGTGAACAGAAGAAGCATATCCTGCAGGATTCATATTCGTTTATGATATTGACTGATGTCATTTGTCATTGTAGTTTTTGGTCACATGGTATTATATTAGCTAAAGGGTTTTCACAGTAATGTTACTAGTTTTGTATAGTATGGACTCTAACTTAGTTTCTGATGCAATATTAGATTTAGTCTCTCTGACATTTTTTTTAACCTCTACTGTGTATTCAGTTTTCATTAAAAGATACACATTAAATGTAAATAGGAGTTGATTTGTTGTTCGGATGACTCTGCTTTACATTGTTTTCTTCAAGGAATGGTGATGTTGTAGGGTTTTCCCTAAGCGACTGTGAATTACTACTACCAGACAGTCCTCAGTTTTTATCCTTCTTCATTTCTAGTCTATTTTGATGTTGTTTGTTTTCTATTTTTAATTGGTATTTAACCGAATAAACTTTTTCTTTAATGAAGACAAGCCACGGATGGGTGATAAGAAAAGAGATGGGCTTTCAGTTCATTCAGGACTGGGTTCAATGCTCAGCTTTCCTACGTGTCACGTGTGTGACCATAGGAACGTTACTGTCATCACCACACATGTTTCCCGATGTGGAAACGAGGGAAATAATATCTCCTTCAAGGATGGTCATGTGTCATGACCGAACATGTGATTCAGTGCCCAGCACATGAGCACCATTAACTCAACGATGACAATGATTACTAGAATTATTACTAATATTATTGTTTTGAGCCTGCCAAGTAGCTTTAACTTACCTGACTTCTGGCTGACTTTGGATGCACCATATATAAGACTAGGAAGAAACAGGAATTCTTGATTGAAATCTTCACCTACTTCAGATAAGTGACCTCAGCAGAGTTACTTGTCTATTAAAGAACTTTAAATTAGCAACTTCTAGGTGGTACCTAAGTGGGGCAAGAGGCTTTTTTGTTTGTGTGTTCTTTTGTTCCTTGATTGTAGCCTTGGACATAATTTAAAAGATGAACACTTAAGCGTGTAAATGGTCGATTCTATACAGACAAGCAATATATTGAACTCGGTAAAGACTATCACTGGTGCTGTTTACATAACTTAAAGTTCCTAAGGGTGAAGTGATCTCTCTGTTATTTCAGAACGGCCCTCATACTTGCTGTAAAGTATGCATCCTCAAATACAGTCGTGCTTCTGCTTCAGGCAGGTGTTGATGTCTTTGCTCGAGATTGCATTGGATGGACTGCAGAAGACCATGGGATTATTAGAGGTTTTGAGGCGTAAGTGTTTACATTGAAATGCTAGTTATCACCAAACTGAGCTTCAAAACACTTTAACTGTTACTTCTTAGGTAACAGGTGAGACTTCATAACTGGGCTCAGGCAGTGGGGGAATGGCAGTGAGTTAGTAGACATCCTCAGCCAGAAACCAAACAACCGGTCAGACGTGTAAGACGTAGCAAAGGGACAGATTCCTTATCACACAACTTTGAAGACCTTTATCTTTAGGGATCCCAACGTTCTCCATTTCATCCCAAGCATAACCCCTGTGTGTCAGGTACCAATAATGTTTCTTCTCTGACTTTTTCAACTAGTTATTTGGGGGTGTAAAATGTACAGTTTAGCAGGAAATTCTCTATTTTCTGGAGGCTATCGGCTATGCTCTCCCCCTTGAAATTTTTAAGAAGCCAAAGTGTTCCCTAAGTCCAAGGGGGACCATCCTCTTTCACAAGTCAGATGGAGAGGGAACGAAGGTCATTCTGGTCATTCATTGGTTTCCATTGATTGTGTTGCTGCAGGCTTGCTGTAGCAATGGGTCCTGTCGTCATGACTACCTGTGCTCCCAGGTGCCCTTGCTGATCCCGAGTCCTCGGTGTTCGTGGTTTTCCACACTTGGACTTCCAAGTGACGATATTTTTTACTTGACACGCATGTGTTTGTTTACATTCTCAGCCCCTATTCCAGAGCACCAGCACCCTGTCCCGGGAGCTTGGACTTCTAGCTTTAGCCACACACACCCTTCCCCAACACTGAAAAACAAAACTATGCGGGGCCCACATCTTAGCCCAGACCTCATGATGACTTACCCTTTTGAGTGTCTTGTTTTGTCTTCTGCTAGCACATGTTAGTTGGAACATTCTGAGCTGTCAGAGAGGTGCCAGTAATGCTGCAGGAAAAGATCAGACTTTCCTTTCTCCTTTGTTACCAGATCTGTACGCCAAGGCCACTTGCTATCCCATGGAGTATCTTTCCTTAGGTCCTGGAAGGTCCCATAACGCCTTTCCCACAGTAGCAGGCACTAACTTGCCTGTGATTCCTTAGTTAAGATGAGGCTCAGTGATCTGTTTTCCAAAATAATGAAAATCTGTCAAGTGACTTGACTCTCCCTCAAGTATCAGAATATTTAAAGTTTTGCCTGACATGGAAGCCAGTAAACAGGAAGCTCTGGATCTAAAGGAGGTTACTTGGTGTTAGACTAGCTGCACCCCTTCCATGCCTCATGAATGTGCATGTGTTATATCTTCCAAGTCAACTGGGGATGCCTAGGAAGGTTAGAAAGATCTGATAGTTCAGAGTTTCAGGAGGTAGTCATGAGACAGAAGTAGTCCAAGCCAGGTCTTGACTTCTATACGTTTTCTGCCACTGGTGTGATTAGCTACGATAATAGGGGGCAACTATGTTATCTGACTTATTGAGGTAACATATTTCTAAATGCCTTTAATTACAAATTACATAATAGCTGAGATGTACTGAATTACAAACCACAAAGAAAGAATAGCTAATAACCAACATTTAAAACATTTTCTGTAAACTGCAGCATTTGAATGTTAAATAGAACCTATGAAAAGCACACATTAGATTTATTTGGAATTCCAAAACAATTTCAAAAACTAAAGCTCAAAAAAACTTATTCCATTGCCTTCCATTTTGTTGTATTATCTATTTGATCCTCTGACAACCTGTAAAATAAGGCAGTGAGCTGCTTGGTTTGTAGAGGAAAACTCTGAGCCTAACAGCAGTGACTTCTCCGACAATGGATCTTGTGGACTATGGAACTAGGATTTCTCAGTTCTCGCCACTTGCCCCTGCTAATTCTAATTAACTGACTGAACTATTCTGCCCTCACCATGACTGGTTCACCTTGCTTTTTTGTCTTCTTTAATCACATGCTTAAGAAAAATTTTGTACAACTTACCATGTTGTTGTTTTTTTAACTTAAGTTGATAGGGGTGACAACGGTTAGTAAAATTACATAGGTTTCAAATGTCCAATTCTTTAATATATTGTCTGTATATCACATTGTGTGTTGACCACCCAGAGTCAGTTCTCCTTCTGTCACCATGTATTTGACCCCCTTTACCCTTTTCTACTATCTATCCCCTCTTCCACTTACTCTCTGACAGCCACTGAACTGTTGTCTGTGTCTATGAGTTGTTTTTTCTTTGTTTGTCTGTAGAACTTACAAAATTGAAGCGTATGGGATAATTCAAGTTTTTATATTAGCTCAGACATTACCTGAAATACTCTAAGAATTCCATGTTTTGATAAATGTGTTCCTGTCAGTTATACCACAGTAATATTATCACCTCTTTTACACATAGCGACGCCAAACTAATTTCTGATTGTAAAAAAGAGAGGAGATGGAAAAAGTCTTCTGACAATAACAGTCGAGGTAAGACTCCTAATAGTGAAGTATACTTTGTGGTCCTACCAGACATACAGTAAGACTAAGAAAGTTTTGCTATTGAAAGAGCTGTTAAAGCAAAATGTGTATATTGCATGTATATTTTTTCTTTCTTAGTTAATGTCTTTCTTAATAGTCTAGTATTCAGAATTATTATAAAAGTGAATTGTCGGTATTTAAAATCTGAGAGCGTATTGTGTGAAAAGAAAGTCATTTATCTAGTCATGACCCCTACAATCCCATATGATATTTGTGTAAATACGAAAAATGATTTTTAAATCAGTATGTTGTATGTTTCTTCTATAATCACCTTGCAACAAGTTGGACTTGTTCTAAAAATGGACCTTTGTTTAAATTTTACATCAAATGGCTTACAGGTAGTGAATGAATTCTTGTGATTACATTGTGGTTTGTCTCACCATAATGTAACTAAAACTAGGAACTCAACAATACCTTCCTAGTCCCATAAACAAATGGCAAACAGTAAGAACTGCAAAACTTAGCCAGTGTGAAGGAATCGCAGTGAGACTGTTTTTGAAAGGTATCTCCTGATGCAAGTCAGTAAAGCTGTGCCTTGCTGAGAAGCATGGGTTATTTTCCATGTGGCTATGCCAACAAGTTCTCACTAGTATCACCTTTTTTCCTCATAAGTCAAAACAGAGTGAGACATGTTGACCTCATTAGAAGAAGCTGTTTTCTTCTGTTCGTTGGATAGTTGTCATGACAGTGTAATTTCTCTAGAACAAGATGCTCTGTAGCCATTAGTCAAAAGATAATCACAATAAATGTTCCCATAGCCCAACTTAGGACTCGAAAGATGATAATAAAAGTACAGAAAAGTTTCACAATGACAAAAACGCTATTCTACTCACTGGATGTGGCACCTTGTGCATTGTACAACATGAAATGCCCGAGGACCCCTTAAACATAGTAGACCTCTATCAAAGCACTTGTGTCGGTGGTTTTGCAAGTTATAGGAAACACAGAGATGAGACGGAATTTGATCTTTAATGTGCCCCTAATACTTTAGAGCTGTCCCTGGTTTATTTCTGGGGTTTCTTAAAACAGAATTTTCAAGGGCAATCTTTTCATTCATTTATTTATTTGCCTCTGCAGCCGTTTGCTATGTAAGCATCAGGTGTCTTTTAGGTACTAAGTATTATTTTGATGTTGCAGAAGACAAGCGTTTTAAAACCACAGTCCCTACCCTCCAAGAGCTTGTTCTTATCATTGTCATTGCTATTATTTACTATACGTTACACAGTGCTTACTAGGTGCCAGAGCCCACTGAGAGCTTATCATTATCATTATTGTTTTTTATTGGGTGTGTAGTATGAGATCTGACAATTAAGTTCGAGAACTCGCCAGCGTGCACTTACATTATTAGCAGCACTGTACAAACAGCTCAGTAAGGTTTCATAACCTTGGTATATCAGTGTCTCAGAGCTGTGTTCGTGTTGACGTGTGGCAGTGTCTTGCTGAGTGGCGCTCATTATTGTTGTTGCATGTTTTTGTGTGCCATTGCGAGGCTGTCTGAGCTTGAATTAGAGCTATGATCAAACATTAAATTTCTTGTTAATCTTGGCAAGAGTGGAAGTCAAATCAGAAACATGTGAGTCCAGGTTCATGGGGATAATGTCGTGAAGAAAACGGCCATGTACAAATGGATTAAACGTTTTTCTGAGGGGAAAGATTGCGTCACTGATGAAGAGACGTCAGGGTGGCCAATAACGACCAGAACTGAGGAAAACATTGCAAAAGTTCATCGAATTGTGAGTCAAATGCATCGGCTGACTGTGAGAAGCATAGCAGACCAAGTACACATCGATAGAGAAACAGGAAAATTTTAACTGAAAATCTTGGCATGAGAAAGGTGTGTGCAAAAATGGCTCCAAAGGAGCTCACTGATGAACAAAAGCAAAGGAGAGTCAAAGTTTGTCAAGACCTTTTGGAGAGTGAAGACGATGTTTTGGGCTGTGTTTTCACTGGTGATGAAACATGGGTGTACCGATACGATCCTGAAACAAAGCATTGAAGTGTGCAATGGAAGTCATCTAATTCTCCACGACCAAAAAAGTTCCATTAGTCCAAATCAAGAGTCAAAACAATTTTGCTAACCTGTTTTGATAGCAAAGGAATTATATATTATTTGGACCTACTGGCCAAACAGTTAACCAAATTTAGTATTTGGAAGTGCTGAAAAGGCTGCATGAAAAAGTTAGAAGGAAACAACGTGAACATTTAGCCCACAATTCATGGCTCTTGCATCACAACAATGCACCAGGCCACACGGCACTGTCTGAAAGACTTTTTAGCCAGTAAACAAATAACTGTATTGGAGCACCCTCCCTACTCACCTGATCTGGCCCCCATAGGCTTCCTTCTTTACCCGAAGATAAAGGAAATACTGAAAGGAACACATTTTGATGACATTCAGGACATCAAGGGTAATATGACAACAGCTCTGATGGCCATTCCAGATAAAGAGTTCCCAAATTGCTTCGCAGGGTGGACTAGGTGCTAGCGTTGGTGTATAGGTTCTGAAGGGAAGTACTTCAAAGGTGACCATAGTGATATTCAGCAGTGAGGTGTGCAGCAATTTTTCTAGGATGACTTCGTGAACCTAATTATCAGACCTCGTGGGCCAGACACTTGATGTCCATGATGACGATTTCGGTTATAAAAATCTGGGTAGGATTTAAGGGAAGTATGCAGCGTGAGTGGGAGTTGTCCAGATAAAGAGGCAGAAGGACCATGTTGGGCAGGGGAACCAATAACCAAGAGTACAGGTTTGGCAGAAGGAACTGCAGACATAGGCTAAGATACACAGTGAACTCTGCAGGATTTACGAGCAGTTCAGTTTTGATGCTATAAAAAGCGTGCTGTGGGAATGGTTGAGAAGGTGGTGAATACCTAGGTAAGGCAAGCTTAGGAAGGAGTTGCTCTTATCCTGTAGGCCTTGGGAAGTATATCAGTTAGAATGTTTTAGCCGCAGGTAATAGGTGACCTAATTAACAGTGGTTACCACAGGAGGAACCAGGATGGTTTTGGTGGGTCTGTGATGCCATCAGGATCCCTGTTGTTCTCCCTGTTTCAGTTGTGAGGTCGTCAGTGTTTTGTTTAGGTCCCATTTGCTGGCTGGTTAATTAGCAACGGTTCCAAGCATCATATTCTCACATGACGATATCCAAAGACTGAGGACTGCGTTTCTGCAGGGGTTTCTATTTTCCTTTTATGTTTTATGAAAATATAGTTGGCATACGATATTATATCAGTTCAGGTGTAGAACATAGTGATTTGACATTGCTATAACTCGTGACGTGATCACCACAGTATGTCTAGTAAGCATCTATCACCCTTCAAAGTGACTGCGATATTTTTGACATGTTCCCTGTGCCGTTAACTGCATCCCTGTGGCTTAGATATTTCATCACTGGAGTTTGTACTTCTCATTCACCTGTTTTTCATTCGTCCCCTCAATTCCCTCTCTTCTGGGAATCATCACGTTGTTGTTTTTTTTAGCTATGGGTCTGTTTCTGTTTTGTTTGTTTTGCTTTTTTAGGTTCCACATGTAAATGAGATCATAAGGTATTTGTCTTTCTCTGTCTTCTTTCACTTCACATAATACCTCTAGGAACGTCCATATTGTTACAAAGGGCAAGATTTCATCTTTTATGGATGAGTTATTATTATATCAGTTATATTATGGATGAGTTAATTATTCTAATATCAGTCATAGTATTACTGTATACACACACACACACACACACACACACACACACACCTCCCACAGACACACATATCAAATCCTCTTCATCCAGTCATCTATTGAAGGACACCTATGTTGCTTCCATATCCTGGCTACTATATATACTGCTGCAATGAGCATAGAGGTGGAGATATCTTTTCAACTTAGTGTTTTGGTTTTCTTTGGACAAATACCCAGATGTAGAATTGCAAGATCTCATGGCAGTTCTATTTCTAACTTTTTGAGGCATCTCCTTACTGTTTCCCACAGTGGCTATAACAATTTACAAATCCAAAAACAGTGCAGGCTCGGTTTTCCCTTTCCTCCACTTCCTCGCCACCATTTGTTATATGGGACCATTTTGATGATAGCCATCTGACAGTCATGAGGAGGTATTGCACTGTGGTTTTGATTTGCCACAAGCCATGATAAACAGTGATGTCCAGCTGTGTGATTCTTTTAATAGAAAGAAAACTGAGAGGCTGCCAGTAGACCCACGTGACATTTACAGGCTGGGGTCTGGCACATGCTGGTACCCACACCAGTTAGTGGTAAAGCAGTCACTGATTAGCTTAGTATCATCATTTTTCTCTGTGGAGCTGGAGAGAGGCCATGCTCTTTGTGTATTGGGACAGGAAATATCCACAGAGCATTGTGGTTCTCCAGTGAGAATGAAGACGAAGAAATGGCAAGTGGGCAGGGACTCAGCAGTGGTTACTGCAGGGATCATGGGAGAGTTTTGAGCAGACTAGGAAAAAGATGAGATGGCATTCGGACACTCTGGTTGTGGTATAAAGCAGGGACCAGCAAGCCTATTCTGTAAAGGGCCTGATTTTAGGCCATGTGGTCTCCGTCATACCTACTCACGTCTGCCATTATGGTGTGAAAGCAGTCGTGGGCCAACTGAATGGGCAAGACTGTGCTACAGTAAAGCTTTATTTACAAAAGCTGATGGCAGGATGAAGTTTGCTGGCCCCCTCACATAGAGGCTAGTTTGTAGAAAAGCGCCTACAAATAACTGGCAGACAAAGGAGGCTTTTACTTCCTTGAACTAGTATCAGTGCGCTATGATGTTTTCAGCCATCCATTTTGAGAGAAAAAAAGTCAGGAAGGTTAATTTATTCCATTTAACATGTTGGTGTTTGCTGGCTTATATCTTTCTCATTTGTTTTGCTGACAATAAATCCTATTCATTTAGGAAGTAACAATAACAGTCGGTTATTAACAGCCATCTGCTCAGAGCCCCTGTTTGACTAGGGCAGTGGCTGTGGCAAAACAAAGCAGAGCCTGGAGAGTGTTATGGTTAATACGATTTAGTGATGATTGAATGTAAAAAGATAGTGGAGAGAGAGAAAGTCAGATGATTCCTAGGTTTCCAGATTGTGCACTAGCATTTCAATGGGACATGAGAAGAGTGACTAGGACATTATCAGATGGAGAGCGAAGAGCAGCAGGTCAATAGGGAAGCACGTGTTTTTCTCTGAATGTTGAGTTTCTTGGTATATCCATGGGTAACTCATCCTACATGTTGGATATAATTTTTTGTTTCATTTTCACTTACTCTGTTAACCACTGCCTTTTCATACGAGAGCTATGTTTTTAGTTTTAGAAGAAATGAAGAAATTTAGAAACCAAAGGAACTCTGTAATCAGTGTACATTATTATACTACAAGTGATAGTTATTTGTTTTTCTGTAAGTATCCCAGTTACTTGATCGATTCATAACTATTATAAAAATAGTTTTCTGCCTAGTTGCAGAAAATTTTCTGCCTAGTTGCAGAAAACTGACAATGAGATCCCTTCATTTTCTCTATAGGAATTGATTCAAGATGTTGCCATTAGGATGTTCTATTTTTTATTCTGATTAAAATAGGATGGTTGCTTGTTTTACAGTATTTTCTGACATCATTTCATTTATCCCCTTTATGCCTTTATTCAAATATATCTAGCTCTACAGGAATCTGCAAAAGAAGAATCAATAAAAAGAAATTTATCAACAGGTAATCTGCAAAATCACCATCTGACCTTAATCATGTAGAAAGCATCCACCCAAATAATGAAAAGTTCATATAATGCAATTTATTAGAGGTTCTTAACACCACAGTTAGGTTTGGTTATCCACTAGAGCACTTTACAGGACTCATCCTGTAGTAGTACTCACACCTGTGATTTATTACAGTGAAAGCAAAATCAGCAAAGAGAAAAGGTGTATGTAACAGGGTCTGGAGGGAACCAGGCACAAGTTTCCAAGACTCATGTCCTGTGGAGTTAGCAGGATGTGCTTAATTTCTCCACTGTTAAATTCTGGCACCACCCGTGAAATGCTGTCTAGTGGTACCAGAGTCTCATTAGACTCAGTGCCTAATGCTTTCATGGCACGCCAGTCACATAGGCAGCGTCCCCCTAGCAAGTACCAACATTCCTGATTCCCAGAAGGAAAGCGAGTGTTCAGCACGAACCACCTTGTTTGTACAAGCAGTTCAGGCACCGTGAGCCACACTTAGTTAGGGAATGGCGGGAACCCTCCCCATATGCAGGTTTCCAGACACCAGCCAAGGGCCAGCCGTTCAAGTAGGACTTTCAAAGGATAGCAGTCAGGCCTGCTGTGTGAAATCTTTTCTGCACAACAGTTATAGGCCTGACTTAATTTTGGGTGTAGCTTAAAATATTAATAGCAAGTAATATGGTGACATGCCTTGGTAATGGTTTCAGTTGTATCATCCATTAAAAATGATAGTGCTGGTTACTTTTTTGCCTTTTGGTGAATATTTCACAGGTATTTGTACATACATTACTATGGCAATAACCATGGCAATTTTAATCTTTCCTTTTTATCTGATTAATGTTTCAATATAGCTTTTAAATAAAATCAGCATAATGATTTCTGATTTAAAATTAGAATAAAAGTTGTCCTTTAAGTGTAGGGATGATTCCATTTTGATTCACTTGGCACTACATCTATACACCATGATAAAGCGAGATGTTCATTCACATTTATCAGTTATTTTCTTGTGTAAGTATTCCAAAAATGATTTGCTTTGTTTATGGAGTTTCATATGCTTCATTCAGTTGGGTGAATAATCATATTCTGATACTGGATCTTTATGTTCATTTTCAAGGTGACTGTGTTTTGAAAATAGCATTAATGTGTTCATATCTGCTAATAGCAGGTTCAGTAGAAAACTTTTTCTTTTTCTTTAATTAGTAAGCCTTCGTTATTAGAGCAGGTTTAGGTTCAGGGCAAAATTGAGTGGAGAGTACAGAAAGTCCCCTCAAAGCCCGTGTCCCTGTACACACAGAGCCTCCCTCACTGTTGACACCCTGCACCCGAGTGGTACATTTACGACGATCGATGAACTGCACTGACTCAACATTACCACTCACAGCCCACACTTTACATTAGAGTTCACTCTTGCTGTTGTACAATCTGTGGGGTTTGACAAACGTATAAGGACATGTCTCCATCCTTCCAGTATCACACAGAATAAATTCACTCCTAGATATCCTCTGTGGCGTTTCCTCAGCCCTCCCTTCTCCCTAACCTCTGGAAACCACTGGTGTTTTTACTGCTTCTATAGTTTTGCCTTTTCTGAATGTCGTATAGTTGGAATCATACAGTGGCCATCTTTTCGAATGTTTAAAAAATTGAAACTCCAGGGTCATTTAATGTAGTTATTCAAGATAACTTCTTTGTCTTTCAGGGGGGTTTGTTTGCTGTTATTCATTGGCTTAGGATCTGATGATATATGACTTACAAGGTAAAAAACCATGATTTCTATACGCATTTGCCACTATGGTGAGGGATGAGAAAAATGGCATCACACGCTGCTATACAGCAATGACTCTTTGGACCTTCCTGCTCTATGAGGTGAGTCCGGATAGACTCTCAAGCAATGAGGGAAACAGTCTCAGGGGTTGTACTTGATAAAACTGGAATCACAAAGTCTTTCATACTTGCCCTACATTGGAGAGATGGCCGGAAAGAGTCTGTTTCCATGTTTTGCCGTGCTGCAAATTAGACTGCCTCTTGACTAAGCTGCTAATAACAGGGTGTTTCATCCTAAGCTGAATACCCTTGACCGAAGAGCGGCACCAGTGGTACTGTGTAAGAGCAAAAAAGGGTTCAAACTGCTCTTCATGACGGAAGTCCAGAAACATCATGCTATTTAAATTTGACCTTGTTAGCTTATGATACTAATTTTACTACTGATACCATTTTCGTTCATTCTGATGGGTCTGGTTAGGATTACAATCATTGTAAGTAGCACTTGACTTGTAGCTATCAAATTTTGACGCATCCCGTTCATTTTTCTTTCATTTTATATAAATATATCCATACATGCACACATATATGTACCTGTATATGTGTGCATATGTGTACATATATATAAACATAAATGTATATATACACACACACACATATATATGAGAGGAAGTAGAAGTTCTTCATGTATTAATTTCCTACCAATTGTATCATTAATATTCACTTTACTATAGTCTTCAGGGGTTGTCCCAAAGAAATATTTTCCATAACTTCAGTCCGATAGTTTTAAAGTTCTGTGTTTTTCTATTGTGAATTTACAATGTATTTGAATTTTTTCTTTAATAGTGGATGAGTGTTCTGAAGGAGACCCTTCAAGCAGGTAGGTTTTTATGGATTTTTCAAACTCACATGTTAACTGAGAGTGCAGAGAGAAGCGAGTAACCTTTACTGAGTGTTCTGCTCTGGGCGAGACCCTATACTATGTGCCTAACGTTGGTTGTCTCAGGTCCTCGGCACAGTAGCTGTGCACAGTAGCTGTGCTGTTCGGCCTAGTTTTTATTCATTAGACGAGTGTGGGTCCAGGAGGTGGATTAATTGATCCCTGGTTCAATAGTTACCAAGTGGCTGACCCATGATGTGACCTTCAGCCTACTTGTCTTCCAAGTCCATTCTCTGGTCCTTCAGCCTGTACAGAGAAGTTGCTGGGTAGCTCTGGGTTCAAGATTCAGGTACAATTCAGGTGATCTCAAAGAGTCCAATTTAGTTTCGTGTTAACGCTGATTTAGAAGTTTCCTACCAAGTCCAGTTAGCCCAAGCTTTTGTCTAAATGTACTTGACAATTTCAGCAGTAACGAGAGCCTTCTTTTCACCATCAGTGTTTAGGCCAGATCTCAGTTAGCTGTGGCCACAGAACCACAGGTTGTACATAAGCAAGACCTAATCAGGCAAATGTTTTCAGGTATAATGCGATGTACCCTTCTTGGGATGAATCGTTGTTCTGTAAGTGAAGAACATCTACGTATAGACCATGTTGTGTTAGTTCAGCACAAATTGAGAGGCTATTTCTAATTGATTTCTCTACTTACAGAATCCCCAGCCTTTGTTTCCCTTCTGGCTGATACCTTTCCCTTGTTCTAGGAAGTTTTTTTTTCTTTTTTTCCTAAAGTCTTTCTTCCTTCTTCCATGAGTCTTCTTCATTTTATACTTTTTCTCTGCTGTTCTCAGGGGTTTTTGTTGTTGTTGATCTGTTGTTTTATTCCACTTCTGCTAGCTAAGTATTCTCCATTTTTCTAGACGGAATCAAAAGTACATAGAATTCCAGGGTTTTAACGAATGTTAGCAATTAATTATTCAAAACACCCAGCAGTTCTTCATTCTGCCATGAATGTTTTGGTCAAGTGGTTATTCACATGGAAAGTTTGAAACTCCAAGCGATTCTGTGACTTATTTGAGTACAGTGAGTGATGAAATGAGATTCAGTGTAGGTTTCTAAGCCCAGTACACGTCCTTCTTTATCATCCTTTAGGTGAGTGTTTTAATAATGGAAAGGTCTAGTGAATGCAGTGGAAGAGGATAAGACTGGAATTAGCAAGGGAATCCAAGTTTTAAAAGGAACAATACTGGTTGGGATAGGAATAAGGCTTTTAGAATAGAGATCAGATAAGGGAAAAGAGATGAGAATAGTAGGCTATGACAATTTAAAGAGATATTACAAGAAGGAAGGACAAAGGATGTTGGTAGTTTTCTGAAAAAGCAGATTAATAGAAGGTTTTCAAGGGCATTCTGTACAGGTTGCTGCTTTTCTGTTTCTTGAATTGGAGGAACCAGCCTAATTTAAGAATTTATGAAAACATATTAAAGTATCTGAGCCCCTGGAAACATTCTCTTTATAGCAAATAAGAATGTGGTATCATCCACCTGAACCCCAACTTAGGGAGGTGGGCTTATGTCCCCTCGAGTCCTAAGGCACTGGAGATTGCCGAACTACATAGATCTATGGCCCAAGGCAGGTGTCTCGTCACCTCCACCTCTTTTCCCAACGCGCTGATGTCCTTCCCATATATATGGAGGGTTGGGCAGAGGGAATACTGCTTGTCAAAACAGTAATGCAGTTGGGTAGGTGGTAACATGCCTGTGTTGGGAGTGGATGACTCCATTTAGCTTATTTTCCAGGAACAGGGAAATAGAGAACTCCTACTGTGGGTCATTTGAGCCCATTCTTGTTTCAGGAGTCTATGCCTTCGTAGGCTAAAATTTTCAAGGTTGGAGATTGCCAGGACGCTGTGAGGACAAGTGATCTGGGAGTGGGAAGGCTAAAAACATACATATTTGTTCTTGAACTTTTGTACGTGTAACTTGCAAACATTATAAACACTTCAGGGAACTCACCGTAGTGTTTTTGAGTGAAAAGAAGGAATGGGGTAAGTTTAGTAACTGCTTTCTATGTTAAAGAACCAAGATTGCTATTTTAGACTGACACAGATTAGTCCTTGAACCAGGGACAGACAATGGAGAAGGGACAGTGTATCTTTCTACCTTGATTTAGGTCATCGGTTTTGTCCCAGTTCAGGTTCCAGTAATATCAGCTATTAATTGGGTTTTCAATTCAGCCTCAGGACTTGTGGTGAAAGCAAAGTAATCTCAGGCATTGACAATAAATTGGCTGTCATTCTTTGTTATGGAAACTTAGAGTGTATCTTCATTAAATATTGCATGAGTTGGGAGTGGTAGAGGCAGAAATAGATAACTAATAGCTTGTCTAAAACAGAGTCCATATTTTAATTAAATCAAGCAAGAAACTTCATTTAATACAGAAATAGCTGACCTTTTACTTTTTGTTGTTGTTGTTGTTGCTTTTGTAAAGAAATGAACTCACTTATTTTTGTTGTGTTTCTTTACCCTAAAGTCTTACCTGCAAACCTGGCACTAATGATTCAAGGTCTGTATCAGCTGATGGACTCTTCGATGTTGATACCAAGGTAAAGTGCTCCTTTGTGAAATTAACTTTTTTACTCTGAATTTAGTTTTTTAGCATTTACTTGTAAAATTTAGTAGTGTTCCAACTATCATTGTTTTATGTTTGTAATGGAAAATTTGTCACTGTGAACCGTTTTATAAAATATCACCATTCGAGGCTTTTTTTTTTTTTTTAACTTTAGGAAGTATTGAACATAGGAGTTGAAAAAAAGAAGGGACTGGGAAATATATAGTGATAGGATAATTATATTGGGAGGTATCCCACAGTGATGGAGATATGAAATTTGGTTAAGGGTAAGGATTGTTAATATATCTTTTACATTATTCCAACATGACTTTCATAATACTCGTGCCTAAATGAAATCTTTGATGGATTCAATTACATATTGTCATAGTCATGTAATCTTCCTGGTACCTTTCAGTTTTAAAACTATATAGCATATAACATACACTTCTTTTTTTGTTACACTTTGTATTTTGGTATCATATAGTTGTTAGGAGCCAGTGTTTTCTCTATTTTGTTTTCTTGTGCTTTTTAGTTATATTCAGTTGAAATTGAATAATATTTTGTATAAGTTTCAGGTATACTGGGTTCATAATTTAGGCTAAAATAATAGTAGAAATTGTGACAATTTAGAATTCAAGTTCTCTTTCTTAAACCCCATATTGTAAAGGGATTCCACTATGTTCTAAATCATTGCATTATGACTATATTTAAATGTCTTTATCTAATTGAGGAGTGCATGTTTTGCATAAAATAATAACCAATTTTAGAAGCAGACATTCTTGAAAACCATATAGTAAAATACCAAATTTCAGAATTTTTTTTGTTTTTGTTTTTTAAATGTGAAGTTTTTCATTTATGTTAGAGTTGACGTTGAATATTATGTTAGCCTCAGGTGTACAGCATAGTGGTTAGGCATTTATATAATGTATAAACTGGTAGCCCGATTAGTCTGGTATCCCTGACAACATACTTAGTTATTACAATCTTTTTACTTTATTCCTTGTTCTGTAATTGACATGTTCATGACTATTTTATAACTGCCAATTTGTACTACTTAATCCTTTTACCTTGTCAAGCATTCCCCCAACAATCCTCGAACTGGGCAACGATCAGTTCGTTTTCTGCACATATGAGTTTGTTTCTCTTTTCTATGTCCATTTATTTTTTTTAGATATCACAAATATGTGAAATAATGTGATATTTGTCTTTCTCTGTCTGACTTATTTCACTTTGAATAATACCCTCTAGGTCGACCCACATTGTCACAGATTGTAAGATTTCATTCTTTGTAACAGCCAAGTAGTATGTTGTTGTATATATGTACCACTTCTTCTTTATCCAAGACAATGGATACTTCGGTTGCTTCTTTATCTGTACTATTGTAAATAATGTGACAAGGACCATACAGATGCATACATGTTTTCAAATCAGTGTTTTGGATTTCTGTGGAGAAAAGCCCAGAAGTGGGATTGCTGTGCCACATGGTAGTTCTGTTTTCAAACTTTTGAGGAACTTCCATATTGTTTTCCATTGTGGCTGGTCGGATTTGCAGTCACACCAACAGCGCATGGGGGTTCCCTTCACATCCTCACCAACAGTTGTTGTTTGTTGATTTATTGATGATGGCGATTCAGACAGTTGTGAGGTGATAGCTGATTGTGTATTTAATTTGCATTGCTCTAATGATTAGTGCACTGAGCATGGTTTCGTATGTTTCTTGGCTATCTGTGTGATCTCTTTGGAGAGAAGTCTCTTCAGGTACTCTTCTGATTTTGTAATTGCATTGTTTGTCTTTTGGTGTTAAGTTTTATGAGTTCCTTATATATTTTGGATATCAACCCCTTTATCCGATATATGATTGGCAAATATCTTCTCCCATTCATCTGGTTGTGTTTTCATTTTGTTGATGGTTTCCATTGCTGTGCAAAAAAATTTAAGTTTGATGTCATATTTATGGGTCTTGTAGTCCTATCCATTCAGCCACCTTATGTCTTGACTGGAACATTTAACCTATTTACATTTAAAGTAATTATTTATAGGTATGTGATTATTGCCATTTTATTATTCATATTTCTTCTCCTCCTCTTCGTCCTCATCCTCCTCCTTCTCCTCCTCTTTCTGTTCTTCTCCTTCTTCTTCTTCTTTCTTTCCTCCTCTTCTCCTTCCCCTTCCCCTTCCCCTGCTCTTTCTCCTTCTCCTTCTTCTCCTCCTCCTCCTCCTCCTTTTCCTCCTTCTCCTTCTTCGTTTCACATTTCTTGTAATACTGGTTTGTTGGTGTTGAACTCCACCATCTTTATCTCTGGAAAGTCTTTACCTCTCCATTGATTCTAAATGAGAATCTAGCTGGATACAGTACTCTTAGTCGAAGATTATTGCTTTTCATCACTTTCAGTATTTGCCAATCCCTTCTGACCCGCACATTTTCTGTTGAGAGATCACCTGACAATCTTATGAGATCTCCATTGTACGTGACTAACTACTTTTCTCTTGACGGTTTTAATATCCTCTCTCTGTCCTTACCCTTTGGCATTTTAATTATGATATGTTTTTGTGTGAGCCTATTTGGGTTCATTTTGTTTGGAACTCTTTGTGTTTCGTGCGCTTGTGTGTGTATTTCCTTCTCTAGGTTAGGAAAGGTTTCCATCATTGTGTATTCCAATAGGTTTTCAATTCCTTGCTCTCTCTCTCTCTCTTCTCCTTTTGATACTCTTACGAATTGTTGTAATTGATACTGTCCCAGAGGTCCCTTAAAGTATTCTCTGTCTTTATTTATTTTTTTACTTATATTCATTTTTTTTTCTGTTCTGATTGGGTGTTTTCTGCTACCTTGTCTTCCAAATCACTGATTTGATCCTCTGCCTCAACCAAGTCTGGTGCTGATTCCATCTATTGATTACTCATTTCAGATGTTGTATTTTTCATATTTGACTCTTGTTAATGATTTCTATGTCCACTTTTTATGTTTGCTGTCTCTTCATTGAAATTGTACTGAGTTTATCTATTCTTCTCCTAATTTCAGTGGTACAATCCAGTGGTACAGTCTCCCTGGTCACCGGAGCCAGGAGTTCCAGAAGCTCGTGTGGGTGGTGTGTGCCCTCCTGTTGTACTTGAGCCTTATTGCTGTTGGCGCATCAGTGTGTGGAATGGACGCTCAGGACGACTGGCTGTGACTACAGTAGATGAGCTGATGTGTGTGGGCTGATGTCACAGAGTGGGATCGGCTGTAGCAGGGCTCCGGTGTCTGCTCAGTCCATGGCTTGGGCGTGTCATTTGTGGAGCTAATTGGGTGTTGTTCTGGTGTTGCTGAAGCTGATCACCAGGTGTGTTGGATTTGGGGCCTCTTGGGAGGGGCTGTGGGGCAGGCCCAGGTCAGCTGCTGCTTGTGCCCAACCCGGAGCCACCTAATAGAAGCCACAAACTGACCTACTTTTGGTAGCTGCCTTTGTGGGTTTGGAGGCCCCTGGGAGAGGCTATGCTGTGACGCAAGACAGGATGATGCATAGGATACTAGAAAGAAACGGAGGTCCTCAATAGCAGCCTTAGTGACTGTCTTAAAACAGAATTGTGATGATGCAACACCTCTGCTTACTGGGTGACTCCCCAGTATGTGAGGGTAAAATTCATATGCTAGCATGACACGTGCCTTCTTTGATTTGGTTCTGAAACTGCAGTGGTATCTCCATCCCATTCTCAGTGTTCCAGGCTTACCCCATTCCTTTGCGGCCTCACTTGCAATATGTTCTTTCATCCTCAGGCTTTTGCTCCTCTGCCCTTCTGGATTCCCTTCATGCCTTCCCTCAGCACCTTGCATAACTGTCAAGATGCAGCCCTATCTTTGCCGCATCTGCTGAGCTTGCCGGGTACAACTGATTGTTGTCTCTTTTATGTTATGCCCTTTACTATACTTCATTCACTTCAGGTGTACAAGTAGCGAGCGGTACTTTTCTGTTCTTATTTTTTCCTGTATTATAATATCTCTACTCCTACTAGAATGTAGGACAAAATGTTTCATTTATATTTCCAGCTTCCCTGGGTCTGTGCCTATGATTTGTTGCCTACAGTAAAGTTTTCTTGTCCCACCGATGGATGGACTGAGTGAGTGAGTGAACGAGTAAATGAATATGATGTTTTCTGAAGTTGGGTTTTTCTTTCTTTTTTTTTTTTACTAGAAAGAAGCAACCAAGCCGGCAATTGGAAAAAGAGAAAATCGTGTGGCTATTATTGAAAGTGCTCAACAAGACCAAACAAACAATGATAATTTGACTTGTGTTGACAGTGCACACCAGGATAATATACGTGGTAATTTAGTGACTATCTATGAATTCTTTCTAGCTTAAGCTCTGCTATAAACAAATCTAACATGTGTAGATCCAAATGTGATACTCATTTCTTTTTTTTTTTTTAATTTTATTTTATTAAATTTATTGGGGTGACAATTATTAGTAAAATTACATAGATTTCAGGTATACAATTCTGTATTACATCATCTGTAAATCCCATTGTGTGTTCATCACCCAGAGTCAGTTCTCCTTCCATCACCATATATTCGATCCCCCTTACCCTCATCTCCCACCCCCCACCCCCCACCCCCCTAACGCTCTGGAAACCACTAAACTATTGTCTGTGTCTATGAGTTTCTGTTTCTCATTTGTTTGTCTTGTACTTTTGTTGTTTTTGGTTTATATACCACATATCAGTGAAATCACATGGTTCTCTGCTTTTTCTGTCTGACTTATTTCGCTCAGCATTACTCTCTCAAGATCCATCCATGTTGTCACAAATGTTCCTATATCATCTTTTCTTACCGCCGAATAGTATTCCATTGTGTATATATACCACAACTTCTTTATCCATTCCTCTATCGAAGGACATTTTGGTTGTTTCCATGTCTTGGCCACCGTAAACAAAGCTGCAATGAACATTGGAGCACACGTGTCTTTATCTCTAAATGTTTTCAGATTTTTTGGGAAGATACCCAGGAGAGGGATTGCTGGGTCATATGGCAATTCTATTCATAATTTTTTGAGGGACCTCCACACTGCCTTCCATAACGGCTACACCAGTCTGCATTCCCACCAACAGTGTATGAGGGTTCCTTTTTCTCCACAGCCTCTCCAACATTTGTTACTATTTGTCTTGTTGATGATAGCCATTCTGACTGGGGTGAGGTGATATCTCATTGTGGTTTTGAAATGCATTTCCCTGATGATTAGTGATGTTGAGCATTTTTTCATATGTCTATTTGCCATTTGTATGTCCTCTTTGGAGAAATGTCTCTTCAACTCTTCTGCCCATTTTTCAATTGGGTTGTTTGTTTTTTTGTTGTTGAGTTGCATGAGTTCCTTGTATATTCTGGATACTAGCCCCTTATCGGAGGCACTGTTTGCAAAAATCTTCTCCCATTCAGTTGGTGGCCTCTTTATTTTCTCGATGGTTTCTTTTGCTGTGCAGAAGCTTTTAAGTTTCATATAGTCCCATTCGTTTATTTTAGCTTTTACTTCCATTGCCTTTGGAGTCAAGTTCATAAAATGCTCTTTGAACCCAAGGTCCATAAGTTTAGTACCTATGTCTTCTTCTATGCAGTTTGTTGTGTCAGGTCTTATGCTTAAGTCTTTGATCCATTTTGAATTAACTTTGGTACATGGTGACAAATAGCAGTCCAGTTTCATTCTTTTGCACGTGGCTATCCAATTCTCCCAGCACCATTTATTGAAGAGGCTGTCTTTGCTCCATTGTGTGTTTTTTGCTTCTTTGTCAAAAATTATCTGTCCATATTTATGAGGTTTTATTTCTGGGTTCTCAATTCTATTCCATTGGTCTATGTGTCTGTTTTTATGCCAATACCATGCTGTTTTGATTATTGTAGCCCTGTAGTACAAGCCAAAGTCAGGAAGTGTGATACCTCCATTATTGTTCTTTTTTCTTAAGATTGCTTTGGCTATTCGGGGTCTTTTGTGGTTCCAAACAAATCTGATGATTTTTTGTTCTATTTCTTTAAAATATGCCATTGGGATTTTGATGGGGATTGCATTGAATCTGTATATTGCTTTGGGTAATATGGCCATTTTAACTATGTTGATTCTTCCAATCCATGAGCACGGAATGTCTTTCCATTTCTTTGTGTCTTCTTCAATTTCTTTCAAAAATGTCTTATAGTTTTCAGCATATAGGTCTTTCACATCCTTGGTTAAGTTTATTCCTAGGTATTTTATTCTTTTTGCTGCAATTGCAAAAGGAATTGGTTTTTGGATTTCTTTTTCTGAGATTTCATTGTTAGTATATAGGAAGGCAATGGACTTTTGTGCGTTGATTTTGTAGCCAGCAACTTTACTGTATTCGTTGATTGTTTCTAATAGCTTTTTGGTGGAGTCTTTAGGGTTTTCTATATATAGCATCATGTCATCTGCAAGGAGTGATAATTTAACTTCTTCATTCCCAATTTGGATGCCTTTTATTTCTTTCTCTTGCCTGATTGCTCTGGCAAGGACTTCCAACACTATGTGGAAAAGCACAGGTGATAGGGGACATCCCTGTCGTGTTCCTGAACGTAGAGCAAAGGGCTTCAGTTTTTCTCCATTAATTATGAGATTAGCAGAGGGCTTGTCATATATGGCCTTTATTATGTTAAGGTGTTTTCCTTCTATGCCCATTTTGTTAAGTGTTTTAATCATAAATGGATGTTGTATCTTGTCAAATGCTTTTTCTGCATCAATTGATATAATCATATGATTTTTGTCCTTTATTTTGTTTATGTGATGTATCACATTGATGGATTTGCGTATGTTGAACCATCCTTGTGCCCCGGGGATGAACCCCACTTGGTCGTGATGAATAATCTTTTTAATGCATTGTTGTATTCGATTTGCTAGAATTTTATTTAGGATTTTTGCATCGGTATTCATAGAGATATTGGTCTATAGTTTTCTTTTTTTGTGCTGTCCTTACCAGGTTTTGGTATCAGGGTAATGTTGGCCTCATAAAATGAGTTAGGGAGTGCTGTCTCTTCTTCAATTTTTTGGAAGAGTTTGTGCAGGATTGGTATTAGATCCTCTTTGAAGGTTTGGTAGAATTCACTAGTGAAGCCATCTGGTCCCGGACTTTTGCTTTTGGGAAGGTTTTGGATGACTGATTCAATTTCGTTACTGGTGATCGGTCTGTTTAGATTTTCCAATTCTTCATGGTTCAGCCTTGGAAGGCTATATGTTTCTAAGAACTTGTCCATTTCTTCTAGGTTGTTGAATTTGGTGGCATATAGTCCTTCAAGTATTCTTGGATGATCCTTTGTATTTCTGTGGTGTCCGTGATAACTTCCCCTTTTACGTTTCTGATTTTGTTAATCAGTGTCTTCTCTCTTTTTATCTTAGTAAGTCTAGCCAAGGGTTTGTCAATTTTGTTAATCTTTTCAAAGAACCAGCTCTTTGTCACATTAATTTTTTCTATTGTCTTTTTGTTCTCTATTTCATTTAGTTCTGCTCTAATTTTTGTTATTTCCTTTCTTCTGCTGACCTTGGGTTTTACTTGTTCTTCTTTTTCTAGTTCTTTAAGGTGTAACATGAGGTTATTTATTTGGGAGTTTTCTTGTTTCTTGAGATAGGCCTGTAATGAGATAAATTTCCCTCTTAAAACTGCTTTCACTGCATCCCAAAAATTTCGGTAGGATGTATTTTCATTGTCATTTGTTTCTATGTATCTTTTGATCTCTCCTCTAATTTCTTCTTTGACCCAGTCCTTCTTTAAAAGTATGTTGTTTAGTCTCCATGTATTTGTGTTTTTTCCCGCTTTCTTTTTACAGTTGATATCCAATTTCAAAGCCTTGTGATCAGAGAATATGCATGGTATGATTTCAATCTTCTTAAATTTGTTGAGACTATTTTTATGTCCCAATATATGGTCTATCCTTGAGAATGTTCCGTGTACACTAGAAAAGAATGTATAGTCTGATGTTTTAGGATGAAGTGCTCTATAAATGTCAATTATGTCCATTTCACCTAATGTGTCATTTAGGGCTACTATTTCGTTATTTATTTTCTGTTTGGATGATCTATCCATAGCTGTCAATGATGTATTTAAGTCCCCTAGTATAATAATTGTTTTGGTCAATTTCTCCCTTTAGTTCTGTTAGTAGTTGCGTGGTGTATTTCGGTGCTCCCTGATTGGGGGCATAAATATTGATGACTGTTATGTCTTCTTGTTGTACAGTCCCCTTCACCATTATGAAATGTCCATCTTTGTTTCTTGTCATCTTTTTCACCTTGAAGTCTGTTTCATCTGATATCATTATGGCTACACCTGATTTTCTCTGGGTACCATTTGCTTGGGGTGTCAATTTCCACCCTTTCACTTTGAGTCTATGCTTGTCCTTGTAGCTGAGATGTGTCTCTTGGAGACAGCATATGGTTGGGTTTAGTTTTTTGATCCAATCTGCTACTCTGTGCCTTTCTATTGGTGACTTCAGTCCATTTACATTTAGGGTGATTATTGATATGTGAGGATTTCCTGTCATTCTATCTTTAGTGTTCTGTTAAGGCTGTGTCTCCATTGTTTCTTTGCCTTTTTGTTGTTGTCTATTATTTCTGTGTGGTGGTATTCTATGATGTTTCCATCTATTTCTTCTTTTATTTCAGTATATATTTCAGTTGTGGGTTTATTCTGAGTGGTTACCCTTAAGTTTATATAAAAGAAAGTTTGATATTTAGAGTATTCCATTTTCTTCAGCACGCTTACTTTCTCCATTCCCATATTCCGGTTCAGGCCTTTACTCTCTCCCTTTTTGAGTTATGGTTGCCACAAATTGTCCCTGTTGATGGTGGTCGAATAGCCTCCTTTAGTATTTCTTGTAGTGCAGGTCGTGTATTAGAAAATTCCCTCAGCTTCTGTATGTCTGGAAAGGTCTTTATTCCTCCTTCATATCTAAAGGATATCTTTGCTGGATATATTATTCTTGGCTCATGATTTCTCTCCTTCAATAGTTTGAATATTTGGTTCCACTCCCTCCTGGCTTGTAGAGTTTCTGCTGAAAAATCTGATGATAATCTAATGGGCTTTCCTTTGTAAGTTACCGTCTTCTTTTCCCTGGCTGCCTTGAGGATTCTTTCTTTGTCGTTGATTTTAGACAGCTTCAATACAATGTGCCTTGGAGAAGGCCTGTTGGGATTGAGGTAACTAGGTGTTCTATTTGCTTCTTGGGTTCGATGGTCCAGTTCTGTCCACAAATTTGGGAAGTTCTCATCGACAATTTGTTTGAATATATTCTCTGTTCCCTTCTCTCTTTCTTCTCCTTCTGGTATGCCCATTATTCTTATATTGCTCTTTCTGATGGAGTCAGAAAGTTCTTGTAGAGTTCTTTCACTTCTTTTAAGTCTCAAGTCTCTTTCTTCTTCTATCTGTGTCATTTCCATGTTTCTATCTTCGATGTCACTGATTCTTTGCTCCATCTGATCAACTCTACTACCTAAGCTGGTTATTTCATTCTTAGTTTCTTCTATTGAGTTCTTAATCTCCAGAAATTCTATTTGGTTCTTTTTTAAAATTTCAGTCTCTTTCGTAAAATGCTCATGCTGTTCTTTGATTGAGTGTCTGAGTTCATTTAACTGCCTATCTGTGTTTTCTTGTATCTCGTTGAGTTTTTCAGAACTGCAATCTTGAATTCTCTGTCATTTAAGTCACATATTTCTGTATCTTTAAGTGCCTTCTCTGGAGATTTTTCACTTTCTTTCTGAGCTATCTTGTTGCCTTGGTTATTCATGGCGATTACTGGTTCACTATTTCTCTTCCTAGACATCTACAGGAGTGACTTCTGCAACAGGTTGATAGGAAGAGGTCTTTCTTTTGTTTTCCAGTACTTGTTGGTAGAATGTTTTATTATTTCTCCAACTGCAATTTATTTTTCTTCTCCCACACGGTAGTGCTATGTTTTCACTGCACTATTCCTGCTTCTCACACAATGGGGGGATTCCCTGGGAGACGGGTGTCTCCTCTGTTAATAGTTCATCTAGGTCACAGGGCGCAGTGTCCTGGTGTGTATGCGGAGAGCTTTTGATGTTCCAAAGCTCTTCCAGCTCTTGATTCAGAGCCCGTATGTTTCAGCAGTTCTGTTTACTCCTGTAGGTGACTTCAGTCAGTAGTGGGCCTCTTCGTCTTGCCTGTTGCTGTGCAGGGAGTCCTTTGTGGAGTTTTTGTTGTTCGATTCTTTGTAAATTCCAGGGGAGCTACAGAGGCTCACCTCACGCCGCCATTTTTCCGGAAATCCCGCTCATTTCTTTTAAGCATTTTTTTCTATCTTTTTTCAAAAGTATCCCCACTACTAACAACTGCTTCTTCTTGCAAATGCTTCAACCCCCTGAAATTCTTTTCTGCTATTACTTTTATGGAAATATTCATGACTGAATGTGTATTCAAAATGCATAGTAATATATGTTCACATTAATATATCTGTGGCTGCATTTTATAGTTAAAAAATCATCATTAGGATTAGGAAAAGAAGAAGATATAGAATCACCTTGGCATTCTGAGGTACTGTCTTTCACTATTATTATTATCATTATTATTTTAAATATCACCATTCTGTGATGTTAAAACGAAAAAGGTGTGCTTTGACTTTACTTTCTCACCTCTACATTTCCCCATACAAACCAATTTTTATGGTTTCGCCTATAATTATTAAACTGGCTATGTGTAATATAATAAGACAGTGTAGTACAATTCTGCTAACTTGACTTCCGGAAAAATGGCGGAGTGAGGTGAGCCTCTGTAAAGCTCCCCTGGAATTTACAACAAATCGAACAACAAAAACTCCACAAAGGACTCCCTGCACAGCAGACAGGCAACACGAAGAGGCCCACTACCGACTGAAATCACCTACAGGTGGGAGATTTGCGCGAGTGGAGGGAGGAGGAAAGGGAGAAGTGCGCAGAGACGGAGACGCGGGGGCGGAGGACGCAGACCTAGCTCAGTGCGCCGAGCTCGCTGCTTCCCGGAACTACCGCAGCTACGGGAGATCGGACTGCTAGGGCTCCGCCAGGGCTCCACAGGGCTGACGGGACAGCATATAACACGGCTGAACCCAACGCTCACGGCAGAGACCTCGGAGAAAAGACTGAGGGAAAAAGGCTGAAAACGGTGGTTTAAGCCCGCACTGCCGAGCAGAGACCGGAGCCTTAGGCACTGAGACTAGCCGCCCCCTCCCTCCCCTTCCAGAGCTCGCCCCACCCCCACCTGTCCGGTGCTAGAAGCGAAACAGTAGCAGTGTCAGATCAAAACAACAGAAAATTTGCTGTTTTGAGAACTGTGGGCCGCAAACACAAATTCACAGCCCAACTAGTTCCAGCAAAGGGGAGAGAGCTGTGGAAGCAGGACCGGCTGTGGTGGTGGTCGCCGCCATTGCTCTGGGCCACCTCTCACAACTCACCCCGCCCCTGACCCCACCTATCTGGGCGGATCCCTGCAGGAGTAAACAGAACTGTTGAACTATACGGGCTCTGAATCAGGAGCTGGAAGAGCTTTGGAACATCAAAAGCTCTCCGCATACCCACCGGGACACTGCGCCCTGTGACCTAGACGAACTATTAACAGAGGAGAAGCCCGTCTCCCAGGGAATCCCCCCATTGTGTGAGAAGTTGGAATAGTGCAGAGAAAACATAACACTACTGTGTGAGAGAAGAAAAATAAGTTGCAGTTGGAGAAATAATAAAACATTCTACCAACAAGTACTGGAAAACAAAAGAAAGACCGCTTTCTATCAACCTGTTGCAGAAGTCACTCCTGTAGATGTCTAGGAAGAGAAATAGTAAACCAGTAATCGCCATGAATAACCAAGGCAACAAGACAGCTCAGAAAGAAAGTGAAAAATCTCCAGAGAAGGCACTTAAAGATACAGAAATATGTGACTTAAATGACAGAGAATTCAAGATTGCAGTTCTGAAAAAACTCAACGAGATACAAGAAAACACAGATAGGCAGTTAAAGGAACTCAGAAACTCAATGAAAGAACAGCATGAGCATTTTACGAAAGAGATTGAAATCTTAAAAAAGAACCAAATAGAATTTCTGGAGATTAAGAACTCAATAGAAGAAATTAAGAATGAAATAACCAGCTTAGGTAGTAGAGTTGACCAGATGGAGGAAAGAATCAGTGACATCGAAGATAGAAACCTGGAAATGACACAAATAGAAGAAGAAAGAGACTTTAGACTTAAAAGAAATGAAAGAACTCTACAAGAACTTTCTGACTCCATCAGAAAGAGCAATATAAGAATAATGGGCATACCCGAAGGAGAAGAAAGAGAGAAGGGTACAGAGAATATATTCAAACAAATTGTCGATGAGAACTTCCCAAATTTGTGGACAGAACTGGACCCTCGAATCCAAGAAGCAAATAGAACACCTAGTTACCTCAATCCCAACAGACCTTCTCCAAGGCACATTGTATTGAAGCTGTCTAAAACCAACGACAAAGAAAGAATCCTCAAGGCAGCCAGGGAAAAGAAGACGGTAACTTACAAAGGAAAGCCCATTAGATTATCATCAGATTTTTCAGCAGAAACTCTACAAGCCAGGAGGGAGTGGAACCAAATATTCAAACTATTGAAAGAGAGAAACCATGAGCCAAGAATAATATACCCAGCAAAGATATCCTTTAGATATGAAGGAGGAATAAAGACCTTTCCAGACATACAGAAGCTGAGGGAATTTTCTAATACACGACCTGCACTACAAGAAATACTAAAGGAGGCTATTCGACCACCATCAACAGGGACAATTTGTGGCAACCACAACTCAAAAAGGGGGAGAGTAAAGGCCTGAACCGGAATCTGGGAATGGAGAAAGTAAGCATGCTGAAGAAAATGGAATACTCTAAATATCAAACTTTCTTTTACATAAACTTAAGGGTAACCACTCAAAATAAATCCAGAATTGAAATATATACTGAAATAAAAGAAGAAACAGAGGGAAACATCATAGAATACCACCACACAGAAATAATAGACAACAACAAAAAGGCAAAGAAACAATGGAGACACAACATTACCAGAAAACTAAGGATAGAATGACAGGAAATCCTCACATATCAATAATCACCCTAAATGTAAATGGACTGAACTCACCAATAAAAAGGCACAGAGTAGCAGATTGGATCAAAAAACTAAACCCAACCATATGCTGTCTCCAAGAGACACATCTCAGCTACAAGGACAAGCATAGACTCAAAGTGAAAGGGTGGAAATTGACACTCCAAGCAAATGGTACCCAGAGAAAATCAGGTGTAGCCATAATGACATCAGATGAAACAGACTTCAAGGTGAAAAAGATAACAAGAGACAAAGATGGACATTTCATAATGGTGAAGGGGACTGTACAACAAGAAGACATAACAGTCATCAATATTTATGCCCCCAATCAGGGAGCACCGAAATACACCAAGCAACTACTAACAGAACTAAAGGGAGAAATTGACCAAAACACAATTATACTAGGGGACTTAAATACATCATTGACAGCTATGGATAGATCATCCAAACAGAAAATAAATAACGAAATAGTAGCCCTAAATGACACATTAGATGAAATGGACATAATTGACATTTATAGAGCACTTCATCCTAAAACATCAGACTATACATTCTTTCCTAGTGTACACGGAACATTCTCAAGGATAGACCATACATTGGGACATAAAATCAGTCTCAACAAATTTAAGAAGATTGAAATCATACCATGCATATTCTCTGATCACAAGGCTTTGAAATTGGACATCAACTGTAAAAAGAAAGCGGGAAAAAACACAAATACATGGAGATTAAACAACATACTTTTAAAGAAGGACTGGGTCAAAGAAGAAATTAGAGGAGAGATCAAAAGATACATAGAAACAAATGACAATGAAAATACATCCTACCAAAATTTTTGGGATGCAGTGAAAGCAGTTTTAAGAGGGAAATTTATCTCATTACAGGCCTATCTCAAGAAACAAGAAAACTCCCAAATAAATAACCTCATGTTACACCTTAAAGAACTAGAAAAAGAACAAGTAAAACCCAAGGTCAACAGAAGAAAGGAAATAACAAAAATTAGAGCAGAACTAAATGAAATAGAGAACAAAAAGACAATAGAAAAAATTAATATGACAAAGAGCTGGTTCTTTGAAAAGATTAACAAAATTGACAAACCCTTGGCTAGACTTACTAAGATAAAAAGAGAAGACACTGATTAACAAAATCAGAAACGTAAAAGGGGAAGTTATCACGGACACCACAGAAATACAAAGGATCATCCAAGAATACTATGAAGGACTATATGCCACCAAATTCAACAACCTAGAAGAAATGGACAAGTTCTTAGAAACATATAGCCTTCCAAGGCTGAACCATGAAGAACTGGAAAATCTAAACAGACCGATCACCAGTAATGAAATTGAATCAGTCATCCAAAACCTTCCCAAAAGCAAAAGTCCGGGACCAGATGTCTTCACTAGTGAATTCTACCAAACCTTCAAAGAGGATCAAATACCAATTCTGCACAAACTCTTCCAAAAAATTGAAGAAGAGACAGTACTCCCTAACTCATTTTATGAGGCCAACATCACCCTGATACCAAAACCTGGTAAGGACAGCACAAAAAAAGAAAACTACAGACCAATATCTCTAATGAATACCGATGCAAAAATCCTAAATAAAATTCTAGCAAATCGAATACAACAATGCATTAAAAAGATTATTCATCACGACCAAGTGGGGTTCATCCGCCGGGCACAAGGATGGTTCAACATACGCAAATCCATCAATGTGATACATCACATAAACAAAATAAAGGACAAAAATCATATGATTATATCAATTGATGCAGAAAAAGCATTTGACAAGATACAACATCCATTTATGATTAAAACACTTAATAAAATGGGTATAGAAGGAAAATACCTTAACATAATAAAGGCCATATATGACAAGCCCTCTGCTGATCTCATAATTAATGGAGAAAACTGAAGCCCTTTGCTCTACGTTCAGGAACACGACAGGGATGTCCCCTATCACCTGTGCTTTTCCACATAGTGTTGGAAGTCCTTGCCAGAGCAATCAGGCAAGAGAGAGAAATAAAAGGCATCCAAATTGGGAATGAAGAAGTTAAATTATCACTCTCTGCAGATGACATGATGCTATATATTGAAAACCCTAAAGACTCCACCAAAAAGCTATTAGAAACAATCAACGAATACAGTAAAGTTGCTGGCTACAAAATCAACGCACAAAAGTCCATTGCCTTCCTATATACTAACAATGAAATCTCAGAAAAAGAAATCCAAAAAACAATTCCTTTTGCAATTGCAGCAAAAAGAATAAAATACCTAGGAATAAACTTAACCAAGGATGTGAAAGACCTATATGCTGAAAACTATAAGACATTTTTGAAAGAAATTGAAGAAGACACAAAGAAATGGAAAGACATTCCGTGCTCATGGATTGGAAGAATCAACATAGTTAAAATGGCCATATTACCCAAAGCAATATACAGATTCAATGCAATCCCCATCAAAATCAATGGCATATTTTAAAGAAATAGAACAAAAAATCATCAGATTTGTTTGGAACCACAAAAGACCCCAAATAGCCAAAGCAATCTTAAGAAAAAAGAACTATAATGGAGGTATCACACTTCCTGACTTTGGCTTGTACTACAGGGCTACAATAATCAAAACAGCATAGTATTGGCAGAAAAACAGACACATAGACCAATGGAATAGAATTGAGAACCCAGAAATAAAACCTCATAAATATGGACAGATAATTTTTGACAAAGAAGCAAAAAACACACAATGGAGCAAAGACAGCCTCTTCAATAAATGGTGCTGGGAGAATTGGATAGCCACGTGCAAAAGAATGAAACTGGACTGCTATTTGTCACCATGTACCAAAGTTAATTCAAAATGGATCAAAGACTTAAGCATAAGACCTGACACAATAAACTGCACAGAAGAAAACATATGTACTAAACTTATGGACCTTGGGTTCAAAGAGCATTTTATGAACTTGACTCCAAAGGCAATGGAAGTAAAAGCTAAAATAAACAAATGGGACTATATGAAACTTAAAAGCTTCTGCACAGCAAAAGAAACCATTGACAAAATAAAGAGGCCACCAACTGAATGGGAGAAGATTTTTGCAAACAGTGCCTCCGATAAGGGGCTAACATCCAGAATATACAAGGAACTCATGCAACTCAACAACAAAAAAACAAACAACCCAATTGAAAAATGGGCAGAGGACTTGAAGAGACATTTCTCCAAAGAGGACATACAAATGGCAAATAGACATATAAAGAAATGCTCAACATCACTAATCATCAGAGAAATGCAAATCAAAACCACAATGAGATATCACCTCACCCCAGTCAGAATGGCTATCATCAACAAGACCAATAGTAACAAGTGTTCGAGAGGCTGTGGAGAAAAAGGAACCCTCAAACACTGTTGGTGGGAATGCAGACTGGTGCAGCCATTATGGAAGGCAGTGTGGAGGTTCCTCAAAAAATTACGAATAGAATTGCCATATGACCCAGCAATCCCTCTCCTGGGTATCTACCCAAAAAATCTGAAAACATTTAGAGATAAAGACACGTGTGCTCCAATGTTCATTGCAGCTTTGTTTACGGTGGCCAAGACATGGAAACAACCAAAATGTCCTTCGATAGATGAATGGATAAAGAAGTTGTGGTATATGTACACAATGGAATACTATTCGGCGGTAAGAAAAGATGATATAGGAACATTTGTGACAACATGGATGGATCTTGAGAGAGTAATGCTGAGTGAAATAAGTCAGACAGAAAAAGCAGGGAACCATGTGATTTCACTGATATGTGGTATATAAACCAAAAACAACAAAAGAACAAGACAAACAAATGAGAAACGGAAACTTATAGACACAGATAATAGTTTAGTGGTTGCCAGAGGGTAAGGGGGGTGGGGGGTGGGGGGTGGGAGATGAGGGGAAGGGAGATCGAATATATGGTGATGGAAGGAGAACTGACTCTGGGTGATGAACACACAATGGATTTATAGATGATGTAATACAGAATTGTACACCTGAAATCTATGTAATTTTACTAACAATTGTCACCCCAAAAAATATAATTAAAAAAAAAAAAAGAAAAATGGGCAGACAACCTGAAGAGAGGTTTCTCCAAAGAGGACATACAAATGGCAAATAGACATATGAAAAAATTCTCAACATCACTAATCATCAGAGATATGCAAATAAAAACCACAATGAAATATCACCTCACCCCAGTCAGAATGGCTACAAAAAGACAAATAGTAACAAATGTTGGAGAGGCTGTGGAGAAAAAGGAACCCTCATGCACTGTTGTTGGGAATGCAGACTGGTGCAGCTGCTATGGAAGGCAGTGTGGAGGTTCCTCAAAAAACTATAAATAAAATTACCATATGACCCAGCAATCCCTCTCCAGGGTATCTCCCCAAAATATCTGAAAACATTTATACATAAAGACACGTGTGCTCCAATGTTCATTGCCACTTTATTTACGGTGGCCAAGACATGGAAACAACCAAAATGTCCTTCGGTAGATGAATGGATAATGAAGTTGTGTTATGTATACACAATGGAATACTATTCGGTGGTAAGAAAAGATGAAATAGGGCCATTTGTGACAACATGGATGTATCTTGAGAGTATAACTCTAAGCTAAATAAGTCAGACAGAAAAAGCAGAGAACCATGTGATTTCACTGATATGTGGTATATAAAACAAAAACAGCAAAAGAACAAGACAAACAAATCAGAAACAAAAACTCATAGACACAGATAATAGTTTAGTGGTTACCATAGGGCAAGGGGGGCGGGGGGTGGGGGGTGGGAATTGAGGGTAAGGGGGAACAAATATATGGTGATGGAAGGAGAACTGACCCTGGGTGGTGAACACACAATGGGATTTATAGATGATATAATACAGAATTTTACACCTGAAGTCTATGTAATTTTACTAACAATTGTCACCGCAATAAACTTAAAAAAAAGAAAAAAGAAAAATAAATAAATAGATTGAATATTTGGTTCCACTCCCTCCTGGCTTTTAGAGTTTCTGCTGAAAAATCTGATGATAATCTAATGGGCTTACCTTTGTAGGTTACCGTCTTCTTTTCCTTGGCTGCCTGGAGGATTCTTTCTTTGTCATTGATTTTTGACAGCTTTAATACAATGTGCCTTGGATAAGGCCTGTTGGGGTTGAGGTAATTAGGTGTTCTATTTGCTTCTTGGATTCGAATATCCAGTTCTTTCCACAAGTTGGGAAGTTCTCATCGACTATTTGTTCGAATATACTCTCTGTTCCCTTCTCTCCTTCTTCTCCTTCTGGTATGCCCATTATTCTTATGTTGTTCTTTCCGATGGAGTCAGGAAGTTCTTGTAGAGTTCTTTCATTTCTTTTAAGTCTCAAGTCTCTTCTTCCATGCATGTCATTTCCATATTTCTATCATCGATGTCACTGATTCTTTCCTCCATCTGGTCAACACTACTACCCAAGCTGGCTATTTCATTCTTCATTTCTTTTATTGAATTCCTAACCTCCAGAAATTCTATTGGTTCTTTTTGAAAATTTCTATCTCTTTGGTAAAATATTCATGTTGTTCTTTGATTGTGTTTCTGAGTTCATTAAACTGCCTGTCTGTGTTTTCTTGCATCTCCTTGAGTTTTTTAAGAACTGCAATCTTGCATTCTCTGTTATTTAAGTCACATATTTCCATATCTTTACGTTAATTTTCTGGAGACTTTTCACTTTCTTTCTGAGCTATCTTTTTGCCTTGGTTATTCACGGTCAATAATGATTTATGATTTCTCTTTCTAGACATCTACAGGAGTGGATTCTGCAAGAAGTTGACAGAAAAAGGTCTTTCTTTTGTTTTCCAGTATGTGTTGGTAGAATGTTTTATTTTCTCTCCGATTGCAGCCTTTTATTCTCTCTCACACTGTAGTGTTATGTTTTCTCTGCACTATTCCAGCTTCTCACACAATTGGGGGATTTCCTGGACAGTGGGCTTCTCCTGTGAACAGTGGCCTTAGTCATATGACACCACCTCCGTGGAGGGATGTGGAGAGCTTTTGAAGTTCCAAAGCTCTTCCTGCCCCAGATTCAGAGCCTGTGTGCTTCAGCAGATTTGTTTACTCCTGCAGTGATCCACCCAGATAGGTGGGGAGAGGTGCAGGGTGGGTTGTGAGAGGGGCCAGAGCAATGGCAGCGACCACCATCACAGCAAGTCCTGCTTCCACAGCTCCCTCCCCTTTGCCAGAACTAGTTGAACTGCGAGCCCGTGTCTGTGGACCACAGTTCTCAGAACTGCAAATGTTTTGTTCTTTTGATCTCACACTGTTACTGTTCCACTTCTAGCACTGGGCAGGTGGGGGCGGGGCAAGCTCTGGGAGGGTAGGGAGGGGGCGGCTAGTCTCAGTGCCTAAGGCTTCCATTCTCTGTGGCAGTGAGGGCTTAAACCGCCATTTTCAGCCTTCTTCCCTCAGTCTTTTCTCCAAGGTCTCTGCCGTGAGCGTTGGGTTCCGCTGTGTTATGTGCTGCCCCCTCAGCCCTGTGGGCTATAAGCGAAGAGCTAGCAGTCCGAGTTCTTCCCTCTCCCACAGCTGTGGTCATTCTGGGATGCAGAGAGCTTGGAGCACTGAGCTAGGTGTGCATCCTGTGCCCACGCAGCCCCATCTCTGCACTTCTACCTCCTCTCCTCCCCCGCTCATGCAATTTGCCCACCTTTAGGTGATTTCAGTAGTGTGCCTCTTAGTCTTGCCTATCTGGTGTGTTAGGAGTCTTTCGTGTAGTTATAGTTGTTCATTTTGTTGTCAATTCCAGGGGAGGTTTCCAGAGGCTCATCTCACGCCACCATTTTTATGATGTCCGCCTATAGCATTCTTGATAACATCAAAGAAAGAAATTTGAAATTGGAGCTTGATCACACCACTCTCCTACACCCCCCAGCCACACCCATCCTGCCATTCTTTTCAATGGACTGCCATAACGGGCAAGATGCAGTCCAAACTCTTTAGCATGATTTGAAAGGCCTCTTCAGTTTCCATTCCTCCTCGCCTCTCCAGCCTCACTTCTGTCTACTCCGTCATTGAACTCATATTTCATAAGCGCTGCTATGAGAGGCCCTGAGCTCAGTCCCTGCTTTTCTATGGGCTGGCTATAGTGAAGAGCTTGCAATGCCCCTGGCAGATTTTTCTTGCTTCTACAAGTTTTTGGGAGCTGCGCCCTCTGGTTTGACCATGGTCATCCTTCCCAGTTCCTCTGCCCCTAACTTCCCTGGTTAGATCCTCCCCATCATTCAGGACCAAACTTGGGGTCACCTTTTCTGGAAGACTCCCCCTTCCTCCGTTAGATGCCCTTTCTAATGGCAGTCTATCCATAACTTCTCCTTTGCACAGGGCTGAGACAGAGGACAAATAAGTAGCAATTATGGCACTGTATTGTGATGGACTGTTTGTTGGACTATTTCCCAACAGTAAATGGTAGAAGTAAATGGTAGTCTTGATGGTAGAAATAATTACTTATTGATCTTTTATCTTTACTGGTTCCAAGGCAACTCAATATTATCTGTTGAACACATGGAATGAATGTATAAAAGAATGAATGAAAAGGTAATCCAAAATCCCCATATGTCAGTTATAAGCAAAGTTATGAATAGATTGAAATGTTATAGCAAAAGATACTAATCCATGGCAGGAATAAGACATGGGTCAGAGACATGCAGGAGAATTCCATGTTTAGGTTGGTAGGTTTCTGGGGGAGCATAAGTAAGACTGCTGTGGTTAAAATTCCTTGATATTCAGGTTTGGTAGAAGTTAGGTACAAATTTAATTGTATGGGAACTAACACCCTCTAACAAAACAAAGAAAACTTACAGTTAGAAAATCAGCCCAAAACACAGTTTCACAGCTACCCACATGTTCTGCTAACTCTTAGAAAGTTCTCCAGCTTTTAACTATGTAGTGGAGTGGCTGATCAAATGTATTATCAACTAGGGAGTGTTTCAAAGGGAGGACAAAGAGAGAAAATTTGAGCACATCTTTTGAGCCACAATTATATCCACATGTTCAAAAGAAGTAGAATTGTCATAGAAGAGAATGAACATATACTTTTTGTACTGTCCCTCTCAATCTTGACATACACGTCTTGAGAATTTTCACGTGCAGGATTCTACATTATAGAAGAGGTTATTTTCTGGTGGATACATGTCATTAAAAACAAAACAAAATTAGACAAGGCCCTGCCCTCCTGGTGATTTAAACTGGCAATAGACCCGGCACAACAGACAACAAGGAGGCTCTAAGTGCTAACGGAGATCAGGGCAAGTAGTGGAGGGGTAGAGATGAAGTCTCCTCGTCAGGGATTCCCTGAAGTCCTGGCAAGTAGTGAAGGAACAGAACGGGGTGAGGACTGACCCAAAGTGGGCATCTGTCTAGTGCCTGGGAAGGAGAAGACAGAGTGAAGAAGTGACAGGGAGCAAGGGAGAGGAGATAGGGAGGGGCTTGACCAGGAGCAGGAGCTCAGCCTCATCAGAGAGTGAGGACGCAGGAGAAAAAGAGCGAACCTTGAACCTAGTTGAACACAGGCGGATGTTGACGGAGACTGAAGGAGAAGGTCAGACAGGGACAGAAATAGACTGATAACGTGGGGTGTGGGTGCTGAGCTGCTGCCACCCATGGTTGCTGACTGAGTGCATGGCCTATGGTTTGGGGATCTCTTGGGTAGCCTTGGGTGAATCCTCACTGTTTTCCCAGGCTTTCCGTATATGCCTTTAGACACCCACCGCCCAGGCCTGAAGTTCCCACACCAGGCAACCCTCTGGACCAGAGAGTGGCCCCGGCCTTGGACAAGACACCTTATGCCAGGGAAAAGCTGAGGGACTGTACCCCAACCCACTGGACAGGTCCAGCTACTACAGCCGTGCAGGGGAGCAGCTCTTCCAGCAAAGCTGCCCCAGGAGCCTTGTGTTCAGCACCCCCTGCAAATGCTGGACTTGGAGTGGAGTCCCTGAGACCCCTTCAGCCCCAGCACCCAGGCCAGAGCCTGAGATCCCACCACAGCCTGCCTCCCCAGCTCTCCCTGGGGGCTGCAGTCTGGCTCCTGCAGGCCCCTCTGTGGCCTTTCCATACCCAAGCATTAGGCTTTCAGACCTGGGTTCCTTTTGGCCTGGTCTTCCTGGGCTGCCTCTTTTACGTGCAAAATAAATATTTGGTTTACACCCCACTGCCCCAAGATATGGTGATTTTCAGAGACTCTCTAAGCACACTGTTAGTTCAAAAATGGCCCTGGGGAAGGTAGGGAGAGAAGAGGGGAGGGTGGCATAAGCCATGCATAGGTGACAGCCAGGTGAGAAGGCAGTTAATTCAGTTGTGCCAAGCCCTGTGCTGTGTTTCACTGTGAGGACTCCATATCCCAATGGGCAAATTCCAGGACACAGATGACTGCACCTGGGGCACAGCCCTGGGTCTGACACATGCTTCATTGTCTCAGAGACCTTTGGAAAGAACTTTTTTCCAGGTGACCTCCACTCTGGTGTTATTCCTGAGATGCACACGAGATGACAACAAAGACCAGCTTTTCCCGGTGACCTCCTCTCAGCTGTCATTCCCAAGATGTACAATAGATGGCAGTAGAGTATAGCATTTCCAGGTGACATACAAACCGGTGTTATTCCAGAAACTCTTTGGCCCTTCACATGTTTCATCTCACCTACTGCTCCCATTTTCCAGATGAGACAGAGACAATTATTAACTCCATTTCACAGGTATTTAAACGGAAGGCTGATTCTAACACAGTTCTGAGCCCAGAACCAAGGCCAAAATGGGCAAATAGAGGGGCACACACGGGATCCAGACAGAGTAGTAATTCACATAGTCCTTGCAGCATGGGGTTGAAACTTGGTTATTTTATTTGAAGAAAATGTGTACATGACCTATTGGCTCAGCTTGCCGTGCACTCCCCAGGCTGGTTTCAGGGTGGGACCAGGGTAGGCAGCTGCAGACGGGGACAGATGAGGAGGCAGGAGGTGGCCTGGCCCTTCACAGGTTACAACCAGCACCAGATCCCTAGAACAATGATCCCCACTTCTGCGCCCTGCCACCCTTTGGGCCTTTTTAAATCTGTTCTTCAGCCCCGAGGACAGGTCTTCTTCTACCCACGTTCCCTTCCCATGAGGTCACAACTTACAAGAGTTTCCTGGCTGCTCAGAATGGAGTCTGGGGTGGCAGGTTCCTAATTGGGGGGGGGGGGGGGGTTTGAGCCCCAGACGGGCGAAAAGCTGACTTCTGTCCCCTCCAAGAACTAGCTGTGTGACTTCAGGCAAAGAACTAGAAAGTCAGTCTCCTCGCCTATCAGATGGGGTGGCTGTGCAGTTGCGTGAAATGATGCCGGTCAGCTCCTGCCCCACACGTGATGGGCCCTCACTCCCCCTCCCTCTTCCCTTCTCAGTCCTTTCTCTACCTCCATGGGCTGGAAGGATCAAGAGTTTAGCAAACAGTCTCCTTGTGGCAGAATAAGCTCTCTTGTTGGTGTCCACACAGCCACAGTCCCCTGAGTGCTGACTCTGGCATCTGTGCCAGTTTCATCCACAGCGCAGCCCTCACCACAGCCCCTCCCTGGACTTCACAACCCCGCTCACCTCCAAACTCATGGTCCCCGCCTCAGCTCAGGCCAGAGCGCCTCTCACGAGTCTTCTCACGTCTCCCTGCTCCAGTCCCTCTCTTGTCCAGTGCAACCTCCACACTGTGACCAGCTACAACTTTCTAAATTAGGGGTCCTGTCCCTTCCTGTGCATAGAACTACCAACAGCTTCACCTCAGGCTAGAGAATAAAGTCTCTATCATCAGCAGTGTTGAGAATTTTCAGCCCATTTCTTCTCCTGATCTCATTTCCTATCATAGCACCGCAATATGGTCACAGGTACACCAGCTGTCAGCATTAACCTGTCTGGTTGGGTGACTACTCTGGGCTTTAACAGATAGAGGCACCAGCACTGAGACTGAGTTTGAATGCAGGAACCTAAATATTATAAAATAGAGACTTTAGTGAATAATAGTGTATCAGTATTTGTTCATTAACTGTAAAAATTCTGGAAAGAGAGTAGACATTGAAAGTAAAATAAGGGAAACACACTGCACTAAACTGGAAACCTAGAGGAAATGGGTGATTTCCTAGTGAAAATACACATTAATAAAATGAACCCTAAAATAGGGAAAATGCAAACAGATCAATTAGCCATCTACGACCTCTTCCCCCAGCTGGATTTCCTCTCATTGTTGTGGGGTTCTGGGACCTTTTCCCCTGCTGGTTCTCTTCTCGTTGCATCCAGAAGATGGACCGGGGGTTGGCTTGGTGTGGGGTCAGCCCTCTGGAACTGTTTGGGGTGGAAGCAGGTGGGATGAATTCCCATAGGAAAGCTGACATGCTGGACTTGGGCCAGAAAACACATGCTGGGTCAGGGAAAGCGACTGATTCTACATCACTGACAGCCCACTGCACTGCTGAGGGATCCGAAGTCCACAAAAGGAGGGTCCCAGTGTCACTGATGGCCCACTGCATGGCTGAGGGATCCGAAGCCCATGGCAGGTGGGTCCCAGGGTCACTGACAGCCCACTGCACAGCCGAGGGATCCAAAGCCATTGTAAGGGAAGGCTCACAAGGTTGGGGGCTGCTGTCGTCCCACAAAGGCAAAAAGCTTTTCCACTTGCTGAAAAAGCAACGCTGTTGATAGTAAACTCCAGGTTCCTGCCTTGGGCATCAGGTCCTCACATCTCAGACATTGGCCCAGAATAGCCCATGTACCCTCAGAAGGCACACAGACCTCGTTCGTGTCCCTGGGAGGTGGGAGCTTGGAGTATTGAAATTATTCGCACGCAGGTCCAGGGAATTAAAAGAACTAAAAAAGAGAGAGAATTGTTCTATTTATTGATTTAATGTAGTGGAATAATACTTTTAAACCAAGTTAAATTTTATAGTTATCTTCAGGTATCCAAACTACCTAATTTTCCAAACTTCCAAAAATATGTTACTTTTTGAAAGGCTGTTTTTAAGGTTAATTCCTCATAGCACAAACATGTTTTCTATTCACACAATGTTTCTAGGTGTCCAAGACAATACAACTCTGGAACTTTCAACATACTCCAAGTTTTCAAGAATGGCCTTTCTAGATACATGGTACCCAATGAAATCTTATCTCTGGTCTCTGCCATCTTTGGCAGTAATGTGGCTACCATAAACATTCTCTCCATAACACTTCAGCAAGTGGGTAATGAATTTATTTTGTCAGTGAAAATATTTTCCTTTTTATGCCTTGAAAAATTGAATCTAAAGAAGCACTTGGACCACATGTTTAGGAGAGAGTGACAGTTTTAAACTAAGGTTTACATGAAGACATAAACAGTTGCAGTGGCTCCATGTTAAGTGCTAGACACCTCAGAGTGATTATTCCATGTGCAGAGCTCAAATAGGTGGTCCTTTCATACCACAGCTCTTTGTGTTGTGTGCATGTGATACAGCAATTTATAGAGACCTGTAGCACTTTACAGAAAGAACATCAACAGCTACTTTTCTCAAATTTTAGTCCCTAAAATCACTTAAAAAGACCATCACTGTTTCATGGCCTAATGGTCTTACTCAAAATATGTTTGCTATGTTTAGTTCCTCTAAATAAGTGATTCTGTGTGTTCACACTATATACTAAACATCTATCTCTTTACTACTTTATTCTGAGACATAAAGTTGGTATTTACTGTTTGCCAGACACATACAGACATGAGTAAGATAAAGCCTGCGCCCTTCAGGAGATTATAGATTCAACATAGTGACAGGTATATAAACAAATAAAGCTTAACACATTAATTAAAGTTGTGTCATGGGCTCATAAACTGTATCTTCTACCTGTGTGGATTGCATCAGCTCACTGTTTTGTAATTTCATAGGTATCTTTTGTCATCCACTCTTCTCAGATGTCTTGTTAAATTGTGTTGTATTACAAAAAGAATCAATTAATTCACAGATTAATTCAACAAACACATTAGAAGGCAGTTAATGATAAATTCCTTGGGTTAGAGAATTTGGAATAATACAGTATATTGATTATAGTTACCATAAACTTCTAATAACAAATGTTATACAAAATGCTCCAAGGACAGGCCAAATGCGTTATTTTCATTCTTTCCAGATGTCCTATAGCCAGGAAAACATGAGACAACATTTGATTTCTCGGTGTTACTCTGTCATATTAAATACTCAGAAACTCATTTATATTTGCAAAAATATACCCTTCTGAGGAATTAGACCTCTTCTTTCTAGGAAGGGAATTTGGCAATGCAAGGACAGACAAAAATTCAAAATGTTTTTGATTTCTCAGAGAACTGCTAATGGATAGTTTACAAAGTAAGATTATATCACATAAATATTACTTGCTGTATTTGGAGGTATTATAGACCATATATTAGGCCACAAAATAAGTCTCAATAGATTTTAAAATATAGATATGATACAAAGTATCTTTTCTGTCCACAATGGGATGAAGTAGAATTTTTTTTTAAAAAGTAAAAAATTAAAAAAGAATATTTACAGAATTGTGGAAATTGTGTAATACACTTTTTTTTTTTCTTAAAGATTTTATTGGGGAAGGGGAACAGGACTTTATTGGGGAACAGTGTGTACTTCCAGGACTTTTTTTTTTTCCCAAGTCAAGTTGTTATTCTTTCAATCTCAGTTGTGGAGGGTGCCGTTCAGCTTCAAGTTGTTGTCCTTTCAGTCTTAGTTATGGAGGGCGTAACTCAGCTCCAGGTCCAGTTGCCGTTGCTAGTTGCAGGGGGCACAGCCCACCATCCCTTGCGGGAGTTGAACCAGCAACCTTGTGGTTGAGAGGATGCGCTCCAACCAACTGAGCTATCCAGGAGCTCAGTGGCAGCTCAACTCAAGGTGCCATGTTCAATCTTAGTTGCAGGGGGCAGAGCCCACCATCCCTAGCGGGACTCGAGGAATTGAACTGGCAACCTTGTGGTTGAGCACCCACTAGCCCATGTGGGAATTGAACCGGCAGCCTTCGGAGTTAGGAGCACAGAGCTCTAACCACCTGAGCCACCAGGCCGGCGCTTATAATACACTTTTAATCAACGAGTGGATGAAAAAAGAAATCACAGGGGAAAGTAGGAGTAATAAAGCAAAATAACATGGGATACAGTGAAAACAGTGCTAGGGAGAAATTTATACGTATAAATGAAAAAAAAAAAAAACAAGGAAAAAACTCAAATCAACAATCTGACTTTACAACTTAAGGAACTAAGAAAAGAAGAACAAACTAAACGAAATGCTACCTAAAGGAAGAAAATAATACAGAATAGACGAGAGACTAGAAAAAAAACAATAGATAAAATAAATGAAACCAAAAGTTGGTTCATTGAAAAGCTCAACAAAATTGACAAAACTATAGCTCAAAGGACTAAGCAAAAAAGAGAGAAGACTGAAATTACAAAAATCATAAATGAAAGTTAGGGACATTACAATTGATTCTATAGAAATGAAAAGTATTATAAGAGATACTATAAACTGTTGAATGCCAAGAAATTGGATAACCTAGAGAAATAAACAAATTCCTAGAAACACAAAATTTATCAAGATATATCATGAAAAAATAGAAAATGTGAATAGACCAATAACTGGTAAGGAGATTGAATCAGTAATCAAAATCTTCCAATAACAAAAAGCCATAGACGTGTTGACTCCACTGGGGAATTCTACCAAAAATTTAAAGAAGAACTGATATCAAACCTTCTCAAACTTTTCCAAAATATTAAAGAGGAAACACTTCCTAAATAATTCTATGAGATCAGTATAATCCTGGTACCAAAGCCAGAAAAAGACACTAAAAGAAAACTATATTATTGACTGTATTCCCTGTGTTGTACACTACATCCATGTGGCTTATTTATTTTGTATCTGGAAGTTTTTAGCTCTTATGGTTATTAGACTTATTGAGCTGAACATATTGTAAGGTATATAAATGTTGAACCACTTTATTTTACACTTGAAACCAATATAATATTGTATGCCAATTATACTTTAATAAAAATTTTTAAATGAAAAAAGAAAACTACAGACCAATATCCCTTATAAATATTGATGCAAAAGTCCTCAACAAGGTACTAGCAAACAGAATTGAATAGCATATTAGAACAATTTTATACCATAACCAAGTGGAATTTATTCCTGGAATGTAAGGATGGGTTGATACTCAAAAATTGATCAATATAATATGCCACATCAACAAAATGAAGTTCAAAAAAAAACCATGATTATCTCAAGTGATGCAGAAAGAACTTTGACAAAATTCAAACCCTTTTATGCTAAAAACACTCAACAAAATAAGAATAGAAAAACTACCTACACATAATAAAACCATATATGTATCAAAAACCCATGTGAGCAACATATTCAATGGTGAAAGGCTGGTAGCTTTTCCATTGTAATAAATAATCTCTTTATAGGACAAAGGCTGAACATAACTGGTGAGATTAACAATGCCTAGCATGTTTTTAAAAAATAAAGAAGAAGATATGCAAGAGACAAGAGAAACAGTAGGAAAAATCTGTTAACTCGTGAAGGATTGAGGGAGAATGAAATATATGCATGTCTTACCAAACTGCTAACCTAGCAACTTCTTAAAGTCATATATAAAATAAATAACAGGCGATTAACTAGGCAGATTACTTTTTGTTTATAATAAATATCTGTAATGTCAAGATACATCAATTCTATTATTGTACCATAATAATGATTAAATCACTTTTATCTCCAGGTATATTCTACGAAATATATGTTCCTTTGAAATTTTTCTATTTCTTATGATCATACTTAGGCATAAGAACAAATTTAAAGTTTGTAAGTCTACATTAAGTTATTAAACTATAGAAAGATTACGTGTAATATATATTACATTGTAATAGCAGCTCAGATTACTCTTTTTCACTTGGGGACAAGAATCTTCTAAAAATTGTTTCTGAGGAGAACAAATATTTCCTTAACTGGCCAGAGGTAAACAACTATAAGGGTATATTATCCAAATGGCAGCCACTAACCACTAAACTTTAAATTAAATGAAATTAAACATTCAGTCAATCGATTGCACTTGGCTGCATGTCAAGTGCTTGCTAACCACATGTGGCTGGTGGCTACCATACTGAATGGAGCGGACACAGAACATCTGCATCATCACAGAGCCTACCCTTGGCTGTTGCTGCCGGAAGGAGAAGCCTCCCAACGCAGAGCAAATAGGGAGATCAGGAGTGTGGGGAGGGCTATGACCTCACTGACTATTTCCTCGATGTGAGGCTATGCCCCCTCGTTTTTAAACCAGTTTCACCACATTATTTGGGAGGAAATACATGAATGCTTTTCTGTCTTTTGGAGTTTGAGAGAAGTGTTGCTTACCCTGTGCTGAGCTGAATCAAAAAAAATTGATTGTGGGAAAAATGGCGGCGTGAGGTGAGCCTCTGTACAGCTCCCCTGGAATTTACAAAGAATCAAACAACAAAAACTCCACAAAGGACTCCCAGCACAGCAGACAAGCAACACGAAGAGGCCCACTACCGACTGAAATCACCTACAGGTGGGAGATTCACGCGAGTGGAGGGAGGAGGAGGAAAGGGAGAAGCGCGGAGACGAACCGCGCGGGCGCAGGACGCAGACCGAGCTCAGTGCGCCGACCTCGCTGCTTCCCGGAACTACCGCAGCTGCGGGAGATCGGACTGCTAGGGCTCCGCCAGGGCTCCACAGGGCTGACGGGACAGCATATAACACGGCTGAACCCAACGCTCACGGCAGAGACCTCGGAGAAAAGACTGAGGGAAAAGGGCTGAAAACGGTGGTTTAAGCCCGCACTGCCGAGCAGAGAACGGAGCCTTAGGCACTGAGACCAGCCGCCCCCTCCCTCCCCTCCCAGAGCTCGCCCCGCCCCCACCCGCCCGGTGCTAGAAGCGAAACAGTAGCAGTGTCAGATCAAAACAACAGAAAATTTGCTGTTTTGAGATCTGTGGACCGCAAACACAAATTCACAGCCCAACTAGTTCCAGCAAAGGGGAGAGAGCTGTGGAAGCAGGACCAGCTGTGGTGGTGCTCGCTGCCATTGCTCTGGGCCACCTCTCACAACTCACCCCGCCCCTGACCCCACCTATCTGGGCGGATCCCTGCAGGAGTAAACAGAACTGCTGAAATATACCGGCTCTGAATCAGCAGCTGGAAGAGCTTTGGAACATCAAAAGCTCTCCGCATACCCACCGGGACACTGCGCCCTGTGACCTAGACGAACTATTAACAGAGGAGAAGCCCGTCTCCCAGGGAATCCCCCCATTGCGTGAGAAGTCGGAATAGTGCAGAGAAAACATAGCACTACTGTGTGGGAGAAGAAAAATAAGTTGCAGTTGGAGAAATAATAAAACATTCTACCAACAAGTACTGGCAAACAAAAGAAAGACCGCTTTCTATCAACCTGTTGCAGACTCACTCCTGTAGATGTCTAGGAAGAGAAATAGTAAACCAGTAATCGCCATGAATAACCAAGGCAACAAGATAGCTCAGAAAGAAAGTGAAAAATCTCCAGAGAAGACACTTAAAGATACAGAAAAAGGTGACTTAAATGACAGAGAATTCAAGATTGCAGTTCTGAAAAAACTCAACGAGATTCAAGAAAACACAGATAGGCACTTAAAGGAACTCAGAAACTCAATCAAAGAACAGCATGAGCATTTTACGAAAGAGATTGAAATCTTAAAAAAGAACCAAATAGAATTTCTGGAGATTAAGAACTCAATAGAAGAAATTAAGAATGAAATAACCAGCTTAGGTAGTAGAGTTGACCAGATGGAGCAAAGAATCAGTGACATCGAAGATAGAAACCTGGAAATGACACAAATTGAAGAAGAAAGAGACTTGAGACTTAAAAGAAATGAAAGAACTCTACAAGAACTTTCTGACTCCATCAGAAAGAGCAATATAAGAATAATGGGCATACCAGAAGGAGAAGAAAGAGAGAGGGAACAGAGAATATATTCAAACAAATTGTCGATGAGAACTTCCCAAATTTGTGGACAGAACTGGACCCTCGAATCCAAGAAGCAAATAGAACACCTAGTTACCTCAATCCCAACAGGCCTTCTCCAAGGCACATTGTATTGAAGCTGTCTAAAATCAACGACAAAGAAAGAATCCTCAAGGCAGCCAGGGAAAAGAAGACGGTAACTTACAAAGGAAAGCCCATTAGATTATCATCAGATTTTTCAGCAGAAACTCTACAAGCCAGGAGGGAGTGGAACCAAATATTCCAACTATTGAAAGAGAGAAACCATGAGCCAAGAATAATATATCCAGCAAAGATATCCTTTAGATATGAAGGAGGAATAAAGACCTTTCCAGACGTACAGAAGCTGAGGGAATTTTCTAATACACGGTCTGCACTACAAGAAATACTAAAGGAGGCTATTCGACCACCATCAACAGGGACAATTTGTGGCAACCACAACTCAAAAAGGGGGAGAGTAAAGGCCTGAACCGGAATATGGGAATGGAGAAAGTAAGCGTGCTGAAGAAAATGGAATACTCTAAATATCAAACTTTCTTTTACATAAACTTAAGGGTAACCACTCAAAATAAATCCAGAATTGAAATATATACTGAAATAAAAGAAGAAACAGAGGGAAACATCATAGAATACCACCACACAGAAATAATAGACAACAACAAAAGGCAAAGAAACAATGGAGACACAACCTTACCAGAAAACTAAGGATAGAATGACAGGAAATCCTCACATATCAATAATCACCCTAAATGTAAATGGACTGAACTCACCAATAAAAAGGCACAGAGTAGCAGATTGGATCAAAAACTAAACCCAACCATATGCTGTCTCCAAGAGACACATCTCAGCTACAAGGACAAGCATAGACTCAAAGTGAAAGGGTGGAAATTGACACTCCAAGCAAATGGTACCCAGAGAAAATCAGGTGTAGCCATAATGATATCAGATGAAACAGACTTCAAGGTGAAAAAGATAACAAGAGACAAAGATGGACATTTCATAATGGTGAAGGGACTGTACAACAAGAAGACATAACAGTCATCAATATTTATGCCCCCAATCAGGGAGCACCGAAATACACCAAGCAACTACTAACAGAACTAAAGGGAGAAATTGACCAAAACACAATTATACTAGGGGACTTAAATACATCATTGACAGCTATGGATAGATCATCCAAACAGAAAATAAATAACGAAATAGTAGCCCTAAATGACACATTAGATGAAATGGACATAATTGACATTTATAGAGCACTTCATCCTAAAACATCAGACTATACATTCTTTTCTAGTGTACATGGAACATTCTCAAGGATAGACCATATATTGGGACATAAAATCAGTCTCAACAAATTTAACAAGACTGAAATCATACCATGCATATTCTCTGATCACAAGGCTTTGAAATTGGATATCAACTGTAAAAAGAAAGCGGAAAAACACAAATACATGGAGATTAAACAACATACTTTTAAAGAAGGACTGGGTCAAAGAAGAAATTAGAGGAGAGATCAAAAGATACATAGAAACAAATGACAATGAAAATACATCCTACCAAAATTTTTGGGATGCAGCGAAAGCAGTTTTAAGAGGGAAATTTATCTCATTACAGGCCTATCTCAAGAAACAAGAAAACTCCCAAATAAATAACCTCATGTTACACCTTAAAGAACTAGAAAAAGAAGAACAAGTAAAACCCAAGGTCAGCAGAAGAAAGGAAATAACAAAAATTAGAGCAGAACTAAATGAAATAGAGAACAAAAAGACAATAGAAAAATTAATATGACAAAGAGCTGGTTCTTTGAAAAGATTAACAAAATTGACAAACCTTTGGCTAGACTTACTAAGATAAAAGAGAGAAGACACTGATTAACAAAATCAGAAACGTAAAAGGGGAAGTTATCACGGACACCACAGAAATACAAAGGATCATCCAAGAATACTATGAAGGACTATATGCCACCAAATTCAACAACCTAGAAGAAATGGACAAGTTCTTAGAAACATATAGCCTTCCAAGGCTGAACCATGAAGAACTGGAAAATCTAAACAGACCGATCACCAGTAACGAAATTGAATCAGTCATCCAAAACCTTCCCAAAAGCAAAAGTCCGGGACCAGATGGCTTCACTAGTGAATTCTACCAAACCTTCAAAGAGGATCTAATACCAATCCTGCACAAACTCTTCCAAAAAATTGAAGAAGAGACAGTACTCCCTAACTCATTTTATGAGGCCAACATTACCCTGATACCAAAACCTGGTAAGGACAGCACAAAAAAAGAAAACTACAGACCAATATCTCTAATGAATACCGATGCAAAAATCCTAAATAAAATTCTAGCAAATCGAATACAACAATGCATTAAAAAGATTATTCATCACGACCAAGTGGGGTTCATCCCCGGGGCACAAGGATGGTTCAACATATGCAAATCCATCAATGTGATACATCACATAAACAAAATAAAGGACAAAAATCATATGATTATAGCAATTGATGCAGAAAAAGCATTTGACAAGATACAACATCCATTTATGATTAAAACACTTAATAAAATGGGTATAGAAGGAAAATACCTTAACATAATAAAGGCCATATATGACAAGCCCTCTGCTAATCTCATAATTAATGGAGAAAAACTGAAGCCCTTTGCTCTACGTTCAGGAACACCACAGAGATGTCCCCTATCACCTCTGCTTTTCAACATAGTGTTGGACGTCCTTGCCAGAGCAATCAGGCAAGAGAAAGAAATAAAAGGCATCCAAATTGGGAATGAAGAAGTTAAATTATCACTCTTTGCAGATGACATGATGCTATATATAGAAAACCCTAAAGACTCCACCAAAAAGCTATTAGAAACAATCAACGAATACAGTAAAGTTGCCGGCTACAAAATCAACGCACAAAAGTCCATTGCCTTCCTATATACTAACAATGAAATCTCAGAAAAAGAAATCCAAAAAACAATTCCTTTTGCAATTGCAGCAAAAAGAATAAAATACCTAGGAATAAACTTAACCAAGGATGTGAAAGACCTATATGCTGAAAACTATAAGACATTTTTGAAAGAAATTGAAGAAGACACAAAGAAATGGAAAGACATTCCGTGCTCATGGATTGGAAGAATCAACATAGTTAAAATGGCCATATTACCCAAAGCAATATACAGATTCAATGCAATCCCCATCAAAATCCCAATGGCATATTTTAAAGAAATAGAACAAAAAATCATCAGATTTGTTTGGAACCACAAAAGACCCCGAATAGCCAAAGCAATCTAAGAAAAAAGAACAATAATGGAGGTATCACACTTCCTGACTTTGGCTTGTACTACAGGGCTACAATAATCAAAACAGCATGGTATTGGCAGAAAAACAGACACATAGACCAATGGAATAGAATTGAGAACCCAGAAATAAAACCACATAAATATGGACAGATAATTTTGACAAAGAATCTAAAACATACAATGGAGCAAAGACAGCCTCTTCAATAAATGGTGCTGGGAGAATTGGATAGCCACATGCAAAAGAATGAAACTGGACTGCTATTTGTCACCATGTACCAAAGTTAATTCAAAATGGATCAAAGACTTAAGCATAAGACCTGACACAATAAACTGCATAGAAGAAAACATAGGTACTAAACTTATGGACCTTGGGTTCAAAGAGCATTTTATGAACTTGACTCCAAAGGCAATGGAAGTAAAAGCTAAAATAAACAAATGGGACTATGTGAAACTTAAAAGCTTCTGCACAGCAAAAGAAACCATTGACAAAATAAAGAGGCCACCAACTGAATGGGAGAAGATTTTTGCAAACAGTGCCTCCGATAAGGGGCTAGTATCCAGAATATACAAGGAACTCATGCAACTCAACAACAAAAAAACAAACAACCCAATTGAAAAATGGGCAGAGGACTTGAAGAGACATTTCTCCAAAGAGGACATACAAATGGCAAATAGACATATGAAAAAATGCTCAACATCACTAATCATCAGAGAAATGCAAATCAAAACCACAATGAGATATCACCTCACCCCAGTCAGAATGGCTATCATCAACAAGACAAATAGTAACAAATGTTGGCGAGGTTGTGGAGAAAAAGGAACCCTCATACACTGTTGGTGGGAATGCAGACTGGTGCAGCCGTTATGGAAGGCAGTGTGGAGGTTTCTCAAAGAATTACAGATAGAATTGCCATATGACCCAGCAATCCCTCTTCTGGGTATCTACCCAAAAAATCTGAAAACATTTAGAGATAAAGACACGTGTGCTCCAATGTTCATTGCTGCTTTGTTTACGGTGGCCAAGACATGGAAACAACCAAAATGTCCTTCGATAGATGAATGGATAAAGAAGTTGTGGTATATATACACAATGGAATACTATTCGGCAGTAAGAAAAGATGATATAGGAACATTTGTGACAACATGGATGGATCTTGAGAGAGTAATGCTGAGCGAAATAAGTCAGACAGAAAAAGCAGAGAACCATGTGATTTCACTGATATGTGGTATATAAACCAAAAACAACAAAAGAACAAGACAAACAAATGAGAAACAGAAACTCATAGACACAGACAATAGTTTAGTGGTTGCCAGAGGGTAAGGGGGGAGGGGGGTGGGGGGTGAGAGATGAGGGTAAGGGGGATCGAATGTATGGTGATGGAAGGAGAACTGACTCTGGGTGGTGAACACACAATGGGATTTATAGATGATGTAATACAGAATTGTACACCTGAAATCTATGTAATTTTACTAACAATTGTCACCCCAATAAATTTAATTTAAAAAAAAATTGATTGTGATGCCTTACTCTCACATTCAAGACGCAGTCGAATAAGCCTCCAACATATACAGTTTTCACTTATCTTAAATAAAGAATCGTAAACTAACAACTAATGAAGGTATAGGAATCTAGTTATAAGAGAAAAATACGCCCTTGACAGACCAATTGGGAGAAGTTGAACTTAACATTTTAGCGGTCTCTTAAATACCTATGGCCTCTTCTGACAAAAGGCATCTCTAAGCTTTATGAGTCTTCAAAGGTCTCTGCAGGACAGGCAGGCAGTTGTTAAACTGCTGCTATACAGGTTCAAATGGGCACAACAGTTTTGGAAAAGAGAAGGGGGAAAAAACGTGTCTCAGTTGAAAACTTCAGGACCTAAAGGAGACAAATGTGTTTGCACTTAAACATTGCCAGAACAGACAGAAAAAAATCTATTGCAGAGGATTTGATATAGAGTCTTTAATGATTTCATGAAGAAGGTTTTGTACTTGGGCCAGAAGATTGCATTTATTTTCCTACAGCTGCTAGGTAAACCAGAGGGTGTGTGTTTTCATTACAATACTTTCTTTGAATTAAAAAAAAGTACTCAAGTCATTTGCTTCAGTAGAAATTCTCCTGAGTGCTTGTATTTGTGTAGGTGGATGGCTACATTTTTGTAGGTGTGTGAGCACTGAGAGAGGCAGATTCAGTGGGAGTCTGCAGAGATGGTGACAAATGCTCCACCCTGCATCACGTCATCTCCAGAAAAGATTCAACAGGGAAGCACAAGTCACAGAGCCACAGCACTCACTGGCTTTAAGAAGTGAGAGAACAAAATAACAAAGTTAAAAAAACAGAAAGCAACTACATTAACCTGCAGTGAAGTAAAGAGAAAAACAAGTACATGAAGCAAGAACGAAATAAAAATCATACTTCTAGGCGAAAAAGAAAAAGGAAAATAAAGATGAAATTAGATTTCCAACCTTTCTCCCTTAATGAAGGAAAATAAGAAAAAATCTGATTCTTTTAATGCCCTCTGGGAACTAGTATAGTTCCTTGTACATAAATATATTATTAATTGTCATGGTTATATTGGTATAATCAGCACAGTACAATTGAATTGAACATATACCCCCCTTTAGCTAAAGAAAAGACAGCCGTCCCCCACCTACCCCAGGATCTCGAAAAGCAGCATCTGGCAGTGGGAAACTGATTCGCTTCTTTACTAGAACTTGTGCTGTAGACGTTTTAACTGTGCCGGGTATTAATTTTCCTCAGTAATTTCTGACTATTCCTGCTCTCTAATTTGCTAGAAGTGTTTTGTCTTGAGATTTAATTCAAACTTATTTCTTCCAGGGCGTGTTCACCACTCTTTAGACATCCAAACTTCAGTGTGAAGAGAGAACCACCCTCACACCTGCTGTATGTACGCTGGAGATTCTTTCCCCATGGGCCATCTGGAACCACCCCTGAGTGGGACTGACACCCCACATTCTCAGGACCTTTCCTTCTGGGCTCCTCCACTCCAGGGGCTGGGCAGAACCATACACCCTTCCCTGCCCATTGTCCCTGTACGCACACCGGCTCCAGATGTGTTCAGATGACATACTCATTTCTGCTAGAGAGACTGGGAGTGGCAATTAGGGGTCAAAGAGGCTTCAGGCCAACACTTTTCTCATGAGTAATATTTCAGCACAAAATTCAGAGCCAGCTGCTCTCATTGATTCTTCACCTGATGTAGACCATTTCTATAAACTAGTTGGTCTGACTTTCCTGGAAATGTGATAGGAATGGAACAACGGAAAGGCCTGTGGACATATCCCTATATTCTTCTCTTCTTTCAAACGCTAGAAGGAGGAAAGGAAGTAAAAAAGGCAGGCAGGCAAACTGCTGTGGGTGCAGTTCCTGTGTCTGCGTTTGTGACAAAGAAAGTTTAGCCCATAGCAATGCAGGGTGCTTGTAAGGGTGAGCTGCCAGGTCTGTAAATGGGACACCTAAGAAACTATGTTGGCTCCATGGCTTGCCAGGGGCATATAGTCATTCAAAACCAAAACAGGCATAGCTAATGCACTCTCCCAGCAACCACACAGCAGGCCACCGTGACTAGGGGCCATTATTACCTCCAGCCAGGCATAAAAATACAGGCAGAGGACACTAGGAGGTTTGTTTAATGGTTACAATCGGAGCCTATGTAACCAAGACCCACAGAGACTCAAATGAGGGAATTCTTTACTGATGTGGAGATAGTGCATTCTGGGAGAGAGCACTCCTAATGTACATCAACGTACGCAGAGGTTTTATTACTGAGTTCATTTCCAGGGTCAAGCATGTCTGCTAAACACTTCTCTAATAGTGGCTACTTTCAAATAAAGGACTGGAAATTTAACTTGACCCACTTGTGCCCAAGTATATGAGCACACGTGATAAGCACATTTCACTCCTTTCTAAAAGGCATTATGTGACAAGAAGGTATCTTAGGAGAGAAAAGCTTCCCAATTCTCCTTTGTGTACATGGTACTATTTGGAAAATGACAGCCAAGTGCAGGAACTGAAGGTCACCTCTGCCTCTTGGGCCAGAATCCAGGGGGCTCACTGGCCCTGAAAATATGGATGTAAGCCATACACTACCCTGAAAAAAGGACTGTAATCTATTAAATCTCACAGAAGAAAGGAGGGGAAACATCTGCTTAGGATGATGAGTCCATGGGCAATTGCCAGTCGTGGATAACTCTAAAAAGGTAGCTCCTTATTTGATCTCCTTTGATAAAAGAATAAGAAAAACTTCTTTATCAGAATCGAATCAGTTCAAATATGGGAACTTATTTCTATTTCATGTTGTTACCTTGTCAAACTTTTAGAGAATAGTCCCTAGGATAAAACAAGAATGTTTCTGTATTTCATAACCACTGGACTTTAGCACAGGGCTTTCGTCTGAGAAGTGGCATAAGTGATACTCGCAAGTTCCTTGACTGAGATAGGCATCTGTGTGCTGGATGGGAAAAGGGACTCCACTTTTCTGAAATTAGTGACAGATACTGCATACACCTGACGTTAGTTTTGGTACATCATCAGGCACGCTATTCTAAGCTAGTTCTAAGTAATCTAAGTTCAGTTATTTGAATTATTATTTTATAGAATAATGTTATTTTAGTTTTAAATCTATATAGAATTATGTATTTTCATGCATCACGTTAAAAATTCTTTGTGATGATGTCTGCTAACACCACTTTTGGGTGATTGCTACAACCAGTTGCTACTCTGTTTCCAACAAAAATAATGAAATTTTGCATTGTCCAGGGAAGGAAATAAGCACTACAATATTTCACTGACTTTAGTAATTAGGTAAAACAGGGATTGTACTATTTTTCAAGTACTCTGTAAATACTTCCTATAAAACTATAATGTAGATTGAAAACTTTTGGTACTTACTTTTTAAAATTACCAATAAATTGCCTTGGTAAAAATTAATAGTCATTAAGCTCATGCTGAATGTGGGTTTTGTTTTGTGAGATTTCTTCAGATCCAAATGAGGACATTTGGTGACACCAAGAAGAAAGCCCTCCCTGGCTGTGAGCTGGGAATGGCACCTTTGTTCTCAGTGGGATGTCTCCTCGGGGATGTGGTGATCAGTCTTATTTATCTGGGACACTGAGTTTGAAGGAGGAAGCAAGGCGATCGATCGTTCTATAGAAGAACCCAGACCTTCGGTGGGCAAGTGCAGAGGGAACGGTAATGACCATGGAACCAGATAACCGCCTCACTTGTGGTCAGATTCTGTAGCTTTTACATCTATAGCACAATTATGAGGCCTCTGAGAAGGTGCAGTGTCATATAAAAGTGGGGTTACATGTGTGAGCAGTTTCGGTTACAGTGAGGAAAAGATAACAGGAACACAGTTTAAAGAAAAAATATTTTTCTCCTCTGTCTCTTTTTACGTAAAGGATGCAATATGGAATATGGGCAATTTTCTTACTGTGTGTGCCTCCTAAGACTGAGATCGAGGAACCTAGTGAGCGAGTAGGGTGCTCTGAGCAAGCCTCTAGAGAAGTGGTCCCTAGAGGGCCTTCGTCACCTCTGTGTGCCGCCACAGCTTGGGACACTGCACATCTCCTGGGATGCTCACACCCTCCTTGCAGACTCCTGCCCACCCCCATTTGGACAAGCCCTGCACACAACCCCCTTCTCCCTGGTGTCCCTTATTCTGAAGGAGGATAGCTATGGAAGAGAATGAAATAAAAAATATAAATTGTCTATTAAATTTCACTCTTGTTTTTACAAAATTATAAATTAATAACACACATTCTAAACATCTTATCATTCAGAAATTTTAATACCTTTGTAAACTTCAAAAATCTAACTGGATTACATGTTTCTAGAAAGACTTACTGCCTTCTCATGGTCCTCTCAACAAGACCACAGCATTCTTTGTCGGTTGACACTCAAAGTAGTAGAAGTTATTGAAGAATAAATAATAGGCAATTAAGAATTTAAAAGAGTATTGAACAGAAGAATCTCTTTCCCGTGTAGTCCATCAAGCACCTTTATTCATAAACTATATCTGCATACTATGAAATATTAACTAAAGTTGTGTTTGGTGTCTACACAGAATCACTTTTTCAGCCCCCTCCATTAACAAAAAAAAACCCAAAAAGCCAATGATTTCAAATTGTTCCCCTGGCTTTTCTTTCTTTTTTTTTTTTTTTTTTAATTTTATTTTATTAAATTTATTGGGGTGACAATTGTTAGTAAAATTACATAGATTTCAGGTATACAATTCTGTATTACATCATCTATAAATCCCATTGTGTGTTCATCACCCAGAGTCAGTTCTCCTTCCATCACCATATATTCGATCCCCCTTACCCTCATCTCCCACCTCCCACCCCCACCCCCACCCCCTTACCCTCTGGCAACCACTAAACTATTGTCTGTGTCTATGAGTTTCTGTTTCTCATTTGTTTGTCTTGTTCTTTTGTTGTTTTTGGTTTATATACCACATATCAGTGAAATCACATGGTTCTCTGCTTTTCTGTCTGACTTATTTCGCTCAGCATTACTCTCTCAAGATCCATCCATGTTGTCACAAATGTTCCTATATCATCTTTTCTTACTGCGAATAGTATTCCATTGTGTATATATACCACAACTTCTTTATCCATTCATCTATCGAAGGACATTTTGGTTGTTTCCATGTCTTGGCCACGTAAACAAAGCTGCAATGAACATTGGAGCACACGTGTCTTTATCTCTAAATGTTTTCAGATTTTTGGGTAGATACCCAGAAGAGGGATTGCTGGGTCATATGGCAATTCTATCCGTAATTTTTGAGGAACCTCCACACTGCCTTCCATAACGGCTGCACCAGTCTGCATTCCCACCAACAGTGTATGAGGGTTCCTTTTCTCCACAGCCTCTCCAACATTTGTTACTATTTGTCTTGTTGATGATAGCCATTCTGACTGGGGTGAGGTGATATCTCATTGTGGTTTTGATTTGCATTTCTCTGATGATTAGTGATGTTGAGCATTTTTCATATGTCTATTTGCCATTTGTATGTCCTCTTTGGAGAAATGTCTCTTCAAGTCCTCTGCCCATTTTCAATTGGGTTGTTTGTTTTTTGTTGTTGAGTTGCATGAGTTCCTTGTATATTCTGGATACTAGCCCTTATCGGAGGCACTGTTTGCAAAAATCTTCTCCCATTCAGTTGGTGGCCTCTTTATTTTGTCAATGGTTTCTTTTGCTGTGCAGAAGCTTTTAAGTTTCATATAGTCCCATTCGTTTATTTTAGCTTTTACTTCCATTGCCTTTGGAGTCAAGTTCATAAAATGCTCTTTGAACCCAAGGTCCATAAGTTTAGTACCTATGTTTTCTTCTATGCAGTTTATTGTGTCAGGTCTTATGCTTAAGTCTTTGATCCATTTTGAATTAACTTTGGTACATGGTGACAAATAGCAGTCCAGTTTCATTCTTTTGCATGTGGCTATCCAATTCTCCCAGCACCATTTATTGAAGAGGCTGTCTTTGCTCCATTGTATGTTTTTAGCTTCTTTGTCAAAAATTATCTGTCCATATTTATGTGGTTTTATTTCTGGGTTCTCAATTCTATTCCATTGGTCTATGTGTCTGTTTTTCTGCCAATACTATGCTGTTTTGATTATTGTGGCCCTGTAGTACAAGCTAAAGTCTGGAAGTGTGATACCTCCATTATTGTTCTTTTTCCTTAAGATTGCTTTGGCTATTCGGGGTCTTTTGTGGTTCCAAACAAATCTGATGATTTTTTGTTCTATTTCTTTAAAATATGCCATTGGGATTTTGATGGGGATTGCATTGAATCTGTATATTGCTTTGGGTAATATGGCCATTTTAACTATGTTGATTCTTCCAATCCATGAGCACGGAATGTCTTTCCATTTCTTTGTGTCTTCTTCAATTTCTTTCAAAAATGTCTTATAGTTTTCAGCATATAGGTCTTTCACATCCTTGGTTAAGTTTATTCCTAGGTATTTTATTCTTTTTGCTGCAATTGCAAAAGGAATTGTTTTTTGGATTTCTTTTTCTGAGATTTCATTGTTAGTATATAGGAAGGCAATGGACTTTTGTGCGTTGATTTTGTAGCCGGCAACTTTACTGTATTCGTTGATTGTTTCTAATAGCTTTTTGGTGGAGTCTTTAGGGTTTTCTATATATAGCATCATGTCATCTGCAAAGAGTGATAATTTAACTTCTTCATTCCCAATTTGGATGCCTTTTATTTCTTTCTCTTGCCTGATTGCTCTGGCAAGGACGTCCAACACTATGTTGAAAAGCAGAGGTGATAGGGGACATCTCTGTCGTGTTCCTGAACGTAGAGCAAAGGTTTTCAGTTTTTCTCCATTAATTATGAGATTAGCAGAGGGCTTGTCATATATGGCCTTTATTATGTTAAGGTATTTTCCTTCTATACCCATTTTAAGTGTTTTAATCATAAATGGATGTTGTATCTTGTCAAATGCTTTTTCTGCATCAATTGCTATAATCATATGATTTTTGTCCTTTATTTTGTTTATGTGATGTATCACATTGATGGATTTGCGTATGTTGAACCATCCTTGTGCCCCGGGGATGAACCCCACTTGGTCGTGATGAATAATCTTTTTAATGCATTGTTGTATTCGATTTGCTAGAATTTTATTTAGGATTTTTGCATCGGTATTCATTAGAGATATTGGTCTGTAGTTTTCTTTTTTGTGCTGTCCTTACCAGGTTTTGGTATCAGGGTAATGTTGGCCTCATAAAATGAGTTAGGGAGTACTGTCTCTTCTTCAATTTTTGGAAGAGTTTGTGCAGGATTGGTATTAGATCCTCTTTGAAGGTTTGGTAGAATTCACTAGTGAAGCCATCTGGTCCCGGACTTTTGCTTTTGGGAAGGTTTTGGATGACTGATTCAATTTAGTTACTGGTGATCGGTCTGTTTAGATTTTCCAGTTCTTCATGGTTCAGCCTTGGAAGGCTATATGTTTCTAAGAACTTGTCCATTTCTTCTAGGTTGTTGAATTTGGTGGCATATAGTCCTTCATAGTATTCTTGGATGATCCTTTGTATTTCTGTGGTGTCCGTGATAACTTCCCTTTTACGTTTCTGATTTTGTTAATCAGTGTCTTCTCTCTTTTATCTTAGTAAGTCTAGCCAAGGGTTTGTCAATTTTGTTAATCTTTTCAAAGAACCAGCTCTTTTTCACATTAATTTTTTCTATGGTCTTTTTGTTCTCTATTTCATTTAGTTCTGCTCTAATTTTGGTTATTTCCTTTCTTCTGCTGACCTTGGGTTTCACTTGTTCTTCTCTTCTAGTTCTTTAAGGTGTAACATGAGGTTATTTATTTGGGAGTTTTCTTGTTTCTTGAGATAGGCCTGTAATGAGATAAATTTCCCTCTTAAAACTGCTTTCGCTGCATCCCAAAAATTTTGGTAGGATGTATTTTCATTGTCATTTGTTTCTATATATCTTTTGATCTCTCCTCTAACTTTTCTTTGACCCAGTCCTTCTTTAAAAGTATGTTGTTTAATCTCCATGTATTTGTGTTTTTCCCCCTTTCTTTTTACAGTTGATATCCAATTTCAAAGCCTTGTGATCAAAGAATATGCATGGCATGATTTCAGTTTTGTTAAATTTGTTGAGACTGATTTTATGTCCCAATATATGGTCTATCCTTGAGAATGTTCCATGTACACTAGAAAAGAATGTATAGTCTGATGTTTTAGGATGAAGTGTTCTATAAATGTCAATTATGTCCATTTCATCTAATGTGTCATTTAGGGCTACTATTTCGTTATTTATTTTCTGTTTGGATGATCTATCCATAGCTGTCAATGATGTATTTAAGTCCCCTAGTATAATTGTGTTTTGGTCAATTTCTCCCTTTAGTTCTGTTAGTAGTTGCTTGGTGTATTTCGGTGCTCCCTGATTGGGGGCATAAATATTGATGACTGTTATGTCTTCTTGTTGTACAGTCCCCTTCACCATTATGAAATGTCCATCTTTGTCTCTTGTTATCTTTTTCACCTTGAAGTCTGTTTCATCTGATATCATTATGGCTACACCTGATTTTCTCTGGGTACCATTTGCTTGGAGTGTCAATTTCCACCCTTTCACTTTGAGTCTATGCTTGTCCTTGTAGCTGAGATGTGTCTCTTGGAGACAGCATACGGTTGGGTTTAGTTGTTTGATCCAATCTTCTACTCTGTGCCTTTTTATTGGTGAGTTCAGTCCATTTACATTTAGGGTGATTATTGATATGTGAGGATTTCCTGTCATTCTATCTTTAGTTTTCTGGTAAGGCTGTGTCTCCATTGTTTCTTTGCCTTTTTGTTGTTGTCTATTATTTCTGTGTGGTGGTATTCTATGATGTTTCCCTCTGTTTCTTCTTTTATTTCAGTATATATTTCAATTCTGGATTTATTTTGAGTGGTTACCCTTAAGTTTATGTAAAAGAAAGTTTGATATTTAGAGTATTCCATTTTCTTCAGCACGCTTACTTTCTCCATTCCCATATTCCGGTTCAGGCCTTTACTCTCCCCCTTTTTGAGTTTTGGTTGCCACAAATTGTCCCTGTTGATGGTGGTCGAATAGCCTCCTTTAGTATTTCTTGTAGTGCAGGTCATGTATTAGAAAATTCCCTCAGCTTCTGTATGTCTGGAAAGGTCTTTATTCCTCCTTCATATCTAAAGGATATCTTTGCTGGATATATTATTCTTGGCTCATGGTTTCTCTCTTTCAATAGTTTGAATATTTGGTTCCACTCCCTCCTGGCTTGTAGAGTTTCTGCTGAAAAATCTGATGATAATCTAATGGGCTTTCCTTTGTAAGTTACCGTCTTCTTTTCCCTGGCTGCCTTGAGGATTCTTTCTTTGTCGTTGATTTTAGACAGCTTCAATACAATGTGCCTTGGAGAAGGCCTGTTGGGATTGAGGTAACTAGGTGTTCTATTTGCTTCTTGGATTCGAGGGTCCAGTTCTGTCCACAAATTTGGGAAGTTCTCATCGACAATTTGTTTGAATATATTCTCTGTTCCCTTCTCTCTTTCTTCTCCTTCTGGTATGCCCATTATTCTTATATTGCTCTTTTTGATGGAGTCAGAAAGTTCTTGTAGAGTTCTTTCATTTCTTTTAAGTCTCAAGTCTCTTTCTTCTTCAATTTGTGTCATTTCCAGGTTTCTATCTTCGATGTCACTGATTCTTTCCTCCATCTGATCAACTCTGGTTATTTCATTCTTAATTTCTTCTATTGAGTTCTTAATCTCCAGAAATTCTCTTTGGTTCTTTTTTAAAATTTCAGTCTCTTTCGTAAAATGCTCATGCTGTTCTTTCATTGAGTTTCTGAGTTCCTTTAACTGCCTATCTGTGTTTTCTTGTATCTCGTTGAGTTTTTTCAGAACTGCAATCTTGAATTCTCTGTCACTTAAGTCACCTATTTCTGTATCTTTAAGTGCCTTCTCTGGAGATTTTTCACTTTCTTTCTGAGCTACCTTGTTGCCTTGGTTATTCATGACGATTACTGCTTTACTATTTCTCTTCCTAGACATCTACAGGAGTGACTTCTGCTATAGGTTGATAGGAAGAGGTCTTTCTTTTGTTTTCCAGTACTTGTTGGTAGAATGTCTTATTATTTCTCCAACTGCAATTTGTTTTTCTTCTCCCACACGGTAGTGCTGTTTTCTCTGCACTATTCCTGCTTCTCAAACAATGGGGGGATTCCCTGGGACACGGGCTTCTCCTCTGTTAATAGTTCGTCTAGGTCACAGGGCGCAGTGTCCCGGTGGGTATACGGAGAGCTTTTGATGTTCCAAAGCTCTTCCAGCTCCTGATTCAGAGCCGGTATGTTTCAGCAGTTCTGTTTACTCCTGCAGGGATCCGCCCAGATAGGTGGGGTCAGGGGCGGGGTAAGTTGTGAGAGGTGGCCCAGAGCAATGGCGGCAACCACCGCCACAGCCGGTCCTGCTTCCACAGCTCTCTCCCCTTTGCCGGAACTAGTTGGGCTGTGAATTTGTGTCTGCAGCCCACAGTTCTCTAAACAGCAAATTTTCTGTTGTTTTGATCTGACACTGCTACTGTTTCGCTTCTAGCACGGGGCAGGTGGGGGTGGGGCGAGCTCTGGGAGGGGAGGGAGGGGGCGGCTAGTCTCAGTGCCTAAGGCTCCGTTCTCTGCTCTGCAGTGCGGGCTTAAACCACCGTTTTCAGCCTTCTTCCCTCAGTCCTTTCTCCGAGGTCTCTGCCGTGAGCGTTGGGTTCAGCCGTGGTATATGCTGCCCCCTCAGCGCTTTGGAGCCCTGGCGGAGCCCTAGCAGTCCAAGTTCCTCCCTCACTCACCGCTGCGGTAGTTCCGGGAAGCAGCGAGCTCGGAGCACTGAGCTGGGTCTGAGTCCTGCGCCCGCGCGGCTCCGTCTCCACGCACGTCTCCCTTCCCTCCTCCCTCCACTCGCGTGAATCTCCCACCTGTAGGTGATTTCAGTCCGTAGTGGGCTCTTCGTCTTGCCTGTCTGCTGTGCAGGGAGTCCTTTTCCCCCCTGGCTTTTCAATAACTGAACTGTTTCCATTGCTATCCTGAAGGTCATGAATAGACACCATTCAAAAAGAACTTCCAACAATTAGCAAAAATAGAAACACACGTGGGTTTGCTAACTTCAGACTCTACTTCACCACTGGTCAAGAGTACATTATAACGAATACATGGAAAACACATTGTGTGGTTTTTTTGTGTGTGTTTTTTTTTGCTATCTGTAGTAATGTCTGCAGACACATTCCATGATGTCAGCCGTTGAAGATGACATGTTACTGACTGGAATGCAAGAAAGTGAAAGAGTAATTCCATATGAAAATAAACCCTAAAAGTTGGATAGGAATTCCCTGATTCACTTAATTGATTCTAATAATGAAATGCAACATTATCAAAGGTCTTTTGTTATGTTTAACTCTACTTAAATATAACAATAGATTTAGAATAAACTCTCTAAGATGAGATATCAGAAGTAATGGGGCACTAGACAACAATCCTTCATCAAATGTCACTGCCAATGCCATTACCACCTGTGGTACAAACTGAGTGGAACATGAGTGAGCACATTTCTGGCATTTTTCTCTCTCTCTCTTTTTTTCTTTTTTTTTAAGGAGGGCACAGCTCACAGTGGCCTATGTGGGGATCGAACTGGCAAACTTGGTGTTATTAGTATCACACCCTAACCAACTGAGCTAACCAGTCACCCCATCTAGCATTTCTCGATGCTTGTATGATGACAGAGCAGTCAGTACTCAACCCTCTGCTTGAATAAATTTCCAGAAAACTATTTTTGTCATTTTTAGGTCAATTTAACACATTGAAATTTCAGAACCTCTAAGGTTTATGAGATTCCACAGTATTATTTGAATGAATTGGTTGCGAGTTTAGAGTCACTAAAGTATTAGATAAGTATTTCTCTGCCCTTGTGTTATTAGGCACATCCATTTTAGATGCATTTTAGTTTTATTGAGACATAGGAGGAATTTACCACTGTATTCAGAATTTTAATCAGAAATCTGGAAAGGAAAATGCCAGGGTTAGAACAGCTGGAAAGTAATATCCCCAGGCATTCTGTTTAATTTAGCACCTTTGTGGCTTTTTTTACATGAGGGCAAAAGCACCTTGGGGTGATGCTCCTCAAGGTCAGAAGCACGGGACCCTGAAAACCCTTCCTCATGCTCACTCATTTTCAGCAAGCCAAAGAACTAGTAATCTCGGCAGAGTGCTCATTTTACATAGGAGGAAAACAAGGATGGATAAAACCACTTATGTTGTGTTCTTAATTTAAGTAAGGTAAAAAATGCATTTTGCTGTGTCTAGAGTGCTGATGTTTAACCTGACTTAGCTTAATGTTTAACCTTGCTTTTGTATTAATTGCATAGTGACATGTAATTCATTTTATTGGAATTTAATATAATACAAAGAAATCCCTTTTTCTCCTAGTCTTTCCTATGCTCTGGAAAGGCGGTTCCAGCTAAAGACCTGAGTCATTTCAGTGAGAAATGAAATTTACAAGTATTAATAATGAAATGTCATCTGTCTAGCATCTTTTAAATGAACAAATCTTTGTTAAGCACTTATGATTTTCCCAGTAATCCTAAAAGCTGCTGATAGTTGGGTACCTGCTATGTGTCAGGCACACAAGTTGTCCATACAGTTATGTCACATCAGGGTGTGGACCCTACCCAATACACCCAATAACAGGACATGGTGGGTATTGAATTATAATTTAAATTACAATTCTCCAGGTTAGTGAGCAAAGTAAAACTCAGACATTGCTTTCTCAAAGTCTCTATAATCTCAAGTTGGCATTTCAAAGAAGAAAAGTCAGGAAATATTTTAAAATATTTTGAAATAGATGAGAATAAAAAGACAACTTATTGAAATGTGTGGGGTGCAGCAGCAGCAGTCCTTAAAGGGAAATTGATAGCACTGGGTGCATAAATTACAGAAGAAGAAAGATCTAAAATCAGTCATCTAAGTTTCCACCTTAGGAAACTAAACTCATGAATACAAAACACAAGTTTTATATCAGTTTTGATATCTAAGTGCTATAGATACAGTCCCTGTAAAGAAACAATATATATTACCCTATATTTTATTTATATGTAATATGTTATATACTAAATATATGTCATTTAAAATAATTACTGTCTCAATTATGCTTCAGTAAACAGAAAGAGGTATTATTTTCTTGTTCCAATAATGGAGGAGAACAGACACAGAATAAAACAAAATTATATATATTAGAAGTAATGGTAAAATAAATGGGATGTTACTTCCTATTGACTACAGTTTTATTTGCAGAATAACAAAATCTTGACTTGGAAGAGCTGAGGAACACAGTCCTGAGTCCTCTTTACCAAAATATTTTTTTATGATCTATATCCTCGTTGCCAATAGATTATTCTCAAACATATTAAATTTGTTTCTCAAATTTCTTTCCTGAAGTAAGGAAAGTATTAATCATCACTCTAACCCGCACCAATCTGGCTTCAACTCACTGCCCCGAGAAAATGCTTGTGTGAAAGTCACCAGTAATCTCCAACGGTCGGCAACTTTTAGCACAGGAAAGCATGCCGTGCCATCAAAACATTTTCTGCTTTCACTTCTCTGACACCACACAGAACCAGCTTTCCTTCTTCACGAGCCAACTCTGGGTGTCCTCTGCCGACCTCCAGCAGTACCTGCAGAAGTCACAGCGCCTTCCTTCCAGCACCTTCCTTCTCCCAGGGTCCTCTCTGAAGGCAGCTACATCCATCCCACAACGGGAGGAAGGGCTCCGTGCCCGTGATTCCCAGATGCGTCTCCCAGGCCTCCCCTTTCTCATCAGCTCTGACTCCTGTGTCCATACCCATGTGCCTAACTGATATTTCTCCTGGTGTATCTCAAGCAAACTAAACATCAGGCATAAAATTCCTGATTCTGTTCTAAAAATTGTTCATCCCAATGTATTCTCCATCTCCAAAAATGGCAACAATACCCTTCTAGTTACTCCATCCAAAAATTTGTGAGACATGCTTAATTTTTTTCCTTCTCCTCATGGCTCTAATTCAAGACAATCAGAAGGCCTGTCAGCTCTGCCTTGTAAATGTGTTTCAAAACTGTTGGCTACCAGCCGGCTCCAGCGTCCGCCCAACTGCACGGATGGATATTTCATACTCAGGAACGTTATCAAGGACCCGACTTCCTTCTATCCTTCCATGGTCAAAAGGACAAAGTTCTACACCGATGGGTGTTTGAAGGCCTACTTCACCTCTATTGTGCATGATGTTAATTGCTAGGCTGTCTGGTTTTGACTTGTAGTATTTTAGGAATACAAATTATGGGAAATCACAGTGGTCCAGCTAATTTACAGGGGGTGTGTACTCCACAGACAAGAAGAAAATATATTCACAAGAGGTAAAAGAAAGAGAAAGAGGGATGGAGGGCAAAGCTATAGTTTCAAAATATTTTGCAAAATCCAAATATCAAATGGAAGCACCCTTCATATTTTTCTACATAATTAGGAACGGCACACTTATACAACTTTTAAGAATGCATTTAACATACTTAGTTTAATACAGATGAAGAAAACATGATATTAGTGAATTTCCTTCATTTGGTTATGTGTGATTTATACTAAGTTGTTTTTGACCTTGCATTTCATTTTAAAATTAGCTTCCTTTATTGCTTTTATTCTCAAGTTTAATAAATTTTTTAATTATACATAATATCGCAGAAGTTATTGGCAAACTGTAGATTTTAATCTCAACCAAATTGTCCAGCTTTCATGAAAATGCAGAGGGCCAGAGTCACACATAAAGGTGAATGTGATTTTATAAAAGTGCAATAATAGACGTTTCAATTAAAATTGCAATTTCAAAAGTTGTTATCCAGACTAAATTTTTAATGCTTTGATAAAAGGATTACTATTAAAAGAACCTAATAGTTGTAACTCTCAAACCTGATCACAGCTTTGCAATTCCTTCTCTGTATCTTTCATCATCAACCTAATCTTGCCGGAGGAGACTCCAAGAATATTAAACGTCTTAAAGGAAATAAATGAAACAACCAACATGGGCCTAATGGCAAATTCTATGGTTCTAAACAGTGGATGATCAATGGGAAATATTTTTTTCGCTTTGGGTGACTCATTTGAATACGATATTTCTTTTTCTTTGTTTTTTTCAGAGTTTTTCACATATCTAAAAACACTTGCTTAGTGACTGTACATCTTTTATTTAAAATTTTTATTATTTTGTTCTAATCGACAGAATAGAAATTTTAATACTAGGCAGGGAGGTTTCTTGTGTGTGTGACATTATAGGTACTTCTTTTAAAAATGTGTTCCTAACTAAGGAGTACATTGCAAATGATACCAGGAATAGCCTAGACTTCAGATTCTGTCAGTAGATAATCCTGGACTCAGCCTGAGTTCGGTCACTTGCCAGCTCTGAACCTAGGCAAGACATTTCATCTTTCTAAATCTCAGTTTCCTCTGAGTAAAATGGGAGTAATGAAGTTCTCAGTTGTTAAGGATGAAATGAGTGTGTCAAAATGAAGTGCAGCTCACCCCGCCCACCACCACACAGAGCTCAGAATATTGTAGTTATGAATAAAGGTCCTTATTGTGACGGGACTTAACAGTTGAAGGTACATTTACAGAAGAAATAAACTTTCTAACTACACCTCCTCACTATCATTCCAAGGTTTTTACTTTCATGAGCAGTATGAGGTCAGTATCACTATAAGTTTCAGTGTAAACTATTGAACTGAGTTCTAGAAGTTGAGTTTGAGGGAAAACTTACATGACACGCAATGAGCACTTTCTTCTAGTTGGACCACAGCTTATTCTATTGGATTACCATTTTCCTAAAGAACAAACATACTTATGTCTGGCTTCACCTTTCATTTTTCAAAATCTCACTCATGGATTCTGAAGACCAATGCTGGTAGTTTGAACAATAGGAAAATGTCAATATTCAATTGCTTTGACCTAGAAAAACTGGCTTTAGTTAAATATTACTATGACCAGCAGAGTTGTTCCTCATTTGACAGAATAAATATATTCATAAACATTTTAATTGGAAATAAATTTTCCATTCACTGTATTGTATGCTGCTTTTGAGGGTAGTCTCCTTAATATTAAATACAATTAAAGTTACAGAGCAAGTCTTCTAACATCAAATATTTTCAGAACTTTTTTATAATCATAAAATGAATATAGGAACAAGAAAATAAAAATATAAAATAGAAAAAAATAAGTCATATATAGTTTTATTTGCCAGACATAAATATATTTAGTACTTTGTCATATTTTCTTCTGGTCTTTTTTTTTATTAATAGGTATGTTCATGATGTGATCATTTTCTCTAATGTACAAGATCTGACAATTGAGTTCACAAACTCATCCTAGAAAGAGTGCTACGTACCTCACTGCTGAATATCACTATGGTCACCTTTGAAGTATTCCCCTTGGGAAGCTATGCACTGATACCAGCACCTAGTCCACCCTTCAAAGCAGTTTTGGAACTCTTTTTCTGGAATGGCCATAGAGCTGATGTCATTATTGCCCTTGATGTGCTGAATGTCATCAAAATGTCTTCTTTTTAATATTTCCTTTATCTTCGTGTAAAGGAAGAAGTCATTGGGAGCCAGATCAGGTGAGTAAGGAGGGTGTTCCAATAGTTATTTGTTTACTGGCTAAAAACTCCCTCACAGACAGTGTTGTGTGAGCTGGTACATTGTCATGATGCAAGAGCCATGAATGGTTGGCGAAAAGTTCAGGTGTCTAACTTTTTCACACCGCAGCCTTTTCAGCACTTCTGAATAGTAAACGTAGTTAACTGTTTGTCCAGTTGGTACAGATTCACAATAAATAATTCCTCTGATATCAAAAAAGGTTAGCAACATCGTTGCAACAGGTTCGTGAACTTAATTGTCAGACCTCATATATCTTAGTTTTTAATTTAACATAGAAAAATAACCTTTATTAACAAATTCTTTAATTATTATATAAATCCTTTCTATGAATAAATCACAGTTTATTTAGCCATGTTGCTAGTGTGTGTGTGTATGTGTGTGTGTGTGTGAACTTGCTGACATAATAGGCAGTTTACATAAAGGACTCCAAAATGTGTTTAACACATAACAACTAAGCATCTCTATAAAAACTCTTCAGTAAATATGAAATCAAAATAAATACATATGCATTTAAAACAAACAGCAAGAGTTTATTCAGTTAGACTTACCTAGAATGGAGGCACACACTAAAACTGTTTTATAATTTGAATTCAATATATTAGTAAATATATTAAAAATTCTGTACTTCTAAATCTTGTAATCTATAAATTCAATTAGTTTCTCTTTCAGCAACTGTCCTTTAAAAAAATACAATTAGTAATAAAACCCCCAAAATGTGCTAAGTTTCACTTTTTCTTTTACTTTCTTTGCCCATTCTGGGGGTTTTCAAACTAGGAATAAGAAAAAGAGAAATGAATGCAAATAAGAAAGGACAGCTCCCTGAATGGCAGGCACTGTGAGAAAGGTGACGAGGGAGGTGGAGAAAGCCTTGAAAGGCAGGGCTGGGTGAGAGGCCAAAACAGAGAAAAGCTCTGGATTTTTACACGCAGCTGTCAAGGAAGCAGAACTTCCTGTGTCTGACGTTCTCGGCGCAGTTAAATAAAAAGAGAAAAGGAAGTTGTGTTGTCTGCAGCTTTTCTCCGACTTTATCTAAATATTGCACATGAGCAAAAGAGACCATCAAGCGGTAGGTGCAGCGATAACGACAAAATCATTCAGGAAATATTTTTGGACTGTAGTAATTTTTAAGAAAGTGTAATTTAGCACTGCAGTTATTTGCTTTTAATTTCGCTGCTCCCCTAGATTTTTACTTCCTACTCATTTCATCCAAGAAATCTACAATGTTTTACATAATTTTCTTCAGCTGTTTGATGGACTTATCACCAGGTATTTCCTCAACATGCCAGGGAGAGGGTTAGAATACAACAGGACATTTTATGTTTCACTATTAGAAGATAATGTTTTCATGAACTATTTATTTAAAATTGTTGCTTGTCACCTAAGACTTTTGAAAATGTCTCTCAACTCTGTTGGTATAACAAACCTGAAACCTCCATAAAGATAATGTCACTTAATTTTATGTCAATTATGCAAATCTGAAAAAAATCTTCTCTAAATATTAGGAAATGGAGGATCTTTCAGAACAAGATACAGTTCCAAAGTCGCTGATGGAAAACTGATGTGTCCTTAAACATGGATTGGTGTGGGGAGGACCATAAATACCTAATCACAACTATCATGAAGGAAGAGAATAAAAAGGGAAATCTTAAATACTATACTCCACAGGACTGGGTGTTAAAGAAGCTCAGAATGTTTCTCACATGTTTTCCTTTGTTAGCACAAATAGGTGGTAATGAGAGAAAAGAATTTCTGCCTAATGTGGCACTGAGGGCCATGTGCTCAGATGCACTGTCACCATCACTGGGAATAAACCTGTATGAGACTGGGGAAGCCAGTGTCTCCTGTCTAATATACACTCACTACTGAAATCCTGCATAGGCTTGTCCTGTGTGCAGAATGTGAAAAAACTTGGTCCTCACTAAACAGTGACAAGATGTTGAAAGGGTGTCCCCAAGGAGAAATTGGAGGATGTATATAAAAATGTAAATGTATCTTCTGGTGTTTTATATGTTTAAAGGGAGAAGAAGGAGAAAGGACTCTACCTGAAGCCAACCAGTCTGATGACCTCTGCAGAGGCCAGGAGTCATTTAAGCCCAAACAAAACAACTACCAGAAGTGGGGAAAGAAAGAAGTGAAACCAGGGGGGAAGACAAATAAGGGCATGTGAACCAGGAAGTATACCTGATAAAGAGCTTGTGTAAAAGACCTTAGAATAGGCACAGACGATGGATTCCATGGACAAGTGTGAGGAGAGCCCTGGAGGTTGCGGCATCTTAAAGCACACTTAGTAGAGCTCCCTCACTTTACAAAGGAGAATGCAGATACCTGGAAAGGCTGCCATAGCCAAAATTACAGAACTAGTTGGAAGCAGTGTTTGGGGAAGAGGCTGTTGGGTCCACGTGGGCTGATACTTGCATTTCTTCTTTTCCAAGGTATAGCAATTAGGCCGCATCTGTCCTGGGGCTTGGCTGATGGAACTGAAAGTGTGAGGAAGCCACTTGGGGGGATGGGGACACGGGCTATGATTGACAGGTCTCCTGCTTTTATTATCCTGTGTCAGGCTCCAGGTTGTGGCACATTTTATAATCTGTAGCTCATTTAATACCTTGTTTATCCTGTAAAGTGGGTATTATTGTCCCCATTTTACAGATGATAATAATAACAGGAGCTATTAATTACTGAGCAGTTGTTCCAGCGAGGCACTATTATAGGAATTACACATTTTCTCATTTAATCTTCACCATGACTCTATGAAATAGGATAATGATATCTTTCCTAACTTAAAGATGAAGAAAATGAAACACAAATTGGTAAATAACTTGTCCAAGGTCAACAGCTAGAGAATGTTGGAGTCAGGATTCTAATCCAAACAATCTGGTGTCAAAAATCCATGCTCCTGGGCCGGCCCGGTGGCTCAGGCGGTTCGAGCTCCGTGCTCCTAACTCCGAAAGCTGCCGGTTGGATTCCCACATGGGCCAGTGGGCTCTCAACCACAAGGTTGCCAGTTCAACTCCTCGAGTCCCGCAAGGGATGATGGGCTGCGCCCCCTGCAACTAGAAACGTCAACTGGACCTGGAGCTGAGCTGTGCCCTCCACAACTAAGACTGAAAGAACAACAACTTGAAGCTGAACAGCACCCTCCACAACTGAGATTGAAAGGACAACAACTTGACTTGGAAAAAAATGCCTGGAAGTACACAGTATTCCCCAATAAAGTCCTGTTCCCCTTCCCCAATAAAATCTTAAAAAAAAAAAAAAAAAATCCATGCTCCTGACAAATGGGGAAGTTGAGGTTCAAAAAGTGAAATCATTTCCTCGACGTCTCAGAGCGCGTTGTAACTTGAACTTGAACTCGAGCGTTGTACTGCCAAAGCCTGTCTCTTTCTATGTGGTGTTGGAGAAGAGACAGGGCAAAAGCTAGGTCCCAGCTTAGGAGGGAAAAGACGCACAGGTGCACAAGCACCCTTTTCATGTTCTATGGCGAGCTGCTTTCCTTGAAATGTCCGGAAGCATGCTAGCTGGGCTGTGGTCGGTCCCCCTGTAGTAGCTACCGCACATTCACAGGCAGAAGCAGGAGACCTGCAGCACGAACCTGACCGGCGCTGAAGAAACTCCTGGACCTGCACCGGGGACCAGGCCTGATAGCTGGGAACCACGGAGCTGTGCAGGCAGCGGGGGACTGCACTTTCCACACACACAGAGCTCCTGTCTTACTTACACCAGAAATTTTTTTAAATTAAAATACGCATAGTGCCTGCTTCAGACTTAGCCACCAAGAATCGCAACCTCGGTGAATGGTAATTGCCGTGACAAGGTTGGGTCCACAACTTTCTGGTTTCAAAAACATGATTTTTAATCATCCAAGGCGATTAGGCACTTGGAAACTAAGCAACACTAGCTGAACTCATATATAGCAATTTAATACCAAAATATTAATTTACCTTGAGAGAAGATAGGGAAAAACTATATTCACATCTAAAATACTACCTAATACAAAAGACTATGAAATAAGCCAATCAGTAGTTAGAAACATACAGAATAAAATCAAAGGAAGTTTGTAAAATCAAAGAACAGCTACAAAATGTTTTATTGACCCCTGAGGCATTGTCACTCTGCACTCTGTAGTGGCCGGCTCCGTGGCCACTCACTTCAGCCTCTATCTTGTATTAAATAATGGTTCTCTCCACTCTGGGGGGAGAAAGGGGCTGTTGCATGTTTCATAGTAGGCCACAGTTCCTGTGGTTGTGAGTTTTAGTTCCCTCCCCTCATCAGGAAACACCTCTAAAGGTAAATGAGTGAAGAAGATACCATGACAAGGATAGCCTTGCACACTCGCATGCACTCATTTGCGACAGTGCACACTCATTACTAGTAACTGATTGCTTGTCGTCATATCTTACATTGCAAAACTATGTGTTTTATAGTACTGCACATAGACAAATTTTTACTCCTTAAGTCTCCTTTATCTGGATTGGCAGGTTCCAGGAGACACCGCAGGCACTGTGTCTGAGGGACAGTCCTCCTCTGCTCTGTTTTCTATGATGAGGCTCCAGATAAGATCTCACTGCCTTGTCATTGTGATAAGATAGTGAGTGTAAGGTAATAGTTACTTAAACCCACTTTCTGTGAGTTAGAGTAGTTAATCTCATTGATAAGTAAAACATTTATAAACCTTTTTTTATGGTGAGCTGCTTCTGTGACAATTACCCACATACATTTTACATTTATTTTTATTATGTTCAATTGCCTGACATTTATATTTTTTGGCTTTTTATATACATTTTGGGATGTGAACTATGTGTAGATTGCAGCTACAAATTGCTCTATGCAGTAACTAAAGAAATCAATGGAAAATAAGATTCTATACAACTTAAGTTTATAATTTGTTTTCTGAAAAGTATATATTCTTTCAAGTAAGTGATATCTACGTGGTGTGGTTCCCATGGGGGCAACCAATGTTTTGGGTTAGTTATTAATTTTTTTCCTGATTATGAACAAAGATTTTTTTTTAAAAAAGATACCTGTAACCCAAAGAAACATGCATTGTTAACATTTTCTCCTGCAGTATGTCCTTCTAATAAAGAATGGAGATCATATGTACGAGGTGAGATCAAAAAGTATGGTGAATGTTTAAATTTAAAAAATTATAAGAGTAAAAGACACATTGTCATTAACCCCCCTCAAAAATACTCCCCATCGCTCTGAACACACTTGGAAGAATTAGGGGTGTTGTATGGGTGTCCTTCTTTGGGTGGTGTTAAGTGTCCGAAACATTTCCGAGTTGATGACACACTATTCCTTGTGGCCCACTACTCTTTCTTTTTCTCCCTTGTCGTCTCTTTGCAATCCCGCAGATAAATTCGTGGTGTAACATAAGTTGTATGGAAATAACTATCTAGTCTTTGGGCCTCCTCCCAACTCCCAGTCCTGAACCACCGGTCCTGACTATTTCCTCCACCCCCACCCCGTCTTCCCTCAGCTGAGAGAAAAACGAGGTCAATAAAACTGTTGTGAAGGGAAAATAGAGCCAAGATTTTAAATTCTAGGCAAAATCGATAGAAAACCTGGGGATAACCTATCTAATTTACATTAGTTAGAATGAGAGATAGTATCTGGGTATAAAAACTGAAATTATGCCTAAAACATTTAATTGGAGAAAAATGTGGTGTCATACAGTCTTACAGTCACTTGTTTCGTAAGGTGAGCTTCCTTTTATACATATTAATATATAATGTTGTCTATTTTATAGATGATCTTTTTTAAGCCGTCCTTTACTTAAAGCTGTTAATTCCTTGCTCCAGCATTCGAACCGGGTATAGCTTGCTTTCGTTGACACCGTTTAAACTCTCTGCTGGATTTAAACGGCGTATATTTATGTGTAACAATAAAATGAGTTGAAGTTATTTGGGGATGTCGCTTGAGATAACCAAGAACTCTGTGGGGTGTATCAGAACCAGGGCTGTGAATGGCTGAAAGGTTGAATCTTTGACCTGTTCAAGTACCGCCCATTTCTAAATCCTGACCCAGTCTAGAGGCCAGCTAAGAAAGATTGACGACTTGGATCAGAATCTCAACACTTCTTGGACGGTGTCTTCCCAATGATTTTCAGGTCCATGTGTGCAATGGGATGCAGAGTGAGAAATTTTGGCCGAAAGGTCTTCTATCCAAACTCCTAGTGCAGAAAGGTCATGAGGGAAAACTTGCGGCGTCTGCAGAAGCACGCCGACCTCAGGGACTTCCTTAACCCACACAGTGGGATCCTCTCTGGTTAGACCTAGAATGAGCAGCCTCTTCCTCCTTGCACGAACTTGCAGTTTCTGCCTAGTTGAAAATGGGCGGCCCTGTCCGTTCGGAGTGTGTGTGTGTGTGTGTGTGTGTGTGTGTGTGTGTGTACAGAATACGGAATCAGGCAGCTCTGCAATTCCTTCTGAGAGCAGAATTAAAACGCTATCAAAGCCACGTCCCCAACTTCGCTAATGTGAGCATCCGCGCTCCTCCAAGGCCGGAGCTGCCCGGGCGGCGAGAGGCGGCGGCCCGCGGCGCGGCCGCGCGGAACAATGCGGGCCGGGACTTTGTGCGCCCGTCCGCGCCCGCGCGCCGGCACGTACGTCGCCTCCACGTGTGCGGCCGCGAGGTGCATGTGCGGCTCCGGGAGAATATGCTGGAACCGCAGGACGGAGGGAAGGTGGGTGTGGGCGCGCACGACGCCGGCCGCCGGGAGGCAGCCGCGCCGCGAGAGCGCACGGCGCGGCCGGCCGCACAATAAAGTCCGGGGGCGGGCGCCGCGGAGGAGGCCGCCTGGGAGCCGCGCGGGCCTCGCAGGACGCCGACAGCCCTGCGGCCGCACCGGCTTCCCGCCCGGCCCCCGGCCCGCCGCTCGGCGTGGAGACCCCGTAAGTGCGGGCGGCGGCGGGCCCCCTCCCGGCACCGCCGCCCGCGGCCCTGCACCGCCGCCTCTTCCCTCCCGGCGCCCGCGCGGCGGTGCTGCGGCTGTAAACATGGCGCCCCGAAGCGCGCGCCGGGGAGACGCCGGGGCGCGGGCGGCGGGGGCGGCGGGCTGCTGGGCGACGCCGGGGAGGGGGCCGGGGGGGGAGGGGCCCGGGCCGCGGAGCCGGGGAGGAGGGCGGCTGGGCGAGCGGGACGCCGGGCCCGCGGAGAAGCCGGGGCGGCAGGCGGAGGCCGGCGCCCAGGCGGGGGAGGCGGCGCGGCGCGGCCCGGAGCAGAACGGTGGGAAGGGCGCGGGGCCGGGCGGGGCGCGGGGCCGTGTGGAGCGCGGCTGGCTGCAGCCTCTCGGGGCGCCGATCGGGTGTGACCGTCGCTCGCCTTCTCTGCCCGCGGAGCTTTGTGTGCGGCGGGCCGGGCCTGGGGGGGTCCCGCCCGCGCTCCCCTGCCTTCGGCGGGCCCGGAGGGGGAGGAGGCCCAAAGCGAGACCTCGCGAGGCCTGCTGGGGCTGGGAAACCGGGGTGTCGCGTGAGCGCCGCCCGCCAGGTTGGCCCTCCTTGCGCGGCCAGGCCTCGGGGCCGGCTCGGACGCTGCTCTGTGCGCGCGTTCGCTGTAGCAGCTCGTTGATCGGGAGCGATGGTCGAGGTTGGGCTGGCGGCCCCCAAGGACCCACGCGGGGCTCGGTCCGCGTTCCCCAGGGCTGGGAGCCCGCGACAGCGCGGCCTCCGCCGCCTCAGCAGGCCGTCCGGCCCCTGGGACTGCCCGTGCTGTCCGCAAAGGAGCTGCCGGGCCCTGGCTCCTGGGGTGGCCCTGGGACCCCAGCTTCCACGTGCACCGCCCCTCGCGCTGCTCGCCTGGGCCGGCTGTGGACGCTTTACGGTGTGGGCCTGGTGCCGGGCCTGTCCGTGGTCCGGTGTACGTGGCGCTGCCCGGATTGTATACGGCGTTTCCACTGTGCCCGGCGTGGCGTGGGTACGGAACTCGGTGTGCCTGCTGTACGGTGTGCTCAAGATACCGGTGTGTCCACGGTGCCCCGTTATACTTGGTGTGGGCATGGTGCCCGATGCGCACGTGTTACCTGTGTTACGCGTACAGTGTGTGGTAGTGCCGGCAGTCCACGGTGCCGGTGTTATGTAGTGTCTGAATGGTACCTGGTGTGGGCACGTGATACCCAATGTTACATGCAGTGTGTCCGCGGGAGTCCTGTCCTTGCACGTATGAGGTGTCTGAGCTCAAAGCAGGTGGCCAGGTAGCTTTTTCACTCTGAGGTTAAGTCCTGGATCCTCCCGTCTACCTCACCCAGGTGTTCTGCATCCTACTGTGGGCCTTGTCCATGGAGGCAAGAGCCTGCTGAAACATCATCTGTCTGTTGAAAGGCAGAAAGTAAACATTTACTTATTTTACTTTTAAACTGAGAACTGTAGTTGAAGTGTATGTAGTAATTGTGGGGTACATAACCATTTCAGGATTTTGGGTCACTGATTCTAATTAATGGTTGAAGGTTATCAGGCAGATAGCCTTTGTTATACTTGACAAGTTTGAGTGCTTTTTGGTTAGCAAGGTCACCTTTGATTTTTCTGAATTCTAATTTGTACAAGCGGGAGATGAAATACGAATTTTGTGCAGGCATGTTATTTTCCTTGTCTTTGGTTAATTCGTGCTGGTTACAGTCATTTTGGTGGACTCTTCTTTATAAGATGGCCAGGCTGGAAAATCAAAGATTAGAAGATACGGAATGTGTTTATGACATAGTAAAATATTTTTCTTTCTTAGCTCTGTCTGGTTAACAGGATTTCTTTTTTACATCGTATTTTTTTTACATATGTTTGTCATATGACCACTGAATCTCCCTTTTACATTCTGTAATTGGGTGATTTAATTTTTGTAGTTACCTGTTACAAAGTATTTAAATAAACAGGCAAGTGCTTCCAGCTTTACAAAGAAAAAATCACAATGTTAAAATTTAGCTCCTTTGTTCCTATTGAATATTTCTCAGATATCATTGTGTTGCTACTTCGAGTGAATGTCATCTTGCATGTTTCTGTGAATTGTGTGTTTATGTGAACTCCCACCCTTTTGTAACCCGATCCCCATTTTCCTTTAAGGGTTGTTCAGATAGTGTATAACAGAAACATTCATACTCTTTGGCATGCCTTAATTGAGACACTGCAGCTAATTTAGAATTTTGACATTTGTAGTGAAAGTATCAAGTGCTGTCTTAGTATTGCTTAAAGCTGTAAACCTCTGTTGTCTTAATTTTCCTTACTTACCATTACTGTCCTTCAATTGAATCCTACATGGAAAACATCATTTACGCAAAGAGAATGTGTCTAGAAAAAAAATTAAGGAGAAAGTGGATAGACTTATGATACTTAAAAACTTTTCACTGTTTGAAAAACCTTAACTTGGACTTAACACTGAATTTTTTTTACAGGGTAATGAGATTGTTTTGTTGCTAGATTAGAGAGGTAGCATAGCGAAATGACTTGGAGGCCAGATGGCTTGGGTCTGAATCTCACTTCTCATTTATTAGCAAAGGGATCTTGGGCAAATACTTGGGCCTCGGTTTCTTCATCTGAAAGACAAGGATGATAGTAACTGTACTATAGGATTACTGATTCATAAACGACTATTAGATCAATTCAATTCAATTTCAGTGTTAATGATTACAGTAGTGTAGAAAGGTGTGAAGCTCCGAAATTACAGCAGGACATGGTCACATATGCCTTGTCTTACTAATTGGTCTGTAGTAGCATATGTCTGAATCTCTAGTTATCTCTGAAGGTTGGAAAGTAAGCATTTGTTATATTCCTTGGGCCTCACTTACTTGAAGCAGTTCTGAGGATCTTTGTATCATTGCTTGTTTTATTTTTGTTGTGCTGAAACATACATAACATAAAATTTACATCTGAACCATTTTTAAGTGTATAGGTCAGTGGTATTAAATATGTAAAATACACTATTGTGCAGTCATCACCACCATCTATCTCCATGGCTCTTTTCATCTTGTAAACCTGAAACTCTGTATCCATTAAACACTTAACTCCCCATTCATCCCTCCTCTCCCCAGCCCCTCACAGCTGCCTATCATTACTTCCTAATATATGATGAACATAACAAATTGCAGTACATAGTGTGAGCATTCTTATTTTAACTATTGGTTTTAAATTTAAAAATTTTGTCTTTCCCTGCATCTTTCTGTAACTGCATCATCCTTTCTGTAACTGCATCAGGTTGTATGTTTTATATTTGCTTGAAGCATATAAACTTTCTAAATAAACACTGCTTGGTACGTCCTCGTTTGATCATTGTGGAACTAATCCCTCACCAACATTTTTACTAGGAATTTTGCCAAAATTAAACAAATAACTGATTTGAGTTTGGTTTCTACCCATGCCTCTTGCAGAATAACTTCCAGTTAGTGCCTTGCAGTGGCATTGCCAAAGTTGCCAAACAGCTCAGGTCTGCTTTGGTGCAGTGACTCCATGAAGGCCTTCAGTGGTCAGAAGGGTCTGCTCGTTACCAGAGGCCTGTCCTCCTATGCTCGTGCTTTTAGAAATGCTTCGGTATACACAAGTTTAGTATACAATTGTGTACCGTGATGGTAATATGTATCACATGTTGTATGTTTACCATGTCTCAGACATTGTGTAAAGTTCTTTATACACACTATCCCACTTTTAAAAATCTTGCACAGAATCATCTTAAAAACATAGCAGTCTTCCTTTCAATTATGGAATGTCATGCCTCCTCGTAGCACATACCTATTCAGGCACGTACACTCTCTAATGCCAAGTGAATGAGCTAGGAGGTTTGTGAGAGAATGTGATCCATATAACAAAATCCCTGTCAAAAGAGGTAACATAAAAAGGAAGATAATGGGAGGAAGATAAAAATCATAATCTAAGTATCAGTTGTAACTAATATTTTAAATATAGGTGCTGCCTTAAGGAAAGATCTTTTTGCATATGTATGCCTGCTATTACTGATTTTCCACTTAAACAATTAAGTTACTTTGTATTGTGAAAATATTTAATATCAAAATTAGAAATGCAAATAAATTAAAAATTTATTTGGAAATAAGAATATTTGTATGCCCATTATGTGTTTAGTTAGGAAATTTAGCAAACTGATAACTCAGTTTTACAAATAATATAATTTATATGGAAGTACTAGTGAATATTTAGACAGTTAATCTTTCATTCTATTTTGGGGTATATTTTTCATTGAATAAATAAGTAGCTAAACGTTTGCCTAACTTTATGTGAAATGAAAGAAATGACAAAGGTAAGGAATACTGTTCTATGAGCATTTTTAGGGGGTCATATTGACTTTATTTTTCAGTGATGAGAGAAATATATTTAGTAGATCACATGTGTTCTTACACATTAGTTAGAAAATGTGTGTTGCTGAAAATTTGTACACAATGTTTTATTTTGTGTAAACTGAGTAATAGTTAAGTATAGTAGATAAACTAATTTTGTTTAAATGTATGCTTTTTAGTTCAAGTAACTCCATGATTAATCTGTTTCATAAGATCACATTAAAATATTGTATTTTTCACAGTGGGTAGAATATGTTTCAATATCTTGAGTTCATTCATTAAACTACTATCTATCTACTATCTATTAGACCCTTGCTGGATAACACAATTACTGAAGCAAATGCAATAGAGTGTAACAGAAGTAAGTACAGGGGTGTGAGTTAAGGCACGTTGTATTTGAGCTAAGATTACTTTTGAAATCTTAACACTTATGATTTCAAATTTATTCTAATAGTAACTTTGTGATTTTATATTAACTACCTGAGGATTTTTAAAAACAACTCTGTTGTGATTAGTAATTTTTATGTTCTCCAGGTTTTCTAAGCATTTAAGTGAAAGGTTGACCCACTGAAATTTAAAAATTTTTTTTTCCTAGTTTGATCTACTTGTAGCTAAGTAAATTTAAAATATGATTTGAAGAAGGTAGATTCTTCTTTCCTAGTTTAAGCATTAGTCATGTAAGCACTAAAAATATACATATATATATACACACACACACACACACACGTATTTATTTTATTTATTTTTTTATTGGGGAACAGTGTATTTTCTCCAGGGCCCATCAGCTCCAAGTTGTTGTCCTTCAGTCTAGTTGTGGAGGGTGCAGCTCAGCTCCAAGTCCAGTCCCGTTTTCAATTTGTAGTTGCAGGTGGCGCAGCCCACCATCCCATGCGGGAATCGAACCGGCAACTTTGTTGTTGAGAGCTTGTGCTCTAACCAACTGAGACATCCAGCCACCCCATACAGGTATTTTTAAATGGATTTGTGTTGAGATTGAGAGAGCTCACAATTGGGATTAAAAATACTATGTTTCTTTGTTGTTGTTGTTTTTATTGGGGAAGGGGAACAGCACTTTATTGGGGAACAGTGTGTACTTCCAGGATTTTTTTTCCAAGTCAAGTTGTCCTTTCAATCTTAGCCGTGGAGGGTGCTGTTCAGCTTTAAGTTGTCCTTTCAGTCTTAGTTGTGGAGGGCGCAGCTCAGCTCCAGGTCCAGTTGCCGTTGCTAGTTGCTAGTTGCAGGGGGCGCAGCCCACCATGCCTTTGCGGGAGTTGAACCGGCGACCTTGTGGTTGAGAGCCCACTGGCCCATGTGGGAATCGAACCGGCAGCTTTCAGAACTAGGAGCACGGAGCTCCAACCGCCTGAGCCACCGGGCCAGCCCCCCTCCCCCCCCCCCAAAATGCTATGTTTTTTAAAATCAGGAAGATAACTGTGGTTTATTGGAAGAGGCTGTCATAAATGAATTTTAATTTGATTATATATGCACGTTAGGTCCCTTTAGAAGTCTACTTTGTAAACAGTTTTTAGAAAGCTGGATTTTATTATAAACATTGCTTGTGGCAGCACCATTTAAAAAAAAAAAGTCGCTTATCGAGCACCTAACATACAAGGCAATTTATAGACTGCGTTTAGTCCTTACAACAGTATGAGGAAAGTAGTGTTACAGTATGATGGTACAATAAATTACAATATTATAGTACAATTACAAGTATTCTGTAGCTTATACTAAGAGAACATATCAGGAAGCGAAGTGCCCAGTGCCTGAGGTCACATAATATATGAACGAGTGGGTATTTGAATTCCAGTGTACGACTGCTATGCCTACACTGTCTGCTGTCTCCGTAAAACCCACAGAGTCGTTGGATCTGTGTATTGATGCACTGTCATGTCCCAAATGTGCCAGTCTACCAGAAACAGAACAGTAAAAGAATGTAAAACTAAGCTCACACTTTTTACAGAAGTAGGAGGTGGAAAGAAAAGGAATATTAGAAACTTCCTGGTAATCACAACATTCCATACGTGAAGTTCTGGTCAATTCTAGGTCCACTGGAAACCTAAGAACAAGCATCTATAATTGGCTGATTTTCTTGGTGTCAATGTTGGCAGCTCACATGATGAAGATACTTGCCACGCGATGGGAGGGAGGAACCTACAACTTTCTTTCAACATGTGTAGAAATGTTTGAAAAATATTTGGGATGAACTCCACACTAGAGTGCCATTGCTGCATGAGAAGGGGTGCCCTTTAGCATTCCCTCTGCTGGATAAGTTCAGTCTGGGTCGAAATAGCTAATTTCTGAAAGTTTTTCTAAGTGTGAAGGCTTCAGAGTTCAGTGGGTGTTCACCATCATTTAAAATAAACTACTAGGTGGAGCATATGGTGGAGAAAGAAGTAGGTGACTGAGTTGTAGCGTTCACAGATTCCGACCATCCTGATATTCAGTAGGGAGGTGACAGCGGAATATTAAATGTGGTTTTCTTATATTTCATAGCTATGAAAAGATTTTTAAGAAGAAATATTCTTTAATGAAGGCTAACCATGGGGAAAGCTCTGCGTGTGGAAACTATCTCAACTTGAAAGCCATTATGAACTTCTTAGTTTCTTTGTAGGTTGGTTTATCTGCCTGTTTGTTGGTTTTTCTGTCTCAAAACTGAGAAATGCTGTTTGGGAGATCAGGTCCTTAATTTTCAATTGATTTTTTACATGGAGCCCTTGAGTTAATATAAAATATACCTAGTTTGCCCAGTTCTTGGGGAGAAACAAGTGAGACTAATTTTGGGGAGATTTCCATTAATAACACTTAAAAGATTTGGGGGACATTTCATTTATGTTAGAGATTTTGTCTTTTTAAAGCATAGAGGATGTAAAATTTAAGGTGGTTGATTTTTCCACTGTAGTTACAATCTAACATTTCTTATGTTTAAAAATAGCACATTTAGTATTATGTATTGTCAAAATACCTGATGGGTTTTATTTTGAGATACTTCACCTACTTGTTTTATTATGCTGCACATATGTATTCTACACACGTAATCTTAAGAAGCCCCTCGCTTCTTCTGATCAGTACTCGGGTTGGATTGTTTCAGGTCAGAAACTTCCATTTGGATAATTTGAAAGTTAAATTTTATTTTCTTAGGATTATTAATAAAACTAGTTTTAGACTCAGTTGTTTTTAAGAGAATTAAAAGCTGAACAACCACCAGTCAGTTTAAAGTTAGACTTTCTTTTGGTTCATTTACATATTTTAAACAAATGTTAATGAAAAATACACTATTGTAGGCCTTAGTTGCAGAAGTATCTGCATCTTACTCTTTTAAATAAATTCTTCTGGATTCTAGTTGACACATTTTGAACAAGAGTGGCCTGGCCTACTCTTCATAGCACGCTGGTTCTCAGTCATGACTGAGTTTCTGAATTGCTTTTTTTCCCCCTTAACACTTTAAATAGGAATGTCTGGAGATGGATTTGGGCTCTATTTTTAAAAGTTTTGTTTTTTTCTAGTTTTAAATTTTTATATTTTTCAGACGGTCTTGGTATATGTGCCTTCTTTTAAGTATTTCTTTTGGGGATGGCTTATAGAAAACAATGTAACCTGTGACCATTAGCTGTATGTCTCAGAAATTGTCTTTCAAGAACAATACTCATAATGTGTTTTAAAGAGGATTGACAGCCTGAAAAATAAATGCGTCCCAGAAGGAAAGACTTCAGGTCTTTTCTGGTTCCGCTACAGTGCTCTGTACTGTCACTGTGCTGCTGGTGAGAGAAGGTAGGTAGCAGAGGGAGGGTTGGGTGGTTCCTGATGGTCCCGCAGCATGTCAGAGAGGAATGCCTTCAGTAGATGGACTGCCTGCCATTCATTGGCAGAGTCTCTGGGCTTCCCTATAATTTGAGCAGCAGCCTAGAGTTCTTGCAGGTGCTGGAGGCAGCTGGTAACCCTGACAAGCTGCAGAAGAACGTGTATGTCTTTCCATAGGCATCCTGCCAGCCACGGTGGGTTGTGCCTGCAGGCAGGAGTGAGAGCATGCAAGGACGTTTTTTGGGCTCTGCTCTGCCTTTCAGGTGATCCTTGGTATTCCTCCAGGTTGGGGGTGTCATTTCATTTCCAGGTTGTTCCCCAGAGACATGGGCACTGCAGGGGCAGGTTCAGTGTCTGAGCTGAGTACCAGGGAGTGTGAGGGAAGAAACCCTGTCACTCGAGCACAGCTGGCTAGCATGCTGCGGTATCCAGTGGCCCCGGGAACCTGTGGAGTGCCTGATAATGTCCATGTGTTTCTGTCCTCTCCTTTCTTATGTAGCGTCCATCACTTCTGTGGATGCCAGGGCGCATAGCAGACGGGACGTTCAGGTGACCGGGCTGAGCTTACCAGACACACTCAAGAATCCCATTAATTGCTACTGTTAGAGTTGCATTTTAAATAGAATATAAATTTTGACCTTGAGGAATGAGTGGAAATGTTAAATGGGTATACTGTTACAAGTCACTATTTGTTTAGTAGAGGTGCCATTTGGTAGAATGATCTTAAGTATTGTAAATAATAGAAAGGGAAGAGGACCTGACGTCTGATTCATGGAAAGTAATTGGCTGTTTTGGATTCGAGCAAATTAAATGCTAAACTGAAAACTGGCCACCAGTCTCTGCTCATAGTCTCCTCAATTCGGGGAGACTGCTTGATTCAGGGTCCCTTTTCTGCACTGTGGCCTGGAATTTGCTACTAGGCAGTGAGATGAGGTCATTGTAAACGTCTCCTCATAATTCTGTCAATCACGGTATTTTGGATTCTGTTCTTAGTCTGACTTTCTAGTCTTATCTCCTGTTCCCTTAAGTAAAACTTTTACTTCAGCCGGTCATTCTGTTTATTCTTTCAGTAAGTGTTTTTTTAATGCACAAATAGTATTGGTTGTATAAGTAATATTTTTTAACTTGCTCAGGTATCGTTTTTTCCCCTCCTCACTCCACCCCCAGTGCTGGAAGTCAGTTTACAATTTAATTTAAAATGTGTTGGGACGTGAGCTCTCTATCCACTTTCACTCGTCTTCATCTTGTTGCCATCCCACAGTGATTTGTCTCCTCATTAACTTCTACAGCATTTAATGTTTTCCTCAACTCGTTCTTATTCTGTTGCCTTTTATTATTATTATTTAGCTGTTATCCCTATAATTATCTTCCCAGTTACTTGACCTGAAAACACTGACGTTTATTTATTTTTTATTTTTGTTAGTTTCAGATGTACAAAGCAATGTAATAGTAAGACATTTAAACACGTCATAAAATGATAACCCACCCACAAGCTACTACCCCTCGGATGTCATATATTTGTTACAGTACCATCACCTATCTTCCTATGTTGTACCCCACATCCCGTGACTATATATGCCTATATATTTAGTTATAATTGACATTCAATATTATTCTACTTCAGCTTCAGGCCTGTAGCACATTGGTCAGGCATCTACACAGTCTATGACGTGATCCCCTTGATAAGTCCAGTGCCCATCTGGCACCTTACATGATCTTTACAGCATTGTTGATTATATTCTCCATACTGTATTAACTACCAATTTGTATTTCTTAATACCTGCACTTTTTTCACCCTGCCCCCAACCCCATTCCCAACTATCATCCTGATAGATCTAGTACCTATCTGGCACGACTCCTAGTTATTACAATACTTTGGACTATATTCCTTATGCTATAACCTACATCCCCATGACTACTGTATAATGCCCAATTTGTACTTAATCCCTTCCCCTTTCACCCATCCTTAACCCCCCCTCCCATCTTAAAGAAGACCCTCTAGGATTCCTTGTAATACTGGTTTGGTGGTGATGAACTCCTTCAGCTTTTTCTTGTCTGGGAAGCTTATATGTCCTTCAATTCTCAATGGTAGCTTTGCTGGGTAGAGCAATCTTGGTTGTATGTCGTTGCTTTTCATCACTTGGAATATTTCCCGCCATTCCCTTCTGGCCTGCAAAGTTTCTGAGGTGAAATCAGCTGCCAGTCTTATGGGGGCTCTCTTGTAGGTAACTAGAAGTTTTTCTCTTGCTGCTTTCAAGTTTCTCTCTTTGGCTTTAACCTTTGGCATTTTAATTATGATGTTATCTTGGTGTGGGCCTCTTTGGGTTTATGTTGTACTTCTTGGGCTTGTATGTGTATTTCCTTCACCAGGTTAGGGAAGTTTTCTCTCGCTGTTTCTTCACAGAGGTTTTCAATTCCTTGCTCTCTTCTCCTTCTGGTATCCCTATAATGCAAATGTTGGTACTCTTGATATTGTCCTGGCGGCCCCTTAAACTCTCATCGATCTTTTGGATTCTTTTTTCTTTTTGCTGTTCTGGTTGGGTGTTTTCTGCTACCTTCTACACTGCTGGTTGGATCCTCTGCTTCATCTAATGTACTGTTGATTCCCTATTATATATTCTTCATTTCCTTTATTATATCCTTTATTTCTGACTGGTTCTATTTTGTGGTTTTCATCTCTATTTTTGTGCTTCCTATCTCTCTGTTGAAGTTCTCCCTGAGATCACTGAGCTTTCTTATAACCAGTATTTGGAACTCTGCATCTGATAGATTGCTTATTCCATTTCGCTTAGTTCTTTTGCTGGAGCTTTGTTCTTTTCTTTTATTTGGGACATGTTTCTTTGTCTCCCCCTTTTGGCTGCCTCCCTGTGTTTGTTTCTGTGTATTAAGTAGGGCTGGTATATCTTCTGGTCTTAGTAGAGTGACCTTATGTTGTAGGTGTGCTGTGGCACCCAGTGGCTCAGTCTTTCTGGTTCACCTGAGCCAAACGCTCCAGGTATGTCCCTTGTGTGGGTTCTGTGTGCCCGAAGGGACACTTGTAGTTGAGCCTTGGTTGATAATTGCACATCAGTGGGAGGGACTGACCCTTAGGCTCACTGGTTGTGAGGACTGGCGATGACCACAGTGCAAGAGCTGTTGTGCAGGGGCTGATCCTATGGAGCAGGATCTGCCTCAGCAGGACCCTGGTGCCTGCCCAGTCAGCCCCTTGGGTGTGTCATCCTTGGAGGCGGCTGGGTGACCACCTCGGAGGGGATCGCTGTAGATCTACTTCAGCCACAGCCCGTGCCCCATCCGGGGCCATCCAGCAGAAGCCAGAAAGAAATCTGCAGATGGCTGCCGTCTGTGCTGTGCTTGGCAGCTCCTTGAAAAGCCAAGCTACAATCCAAGATTGGCTGCCATTAGTGCCGCACTTAGGGCTCCTCAGCCAGAGGTACAGGACACACTGAAGACAGATGCTGCTTGTCTGGGTTCCACGAATCTTTGAGAGTCTAGGAAAGTCTGCAGCTGGAGCCTAAGCAGGCAGTCTGCATGAAAAAGCCACTGGAAGCGGCCTGGGTGTGCCCGAAAGTTGGGCATGTCCAGGTCTCAAATTGCTAGGCCGTGGCAGACTAATGGCAGAGACTCAGAAACGGCGGCCACCTGTGTTCATACACCGGGAAAGGGGAAGGCTCAACAAAGAAACAATGGCCTCTGCCAGCTCCCCCTTCCAGGAGAAAGCCGCCCCTCCAGCCCTCGTCCCAAGCCAGACAACTCAGTTCCCCACTTTATGTCCTTGCCTCCTCTCCAGCTGCTGCCCCAGCGCTGGAGCTCAGAGCGAGTGATTCCATTGGTGGGTAAGTCCACACACACTCCCTTGAAGCACCTGGTAGGGCAGCCGTACACAGTCTCATTCACCATCTCCGCTGCTTTTCACAACCAGAAATTATGGGGACTTCTCTCCCCAGCACTGGAACCCTAGGCTGGGGTGGGGCTGAGATCTCTCACTCCTTTAGGCTGTTGGGGGACCTCTTCCCCCACCTAAAACAGCCCTCCTGATCTTTAATCACACATGCAGGTGTGGGGCCAGCCCGTTCTGCATCTCTGACCTTCATACCAGTCTGGAGGTGGCTGCTTCTGCACGTCCTTAGTTGAAAGGCTTCAGTTCAGCTTGATTTTAGGCGATTCTCAATAGTGGTTGTTTTGTGGATTAGTTGTAATTTTGATGTGGTTGTGAGAGAAAGTAGACAGCGTTTACTGCGCCATGTTGGTGTCTCCCTCACACTGACTTTTAAATATCATTGTAATACCTAGTATGTCCAGTGTGATACACATAGTAGGTTGCATAAGTGTTCATAGGTAAACAGAAGAGTGCCCCTTTATCTTTGCAGTGCCGACAAGGTATAGGCAAAACCCACATTCTGGATGGATTTCTCCTCACACTCTCCTTGCCTACACGCTGGAGGGAAACTAGAGAGCTGATGGGTGACACTGTAGCTTCTCGGAAGCTGACATTGATGGTAATCTGGGCCTTCAGCCATACTTTATTTTTCTGATCAAGCTCATATTCCACTTTCCATGGAGACTTACTAAACTTTCTTCTCTTTCCTCAACTCCTCCCACTTGCTCTTGTGCCCTCTTTGGCCTCTTTCTTCAGAGGAGAGAGACTGCATTACCTGAGGTCTGCAAACACCTGCACTTATGTCTCCTTTTGTCACTCTCTTCCCGTGTCCAAGACCATACCCTCCAGAAACCTCTCACCTCTTTTATTTTCACCCTCTTCTGTACAGGCTTCCTTCCGTTTGCATTCAGATACACAACATCTACCATTACAAAATAAGCAACAAAACTACACACCCACTGATCTGCTTTTCTTTTGTGTCCTTTCTGAACACTCATCAAAAGCATCGTCTTTCTTCTTCTTTTCTTTCTTCCAGTCCAGCTTCTGCCACCATCATATGGTTGGAGCTGCCCCAGAGGGGTGCTGTGACCTCCAGGCTGCCAAAGTACCGACTTTCCTTTGTGCAGTCCATCACCCTCAGCTTGATTCTGTCGCTGGTTCCTGCATGGTGACAGAATGGGTGCATCAGTTTGTCGCATCACTTCTGGACCTGGCGATATTCAGAGAAGGGAGAGATCATTTATTTCATAGGAGCTAGGAGATGCCCTGAAAGCAGCACACTTCCCCTCACTGAGTCACAGAGCTGTTACTGCACCCGATACCAGGCGATCAGGCAGCTGGGTCACCGTGCTTGGAACAGACTGACCTTCAAAGCTGAAGAGCTGCTGGGAGTCTAATCCTTAGTCTTCTGCTGATCAGTTCTCCAGGTTACAGGCTCAGGTCCTTCATGAGGGCTGTGAGATGCACATTACCTGGCCCCGTGTGCTGTGCTGCCTTTAGCTAGTGCTACAGTCTTTGTTTGCTTCAACCATGCTTAGTGATCCTAAATGTCCTAGAGGCCTGAGGTGAAATGTCAGCTCCTCAGGGAAACTAGTGACTGTCCAAGCAGAGGCGAGGGAACACAACCTCTGTAGCATCTGTACTCAAAACAGCCAGAATTGTTGTGTAGTGGAAATAAATGTTGACTGAGTAGATGACCTGAGTGTTCTAATGTAGAATAATCAAAAGAACTGATGGCAGGGAGCTACAAAATACCCTTGACTGTTCAATTATGGCTAAAATGAGTGTTGCATGTGCTCGGATAGAATCTGTATTAGCTTGTTAGGCTACTACTTTTTACCCAGAAGTATTTACAGAGTTTACTTTCAGAAGAACCAGCACACTTCACACAGTGTGTTAAGATAATTGTAAGACTTCAGATTTTCTTGTACATATAATGTTTTATACATTTTCAAAGATATCACCTTTGAGATGTGTGTTGTTTCAACTCAGTGTGACAGTATAGAAAATAAGAGGTGGCATGTCTCCTAAACGCATGCTGTCATGGATGACGTGCCTTTGTGTGGAGTGTGGGCCACGTGTCTCTCTCTCTGCATGGATTTGCTGTCTGTGATCCAGAACGTGGTCATGTAATTTCTTAGTTGTTTCTTCTGTTGCTTATACATTACAGCAAAATAAAGAGTACAATGAGATTGGCTCTTTGTTATGATAAAATTTCCTTTATGTAGACTGCTCAATAATAGATGGTTTCTAAAAAATCGTGGTTAATGTTCATGTAATCAGAATCTAAATAATGGAAAAGTTCATTTGCAAACTGGTCTAATTTCATGAATTAAAGAGATAATTTTAAAGGTAAATGTATTAAGAAAAAGCAGGTCAGTACAGATCGACGTATCACCTAGATCTCAGTCTGTAGCAGAGTGCCGTGGCTGTTAATGTGCTGAAAGTATACCCCACTATTTGAGTTATCTACTTTCTAACTTCATTCAAACTTTCAATAAGCAAGATTTGTTACTTTAGTGTAAACTGTTAATATCAGACAAAATTGGCTGACTTCCTGTTGTCTCTGCTCTTGAGTACCTTCCACATGGTGCTCAGACATACTTTAAGTAACTCATATTACATCGGTTCTGAAGTCCAGAATCTCAGTCCTTTTCTTTAGATTTGAAGTTTATCCTTATATAGTCTACGAATTATGACACACTGCTTTTGAAAAAAATACTTGAGAGAAACATTCTGGTTGACTTAGCGTGGGCTGGTATGATTGCTATGTGATAAGTGAGTGGCTCGTTAAAAATAATTATTTTTCCCCCTTTCTTCTGCCTCCCCCCTACTCCGGTTCAAGCCGTTGTTTCTCAGTCTAGTTGTGTAGGACACAGCTCCCTGACCCAGCTGGTGTTAGGAGCCTTGCGCTACCCCCGGCTGAGGCGGTTGGTCGCCGGTCGTCAGTCAGCCGCTCACAGCTGTAGCTCACGGCAGCTGCCGGCCACTCCTGGCAGCACACGGCAGCCCGTGGCAGCACACAGTAGCTCATGCCAACTTCCAACTCATGGCCGCCCAGCTCCAGGGAGAGCTGTTGTAAAGGGCACAGCCCACTGGCCCATGTGGAAATCAAACCGGTGGCCTTTGGTGTTAGGAGCACGGCACTCCAACCACCTGAGTGACCAGCCGGCAAAAAAATAATTTTAATATTAGCATTATATGTTCCCCATCTCATGGATTTTTAAGTCCTTGGAAGACAGTGATTGTGTCATTTTAACTGACTTGTTAGCAAAAAATAATGTTAGCAAATTACAGGATCACAGTAACCCTGTTCAGCCATGCTGACATTTATCCAAAGTTGGCTATCTCTAACTGGAAATACCATGAAATCTTCAGTATTTTTCTTTTTTTTTTTGGCCTGCCTGCTTAAAATGGTTTTCAGGACATTTATTTTTATAATATTATAAAAATGGCTATTCAAAACATTTAAATGGTGAAGATCACATTTTGTTACAATTACAGTCGATTCTGGTTATTTGCTGTAGTTATGTCCCATGAAGTCACCACAAACACGGAATTGGCCAACACTGACCCTTTGCTCCTTGGGGAAATGCAAGGTTAGGTTCCTGCGAGTCTCTGGTCACATTTTGTAAACCCAATACCTTTTCATTTATATAGGTTCGTTTGCCAGCATTCTTGTAAAAAAGCCATTCTCAGTGTCAAAAACCTGTTCTTCTACATAACCTTTTTCCTATGTAACATTTACCTGCAAGTTTCCCCCAGAATATCTGTCACCTCTTGAAACATGCCCGCCAGCACTAGTTGGGGGTGGAGGGTGGGGGAGGGGGTGGTTAGCATTTTCCTGACCATGGCTCTCATCTCATGGATCCACAAACTCAGCTGCTTTTCCATCTTCATAGCTTCCTCATGCACTCTAGGTGTTATTTCACACTTTCCAGGATGCCCTTGGCACAGATGGCGCACTCCGCTTCCCCGTTCTGGGCACACCTGATGGCCGAGTGCGTACCGTGTTTCCCCGAAAATAAGAGCCGGATTATCAGCTCTAATTGATCTTTTGTAGCAAAAATTAACATAAGACCTGGTCTTATTTTAATATAAGACCAGGTATAATATAATATATAATATAATGTATAATACTGGGTCTTACATTAATTTTTGCTCCATAAGACGCATTAGAGCTGATGGTCCGGCTAGGACTTATTTTCGGGGAAACACAAAAGCACCATAACTCTGGAGGCTGAGTAAAGCTCCTCTGACACAGCACAGCCTCTGACTACCAGATAGCGCCATACTGGGGTCATTTTAAAGAGCAAGATCACCAAGGAAAAGGACTCACAGTCTGAGCTGGAGGGAGCAGGCAGAGCATCACCCTGCTGCACCCGCGGGGAACAGGGGACGTCAGATGGCTCTGAGTATTGATTGGGGTGCAGATAATCTTAGGGACTTGCGGATTTACAGATAGCAATCTGCGAATAATGCGAGTCCACTGTAGTAGACAAAGTAGCCATAGTTTTTCTGTGTCAGGGTTTTTAGGATGGTTTCATTTTCGTATCTTGTAACTCTTATTTCATTTTTTTTTTTTTTAATTTAAAATTGTTTTATTGTTCATTCCAAAAAAAAAAAAAAAAAAAAAAAAACCAAAACAGTCTCCAGCTACATGGTAAGTCACTTTTAAAATCCAAACAACTTTGCTGTTTTTATATGAAAGGTAATTATGCAATAGTTGTCAGGAATGTTGAATAAGATAAAGTATGTAGGCAGCAGATACCAAAGAAATCCTATATGGTTACACAGTTGTTCAGGCAAACACAAGAAAACTCTGGTTCAGTTTCTATGAACTATCAAAAGGATAAAGACAAAATTAATCAGGCGTTGAATGGCAGCTTTTCAACATAATGAAGACACATAAACAGACAAAATACACCTTCTCATTCTAAAACATTTCTTTTTTAGTTTGTATGTACTTTGAATAATCTTGTATTAAGTTTTGCTGCAACTTTCAATGTTCAAAGTAAATCTATCCTGGTGAAGGTTCTAAGAAGTCAACAGCAGCAGCAGCAGGGGCATAAAACAGTCATTTCACTGCTATTTCCAGATTCTATAAAATCCCAATGCTATTGCCAGGCAAGTAAACACGGAGGCTGCAAGATAACGAATTGTCTCAAGCTTGTTAGATTCCATTAGTGTTTTTAAAGACGCAATTTCAGTGTCAATTTTATTACTGGTCTCTGAAATAATACTTTTGATTTTGGTATCCTTTCTGGTAAATTCTGTGGTTGCTTCCATAAGTTTCTTTTCTTGATCTGTAAACATATCTGTTACTCTGCTCCTTTCTAGGTTGATGTCCAGTTTATTATCTGCTCTGATTCGACTAGTTTCATTTATCAGTTGTTGTTTAACTTGTTCTAATTCAATTTTCATTTTCTCATTCTCTGCCCTCAGATTTGCAAATTCACTTTTCTCTAGGATGACCATATCTTTTCTGATGGCGTCCAAATGAGCCATTAGCTGTTGTACTGTTATTTCCTGTTGAGCTTGAGTGACCATCTCCTTATAGATAGCATCCAAGCTGATATTTGATAAAGTGGTTAATGCTGATACAATTGTTTCTGCTTGTGCTTTGTCAAATCCATGAGTTTCCAAGTCCCGAACCAATGCATGGGTATCAAAAGTTAATTTCCTTTGTTCTAAAGGAGTTATGTCCACTCGCCTCATATCAAATCCTTCCTTGGTTGTGGTGGTTAAGAAGTCTCTCCGCAAGGCCGGCAAGAAACGCCCACAGGGCATTAAAAGCCGGCAGTCCCCACTGCTTTCCGCTAGCAGGAGACGCCAAGCCCCGCGACTCCACATATCCTCAGTTTTCCGGTCTCTTATTTCATTTTATAAAACAATAAATTTTGTCCTGAAATTTCATGGCTTCAAATGAAATATAAGAAAATTCCTCTTGTTTTGAGTTCTGTTATTTGGACATTTTGTTCCCTATTTCTTTTTCCAACCTAGGTAGGGCTTAGTACCATATTTCACCCAAAATAAGACCAGGTCTTACATTAATTTTTGCTCCAAAAGATGCATTAGGGCTTATTTTCAGGGGATGTCTTATTTTTTCATGTACAACAATCTACATTTATTCAAATACAGTCATGTCATCTTCTTCTGGAACATTATCATAACTCTCCAAACCCCGAATTCTGGCTTGAATTTCTTGCGACTCCGTTTCCTGTAGAACCATTGGCCCCAATCTCTCATGTCCAGCAATAGAGCTCTCCTTAAATGAGCCCTTCTTGTCCATGTAGGCTGCTCGTAGTGCATTGGCAACACAGCTGTCAATGATTTTATCCCATGAATTCTTCACCCAAGTCACAACCTCTTGCAGGCTAGGCTTCACAAAGTTTCCAGGCTGAGTTCCATTCTATTTTCAGTGTAATCATTGATTTCCATGTGCAAATGGACCTTGAATGCCTTGTTTATTTCAATGTCAAGAGCCTGGAGATAGGCAGTCATTCCTGCGGGAATCATTATTTGATCTATTCTTCTCTCTGCAAGGAAGTTCTTCATGTCTTTAGCACGGTGAGTGCTGGCTGAATCCCAGACTAGCAGACCTCTTTGGCCACCTCGCAAAACAAGTGGCAGCATTAAATTGACCCTCTTCCTTATAATTGCTGGTGTGCACCACGCTTTTTCTGTTTCAAGAACGTAAATGCCTGAAACACGTTCAGCCTTATCTTTCTTGCCTTTAGTGATGATTAGAGGTGGGGCTTTCTTTCCATCCAGACAAATTGCCAAAATACAGGTAATGTGTGTGCTTTCGTAACCAGTGGAGGGAATGTAGATTGACGAGGCACCCCTCTGATCAGTTGTCCTTTGAGATCCTTGGCCCATAAACATTGCAGGTTTATCTACAGCAATCATGTTGGAGAGTTGGTGTTTAGAAAAGGCAGTGCTATCAACAAAGGACTTGAATGCAAGTGCACATTTAATTACTTCAGTATCTTCCAGCTTGAACAGTGTTGTCGATCTTGGAGACAGTTTGTATTGCTGAAGGAAGCCATCCCGCCAGTGTTGTGAGGCTTTGAATTCTTCTGGGGATATTTCTAACTGTGGTGCCATTGCAAGGGCAAATGCTTGAATATCAGCCCAGCACACAACCAAAGCCTTTGTTCTCCTGTCAGCAATCCATTCACAGATGATGTCTTCCAGCTCAGGAAATAACGGTTACTGACCTGATCTACACTTGCACTTCTTAGCATTTCCCTCGTCCACCTGTTGACTGAGGTTATGGTACTCTGCTTGCCATTTTCGGACCATTCGGAGATCCAACTTCTCTTTGCAGAAAGCCGTAAGATTCTTGTCCTGGGAGTCCTCCATGATTCCTTTAAATCTACCATTAAATAAAGTGTTAATTGAAGATTTACGAGACAGGAGTGGCAACAAAAATGATGACAGTTAAGAATGATGGTCCACACAAAAGAGACGAAAAATAGCAGGCACCAAAATTCAGAAAACATTTCTTTATTTCAGATGAGTGCATTAAGTACGTCCGTTACAACACACGACGTATTGAATTACGAAGATTCGTATTAGACACAACCACATCCGTTTGTTATCAAGTGCGCATGTTATTCGTGTGTTGTGTCTATGCTCCGGTTGGTCATTCGGCAATAAGTCTCGGATTCATCTGTTTACATAGGCGTTTACCTCTTGTCCAGAGGTGCCTGCTTGGGTATTTATAAATAATTATTTATACTACCATTTATTTTAAGTATTAATGTCAATAGTATTTATATTTAATTATATATTAATATTATTTTATAATTCAGTACGTCTGTCATGTGTTGCAACGGAGGTACTAAATTCATCCGTCTGGCTGACAATCTTAACTGGGGCTTCTTTTTGGGGTAGGGCTTATTTTTGGGGTAGGGTTTATGTTACGAGAATCCTGAAAAATCATGCTAGGGCTTATTTTCCAGTTAGGTCTTATTTTCGGGGAAATACGGTATGTATTAGGCCCTTGGTAAATTTGGCTTTAAAACAAGGATCAGAATTTTTCTTTTTTCAGAAAGCATTTCATATGATTAAACAAATCAGATGTACTTCAAAGAATTTGAGATTTTATGGGATAAAATGTACATTGTTTGGGTATATGTTTTTTAAGTTTTAAGTTGTAAAAGGCGATTGACACTAGGGCAAAAATCTTGGAAGAAAAGGTGGATAAATTTGATTATATAAAAATTTTAGAGCCGGCCCAGTGGCTCAGGCGGTTGGAGCTCCATGCTCCTAACTCCGAAGGCTGCCCGTTCGATTCCCACATGGGTCAGTGGGCTCTCAACCACAAGGTTGCCAGTTCAATTCCTCAAGTCCTGCAAGGGATGGTGGGCAGCGCCCCCTGCAACTAAAATTGAACACGGCACCTTGAGCTGAGCTGCCTCTGAGCTCCCGGATGGCTCAGTTGGTTGGAGTGCGTCCTCTCAACCACAAAGTTGCCGGTTGGAGTCCCGCAGGGATGATGGGCTGCGCCCCCTGCAACTAGCAACGGCAACTGGACCTGGAGCTGAGCTGCACCCTCCACAACTAAGACTGAAAGGACAACAACTTGAAGCTGAACAGCACCCTCCACAACTACAATTGAAAGGACAACTTGACTTGGAAAAAAGTCCTGGAAGTACACACTGTTCCCCAATAAAGTCCTGTTCCCCTTCCCCAATAAAATCTTAAAAAAAAAAGAAAAAATTTAAACTGAACAAAAGCCCATTATAAAGGAAGAAACTGGGACAATATTGGCAACATAAATGATACCCAAAGGTTACTTTTCTTCTGGTGTGTAGAAAATTCTGAAGAGTCATTAAGAAAAAGGCAAACAATACAATACATAGAGAACACAAATAAGTGCTTTTCTAAAGAAGAGCTACAAGTATATATATATATAAAAAATTCTTGAAAAGATTTATGGCCTCAATAGCAATCTTAAGGAAAGCAAAATAAAACAGGATATAATTTTTGCATTTTTGGTTTTGGTGAAAATTAAAACAAGACTAAATAATGTAAAAAGGCTAACTAGTATGTATAATATGATAGTTGTGGTCTAAAAACGCATTCCCTTTCTTCAGAGGAGCGTTTAACCCTCTTCCACCATGACCAAAGAGGAGGTCCTGCTGAGAGACCATCTGTCATCAGGGTACTGTTCTCATATTTTAGTGGACAACACATTTAAAATAATTTTAAAAGGGAAAGGAGATGCAAACTTAAAAGAGGTTGCCACGCCACTGAGTGGTAAACGTAAGGAGGAGTAGAAAATTATAAAAACCCAGCACACAGATGCAGAAAGTGTGGCCATTTGGTTTGCAGCCCGTGTTTGCCCCTTAGGGGACATTTGGCAATCTCTGGAAACATTTTTGGTTGTCATGCCTTGGGGGCTACTATTGGCATCTGTAGGGCAGAGGCCAGGGGTGCTGCTGACATCCTAGAACGCACAGGACAGAGAGTCACCTGGTCCTCGAGAGCCCCAAGATTGAGAACTCTGGTGTAGGGCTGGAAGCTCCTGTGTGACCTACTGGGAATAGGTGTGCCACTGTGTGATGATGGCCCTGAGGTACTAAGAAAATGTGTTTGCTGTACACTTGGTGTAAACCGCTATGGGTGTGTCTAATTGTCATTAGATTTCCAGTCATATGTTTTAAAGAAATGTTTAATGCTTAAAGAAATCAGCACTTATTTGGAAGATTTATACATCTTACTTTAAATAGGGATAAAATAGGCATTACTGTATTCTAGTATTTTACCTAATGTGAGTCACATAACTAACTTGTTGAAAAACCTTTCCTCCTTTTTGTGTGAGTAATTTCTTAATGGAATATGCTAATCACAAACACAATGCACACTAGCTTAAAGGCCCTCATTTAAACAAAACAAAACTAGTTTCCTAACTCAGTAATGTGAAAACTATGCATTTAGAAGTGACTGGTAGATTAAATTTATTTGATAGGTAGCATACTTGTAGAGTGCAGAATTTCTGATTATTTGGTCTGAGTTTTCATAAATATGCAGGAAATGAGTCAGAGTACTTATTTAGTAAAACCACAAAATAAAAGTAAAAAATACAATAATGTTTTACATTACGTAGGTACAGATTTTTTCATTGATATTTGAGAGGTGGTCATACAAATAAACTTTTGTTTCTTCAGTATTTTTTGGTAGTAGAGGGGAGGAGGATATTATGAAGAGTTCGTTTTTTTTAACAGAATTTTGTAATTCACACTTAATCATTGTTTTCTGTTAAGGATAAATTGTTATGTACAGTAATGAACATTTGATACCTGATGCTTGGGAGTTTTTAGGAAAATAATTTAGACTTAAAATACATGGCAAAATGTTAATTATTGAAGCACAAAATGTTCCTATAATTCTACTTTTTTGTAATATATGCTTGAAATTTTCCGTAACAGTCGTTTTAAAAAGTTAACAATGAAAATAGGCGCTCCTTTCTGGAGGATAGGGAGCTGGTCTCAGGGGAAGTGAGGGGAGACACGTTTAAGAACAAGTGACTGTGGTCTGAAAGTTCCTTTTAAGTTGAAAATTTTTAATAGAAACTATAAAAATAATCCTCTCCAGGCTCTTCAACAAAGTGACATGTCAGTTGGCTTCGGGGACTTGTGTTTTAAGTGCACAATTTAGTGGTTTCTAGCACATTCTCAAGGCTGTGCGGCCATTACCACTAATTGTAGAACACTTTTCATTCTGCAAAAAGAAACCTTGAATCCATGAACTCTCTCCATTCCCTCTCACCGGTCCTGGGCAACCCTTTATCTGCTTACTGACTATGGATTGGCCTATTCTGGACATTTCATATCAGTGGAGTCACAACGTGTAGCCTTTTGTGTCTGGCTCCTTTCACTTAGCATAAAGATTTCGTCCACGTTGTGGCCTATGTCAGTGTTTCATTCCTTTTTGTGGTTCGATAGTATTGCATTATATGAATAATGTTCCAGTAGATGTATCACATTTTGTTCATCCATTCATCAGTTCATGGATCTTTGGGATGTTTTCTCTTTTTGGTTATTATGAATAATGCTGCTATGAAATACACGTGTAAATTTTTGTTGGATATAGGGTTTTTTTGGGAGATAATTGACATATAACATTGTGTAAGTTTAAGGTGTACAATGTGTTGATTTGATACATGTATATATTGCCATATGATTACTATCAGAAGTTAGCTAACAACTCCATCAGGTCACATAATTAACATTTACACTCTAGTCTCTCAGCAGCTTTCAAGTATATAACATAGGGTTATATATGATCCTAATGCTGTTCATTAGATCCCACAGCTTATTCATCTTCTAACTGCACGCTTCTCCCCTTTGGCCAACAGAATGGGAATCTCTTGGGCATGTACCTAGAACAATTTCTGGGTTATACGGCAATTCCCCCTCTTTTGAGGGGCTGTCAAACTGTGTTCAGAAGCAGCTGCTGCCCGTTTTACATTCTACTAGTTGTGTATGAAGATAGCAGTTATTTTGCTTCTGTGTCCACACTTGTTTGTTTTGATATTTTGCATACAGCCATCCCGAGTGTGAAGTGGTATCTCAAGGTGGTTTTGATTTGCATTTCCCTAGTGACTAACGATGTCAGGTATCTTTTGGTGTCTTATTTGCCATTTGTACATCTTCCTTGGAGAAAAGTCCGTTCAAAAACTTTGCCTGTAGGTTGTCTTTTTATTGCTAAGTTGTAAGAATTTTTTGTATATTCTGAGTAGAAGTCCATTATCAGATAAGTGATTTGCAGATATTCTCTCCCATTGTCTGGGTTGTCTTTTCACTTTCTTGATGATGTCCTTTGAAGCACAAAAGTTTTTAATTTTGATGAAGCCCACTTTATATTTTCTTGGTTACATTGTTGAATGACCCCTCATTCTTTTTTATACCCGCTTGTACTCCACTATATATAATGATGCCCCTTACTGTGATCATCCAGTGTGCCCCATTGATTTACAAACAGTGCTACAGTCAGTGGCTTTGTGCGCTTGTCATGGGTGATTTTTGCCTGTGATATTGCTGGGTCAGAGAGTAAATGTGAGTTCTGGTCAAGGTGGTGGAAATATTGTACGCCAGTTGTAATGGAAAAATTTTAAAAAAGTATTAAAAAAAGAGTAAATGCATATGTGATTTTGTGGTTAGACTGTGACATTTGTGTTCCCTCCAATAGTGTCTGAAAATGCTTGTTTCTCTACAGCTCTACAGAGGATATTGCCAGGCTCTTAGATTTGTGCTAGTCTGATTGGTGAGAAAAGGTGTATTAAAATGGAGTGTTAAATTTCTTTTGTTATGAGAGCAATTAAGTATCTTTCCAGAAGTTTACAGGCCTTTTGTATTTTTCTGTTTTCTTCCTGTCCATATCTTTTGTCCATTTTATTTTTTCTATTAAGCTTCTCCTGAAAGTTTAGAAGTTACTGACACATTAGGCATATTAGCCCTTCCTTTATGCTATAAATGCAAATGCTTTTTATATTTTTACCTACATTTTGTCATTTATATTTTCACCTTGCTTAAACAGTATTCTGGCCATGCAAAGGGTTATACTTATGTTTGATTTTAGAATTTTCTTGTTGTTGGTCGTGGTAGTCAGATTTATCAGTCTGTTACCCTATTGCTTTGCTTCTGTATTTTGAACCACAGGAATGTTTTTTTCCCACTCTGGTTTAAAAGGAATTTATCCATGCTTTAGTTTATTATTTAGTTTATACTTGCTGATTTCATTATTTTTTTATTTAGGTTTTTGAAACACTAGGAATTAATCCTAGTGTATAAGATGAAGAATCTAGTTGTCGCAACATTACTTTTTAAATATCCTTCTTTTCACCACTGATGTGAATGTCTTTTTTATCACGTAATAGATTTCAGTAAGCACTTGGGGCCAGTATGAGCTTTCTATCTTGTTCTATTCGTCTGTGTCTTTTCATGTGCCAATACCTTACTGTATTGATGTTATATTAATGATTAGCTATATATTAATCTCTGATTGGGCTAGTTCTTCCTTATTATTTTTCTGTTTTGGAAATTTTTTTTCAGTAATAAAAAAACTTTTATTTCTGTATACCAAAAATAATCAGAAAATGAAAATTTGAAATGGTATTACATCATTACAATAGTATAAAATATTAAACACCTAGGAATGGACAAAGTGCAACATTTTTGTGCAAAAATAATAACATGTTATTGCACTAAGTTAAATAAAACCCAAATATATGTTCAGGCATTAGGGGACTCAACATTGTAAAGATGCCCTCCCAAATAATCTATAGATTCAGTGCGGTCCCAATCAAATTCCAAGAAATTAGTAAACTGATTCTAAAATTTACATAATGCAAAAGGCCGAGGATGGCCAAGATAATTTTTTTATTAGTTTCAGGTGCACAAAACAATGTAATAGACATTTATCATTTATATCCCTCACACAGTTACAACCCCTCTCCCCCCATCCACTATCCCTCTGACATTGCACACAGAGCCATTACATTTCCACTGTCTCTATTCCTAATGCTGTACTCTGCGTCTTGTAACCATATATATACATATATGTATAAAATTGTAGTTGACATTCATTATGGTTCAGCTTCAGCTTCCGGTGTACAGTGCAATGATCAGGCATCTACATCATCCCTGAGGTAGTGTCCCTAATGAGACAAATGTCCATCGGATACCCTACAAAATCTTTACAACATTATTGATTACATTCCCCAAATTGACTTTCGTAACCCCATGGCCATTTTGTGGTTACCGACTGTTTTCTAATCCCCTCACCTTCCCCCTTATCCCCACCCCCTCTCCCATCTAGCAACCCTCAGTTTTTCCTCTGTGTCTCCAAAACTGTTTCTGATTAGTTCATTCACTTATTCTTTTCTTTAGATTCCACATATAAGTGAGATCATATGGTATTTGTCTTTCTCTGTCTGACTTATTTCACTTAACATAATGTTCTCTAGGTCCATCCATGTTGTTGCAAATGGTAAGATTTACTCTCTTAATGGTAATACTCCATTGTATAAATGTACCACAGTTTCTTAATACAGTGGTCTACCGATGGGCATTTCAGTTATTTCCATGTCTTGGCTATGGTGTATAATGCTGCAGTAAAAGGGGTGCATACATTTTTTTGAATCAGAGTTTTGGATTTCTCTGGATAGATAACTAGAAGTGGAATTGCTGGATCATAAGGTAGTTCCATTTTCAGATTTTTGAGATACCTCCATACTGTTTTATGTAGTGGCTGCACCAGTCTGCAGTCCCACCAAGAGTGCACAAGGGTTCCCTTTTCTCCACATCCTCGCCAGCACTTGTTGTTTGTTGATTTATTGATGATAGCCGTTTTGACTGGGGTGAGGTGGTATCTCATTGTCGTTTTATTTGCATTTCTCTGATGGTTAGTGAGGTTGAGCATTTCTTCATATGTCTGTTTGCCATCTGTATGTCCTTTTTAGAAAAATGTCTCTTCATGTCCTCTGCCCATTTTTTAATTGGGTTGTTTGTTTTTTTGCAGTTGAGTTGAGTGTGTTTTTTATAAATTTGTGATATTAACCCCTTATCAGATATATCATTGGCAAATATCTTTTCCCATTCAGTAGGATCCCTTTTTGTTTTATTGATGGTTTCCTTTGCTGTGAAAAAACTTTTTAGTTTGATGCAATCCCACATGTTTATTTTTTCTCTTCCCTTGCCCGAGGAGATATATCAGTAAAAATCTTACTCCAGGTAATGTCTGTGAAGTTTCTTCCTATATTTTCTTCTAGGAATTTTATGGTTTCAGATCTTACATTTAAATCTTTAATCCATTTTGAATTTATTCTTGTATATGGTGTAAGGAGGTGGTCCAGCTTCATTTTTTTGCATGTGTCTGTCCAGGTTTCCCAGCACCATTTATTGAATAGACAGTCTTTACCCCACCGTAGATTCTTGCTTCCATTGTTGTAGATTAAATGGCCATATAGGCATGGATTTATTTCTGGACTCTCTATTCTGTTCCATTGATCTATGTGTCTGTTTTTTTATGCCAGTACCATGCTGTTTTGATTACTGTAGCCTTGTAGTATAATTTGATGTCAGGTATTGTTATACCTCCCACTTTGTTCTTATTGCTCAAGATTCCCGAGGGTATCCGGGGTCTTTTATGGTTCCGTATAAATTTTAGGATTATATGTTCTATTTCTGTGAAAAATGTCCTTGGTAGTTTGACAGGAATTGCGTTGAATCTGTATATTGCCTTAGGCAGTATGGACATTTTAACGATACTCTTCCTATCCATGAGCATGGTATGTGTTTCCATCTATTTGTATCCTCTTTAATTTTTCTCTTCAGTGTCTTATAATTTTCTGAGTACAAATCTTGTTTTGGAAATTCTTGCTTATTATTCCTAATGAGTTTTTAAAAACACTTTTCTAGATCCAGGGGAAAAAAAGAATTTAAGAGTGTTTTAATTTAAATCCATTACCTTACACACTGATACAGGGAGAATGGGCATCTTTATGATATTGGGTCTCTCTGTGCAAGAGCATGGAATATCTTTCCATTTATTCAATTACATGTCTGTTTTTCAGGAGCATTTTTAATTTTCACCATATTGGTTTGCATAATTCTTGTTAAGTTTATGACTAGGTATTTCATTTTCTCTAACTATTGTTCATCTATGTGAGGGCATTGATTTCTGCATGTTAATTTTCTGATCTTTACTAAATGTCCTTATTTTGATTATATTTTTCATTTTTTATAGTTTTCTGGATGTGTAATCTTGTCATCTGCAAATAGAGATAGTTATACCTCTTTTTCCAGTTCTGTTCCTCTGATTGCTTTTTCTGTGTAAGTGCGTTGATAAATATCTCCAATTCATTGTTCAGTAAGGGTGGATGTAGTGAGGACTCCTTAATCTTTTCATCATTTTAGCAGAAAATGCTCTTAATATTTGTCCTTTAAGAAAATGCTGGCATTATGGCGTGTTTATATTAAAGAAGTATCCCTCAATTTGTACCTTATTTATTTATTTTTTTTACTTGAGTGGATATTAAATCATGTCAGGTGCTTTTGCAGCACTTGAAGAGGTGATCATATTCTCTGCTCTTCCAGTGTTGTTAATTACAGTGATTTATTTCCTAGCATCGAACCACCGTTGCATTTCTGAATAATGCATTTATTTTAATGGGCTGTTTGATTCTGTTTGCCAAACTTTAAGACTTCTGCAATTTGTATGTATTGTTTATTGTTTACAGCATAAACTTATGTGTTTATTGATTCTACGATAATTGCTCCACTTCCGTCATACTCCCTGAGATGACTCATGCCTCATGGTCCCTCTACTGTGGACAGCTGTGGAGCTCTTGGTTCAGGAATTCCTGTTGCTTCCTTCCTGTGTTAGTCCTGTTTCCTGGGTGACACAGGATCCCGCCTCTTCTTTTTCATGGCTTATTCACATCAGTAACTTCCTGAGAAAGTGTGCATAGGACTTACATTTGGGATTAATTTGCATGACTGAAAAATCTCTGTTCAACCTTTACTAGTTGGTTATTTTAATAGTTATAGAAATTTAGGTTGAAAATAATGTTTCTTCGGAATTAGAAGGCACTCACCCATCATTTCCTGGCTTTCATGTTGCTGTTGAGAAATCTGGTACATGTTGGTTTATGACCTCTCCCATCACTGTGTAAATAAAGCCTGGAAGCTCTTTTTCTCCTTGCATATGTTTTGACATTCTAAGTTGATGTGATTCATGCCTCCCTTCGTCCATTCATAAGCTGGGCCTTGATGTGCCTTTTCCATCTGCAAATGCCTATTTTCAGTGCGAGGTACTTCTCTTTAATTGTTCTTGGATAAATGTTCTCCTCCCCAGATTATTTTCTGAAACTTTTGTTAATAAGGTACTGTATCACATAAAGTTCTCTACTCCGGTCTCTTATTGTGTGTTGTCTTTTGTTTTACTTTTCAGGAGATTGCCTCAACTTTGTCTTCTGTCCCTTTAACTGAATTTGTTATTCATTGTATTTAAAGTTTTTCTGAATTTCCCTGTTTATGGTTTTAGAGATGCTGTTTCCTCTCCTATTCTTCGATGATATTGATTATGTACATTTTGAAAATCTTTACTGTTCCTATTTTATTTGCATACCACCTCCCCTCCCCTCCTTTCTCTTTGCTTGATATGACTGACTGCTTTCTCTCTTTTATTGAGAAATTGTTCTCAAATGTCTGGTGATCATTGTTCATATTTTAGGGTGAGATGCTAATTGAAAATCAGTGGATGGACTTTAGTGTAGGGGTGTCAGGCGGGGCCCGATGGCTTTTTCTTTAGGATCCCTCGGATGTCAGTGTCTAACGGTCCTTTGTGTGGCATGACTTAATTTCTCCAGAAAGGTCTCATTTGGCCTCTTGCCTGAGCCTAAGATAAGGCCCCTGGAATTTGGCAGTAGAAAGAGAATGCCAACTATTCACATTTTATTATGTAGCTTCACCTAGCCCTGTTTTTGGTCTGTATCTTACCACTACTTTTGACTGTTGCTGGCTCAGTCTGTCTGGTTCAGCTTATTCTTAGTGGTGTCTCCCGTTCCCTCGGGGATGAGGGTGGTAGCTGTCCGACTGCAGCTGCCGGCACTGCAGAGCCAGGACTCTGCGCTTCTTATCTAGGCTATGAAATAATACCCTTTATTCAGCATCTCTAATCATTCCAGGACCTGCTGCATCCTGTTCCCAAGTCGTCCTCCAGCTCTGTGCAAGTGGCTTACTTCTCACCACTGTTGCACTATGTAAATTTGCTCTTCCTCTGATTGGCCAAAACACTTACAGTTCCTACAGGTACCTATTGTCTTCATTTTTGTACAGTATATGTTCATCAAAGATGTTTTTTTGTGTTTGTTACTTTTTGAGAAGGGAATGTAAAGGTCCTTACTTTATCATCTTAAAATCTGTAGTCTAAAGATGACCATCTTAGATTATGTTATGTTATCGCCCCTCCAACCCCACTGAAGTTTACAATTCTCTCACTTACTTACAATTGAAATTCTGTGGAAAGCTAAGTCGATTACTCTGGCCTTTGCATCCTGCGTGGTCTGATCTTAGTGTACCTCTGTCCCTTGTCACACCACAGCTGTCTTTATTCACTGCATTCCAGCCACTGTCCTTTCTGCTCCTCAAACATCCCAAGTTCTTGCTCACTGAGGCCTTTGCGTGGCTGTCTTTTTCATCGTTCAAGTCTTAAATAGAATCTCCTTAACTTGTATGATAGGATCAGTTAGGTTTTTCTGGGATAGCAAGCAACCTCCACGTCTCAGTGGTTTAAAAGAACGATGACTCATGCTTATCTGACACATTCATCATGGATTGGCTGGGACGTAAGATGACAGAGCAGCCGCCATCAGCAGCATCGCCATTACCCATGACAGAGAGAAAAAGAAAGAGCAAATGATAGATTCTCAATCTTCCAAAACAGAAGTGGCATAGATCCTGTTCATTCAGATTCCGTTTGCCAGATGTAGTTACATGGCCCAACCTCCTTTCAGGACTGTGGGGAAGTGCAGTCCAACCAGTGCCTGGGACAGGAACCAGACATGTTTGGTGGGCAACACAGATGACTGCTGTGGCAATTTTGAGCAGCCCGTGTAAAGTAGCTTTATTAGGGTCCTCCAGAGAAACAGAACACACACGCACACGCGCGCACTCATGCACAGTCACAGCGAGATTTAGTGTGAAGAATGTGCTATGTGTTTATGGAGGCTGAGGGGTCCCCAGGAGAGCTGGTGGTGAAGTTCCTGTCCAGGCTGAAGACTGGGAAGCCAGAGGAGCTGGTGGTGAAGTGTGGGTCTCCAGTTAGGAGAAGATGAGATGTTCCAGCTCAGCAGTGAGACATAAAAGCAGGTCACAGTTTTCCTTCTTCCACATTTGGTTTTATTCAGGCCCTGAGGGAAATCTGCTTTACTGAATCCAGAAACAGCCTCACAGATACACCCAGAAACAATGTCTAATCAGCTATGTGCGTACCCTGTGGCCAGTGCAGCTGACATACAACATTAACCGTCCCAGGAGCCCTACCCACTGCTGTTCCTATTTTCCTCCTTTTATTTTCTTCCTATGACTTACACTGTCCAAATGAATCTTGTTTTTATGTTTATTGTCTGCCCCCCCACACCAGCTCCATAAGGACAGGAGCCTTCGTGAACTGTGCACCACCATACCCCAAGTGCCAGGAGGTGCTCATAAGAATTCCCTACATGATGACTAGATGAATCTAGAATTTTCCACTGAATGGACTTTACATTTATACTCTCATAGAAGTGCTTCCCTTTTCCCACTTCCTTTAATGTCCATTAAACCAGATTAGGTACACCTTTAGTGTGAATTGCTGTAGACAACTGAGAGTAATTTCCTTTAATGTTAGTCGAGTGTTTTTAGGTATTTGAAATATTTTAGAAAAAGTAGTTAAGTAATCACCGTTAATCAATACAAAACAAAGCTTTGACTGAAAATACAATCAATTTGCTTATAATTTCCTAAACTTTCAACTGTAATGTTGATTTAGATGACTGGTAAAAAAACAACGCAAAACTTCCTTAGCCCTGAGTGTGGAAATGCAAAATTAGGAGTGTTGTCTAGAAGCAGCTATTTTCACTTCTTAGCTGTATAATATTTTTAGGAGATACTTGTTTATCTTAGCTCTATAAGGAGAGACATTTTTGTTATATTTAACCCTCATTTTATATTTAACCCTCATTTTACATTACATTTTTCCAGTTTTTTTCTATTCCTGCATAAATGAATAGAGAACTTGCAAGATTTACTCTCAGCAATTTTCAAATGTACAAGGAAGTTTGTGCTTTCTGACTACCTTTACCCATTTTGCCTACCCCCTACCTCTTCTGCACTCCCCCTTCTCCCTGTCTCCCCTCTTTGCGTTTTCCCCCTTATTCCCTCTTCCCTTTCCAGCTTTCTTTTGAACCTTTTATGAAGTCAGATTTGCTCTTCCTGGTTACAGATGACTACAGCTCAGATTTATGTACAGAGCATTTTAGTTTCTTTCATGGCTAATAGCAATTGGGGCAGATTTTCTTACTTGTATCATCAGGGATGGTTTGGGTTCTGACAGTGGCCTCTGAAAAGGGTGGGGTGAAGATTTGTGATAGAGAGATAGGAATGAGAGGATGTTTCAGGTTTTGCTCTGAACATAGCCATAGGTTTTTATGCAAAGCCAAGAGTAAACACAGGGAACAAAGTAATTGTGGCTACTCCATTGATTCTGCAGACTCAGGTAGGCATATTAAGAATTGGTTTTGAATGTGTTTGAGGACAGAAGTTTTGCAAATAGGTGTTTATAACAGTGATTTTTGAGACTTGATTGGTGTCGACATTTAAATGAAGCTAGCCTTTCTTTCCTCTCCTCTCCCACCCACGATAAATTGCCTTCTGGGGCTCCCTTGAGTGGTGTCTCCTCACAGGTCTGTCCCCCAGCGTGCCTGGCACAAGCATGTTTATCTCCACTGTGTAGCCTAGTGCCTGCAGGTCTGCAGTTAATGTTTGTGACCAAATAAATGCGTGTAAATGAAAGGTGTAAGTAAAACAATAATGATGGCTTTAAAGCCCTTGCTAACGAACTGCTTCAGTCAGACTAAATTAAAGATAAACTTAGTATGACACAAAAATTCTGACACTACCCGGGCACTGACATAGTTTAGTATTGGATGTATTTTTTTTTTACTAACCCAAATAGAATTTACATAAACTATTGACTGCCCATCAGAATTTCTTACTACCTTTCAGAATCTTTTGTGAAGTTAAAAAAAAAAAAGCGCATATCCAGAATCCATCCCTGCAGTCTTTGGCAAGACATGCCGTTTAAAAGGAGTCTTAGGGTTTACATAAACTTATCTTTATAGCAAAGTGTTCTTACTATTTCTCTTAAAAGTGGGACATTAAGTATATGCAATTCCACAAGGTATAAAATAAGGAAAAGTACTCCACTTCCTGCTGCTTACATGTTTTCTGCAAAGATCCTGCATTCCTTTTGAAAGTTCGGGCCGGGCTGCGCTGTGGTCTCCATTGCACTGCGGTCCTGGCGGTTCCTTGTTGGCTTGTTGTTGGATGACGCATCTGCCTGAACTTGCAGTGTGGTTTTGCTGGTAATGAATAATTAAATGTCATAAAAGTTACAGTACTTTTATGAGTTTAAAAACTCAAATATAATCAGCCGTACTTTTAATAGGAAAAAAGAGACTATTGGCAATAAACAGTCATTGCAGTGACTACTGGGAAAGACATTTAAAAAGCAATCTATTAAAAGAATCTTGACATTCAAATCCAACAATTAAAATTCTTTTTATTGGGACAAAATACACATAACAAACAAATCGCCATCTTACCCATTGTAAGTGTACAGACCAGTGGTGTTAAAGACATTCACAGTGGGTGCTGCCATCACCCCCATCACTCCCCATGCAGCTCATTTCATCTTGTGAAACGGAAAGTGCACCTGTTATACAATAACTCCTGTTCTCCTCTCCCCTTCTACTTTCTGTCTCTGAGATTTTTATACTCTAAAGTGCCTCATAGAAGTGGGATCACAAGTGTCTGTCCTCTCGTGACTGGCTCATTTCACTCAGCACAATGTCCTCAGGGTCCCTCCTTACTGTCGCATGTGGCAGGATTCTCTTCCTTTCTCAGGCTGGGTAACGTTCCATGGCCTGTACACACCACGTGTTGTTATCCAGGCATCTGTTGGTGGACGCTTGGGTCACTCCCACGTATTAGCTACTGTGACTAGTGCTGCTATGAACATGGGTGTTCAGATCTCTCTTCGAGACGCTGCTGCTGTCTGTCCTTTGGGGTGTGTGCCCCGGAGTGGGATTACCATATCTTATAAGATTTGTATTTTTAATTTTTTGAGATACTTGCATATTGTTTCCACAGCAGCTGCACCATTTACAGCCCCACCAGCAGTGTACAAGGGTTCTTTTCTCCACATCCTCACTAACACTTGTTTTCTTTTTTGTTTTTTTTTGTTTTTAGCAGCCGTCCTAATGGTGTGAGGTAGTATCTCATTGTAGTTTTGATTTGCATTTTCCTAATAACTCCATTACATTTTTAAGTGATCGTCTTTAAAAAAAAATTTCATTGCCATGAAATACTAGTTTCATGTGTACAACATATATCTTACGAAGTGACCCCGCCCCCCAACTACTGTCCATCTTATACCATACAAAGTTATTACAGTATTATTGACTATATTTTCTATACTGTACTTTACATCCCAGGACTGTTTTTATAACTGGCAATTTGTACATCTTAATCCCTTCCTCTTTTTCACCCTCCCCACTCCTCTCCTATCTGGTAGCCATCAATTTGTTCTCTGTATCTGAATTTGTTTTGTTTGTTCGTTTATTTTGTTTTTTAGAATACACATATAAATGAAATCATGATATTTGTCTTTTTCTGTCTGACTTTTTTCACTTTGCATGATACTTTCTAGGTCCACCCATGTTGTTGTCAATGGCAAGATTTCCTTCATTTTTATGTCCAACTAACATTCCATTGTACATATGTATCACCTCTTCTTTATCATCTATTGATGGGCAGTTAGGTTGCTTCCATATCTTGGCTGTTGTAAATAATGGTGAAATGAACATAGTTTGCATATATCTTTTCAAATTAGTATTTTGGGTTTCTTTGGATAAATTCCCAGAAGTGGAATTGCTGGGTCATAAGGAAGTTCTATTTTTAATTTTTTGAGGAACCTCCATACTGTGTTCTGTAGTGACTGCACCCATTTGCAATCCCACCAACAGTGCAGAGGGTTCACTTTATTCCACATCCTCACCAACACTTGTTGTTTGTTAATTGATGATGCCATTCTGTCAGGTGTGAGGTGACATCTCACTGTGGTTTTGATTTGCATCGCCCTGATGATTAGTGATGTTGAGCATCTTTTCATATGTCTATTCACATATGTCCTCTTTGGAGAGATGTCTGTTCAGGTCCTCTGCCCGTTTTTTAATTGGATGTTTTGTTTTGGTGTTGAATTGTATGAGTTCTTTATAAATTTTGGATATTAACCCATTATCGGATGTATTATTAGCGAATATCTTTTCCCATTTAGTAGGTTGCCTTTTTGTTTTGTTGATGGTTTCGTTTGCTGCACAAAAACTCTTTATAGTCCTATTTGTTTTCTTTTTTCTTTTGTTTCCCTTGCCGAGGAGACACATCCCAAAAAAATTACTGAGAGCAGTGTCAGACAGTTTACTGCTTATGTTCTATAAGTTTTATGGTTTTGGTTCTTACATTTACGTCTATAATCCATTTTGTGTTTAATCTTGTATATGATGTAAGACAGTGATCCAGTTTCATTCTTTTGTATTTCTCTGGACAGTTTTCCCAACACCATTTATTGAAGAGATGGTCTTTACCCGTTGTATATTCTTGGCTCCTTTGTCGTAGATTAATTGACCATGTCGATGTGTGTTTACTTCTGAGTTCTGTATTGTGTTCCATTGATCTGTGTGTCTTATTTTTGTGCCCTTGTTGTATAGTTTGATATCAAATAGTGTGATACTTCCAACTTTGTTGTTCTTCCTCAAGATTGCTGTGACTATTCATGGTCTTTTGTGGGTCCATATAAATTTTAGAGTTATTTGCTCTAGTTCTTTGAAAAATGCCATTGGTATTTTTATAGGGATTTCATTGAATTTGTAGATTGCTTTGAGTAGTATGGGTATTGTAACGTTGTTAAATCTTTCTATCCATGAGCATGGTATATCCTTCCATTTATTTGTACCTGCTTCAATTTCTTTGTTCAGTGTCTTAGTTTTTCTGAGTACAGGTCTTTCACCTCCTTCGTTAAATTTATTACTAGGTATTTTATTCTTTTTGATGCAGTTGTAAATAGGGTTGTTTTTTAAATTTCTCTTTCTGATAGTTCTCTGTTGTATAAAAATGCATCTGATTTCTGAATATTAGTTTTGTATCCTGCTATTTTACTGAATTTATTCTAATAATTTTCGGTGAATATTTTAGGGTTCTCTCTATTTAGTATCATGTCATCTGCAAATAATGACAGTTTTACTTTTTCCTTTCCAATTCAGATGCCTTTTATTTCTTTTTCTTGTCTGATTGCTATGGCTAGGACTTCCAAATCTACGTTGAATAATAACGGTGAAAGTGGACATCTCTATCTGGTTCCTGTTCTTAAAGAAAAAGCTTTCTTTAGAATATATAACACCAAGAATAGACCCTAAGGTATACTGTGGACTTTGGGTAATAATGGTGTGTTGGTGTAGATTCACTGATTTTTAACGGATATATCCGCTAGTCAGGGATGTTGATAATTGGGGAAGTTGTGGGCACATAGGAACATGGGACTCTGTATTTTTCTACTGAAAACCTAAAACCGCTCTAAAATGTAAAGTTTCATAATGTTCCTACTTTTAAAAAAGTTTTTTCTAGATGGATTGGGAAGTCTATATTTTAAAAAGTTGTAAAAGACCAGAGGAAAATAGAAGTGAATATTTTTCTGACCTGAGTGCCAAAGGATTTCTAATTATAAAAGGATATGTGGCTAGGTTATAGTATAACTTATGTTTACTAAAAGACAACCAAGAAAATATTTTATGAATATCTTTAATATATAAATAAATTAACATAAAATGAGAAGATGGTATGAATAGACTATCAATAAAAAGTAATTTATAAATTGCTTTGGGAAAATTTCAGCCTAACCTCAGTAACAAAGACATGTACTTACACAGTAAAATTAATTTTTAAATTTTATGTATTATATGATGAAATACTTCAAAGTAGTTTGTTAGATAGTATAAGAACCACTTGAGCCCACCACCAAGAATAAACTCAGAATATACTTGATCATATGTATCAGTGTGGCCTCCTTGGTCAGCCTCTCTTCCCAGCCCCCTAAATAGTCTCTTATTTGCCTATCATGTTTATTATTTCCTTGCAGTAAAAAGTTTCTGCACATAAGTATTTATCACGAAGTAATGCATTGTTTAATTTTGCTTATTTTTAAGATCCTTTCTCCTTTTTTTTTCTGTTTGTAGCATTTGTACTTAAGTAGGTGGAAGGGATTGCATTAAATATGGATAGAGAATATCGATATCAATTGCAATAGAGAATATCAGTATCACCTGGGGGCTTGCCAAAGTTACTTGGACCACTTCACACCTATTAGGATGGTCACTATCAAAAAACCAGAAAATTAGAAGTGTTGATAAAAATGTGGAGAAATTGGAACCCTTTTGTGCTATTGGTGGGAATGTAAAATGGTGCAGCTGTTGTGGAAAACGGTATGGTGGTTCCTCACAAAGTTAAAATAGAACTACCACGTGACTCAGCAACCCCACTCCCGGGCACACACCCCAAAGGACTGACAGCAGCAGCGTCTCGAAGAGAGATCTGAACACTCATGTTCACAGCAGCACTAGTCACAGTAGCTAATACGTGGGAGTGACCCAAGCGTCCACCAACAGATGCCTGGATAACAACACGTGTGTACAGGCCATGGAACGTTACCCAGCCTGAGAAAGGAAGAGTATCCTGCACATGCGACAGTAAGGAGGGACCCTGAGGACATTGTGCTGAGTGAAATGAGCCTGTCATGAGAGGACAGACACTTCTGTGAGGTACTTAGAGTACAAGAATCGGAGAAACAGAAAGTATTAGATTCGTTCAAAAGTAGTTGCAGTTTAAAAGGTTAAAAATAATTGCAAAACTACAATTACTTTTGCACCAATCTAATAGAAGGGTGGGTGCCATGGGTGGGGAAGGGGGAAATGGGAGTTATTGTATAATAGGTGCAGAGTTTCAGTTTTACAAGGTTAAATGAGTTATATGGGGAGTGATGGGGGTGATGGCAGCACCCACTGTGAATGTCTTTAATACCATTGGTCTGTACACTTACAATGGGTAAGATGGCGATTTGTTTGTTATGTGTGTTTTATTACAATAGAAGAAATTGGAAACAATTTCCTGGGAAGTTTTTGGTTATGTATTTTTATTTTTTAAACTGTGGCTTCTTGACAATCACTGTGTAAAGGAGCTCCTCCTCCTCCTCCTGACGGGAGTTTTATCACATTCCCCCAGATGTGTTGGGGCCAGAATAAGATGAGGATCATGTTAATATCGCTGCGTCTTCTCATCTTTCTTTTTGATATCTTAATCTTTGGCATAACATAAATGAAAGCTCACTTTGGGACTTCGTTGTTTATATAACATAGCTGCAAAAGTTGAATTTCATAATTTTATATCAAAAGTTTATCATGTTTATAACTGTGCTAGGCACCTTGAAATACAGATGAAAAAATAAACTTGAATTAGTGGACCCTTTTGGGGGAACTTATAATTATTTGTATGAGGCAATAAGTTCATAAGAGATGTGTAAGCAAATTATACTGGAATACCCAAGAGGATTGAGTTTGATTCAGCTTGATTCTAGGGGAGAGGGTTTGTGAGCAGCAAGTGTGTTGGAGCAAGTCCTAGAAAGAACAAGGAAAATTTTAATAATTAGTAACGGGGCAGTGTAGAACATTCTAGGCAGAGAACTATTAATTAAGCAAAGAGATAGAGATATGAATTAAGTTTTTGGACGTATTTAAAAATTTTGAGTAGTTCAGTTTAGTAGTAATAAACATTTAGGAAAGAATGGACTGAAAAATGTGGTTTGGCCACATCAATGAAGACTTAAAATGACAAGCCTTCTGTGCATATATCTGAGAAACTCATTTTCTGAGATTTGATTAATAAATACCCATATTACTGAACATATTTTCAAGATGATGGATTTTTGTCTGTTTTGTTGTTGCTGTATTCCCATAACATTGAAGGGTGTCTAATATACAACAGGTATGCCTGAGATGTTAAATGAATGAATGATTTTAGATTTCATAAGAAAGAAGAATTTCAGTGGTTATATTTTAAAGAGATCTTGTCCTAATAGGTCCGGTTGTTTTTAGTACTTTTCTGACATGCTTCAAGCGTCACTGTATTCACCTTCCTTGGATTTGTATTCTTTGCAATGTTCTCTTTGCTCCTGTAACTATGAGCATCTCCTTTAAGGTGTCCCTTCATTATAGGGCATGTCTGCCTACCTGTGTGACTTGGTTCAGGTAGATCTCAAAATTCTTTGGTTTTAACTTGACGTCTTTTTTTCTGTATTGCTTAATTCTTTAATCTGGATTTTAACCAGTTCTAGGAATTAAATGACATCACATTTAAGGTTTCAGCTACTTTCTCCCACTGTATTCTTCTGGTTGTTATGTTATGTTGTATAAGTAGTTATATTATTTATTTAGATATTGTCTTTAAATATTAGTTTTGCTCTTGAAAACGTATGTTATAAGTTGAGTTGTTAACTGTTCCTGTTTGTATTCTTTAGTGCTTGCTCGAGGGATTACAATATGCATCCTCAATGTACCACAGTCCCCCTTGAGTTAATAGAATCCCACTTCACATAAACTGGAGGAATTTGCATGATAAAATTATTACTGCCTCTTCCCCCTTTGTTGTGGTGTCATCTATTTTTATGTCAATGTATGTTATAACCCTAATTATACCTAACCATTATTTTTACCTTTGCTTTAAACAGCCAATTAGCTTTCAAAGAAATTAAAATTTCTTTTGAATTTTTCCCACATATTTACCATTTTGTAGTGCTACTTAAGCTAGAGGTAGTGTCTCCCTTACCAGGATTCTCACAGCACATACTTTGGACATTATGTCATAGGCATTAAAATTATAGTTCCATGTATATGTCAAATTTCCTTTGCCAATTTTAGGTTATTTTCTGGCAAGGACTACAGTTTATTAATTTTTAAATACTTCCTTGTGTCTAATATAGTGTCTTATACAAACTAGGCAACTGGTTTTTACGTATGTAAGAATGGCTGAAATTTTGTTCTTTTATCTTTGTATAATACCCCAAGGTGTATTACTACAGTTCACCATTAGATGTCACTTTCTACCATTATATATTCTTATCAATAAATTTCTTAATATAAAGCTTATGAGATTTGGGAAGTTGGCACTCCTATACAAGTGCATTTAAACCGAGACTCTCCATACATTTTAAATTGGTTTCTTTCTAAAAGACACATTCAGATATTATAATTGAAATTTTTATTATCTTTTAGGGTTATATGTCTCAGTCTATACTGAACCAACTGATTTTCCTGAAGTTTTCTTTAAAACGTGAATACTGGCATTAGTTTTTGGTGATTCTCTCTGTGGAGCAAAGTTTGGAACTATTATAAGTAGTAGAGAGAAGAAGTAGGATATTCAGGAGTACCCTGAGATATGTTCGCAATCCTTCTGTTGGTAGTGTAATTCTGAAAACGAACTTATTCCAGAAATTCAGCTGACCCCAAACTCACCAGAAGTGTCTCTAGACAAGATTTGGTGGCAATTGCTGGCTTTATTTGGGTTTGTCAGAGAAAGAGGGAGAATTGACTTGGCTGTGAAAAGAAATGTAGAGGTAGAGAAACAGGATTTGTAGGGCTCTGTCGGCCAGTCACAGAACATGGTTAAGTGCTAAGAATGAGTTTCCCTCACTCTTTCTCTTCCCTTAAGAGACAGGAGGAAGGAGGTTTCAGCCATCCCAGAGGGTTCGATGTCTACTGCATGCCTGCGGGACTGTGCTTTGGGGAAGAAGGCATAGGGCCTTCCTAGCATTCAAGTCCCATGTCCCTCCTGCTGCTGTGCCTGCACTCACTAGCCATCCATGCTGCCACCCGGTCCCCAGTCTTGCCAGGACACACTGCTGGCCATTTTCCTCAGTTCACTCAGAATATTCAAATTTGAATAAAATAGCAACATTGTTTGCAAATAACATAATGCACAACCAGGACCTGCCCAAGCATGTGACATTTCTGATAGGGTGGCTCTGGCACATCTAAGCCAGAAATGACTGTCTTGTATTTTCTGCTTATGGTGTTCTTAGAAAAAAGAGAGAATGTTGTTTTCATTTTTCATTATATCTATGTAAAATTGAAAATTTTGAACCATGCATATAATAAACTAAAGAACCAAAGAATTAGGACATTTAAAATCCATTCTGTATTGATCTGTGAAATTACACACAATATAATGTCAAAAAATGAAATTTTGTGTTGTAATTTGTTTTAGATTAAAATTTAAATGTATATGTTTTTGATATATTGATATAAGGTGGCCACTTGTCCTTTTTAGGAAAACGTTTTTTAACTTTTGGGTCTTAAAGTGTCATTCTTTATGAAATAATGAATGATAATTCTTATGAAGTAATTGGTGATATGTGTTGTAGAAAATAAATAAAACGTTGGCCATGCTATATACTACATCAGTGTACCCAGCGGTAATCAAATTTTACTTCTATTGGTAATCATTCAGTTTGTAATCCATGCTTTTTCCTGTATGTTTTTGTATATTCCTACAGCTAAAGCAGTTAACAGGTCATGGCACGTTTAACAAAAAGACGACAGGCGGATACAAAAGCTATCCAGCATCTTTGGGCTGCCATTGAGATTATACGGAACCAGAAGCAAATTGCCAACATTGACCGTATTACAAAGTAAGTAAATTTAAACAAAAATATTCATGTAAAATTGCTTATAAGACTTTGGGAAAAAAGTTTCAAAAGTGACTTATTTATTATGATAACCAACGTATATTACAAGGTACCAGTCACTTTGTTGCCTTACAGGAGTATGCAGTTAGAAAAATAAAGACAGAAATGTACACAAGCAACTTGTCTTTGGAGGTTTTGTAAATAAATATTATATAACTAAAATACCAGTGCATACTATTTATTATAGCTTTTTAGTTATCAAAAATTTAACCCTTGAAACAAATCTTTGAGTCTTTTATTTAAGAGGCTTTTAGTTGATCACTTTTATGTAAACTGTCTAAAACCAGTCTACTTGTTCATTATTCATTTTAATACAGGACAAGCATGGTATGTGTAGTAAGTACCATCTTTTTAGTTCATAGTCCACTAGCCAAGAACTTTTAACAATTTCATTCTATACTTTAGAAATGTATTAAATAAATCTTCAGTTAAAAAAGACAGTTCTTATTTTTTGTTTCCTAGTTTCCAGTGCTATTTACCTTGGTAGACCAAGATTCAGTATAGAAAAAAATCAGACTACTTTATGAATATTCACTTTACATGTTATACATTAATTATAAGGGAGTCGTCCAATAGAACTTGATTTTGTTTTATTGTATTTGTTTCTCTGGGTATTTTTAAAAGAATAAACCTGAATTTATCTTTTAAAATATTTGAATGATTTTTTTTGGTAAACTAGAATTCTTTTTACTTATTTCTCCCACACAGTTTTTAGATATTATCTGTAAAAAATGGAAAGCGTGATTTTAAAAAATCTTATTTAACTAAATGCTTGTTTTTGCCCTTCCTTATTAATAAGTAACAAAATTGAATACCTTGTATTTTTGTCCCTTACCTATATTCTCATGGAGAAAATTATAAAGGCTAGTTAAGAGGGAATGAATTGGAGAAAGAGAAAGGGAAACTGGTGTTAACCTGTTGTTCTAACTCTGTATTTATCCTTTGAATACTTTCAGTTTCCCATGTAAAGTCCTGGCCCCCTAGGCTATTAGAGGGAAAATAGGTAACACCTATGTGGGAAATAATAAAATGATTGTACATAATAATTAAAATGACTTTATTATGTTTTTAAATACAGCAAATAATTTGAGTCACGGTAACTAAATACAAATTATCATGAGGTGATACTGGTATAAAAACATTTTTTAAAAAACCTCAAAGACTTAAAAGCCATATTTTCCTATGGTTGGGATTTTAAAAAACCCTAGTTTAAAGCAAATTATTTACAGGAGGCAGTGCAAATAAGATACTGTTTTTTGGATTTGATTTTTAAAATGAAAGTCATTGAAGCGTGACTAAACTGAATTGTTTGGGCTGATACTTCTTTCTACGCCATAGCATCTTTCTCTAAAAGCTTTAGGGACGCAGTCTAGGAAGCTGTGGGACTCTCCCAGTGTGAGATATATATGGTTCAGCCATCCAGTTGCTCTTAGGTTGTGCCCTTCTGCTTATGTGGGGGTCCGAGAATTAGCCCCACAGCAGTGGGTGATCCCAGTGTCTGTGAGGACCCACGTACATATATCAGATCACAGGAGAAGTTACACAGAGGTTGCTGCTAAAGCATGCAGAGGGATTCAACTGTTTCTCTCAGGCTAGCTGTCCTTGATTCAAACCCAGATGAGGACTCCCTATGAAAATAACACTTGAGCCGAGCTCAGTCACATAGCAGTAAATCCCTTACTCAGATTAATAGTATATTCAGCACGGGAGTGGATTCAGTGAACAAACTGCGTGAGGAGTGCTAACATCATTGCACTCATTCTGCATTATGGATTGTTGGTCAGCATTCTCTCCTTTCTTCATCAGTACAGCCTTATTTTTCTTCATCTCCTAAGGTCCACAGATCTTAAAATAAATGTGAGTAAATTTACTTACCTACCAAATAGTCATTGTTTTATCAGTCTCATCTAAAGGTGAAAAACAAAACTAAGAGAATCAAAGGGTGCGTGTTTGAGTGATTGCCAGTGTCTCTTTTGCTGCATCCGGTCTGAGAACATGCCATTTCCTTTTATTACGGGGCCACGCTTCGCAGCATGCTGTACTTCTTTTAGCACGTTTGTCACGGGAAGGAGCTGTGTAGCTCACTGCCTAGCCCAGTGCCTTGGCTTGCTCGTTACACTTGACAATGTAGCTTAGGAAGAAGCATGGGACCATGACAGGAATTCAGGTCTTTTGCTGGAAAGCCTGGTACTCCTCTTCTGTATTCTAAATGTAGGTACTTTTCAAGCCTTGGATAAATTTGATAGCAAGTTATAGCTGATTGTGAACATATAGTTTTCTTTTCATCTGTACAAGTATCTTAAGTTACTGAAAGCTGTAGCAGACTTACTGAAAAGAATGCTACATATTAGTCATTAGGTTTTACTCTGTATTATGACTGGTTAGTGACTGCATTATAAAAATGAAAGCTATACTGCTTTAGTCATGCATTCAAAGTTTTGGACTTTTGGGTCCTGGCTCTTTATAATATTTGGAAGCCTGGCACACCCTAAACATTGTAGTTTACTTGTGTGTAATATTTTAGTTCTTCGTATTTTGTTTGATGTGTCTTAATAAGTCACTTTTAATCTGTAGATTTCTCATTCATCTTGTTGTGTCATTTTTCTTTGTCACTTATTGAAGAAACGGGTTCATTTGCTCTGTGGTTGCCCATAGTCTGGCTTTTGCTGACCACATCCCTGCGGTGTACTTTGACCCGTTGCTCATTCTCTGCGTTTCATGAAAATTGATATTTTATCTGGAGGCTTGGGGTGGGGCGGCTGTGTTCTGTTCTCAGGAGGCCGTGTGTCTGCTGTTTTTCATGTGTTCACGTTAGTAGCCTTGATGTAGGGGCTATATCCAATAACTCCTCAAGGATTGCAAAATGGTGCTAATCTAACTTTCCCTTTCCCTTTTCAACTGGAATACTTCTGCAGGGACATAAGCCTCCCATCATTTAGTGTTTGGTTACTGTGTGGTATGGTTCATACTGGAAAAGTAGATTAACTGATTCTTTTTCTGTGTTTACCAGTTTTCAAAATAGCATCCTCTGATGGAAACCAATTCATGTTTTTAAGTGTCATTTAGAATTCATGCATTTAAATACATTTGATATATTTCAATCCACTTCTGACATAATCCTTATTGACGCTCAAAATTTTCCACCTTTGACCCGTTGGAGCCTCTTCATGCTGGCTGCTAAGTTACCCTGCTTTCTGATACAACAGGGTTTTTTAGGTTCGTCTTGTACACACACGCTGCCCCAGATTTCTCCAGGGGCCTCTGGTTTCTCTCAGTTAAAAAATGGCATTTCAGGAGCATTTTTCTGGCCCTCGGTGTGCTCATTGCTCTTTTCCTGTGACTTTTAGTGGACAAGAGTTAGGAAATAACTATAACTGTAAAAGAACAAATACCTCATGAATTCATACTGTTATTTTCCACTTGAATTTATGACTACTGGGTTTTGCTTAACGTGTATCTGAAATCTGTATCTCTTTTCTACACACTAAGGGTCATGGCGCCCAGGGACATCGTGAGTGGTAACATTTTAGAATATGTCACCCCTCCATTTGTCTTACGCAACATCACACACCAAGCTGTTGTGCGAACAACAATTAACAGTCTGTCGTGGAGACCACATGAATTCTTTATCCGTTGTCTTGAAACAATTATACTGGTTGTGAACGGTTGGAGACAGCAAATACATACACTTCCTTACAGCCGCCATTAGTCTTCTCTAAGATACAGCTCATGCTTACCACTAGTCCTGTGGTTGATATTGAAAGATCCTTCTCTAGTAGATTCCTTTTTTATTGTTCCCCCTACTTTATTGAGACACAGTTGAGATGGTATTAGTTCAAATTGTACAACATAGTGATTTGATATACAGTGTTACCTCGGTTTTCAAACATCTTCTTTGACGAACATTTCGGTTTACGAATGCCGTAAATTTTATGGATCTATTTTTATCTAATTTTAGGTAATAAAATTCATGCTAAATTTGCAGTTTTAGGGGCTGATTTTAAAGGTCTGGAACGGATTAATCCATTTTGCATTACTTTCTATGGGGAAACCGTGCCTCGGTTTTCGAACGTTTCAAAACTTGAACTGTCTTCCGGAACGGATTACGTTTGAAAACCGAGGTACCACTGTATGTATACATTGCAAAATGATCATCATAATAAGTTTAGTTAACATGTATCACATTTTTTTTCTTCGGTTGAGAACTTTTAGATTTACTCTCTTAGCAACTTCCAAATGTGCAGTACAATATTATTAACTGTAGTAACCGTGCTGTGCATTACATCCCCATGGCTTATTTATTTTATAGATGTAAATTCTCCCCCTGCCCCAGAAAAAAAAAAAAAAATTTGCCTCTGGCCACCAGTCTGTTCTCTATCTGTGAGCTTGGTTTTTATAGATTCCACATATAAGTGAGATTACACAGTATTTGTCCTTTTTTTTCCCTGACTTAGCGTAATGCCCTCAGAGTCCATCCACATTGTCACAAAATGATTGAATTTTCTTCTTTTTTGTGGCTGAGTAATAATTCCATTGTACACATGCACGCGAGCACACGCTTTCTTTATCCAGTCATCTTGTCATTGGACACTTAGGTTGTTTCCATGTTTTGGCTGCTATGAACATGGGGGTGCAGGTATCTTCTTGAGAGAGTGATTTCACCTCCTTTGGATAAATACTCAGGACTTGCTGGGTCCGATGATAGTTCTGTTGTAGTGTTTTTTTTTAAAAATTGGGTAAGGGGAACAGAACTTTATTGGGGAACATTGTGTACTTCCAGGATTTTTTTCCAAGTCAAGTTGTTCTCCTTTCAGTCTTAATTGTGGAGGGTGCCGTTCAGCTCCATGTCCAGTTGCCGTTGCTAGTTGCAGAGGGTGCAGCCCACCATCCCTTGCAGGAGTCGAACCGGCAACCTTGTGGTAGAGTGGACGTGCTCCAGCCAACTGAGCCATCTGGCCACCTGGGAGCTGAGCGGCAGCTCATTGACTTCATTCTAGTTGCAGAGGGCACAGCTCGTTGGCCCATGTGGGAATTGAACCGGCAGCCCCTGTTGCCCAGAGCTCGTGCTCTAACCAACTGAGCCACCCGTCCGCCCCTGTTTTAGTTTTTTTGGGGGAACCCCCACTCTTTTCCATAGTGACAACACCGTATAGTAGATTCTTAATCAAAATTTCATGGGAACAAGTTTTGGAGTTCGTGCATATTCATAACAGTTGATCTGCAGCCTTTTTACTTGAAAGTTAGTTTAACTAGACACAGAATCCTTAGCTTATATTTTTTCTTTGGGGTTCTTTTATATATTGTATATTCTGACTTAAAGCGTTACTGTAAAACAGTCCGCTAACTTGATTTCCGTTTTGTTGTGATTGTCGTTTTGCCTGACTTCCCAGTTGGATCTTTTCCCATCTTCTGTGTTTTTCATTTTTATATTATTAGGTTGGTGCAAAAGTAATTGTGGTTCAAAAGGTTAAAAATAATTGTAAAATTCACAATTACTTTTGCACCAACCTAATAAATTCTTTTCATCTTCCTTTTTAAAAGATTTTAGTTGTTAAAGAGCAGTTTTAGGTTTACAACAAAATTGGGTGGAAGGTGCGGAGATTGCCCATGACCTCCCTGCACCCCCCATACGACGCCTGTCCCACTGTCAGTGTCCCCAGATGGTATATTTGTTACAATGGATGAACCTACACTGACACATCATCATAATCCAGAGTCCACAGCTGACATTAGGGCCACTCCTGGTGGTGTCCATTCTGCGGGTGTGGACAAGTGTGTAATGACACGTACCCACCATTCTAGTGTCACTCAGAGCAGTCTCACTGCCCTGAAACCCTCTGTGCTCCCCTGTTCATCCCTCCCCACTGCTCCTAACAACCTCTGATCTTTTCCTGTCCCCATAGTTGTGCCTTTTCCAGAATGTCATCGAGCTGGAATCATACAGTATGTGGACTTTTCTGATTTTTTTTTCACTTAGTCATGTGCATTTAAGGTTCCTCCATGTCTTTTCATGGATTGATGGCTCATTTCTTTTTAGTGCTGAATAATATCCTGTAGTCTGGATGGACCACAGTTTATTTATCCACTTACCTTGCAAAACATCTTGGCTGCTTCCAAGTTCTGGCAGTTATGGGTAAAATTGCAATATATATATATTTTTTAACATTTTCTGCTATGTATTCATTCTTGTGTAACTTTTCGTTTTGACCTCACTTCTGAAGTAATTTTTAAAATTTATTTATAATGTTTAACTCATTTCTGAGTTTTTCCAATTCATCTTTCATGGTTTTCTTTATGTCTTTATTCATTTCTTTGTGTCTTTATTGGAGTACTAGTTAAAGTTTTCCTCTGTCTTGTAGGCACATATCTTGGGTACGCTTACAGTGTAAGGGAATGTTGTTATTCGCCTTTATCTGCAGCCTTTCATGTTGGCCATTTTGATGGGAAATCAGTTTTGCTGAACTTGGATCAGGGAACACTGGTTAGAATAATTTTTCTAGATTGAGCCATGCCCAAAAGCTCCTTCCTACCTCACTTTTAATGCAGTGCTCAAAATACGGCCTTATATTTCCCATGGTTTCCTGCTTTTTCTTCACTGTTTTCTCCACTGCTTTCTTCTGGAACCACCCTTTTCTTTTGTACCTGGTACTGTTCTTACTTTGAAGATCTTTTTGACCTCACTCCAGTAGTATTTGATGGTTTAATTGCTAACAATTTCTTTACAGTGTGGGGCTCTGCCTGGAAGGGAGCCTTGGCTGATTAAGTTTGACTGTTCATGGGGCCCATTAAGCCCCAGCCCATAAGACTTTACTATGAATTCATGAATTACTGTGGAACACCTGGAAGTGGGGTGTGTAACACCCTATCCAGGTTCAGCTGCTGTTCTCAGATTGGCCGGCTGTACTTTCCTGTGACTGTCTGTTATTTTATCCTTCTGTACTCCGTCTCATTAGATACTGTTATGTACCTCTGCTTTCTCCTACACAGGTGCTGATACCAGTTGGGGTTGTAGCTCTTGGATATAAACCCTCACTTGCTCAAATTTGGGGATTTAAAGGGATTTTTCAGCACTTAATTTTGTTGTTTATGTTGTCCAAGCGTGGGGTTTTTTGTTTGTTTATTGCTAACTCTTCTAGTAACTGTCTGAGATTTGGGAGAGATTAAAAACTACGTTATCTCCACCATCTTTCCAGCTCATAGCAGTCTTTTGATTTTTCTTAAAATAAAAAAAATATAGTTGCTAAAGGCACTGGTATTTTCTGAAGTCCAAAAGCAGAGCTAAAAGCAAAGTTTCTACTAGCAGAAGCAAGTCCAAGGAACATTCTGCATGTTTGTATATAACACTAGACACACCAAAATCTCCAGCAGTATCAGCTTCAAGCACAGGATGGTTAGAATATTAAGATTTGTGTTGAAATTTAAAAAGAAATTCCATGAGTGGAAGCCTCAGATCCTCAACCTTATTTGAATAATTAGGGACTAATAATAATTTCCTTATCTCCGTAACAAAGTAATTTTTCTGTGTTGCAAATGTTTCTTTCACCTAATGTGATGACACCTAACTTTTGGGGTTGATAGCAGTGGTGTCCTGTTGGCCGTCACTGAACCCCTAGGAAAGAGTCTTGAGTCCTTTTTACCACTTTTGGTTTTATCTTTTTTAAAAACTGCTAGTGTTCTGTTCAAAAAAGTAGTTTGAATGGTACTATAAATTAAGAGAATCACTGTTGAGATTTGAATATTTCAAGTATTTAAAAATACAACTAAATAACTTTTTCTTTAACAAGTTCTATTTGGGGGTAGAAAGTATTTTTACAAAAAGATTAGAAATCAAAATGCATGTGTGGGATTAAGTTTGATTTATTTTTTATTTTTAATGGTTAGCCTGTCTCTCTGATTTAAAAGCTCGTGTTTATAAGTTTGATTTAATGATAATATGAAATTCCATAGATGTATTAATTTGGGAGTTAAATAAGCACAAAAAATTTTGGTCTCAGTAAAAACATTTTACGTTCTTAGAAATTGATGTATGTTTTGTGATGTTTAATCATAATGTAAACATGAGTCATTTTGTCATAAAGAAAGTACAGTAGTCAGTTTAGATGAAGATAAACATAGGCTTATATCTTAAAAGAACAGCTTCTCTTTTAGTTTAAAAGTGTAAATACTAAATTATAATTAGCAGATACGAATTAATCAATTTCATGGTATTTGGATAGATGTCATGAAATTGAAGCTTCAAAATATTTGATTACTTAGCATTTATATAAAACAAATATTTATGATACATTTTTATGCTTAAAATTTAGCCCTTGTGTAACAGTTTTTATTTTTATTTTTTAAAAGATTTTTATTAAAATAGAGTGAACATACAATATTATATTACTTTCAGGTGTACATCATATTCAGCAGTACCCACCTAGCACTATACAGAGTTGTTACATTATTGATTACATTACTTATGCTAAAGAAGTGATCACGATAATGAGTCCAGCAGCCATCTGACACTGTACCTGCTGTCACAGTATTACTGATCTTTTCCCCCCTTTTTAAATTTTTCTATTAGCTTTGACATTCAGTATTATTTTGTATTAGTTTTAAGTGTACAGCATATAGTTAGAAATTTATATAATTTATGAAGTGATTCCCCCTGACTTGTACCACCTGGCACTATACATAGTTAGTTATTACCATATTATTGATTATATTCCCTATACTTTATATCCCCATGACAATTTTGTAACTATCAGTTTGTATTTCTTAATCCTTTCACCTTTTTCACCCTGCCCCAACCCCCCACCCATCTATCACCCCGATAGACCTAGTACCCGTCTGCCACCATACATAGTTAGTACAATAGTATTCTCTATATTCCTTATGCTGTACCCTACATCCCCATGACTACTGTGTAACAAGCAATTTGTACTTCTTAATCCCTTCCCCTTTCATCTATCTCCAACCCCCTCCCATCTGGCAACCATCAAAATGTTCTCTGTATCTCTGAGTTTGTTTCTGTTTTGTTAATTTTGTTCTTTAGATTCCACTTATAAGTGAAATCATATGACATTTATCTTTTTTTATATATTATATATATTTTTAATTAAAAAATTTAAATTACAGTTGACATACAATATTATTAGTTTCAGGTATATAACATAGTGATTAGAGATTATATAACTTATGATCACCCTGATAAGTCTACTACCTACTTGACATCATATATAGTTATTATAATATTGACTATATTCCCTGGTCTTTACAACATTATTGATTACATTCCCATTATTGATACATTGAAAATTAATTTTCAAAACCCCGTGGCCATCTTGTGGTTACTGACTGTTTTCTAATCCCCTCACCTTCCCCTTATCCCCACCCCCCTCCCATCTAGCAACCCTCAGTTTTTCCTCCATGTTTCCAAAACTGTTTCTGATTAGTTCATTCACTTATTCTTTTCTTTAGATTCCACATATAAGTGAGATCATATGGTATTTGTCTTTCTCTGTCTGACTTATTTCACTTAACATAATGTTCTCTAGGTCCATCCATGTTGTTGCAAATGGTAAGATTTCTTTCTTCTTTATGGCTGCGTAATACTCCATTGTATCATCAATAAATCAACAAACAACAAGTGCTCGTGTGGATGGGGAGAAAAGGGAACGCTTCTGCACTGTTGGTGGGATTGCAGATTGGTGCAGCCACTATGGAAAACAGTATGGTGGTATCGCAAAAATCTGAAAATGGAACTACCTTATGATCCAGCAATTCCATTCGTAGGTATCTATACGGAGAAATCCAAAACTCTAATTCAAAAAACTTTATGCGCTCCTATGTTTATTGTAGCACTATGCATAATAGTCAAGACATTTGTCTTTTGCTCTCTGACTTATTAACAATCATATGACAAAATCAGGAACAGAAATGAAATTTACTTTTAATCCCTAAATTTCCCAGTTTAATTATAACTCATTGTCGTGTTATTTTTCTAAATGTCACCTATATTTTAACATACAATAAAAACAAGTTATATGACTTCCTTTTTCTGTTTAATCCAGATTATTCACATCTAATTTGGATAATTACAACATGACATTTGAATTTCGTTGTCAGTAATAGTTAATAAGATAATTTAAAGACACATTTTGAAGTAAGTATGGATTTTTATATTAGTCTCTACCAGAATGATTGCCACGTTGGTGTCATTGGGAGATGGCATTTTATTTTTTTGGTGACTGCTATGAAAAGCAGTTGAGCCTTCATGGTTCCTTCCTGTCTTGGTGACTTTGACGTTGTGTTTCTAGAGGTGATCAGTTTGTGACTAGAGGAACATTGGATTGGTAGACTAGTCCCATTCAAGTTAATGTTTCACAATGGGCATCAATTCTATGTATTGCTTACTTGAAGGTCAAACCCCAGTTAGAAAATGTGACCTCTGACCTCTTGTGACATGTTTGGCTTTGAGATTTATGAGTTCTGGAGTTCTTCCTGTCACTACAGATAGACATAAGACCAAACTGTAAGTCTTCTTTGTGTGTAGGTTGCAGCTAGGTATACTTTGTTTATCTGTTTATTACAATTTAATTTTATGAAACCCATAATTTTTAGGAACTGTTTACTGAAGTATAATTTTGCTTTGTGTCTGTCAATTTCTGTTCACTCCTTAGATTTACTCTAGAGGAGGAAAATGGCAATTGCCTAGATTATTAGGTTGTTGCAAAAGTAATTGCAGGTTAAAAGGTTAAAAATAATGGCAAAAACCGCAATTACTTTTGCACTAACCTAATTCTTCTTTAGAAATAAATTAGTTTAAAAAAACACACCACCAGTTAATATTATAGTGTATAATATGTGTAATCCCAAGAATTCTTCACAGCATTACTAACTACATTGTCACTTCAATCTACATTAATTTATTCTTTCGTAAATATCTTTTTATGGTAGCAGATGTCAGGTGTACTTTCGTTTTAACATAATAACAGCCTTGCAGAAGAAGTAACTGATTCTGAATAACCATACTCCACAGTGTGTTTTTTTCAGTGCCATATCTTACGGCATTCCTCTTGGTTGCATTGTTATGTAGCTATTTTCACGTATGACATTTCTGTGCAGTTCTGTGAAGGAAACATACAGACAAGGCACAGAAACGTGTAAATCACCATTAAAGAATAAAATGGTATCACGTAATAGGAGCGGTACTGCAGAGCATGTCTCAGCCCCTGTGAGTGGGGGCAGTAAATGGCACTGCAGGCCTGACTTGTGGGAGAGTCGGGGAGGCCTTTTGGTGGGCAGGGATTAGTCAGTCCTTGGAAGTTGGGTGGGGTTCGGTCAGGCAAAGAGGATAGCCCACGCAGAGACTGCAGGATTTTAAGGGAAAGGGGATTAAGAGGAGAGGGCCAGACTAGGGGGCCTGTTTACGAGCCCTGAGACTTTCATCCTGTAGCTAGAGGGGAGTAATGAATGTGTTTGGAATACGGAAATGGTAAAAGTAAATAGTCGTTTTTCCTCCCCAGGTGGATTGAATGGTGCTCTTCAGTAAAGGTATCTTGAGTTCTCCTGTTCCTCCCTCTCCTGGCCTGGGTTTTAGCCTCTGTCACATCCTGCCTATACTGGTTCCTGATTGGGCTTCCGGCCTCCTGGTCTTGCTAGGCTGGTTCTTCCCATCAGTGGTGTCAGAGGTGTTTTTCTGAACGCCATCTTATCAGAGGCTCCATGATTGAAAGCCTTTTCCTGTTGCCCATAACATCTAGCTTCCTGTCCAGGCATCAGGGCCTCGCCTTTCTCTCCTGCTTCCTGCCCCACACTGCACCCCAGACGCATGCACCGGGTGCCCCGTGTCCACGCTCTCCTGGGCTTGTCTCCTGGGCAGACACTTCAAGTCACATCTCCCCACCTCTTTAGGTCAACCTCAACTTCACATTTTACCAGTTATTTTTCTAGATTTTAGGTCTGATTGTGCTATTCTTAAAATCCTCTTTATTTCCCCATTCTGCATTTGTTGCAGAACCCTTCACATTCCCTTTCCCGCCTGCCTGTGCCCACTCAGCTCCATCTGATGAGAGAGTTTGCTATTGCCTGAGCACTCTACTCTTTGGGTTATTCGTGTTCTTCCTTCATCAATGGACAAAACAAACATACCATTTCCTTTAAGATCCAACTCAGACCTCACCTCCTTTGAGAAATTGATCCATTCCACACTGAGCAATCCCAGTACCCTTCCTCTGTGCTCACATTCTGATATGTAGAAAATTCAGTTTCATTGTTTATGACAGTCTCTTACAGACTTTGAAAGACAGTTCTTCCTTTGCTGGTGTGAGCACCTGGAGAGCAGGCCACACAGCTTCTTGGCTTTGGATCTTAGTGTGAAGCATAGTGGGTTGGGACGAGGCAGTGAGGAAAAGTTTCTTAGTAAGTATGCAGTTACATTGACTGAAGTGGCTGTTTCAAGGAGGATTAGAATAATTAAGAACAGAGTCATTATTTTGTGACAAGCACTGTGCTTTGTATGATTTTCGCAGCGACTCCACGAGGTCTGTTGTCATTGTTTTCCTGATGAAGACGGTGAAATAAATTGTCTAAAACCACACAGGTTGTCAGCAGAACTGAAATTTGAATGTAGTTTTATCTGATGTCATAGTCTAAGCTCTTAACTGTTGAATATTTTCTTTTGATATTTAATGAATTTATATTTGTATCCTTGCAAACTTTGAAGTCATCTATATAGTGCCTTCGTATTATTTCATTTCACCCTAACAGCAACTCTCTGACATTCAAATTACACCTTCTTTATGGGTGAAGAATGTGAGGCTGAATGAGTAAATTATTTGTCCCAGGTTAAGTATTAGGATTAGGAAGAACCTAGTTCTTCAGAGTATATTCTAAATTTTTAAATAAATTCATTGATGAAAGATCCACAGATGTGCTATTTAGGTTTTGAAGTTTATTAATTTTTGTTCAACGCAAATTTAAAACGAAATACGTGTTGTATGTATACCTATCCATCTCTGAAGCGCCTAGAGGCAGGTCATTATTACTGTTCTTAATTTTTTTATTGTGTAATACACGTAGCATGAACTTTACCATCTTAACCTTATTTAAGTGGACAAATTCAGTGTATTAAATACATTCACACTGTGCGGCCATCACCACATCCACCTCTAGAACGTTTTCAACCGTGTAAAACTGAAACTCATTACCTATTAAACAATAGCTCCCCGTCACCCTGCCCCAGCCCCTGGCCCTGCCCCTCTAATTTCTGTCTTTGTGACTAAGTGCCTCATAGAAATGGAATCACAAGTGTCTGTCCTCTCGTGACTGGCTCATTTCACTCAGCACAATGTCCTCAGGGTCCCTCCTTACTGTCGCATGTGGCAGGATTCTCTTCCTTTCCCAGGCTGGGTAACGTTCCATGGCCTGTACACACCATGTGTTGTTATCCAGGCATCTGTCGGTGGACGCTTGGGTCATTCCCACGTATTAGCTACTGTGACTAGTGCTGCTGTGAACATGGGTGCTTAGATCTCTCTTCGAGACGCTGCTGCTGTCCGTCCTTTGGGGTGTGTGCCTGGGAGTGGGATTACCATATCATATAAGATTTCTATTTTTAATTTTTTGAGAAACTTGCATATTGTTTCCACAGCAGCTGCACCATTTACAGCCCCACCAGCAGTGTACAAGGGTTCTTTTCTCCACATCCTCATAACACTTGTTTTCTGTTTTCTTTTTTTTTTAGCAGCCGTCCTAATGGTGTGAGGTAGTATCTCATTGTAGTTTTGATTTGCATTTTCCTAATAACTTCATTACATTTTTAAGTGATCGTCTTTCTTAAAAAATTTTTTTGACATAAAATGCTATATTAGTTTCATATGTACAACATAGTGATTAGACATTTATATGTCTTACGAAGTGACCTCCCCTATAACTGCTATCCATCTGACATCATACAAAGTTATTACAATATTATTGACTATGTTTTCTATACTGTACTTTACATCCCCAGGACTGTTTTTATAACTGGCCATTTGTACATCTGAATCCCTTCTTCTTTTTCACCCCTCCACATCCTCACCAACACTTACTGTTTTCTGTTATTTTCACGATAGTAGGCATCCTAACGGGTGGGAGGTGACATCTCACTGCAGTTGTGGTTTGCGTTTCCTAAGGATTAGTGATGTGGAGCCTCTTTCCATGTGCTTATTGGCTATTTGTATGTGTTCTTTGGAGAAATGTCTTTTCAAGTCCTTTGCACATATTTGAATTGGGTTGCTTATTGTTGAGTTTTGGGAGTTCTCTATATATTCTGAATATTAATCCCTTATCAGATATGTGATTTGCAGATATTTTCTTCCACTTGTAGATTGCGTTTTTACTACGTGGATAGTGTCTCGTACAAAATTTTTCAATTTTCATGACGTCCAGTTTGTCTATTTTTTCTTTTTTGGCTTGCACCTTTGGTGTCATATGCAAAACATTGTCATTGCCAAGTCCAATGTTATGAAGCTTTTGTTTTAATTTTCTTCTAAGAGTTTTATTGTTTTAGGTTTTAATTTAGGTCTTAGATCCATTTTCAGTTAATTTTTATATATGGTGTTAGGTAAGGGTCCAACTTTATTCTGTTGCTCGCAGATATCCAGTTTTCCGAGCACCATTTGTTGAAAAGACTCTTCCCCATTGAATGGTCTTAGCGCTCTTGTCAAACATCATTTGGCTGTATATGTGAGGGCTTTTTTCTGCGCTCTCTATTCTTATCTATTGGTCTATATATTTGTCTTCATGCCAATACCAAACAGTTTTGATTACTGTAGCTTTGTAATAAGTGTAATTACTGTAGCTTTGTAATAATAAATCGGAAGTGGGAGTCCTCCACATTTTTTTTCTTTCTTTGTCAAGATTGTTTTGGATGAGGATTACATATGAAGTTTAGGATGGGTTTTCGTATGTCTGAAAAAAAACGTGGTTGGGATTTTGTTGAAGATTGCATTGACTCTGTAGATCGCTCTGGGTAATATTGACAGTATAACAATATTCTTCTAATCCATAAACATGGGATGTGTTTCATTAATTTTATCTTTAATTTTTTCAGCAATGTTTTGTAATTTTCATTGTACAAATCTTTCACCTTGTTGATTAATTCCTAAGTATTTTATACTTTTTGATGCTGTTGTAAATGGAATTATTTTCATAATTTTTTAGATGGTTGATTGTTCGTATATAGAAATGGAACTGATTTTTGTGTATTGACTTTGTTCTCTGCTACTTTGCTGAATTCATTTATTAGTTAAAACAGCTTTTTTTGGTGAAGTCTTTTAGAGTTTTCTACATATAAGGTAATATCTGCAGAGATGATTTTACATCTTCCTTTCCAGTTGGATGCTTTTTATATCTTATTCTTGCCTGATTGCATGGCTAGAACTTCTACTACTGTGTTTAATGGAAGTGGCGAAAGTGAATTTTGATTTGCAGTGAGCGTCCTTGCCTTATTCCTGATCTTAGAGGAAAAACTTTGTCTTTTAACACTGAGAATGATATTTGCGGTGAGTTTTTAATGTATTGCATTTTTAATACATGATTTCTCTCTCTCTCTCTCTCTCTCTCTCTATATATATATATATATATATATATATATGTGTGTGTGTGTGTATATGTATATTTATATATATATACACACACACATATATAGTATTATGGGGAGGCAGTTTCCTTCTGTATTCAACTTGTTGAGTGGTTTTGTCATGAAAGAATATTTTTCTGCATTCATTGAAAGAATATGATTTTTATCTTTTATTCTGTTAACGTGGTATATTAGACTTATTGATTTCCATATGTTGAACTATCCTTGCAGAGTTCAACCCAGTGGCAGAGTATTATAATTAAATTTTATTTTTTATTGCTTTAAGTAACATAACCATATGTGAGATTCTTGGAAAATAGAAAGCAGAAAAATAATTACCTACAATTCCTCTACCCAAATTCAAGTAAGGGACCCACTTTAATTGATTTATTTCTGGTCATTGTTGATGCTTGTGTCTTCCTCAGCATTGGTTAGCCTTTTTCAGTGCTGTTACATGGTCCCCATGAGTCATTATTGGTGATGGTTGCACAGCAGTCCATCTGTTGAGACTGTTCAGTAACATGCACATTTATTGTAGGTTTACATTATGTCATCTTATTTACCTTCAAAACTACTATAGGTCTTAACACTATGAATTTTACTTACAGAAATGCACATTGGTATGCAGAGAGGTTAAGTGACTCATCCAGGGTCATGCAGCAAGTAAATTGTGGAACTGGTGTTTGAACTGAGATCCATGTGACTTCAAAGGCCTTGCTTTTCCCACTGTCCTTTCATATTGTCCATATGTCATCTATTGAAGTGTTCTGATTATACAAATATCCAGTAATACGGATATCAAGGTGAAAGCTCAGAGGGATCAATGATAACTAGTGCGGGAACCACACACTTAGAACATATTAAGTACTGGGCACTGGGCTGAGTGCCTTACATTTGTCCCCTCATTTAGCTTTTGTTACAGCTCTATAGGTACATATTATCATCTGCTTTTTTTGGTCACCATTCTGCCATTGCTGTATTCTTGGATAAGTTGTGTGTGTTTCCTTTTTTTACCCTACTGTGTTCAGTAATCTGGCATTAAGCATTTCCCATGCTTTGAGTTATTTCCTTACAATGGACACTAGTTGTCTCCAGTCTTCCCTCTAGCACATATCACCATGCGTGGCTCCTATTGTGCAGTCGCGCAACCCGGTCTCCTTTCTGACCTGTGTGAGGGGCTGGGTGTGCATATCCAGAGACATGTACGTACTTCACGTGACGATGTTCAGGACCGTGCCTCTCTCTAATGCTCACAGCGGTGTCCCCAGATGTCTCTGCTTACTCGACGTGCAGATGCATAAATGCTGTCACTCAGATATTGTAATTTGCACTTCTATATTTATTAAGGAGTTTAGGCAGCTCCCAATGTTCTTAGATGGTTTTGGGCTTTCTTTTCTGTGTCTGCTTGTGCTTATCCTTTGCTGTCTTCCCATTGGGGTTGGTGTCTTTTTTCTTTTGATTTGCAGAAGCTCGTGTTATGCTAGATATTATGTTCCTTCTACACTTTCTGCTTTGTAAACGTTTTTTCTCATTTTGTTATCTGTTTATTAACTTTTCCCATAGTGTGCTTTGTTGGACAGAAATGTAATCATATTCAATCTTTTTTGCCTAATGTTTGTGCTTTTGAAATTTTATTTAAATAATAAGGCCACAAGAATATCCCCCTACATTTTCTTTATTAACTGTAGTTTTTCCTTTCATAGTTAGGTCTTTAATGCATCTGTAGTTCTGTGTGGTGGTAGGAAAGGATCCAGTGTTTTTCTATTGTGAGTCTGCTTTCTTCAGAATTTAAACTTTCAAGTCAACAAACCCTTGTGGGAGCTATTTTCGGGGCTCTTCTAGCGCACGTGCCACGTAGTGTAATTGGGCATTAGCAGCGACCTTTGGTTGGCATCAGCCCCTGAAGCCCCTTCCCACTGCTGTGTAAGCTGTACAGGTAAAGATCTTTTTCTTTTCTGTGTATTGGGGTTTGCCAATCACCAAAAAATGGTGACTGGCACGTGACACTCAGCAGTCTTCAGCAATATTTGTTGAATGTTGAGTGAATATAGGCTCTTTCTCTGCAGCAGTAGTCTTTTCAACAGAAAGCTTAATCTTTAATAGAACGAGATTGATTCTAATATCTGTTCTCCAATTAACAAGCTGTGTTTTCTCAAGCATGTCACTTTCCTTCCTTTATCTGCTAAGTAATGTCCCTCAGTAACCACCATCTTAATCAAGATACAGAAAGTTGTCATCACCCCCAAAAATCCCTTGTCTTTCTTTATGGTTCAGTCCTTTATGATTATCCCCAACCCCAGCCAATCAGTAGTTTGCTTTCTATCACAGTGATTAACTTTGCTTATTCTAGAATTTTATTTAATGGAATCACACAGTATATTCTTTTTCATCATTGGCTTTTCTTGGTTAGCATGCTTTGAGATTCATTTGCTGCATATATTGGTGGTTCATTCTTTTTCTTTGCTAAGCAGTATTGCACTACATGGGTACACCAGAGTTTAAAAAATCTGTTTATCTCTCAGGGACATTGGGGATGTTTCCATTTGGGGGTTCTTCTGATAAAGGCAACAATGTCCTTTCGTGTACAGTTGTAGGTGACATGTATTTGGATAAATGCCTACAAGTAGAATACCTGTAAGTGGAGTAAGAGTGAAAAGGCCACTGTTAGTAGTTATACTGGTACAACATATAAAATAGTCCAGAAAAAAGGATGGAAGGTGAATGGTCTTAATTGTGTGTGTGTGCATGTTGTAGTCATATAGAAGAAATACATAGTATATTTTATTAGAACATCATTTGTTCCCAAAATATTTTAGGAACAACTAGAAAAAGATGTAAGTAAATAGTGTAAGGTAATATACATGAGACGGGAATGAGAAGGATGGGGAAAGGAGAAATGAAGTTTAGGACATAAAATGGAGCCAGGAATAAAGCTAACAGAAGAAAGTCCGTGAAGCCCCGCACTTGCTAAGGATGTTATAGATCTGGTTTCCGTTTTCTGGTAGCTAATACAAAGAGGAAGTATCCGCATTTTAATAATGTCCGTAAGGGAACCAATTGCTGAGTTGAACCATAACTATTTCTAGTAGTACTGAAACCAGAAAAAAATTTATTCCTAGGGTATTGTTGCAAAGCTCATGTCAAATGGCAGAGTAGTTAGGCTGAGATCTCAAGCACTATTAATTAATGTTACTGTTACGAAAAAAAAGTATGCCAGAATGGTATTCTACCTTTGCTTGTGCTGTTTTTCCTGCTACAAAGGAAATTGAAACATAAAACTTGCAATATGTTTCCGTTTCAGATAGGAAACAACTACGTTACTCTCAAACCTATAGTGATTTTGAATCATTACACAGATACGTATTTTCATTAGTTGTGTCGTTGTAAGCTGGTGAGTAACGCTTTTTAAAAAGATTTTTTAACAGGCCTGATTCAATCGTGTAAAAGGGAGTGTAAAAGGGAGCAAGCCGTAAAATGTATAATTCATCATTACTGAAATTGAGATTTTTTGAATTGAAAATATTTCCCTTTTTATGTAATGGAATCAATGTTAACTATAAAATAGTTTTCCTGTGTCACATAAAAAATGTTTCCCCCCAAATGAAAACTTAGCCTGTCATGGAAATAATATCTAAGTGTCCACCTAACTTTAAAATAACTATAGATTTTACTTTACTGATTTTATTAGGTTGGTTGGTGTAAAAGTAATTGTGGTTTTTGTAATTGTTTTCAACCTTTTAAACCACAATTACTTTTGCACCAACCTAATAATTAAAGTCACTGCATAAATAATGGAGGTCAAAACCTAATGTAGTAATTTACACTATGCCATTTGTGGGGTAATCATAATAGAGCAACTTTTGAAAGAAAAAGTAATTTTAATACCTTTGTTATTAATGAAAAATATAATGGAAACTCTGTTTTCCTTTTGGTTCCTGTTAATTAATCCCCCCAAATCTTCAGAGTGTATCTATATTCAGAGAACACTAAATTATTTTTAACTATTTCAGAATTGAGGGAAATTAAGACTTAGCAATTATGAGTAAATAAGAAGTATGGAAAGGATATTGGAAAAAATAACAAATTTCACCTCTCTGTTGGCTTTTTCCCTAGTAGTTACTCTGGAGGTCTGTGATGAGTAAATAGTTCTGTGCCTAGTATTTAGCGAGGACAGAACTGTGGAAGGAGGATTATTATATTGTAACCTAGGACCTGTAAAACAAATAGATACTTGCATATTGCATGTTTTTAAATCCTGCATGCCTTTTTTTTTATTGTGCGCCAGGCATTCATATGAAACAGAGATAGATATGCAGGCTCTGAGCTGATGCTGTCTTTTCCTCTAGAAATTGTGTTTCCTTCTGACAGGTGTACCATCAATTTCATATCACCTTAATCTAATCAGGAATTGATTTGATCTAGTGCTTGTGTGAACCAGTCTCTTTCTAGCCTCACCCTCAGCTTAGCTGGTCAGGATCACAATCCAAAGTCTGGGTTTTTCCCTAGGCTGCTTCTGCTAGGGGGCCTCAGCGAGAGCTGCCGTCTCCCTGCCCCCATGACGTTGTGAAAGCCCTGCTTGGCTTCTGAGACTCAGTTGCCTCTTCCAGAATTGGCAGATGCTCCAAAATTAAATGAATTATTTTTTAGTGTTTTGTTTTTTTTTTATCTAGTTTTCGGTGGAAGGATTGATCTGAATAACCTAATCAACCATTACTGGTAGCAGAGCTCTCTCTGTATGCATACATACAGAGGGGGCCAAAAAAAACGTATACACATTTTAAGAAAGGAAAAGACTATTAAAATTATGCTGATGGTAACCACTTTGAGCACCTTTTGTAATTGTAGAAGTCAAACGTGAATTATATGCAACTTTTGTTACTGGTATCTATTGAGTATTACTATTTTAATACAGATTTTTCCTTTCTTAAAATGTGTATACATTTTTTGGGCACCTTCTGTATATATAATTTTAGATTTTGTTCTTTTTATCTTTAATATTATACTGTGAGCATTTTCTCACACCATTATGTTTTTTGAAACATTAGCATTTTTTTTTAAAGGCATTGTATTCTATTGGGTGGGTATATAACTTATTTTATATCCCTAATTTATTTTACTGTTACGGACATTTTAGATCTTTTTTTTTTCCTTAAAACATTTCATTATGTGAGGAACTTTTTTCCTATATAAATCTGTGTCCCATCTCTGGTCATTCCAAAGGAAGAGAATTACTGATTCAAGTGATAGGAGCACCCATGAGGTGTTACTGTATAATGCAAAAGTACTTTCCAGAAGTTTTCTCAGCAACACCATCAGGGGAGATGACAACACCATCAGCAACATCAGGGGAGATGACAGATGTGTTGAGAGTGGCTGTTTTACTGCATCTTTATAACACTTACTGCATCTGATACAATATATAATATAATACCGAGTATAATATAATACTGGGTCTCATATAATATAATACTGGGTCTTATATGAATTTTTGCTCCAAAAGATGCATTAGAACTGGTGGTCCAGCTACGTCTTATTTTTGGGGAAACACGGTATGTTTATTTTGTGGTGGCTCCTTTTCCCCAAAGATACGGTTGTATTTGCACTGTTCTCATTGGTGTGCCCAGCTCCCAATTTGTCCCTGTCAGACAATGTGACAAGGTCCTGAGAGTAAGTCATTATTAGAAGGGTTAAAGACAGGTAATTACTTTTAGGAAATTATGACTCATGAGGTTTCTTACTTTTCTAAAAATGTTAAATCAACAATGACTTTTACCATTAGCTATATATTTTTTGTCTTGGAACATGCTTAATTATCTCAGGGGAGATGACAGATCTGTGTTTTGATACACTTCAGTGCTCAACAGCAGAGGGGAGACATAGGGAGGAAAATTATAGGAAAGGAAATGGAAGGGGTGGGAAAAAATGAAAAAGTTCATAGAAATTGAACATAACATTTAAATATTGGACATTGAAATGATTATGCTGAGTCAAATTAAAGTAGGAGATTAGATGGCCGCTATAAATGCATCTCAAACCCAAATTGCTGTTTTTGCCTCTTTATTTGAGGAAAAGTCCCTGTGATTGATGGAAGCAGCTTGTAAGAAAATGAGATTCCTAGAATGATCGTAACCTGAATTATTGGCATAAGAGTATTTTCACATGCAGTAACCTGCCTGAGTAGTTGATCTAAGAAAAGAAATAATAGATTGGGACCCTTTGTTAAACGAGGTTTGACAATTACGTTTGCAAACTTGCCACCTTGCGCTTACATTGGCAGCACTGTACAAACAGCTTGGTAAGGTTTTATAACTTGGTATATCAGTGTCTCAGAGCTGTGTTCGTGTCGACGTGTGGCGGTGTCTTGCTGAGTGGCGTTCATTATTATTGCGTGTTTTTGTGTGCCGTGGCGAGAATGTCTGAGCTTGAATTATATTTCTTGTTAAACTTAGCAAGAGTGGAAGTAAAATTAGGGACTTGTTAGTCCAAGTTTATGGGGATAATGCCATGAAGAAAACTGCAGTGTACAAATGGAGTAAATGTTTTTCTGAGGGAAGAGAATGTGTCACTGATGAAGAGCGGTCAGGGCGGCCAGTAACAAGCAGAACTGATGAAAAAATTACAAAAATGCTTTGAATTGTGCGACAAAATCATCGGCTGACTGTGAGAAGCACAGCAGACCAAGGAAACATCGACAGAGAAACAGGAAAATCTGAACTGAAAATCTTGGGATGAGAAAGGTGTGTGCAAAAATGGTCCCAAAGGAGCTCACCAATGAACAGAAGCAAAGGAGAGTCGAAGTTTGCCAAGACCTTTTGGAGAGGCAAGACCAAGAGGATGTTTGGGGTCGTGTTATCACTGGTGATGAAACATGGATGTACCAGTACAACCCTGAAACAAAGCATCAAAGTGCACAGCGGAAATCAGCCAGTTCTTCACGACCAAAAAGTTCCGTCAGTCCTAATCAAGAGTGAAAATGATGCTGCTAACCTGTTTTGATATCAGAGGGATTACTCATTATGAATTTGTACCAGCTGGACAGTTAACCAAGTTTACCATTTGGAATTGATGAAAAGGCTGCATGAAAAAGACAAAAACGACCTGAACTTTTCACCAACAATTCATGGCTCTTGGATCATGACAGTGCACCAGCTCACACAGCACTGTCTGTGAGAGAGTTTTTAGCCAGTAAACAAAGAACTGTATTGGAGCACCTCCCTACTCACCAGATCTGGTCCCCAATGACTTCTTTCTTTCCCCAAAGATAAAGGAAATATTGAAAGGAAGACATTTTGATGACATTCAGCACATCAAGGGCAATACGATGACTGCTCTGATGGCCATTCCAGAAAAAGAGTTCCAAAATGGCTTTGAAGTGTCAACTGAGCACTGGCATCAGTGCATAGCTTCCCAAGGGGACTACTTTGAAGGTGACCATAGTGATATTCAGCAATGAGGTGTGTAGCACTTTCTCTAGGATGAATTCATGAACTTAAGTGTCAGACCTTGTATTTATGGTATGATGAATCACTCAGTTCTTCAGGATTTATACTAACTCAGATATACATAGCCTGCAATGCTCAGTAAGAGGAACGTTCCTCATTTACTTAACATCTGTAGCACACTGCCTTAATTCTGCTATTAAAAAAAAACAAGATTAGAATCAATACATAGTTTGAAAGAATAGAAGAGTAGGGGAAAAGTAGGAATTCCTCAAGTATAGGCATTGTTTTATGAACCCGTGTTTGTTGACACTTGCTACTTTATTGGTGATTTCTATCACAAATATTAAGCCAAACATCTTACATACATTTCTCATATAATAAGGCTTGGGTTTATTGTATAGACCCCCCCCCCACACACACACACACACTCTCTCACACACACACACATACACACACAGAAACATCTGGCACATAAGCTATGTTGATAGGTACGTTTTTAACCTTTGGCATACTCGATAGGTCTTTTTGCTAATTCATTGTTCCATTTTAATTTTCTTACTCTTACATTTTGTAATCTTAATTTTGTTTTCAAATCTGCCTTTTACTTTGTTTCTTCCATTGTTATAATTCATAATTTGCCCCCAAATAGCAGATACTTTGTTCTCATTTATTTTTGTGATATTTATTTATGTGATATTTAAGTCATTCACAGTTTAGATGATATTACAAATTACTTTTCTTCACATTGCCTTTTAGTTATTTCACTATCACTTGCTGAATATTGTTACATTTCCCTTCTTTTGTAATGCTTACCTTTCACATTTAGGCAATTGTGTATTTGGACCTATTTCTAGGTATTCTGATCTTTTGTTCTTTTGTTTGAATTTTTGTGTCATACTACGCTGTTTTTAAATGGTTCATATTGTCGGCTATAAGCACATTTCAGGCCAACTTCATTATTGCCATTGTCCTAATAGAAGACTCTGTAATAATTTATATTGGGCAGCATTAGTCATTACTCACTTTTCTTCTCCCTCTTAAACATTTTTTGATATCATCTGTTTCATTTCTGGATGTTTTTTCATATATTACATGTTGAGAAATCCTGAATTGGTCCCTGGGACAAATTTCCTTTATCTAGTAAAAACTGGTGAAGCCTAGATAAAGTCTGTTGTTTAAAATACTAAAGTACAAGCATGCCTCGTTTTATTGGACTTCACTTTATTGTGCTTCACAGATACTGTATTTTTTACAAATGAAAAGCAGGGCCCTCCACTAGCAAAAAAATTATGACTTGCTTTATTGCGGAAGTCTGGAACCAAGCACACAGTATCTCCAAGGTGTGAAGGTGTGCCAGTGTTAATAAATTAATAATCTAAATGTTTAGATATTAAGTAGACGTATTGTGGTCATCATTTTGTAATATGCAGATATTGAACCATTATGTTGTGCACCTGAAACTAATGTTGTATATCAAATATCTCACATAAGTAAATTTTTAGAAAAAGAAATTAAGAAATTTTCATAATTGTACTATTTTATATAAGATGTTAATTTAACACTAGGAGAAGCTCGGTAAAGGGTATATGGGAACTCTACTAGTTTGCAACTCTTCTGCAAATCTAGAATTAATTTAAAATAAAGATTTTTTAAAATCCCATTGAAATTTCTTAATACTCATGTATATACTGTGTTTCCCCAAAATTAAGACCTAGCTAGACCATCAGCTCTAATATGTCTCTTGGAGCAAAAATTAACATAAGACCCGGTGTTATGTTACGTTATATTATACCTGGTCTTATATTAAAATAAGACCCGGTCTTATATTAATTTTTGCTCCAAAAGACGCATTAGAGCTGATGGTCCGGCTAGGTCTTATTTTCGGGGAAACACGGTATTCAACAATTATTTACCGAGTACCAGTTTTATGCAAGGAGCTATCTGAAGTAACTTGTCATCTGCTCCCACTGGTGGCACCTTTCCTGGCTGCAGCTGCAGATACATCAGCAAATAGATCGTGATTAGAAAGGCCTTAAAGGGAAGTAAATAGTGACTGTTTGAAAAAATTTAAATGCATCTGTAACAACTATTTTAAATAATGTATACATGTTCTTAGCCTTTAGGCAACACTTTTTAATGCATGTTAGATCTTACTCTTTATTCTAATTGTCCTAAACCCAGACTTCTTGTTCGGAAAACAAAACCCCTTAACTCAGAGCTTTTGCGTTCCCAGGCTATAGCGGGAGTAGGAGGAAGCACTGTCTGCCTGCTGCCGTTCTCATGTTTCAGTCAGAACCAGCCCTTCATTTACACCCTCTCCTGCTCAGCCTGCATCTGGGGAAAGGGCTGCCCGATCTGTCCTCCATCCTTCGCCCTGTGCATCTTTGTGGTCCTTCAAGAACAAAGGAGCAGAATCAATGGCTGACTTCAGTTCTCTTTGAACTAAGGAATTTGAGCCCAACATGCTGTCAATAAAGAGAAAGTGAAACTTCTTGGTGTCTTACACTCCATGCTTTCCAAATGTTGGAGTGCACAGTGGCTAAGAAGACCCATTTGTGTGGCGGAATTCAGAGGATTATAATGTATCGGAGTAATAGAATGTAATGCCAGACAAAACAGAAAACTGGGACTGGAAAGCAATTTCCTTAATAAAAGCTAGCTACCTGTATCCTGTAGCAAGCATCATATTTATCACTTTGTACTGATAAAATATATCCATCAGTAACCTTTGGCAAGTTTAATGGTTGAACTATTATAAGAATCCCTTGCAAAGTCTGAAGCGAGGCTACCTAGGGTGTACATTGTTCTAGAGTCCTCATCAGTGCAAGAAGAAAGGACAAGTTTAATAGATTTAACTTAGAGCTAATAAAAGAGTTTAGCAAGATTTCTGAATATATACCAGCAACCACTGACCAGAAAATACCATATAAAACAAAATCCTCTTTTCAAAGAAACAAAAATATGCTATATCTAGAAGAATCCAAAAGATGCAGATTTTTATGGAGAAAAATTATAAACCTTTATTAAGGACATAGCTGAAGATTTAAATAAACGGACATACCAAGTTCATCAGTGCAAAGACTTAATATCAATGGTATTCTCCTCAAATTAATCAGTCAAAATCTCAACAGTGTTTTTCATGGATGCTAACTGATGCTAAAATTATTATGGATGAATAACAGATAAGGAAGAACCAAGATGAGTTTGAAAAAGGGGTAACTGACCAAGATTGGCAAGCTTATGTGGGAGAATGGAACTTTTTCCATAATGTTTTTGACAAATTGTGCCATTTTATACCATGATAGTTTTTCACTGATTTCCTTTTTTCTTTTTTTAAATTGAGGTATAATTGACAAACAACCTTCTAGTAGTTTCAGGTGTACAACATAATGATTTGATATTCATCTATATTGCAAAATATCACCACAGTAACTATAAAAAGGTGTTTTTCTTGTGATTAAGAATTTTAAGATCTACTTTCAGCAACTTTCAAATATGCAATATGATATTTATATGCATGTTGCATATTTGAAAGTTGCTGAAAGTAGATATGGTATTAATATAACTATTATATTAATGTAGTTACCATTTTATACATTACTTCTCCCTGACTTATTTTGTATTTATTTAAAACTATTTTTCATTTTTCAGTTACAGTTGACATACAATATTGTATTTGTTTCAGGTGTACAGCATAGTGATTAGACATTTATATAATTTATGAAGTGATCTCCCTAATAAGTCTGTTATCTACCTGGCACCATACATACGTCATTACAATATTATCAACTATATTCCCTATGTTGTACTTCCATACCTGTGACTGTTTTGTAACTGCCGATCTGTACTTGTTGATCCCCTCACCTTTTCACCCAGCCCCTCACCCCCACTCCTACCTGGCAACTATCAGTTTGTTCTTATCTATGAGTCTGTTTCTGTTTCATATGGTCGAGTAATATTCCATTGTATGTGTGTATCACCCCTTCTTTATCCAGTTGTCTGTTGATGGACACTTAGGTTTCTTCCATATCTTGGCTATTGTAAATAATGCTGCAATGAACGCACAGATCCATATGTCCCTTCAAAGTAGTGCTTGGGTTTCTTCAGATAAATACCCAGAAATGGGATAACTGGGGTCTTCTTTGTCTCTTGATGGAGCCTTTGTTTTAAAGTCTATTTTGTCTGCTACAAATATTGCTATCCCAGCTTTTTCATTTGTTTCCATTTTCATGAAATATCTTTTTCTATCCTTTTATTTTTAGTCTATGCGAGTCTCTCAATCTGGAGTAAGTCTATGAAGGAAGCATATGTAAGGATCTTGTTTTCTTATCCATTCAGCCACCCTATGTCTTGTGATTGGAGCATTTAATCTATTTATATTTAAAATAATTGTTGATAGATATATGGTTATTGCCATTTTATTCATATTTTTTAATCTCTTTTTTTTCTTCTTAAAGAAGTCCCTATAAGATTCCTTGTAATAGTGGTTTGGTGGTGATGAACTCCTTTAGCTCTTTCTTGTCTGGGAAGCTCCTTATCTGTCCTTCAATTTTAAATGATAGTTTAGCTGGGTAATCTTGGTTGTAGGTCCTTGCTTTTGTCACTTTGACTATTTTGTGCCAATCCCTTCTGGCCTGCAAAGTTTCTGTTGAGAAATCAGCTGACAGTCTTATGGGAGCTCCCTCGTTGGTAACTAACTGCTTTTCTCTTGCTACTTTTAAGATTCTCGCCTTGTGTTTAACCTTTGGCATTTTAATTATGATGTTGTCTTGGTGTCGGCTTCTTTGGGTTCATCTTGTTTCAACTCTGTGTACTTCCTGGGCTTGTATGTCTTTCCTTCACCAGGTTAGGGAAGTTTTTTTTGTCATTTCTTCAAACAGGTTTGCAGTTCCTTGCTCTCTCTCCACTTTCTGATACAAATGTTGGTATGCTTGATGTTGTCCCAGAGGCCCCTTTAAACTATCCTCCTTTTTTTGGATTCTTTTTCTTTTTCCTGTTTTAATTGGGTGTTTTCTGCTACCTTCTGTGTTGCTGATTCAATCCTTTGCTTCATCTAATCTGTTGATCCCCTCTAATGTATTCTTCAGTTATTGTATTCGTCATTTATGACTTTTTTAAAAAATGTTTTCCACCTCCATTTTTATGCTTCCTATCTCTCTTTGTTGAAGTTCTTTCTGTGATCATTGAGCATCCTTATGAACAGCATTTTGAACTCTGCATCTGGTAGGTTGCATGTCTCCATTTTGTTTAGTTCTTTTTCTGGAACTTTGTTCTGTTCTTTCATTTGGGACATGTTTCTTTGTGTCCCCATTTTAGCTGCCTCCCTGTGTTTGTTTCTATGTAGTAGGTAGGGCTGCTATGCCTCCTGGTCTCGGTAGAGTGGCCTTATGTAGTAGGTGTGCTGTGGGGCCCAGAGGTTCAGTCTCCCTGGTCACCTGAGCCATGCACTCCAGGTGTATTTCTTGTGTGGGTTCTTGTGCCCCCCTATTGTAGTTGAGCCTTGGCTGCTGTTTGCACGTCAGTGGGAAGGATAGACTCTCAGGCTGATGGGTTGTGAGGACTGGTCGTAACTGCAGTGGAGGAGCTGCTATGCAGGGGCTGATCCTATAGAGGAGGATTAAGCTTAGCAGAGCTCTGGTGCCTGCCCAGTCTGTCCTTGGGATGTGTCGTTTGTGGAGGCAGCCAAGTGAATGCTTGTCTCGGCCGGAAGCTGGCCAATGGGAACAGTGGTTCTGGGACCTCTTGGGAGCACATCACTTCCTGTGAACCACAAGGTGCTCTTCAGATGTGGGTGCAGACTAGGGCAGGGCTCCATCTCTGTTTTTTTCAAGTTATCCAGCTTGTCCCAATGCCGTTGATTAATTAGTCTTTCCCCTAGTAATTTGAAATGCCACCTTTATTATAATTCAAATGTGTATTTGAGTTTCTTTCTGAACTTTGTTTTGTTCCATTGGTCTGCTCTCCATGCACTAGGTCGACTATGCTTTAATTACTTTGGCACTGTAACGTTTACACATTTGATAGTAGTCTTAATTTTCCAGGGAAGTTCTTGTTGAATTCTCTATAGAACTTTAGAATCAACTTGCCTACTTTGTGGTAGTATTTGCTTAAATTATCTCATAGGCAGTTTGGATTTTATTGTCTTCCATCCAAATATCAGTTATGTCTTTCCAGTTCATCTTCTTTTGTGTCAGTAGAATTTCAGAATTTTCTTCATAAAGATCTTGTCATTTCTTCTATTTTTACTGTTTTATTTTTCTTACTGCTATTGTAAATGATTGGATTTTGTCTTATTTTAAATCTCCTGTTTTTGGCTTCTGTATATGCACGCTGTAAATTTTACTATATTAGTTTTTATCCAAACAAATAATTGATTAAATTATTTGATTATTTAAAACAGCACATCAGCTGATTTCTTGGGTTTTCTAGCTATGTGATATGCAAATAATGGTAATTTTAACTCCTTACCAACTTTCACACCCCACTACTTTCTCTGTTTCAGCTGTGTTGGTTAATACTTTTGAAAGAGTGTTAAAGACATCTTTGAACATTCCTGATCGTGTTAAGGAAGTGTTTAGTCCTATTTTGTTGGGAGCTGGATGTTGAATTTTACTAAATACTGTCTCAACATGTATAGACATCTTCATGATTTCTCACTTTTGATCTATTAATGGGATGAATTATATTTCTATATTTCTTAACAGTAAATATTCCTAGAAATCCTGGAATTAAACACTCACTTGTGGTGCATTCTTTTGACATTTGAATGTATTAATGTATTAGCATTTATTAATTTATATTAATATTTAACATTAGAGTATATATTTAAATATTTAGGATTTTTATACCAGTATTATTATGGGACACTAGTTCATCTGTGCTATTTTTGTGGGGTTTTGTTATCATTGTTATGCCAGATCCTATGCTTTCCTTCTCTGCTATGTGCAGAGAGTCACACATAGCAGAGAAGGAAAAAGAGTAAGTCACATTGAAGGTAATATGGTCATTAAAAAGTTTGAAGAATTAGCCTTGTGAATATGTCCCTGCCTTGTGTTTTTTGGGGGAAGCTCTTTGTCAACTTTCGGTTGTTGTTTTTTGTTTGTTTTTTTTTGGAAATTGTCCTTTTTAAAAAGTTGACTTTTCCTGTGGGCAAGCTTTGGGCATTTCTATTTTTCTAGAAAATCGTAGTGTTTTTCTTACATTTTTGCACAGAAATGAACAAAGTAGCTGCTTATGACTCTTTTAATTTCCTTTTTACATATGGCTATGTCTCTGTAGACATTTCTTAGTTTGTATGTTTCTGTATTTTGTTTCTTAATGATTGATTAGATTAGCTAGTGTTATCTCTATTTTTCCTTAAGAAGGAGCACTTGCATTAATATTGTTCTACAGTTTTTTATTTTTAACCAGCATTGCTTTAGCTTTTTAATTATTGTTTTTAGATTTTTTGCAATTTTAGAAAATCTTTTTGATTCAATGGTTTATGAGAGTTTTCTAGTTTTGTTATTAATATCTGGTTAAATTTCGTGGTGACTAGCAAATGTCTATCATTTTTGAGATATATTAAGGTCATTTTTGTGACTGACTTTCTCCTTGGTTATAGTGAATGTTTCTTGGACCTATTGAAGGTAATGTTTGAGTTTCAGAATAAATTTGACTAGATCTGTTTTATTAATTAATAAACTTAATTAAAGGTCTTCTGTATCCATACTTAATTTTGTGCATTTGATGTTTTTGCGGACTAAGAGAAGTGAATTAAAGTCTCAGTTCTGTACTCCTGTCAGTACTCCCTTTATCTCTTACAGTTTTTGCTTTATAACTGCCTGTGCCGTTTGCCTTTTTACAAAACGAGTTTTTCCCAATTGCAGTGTTGATCCCTGCTGCATTTGGATTGCATTTTTATGATATGTCTTTGCTCATTCTTTTTCAATTTTTCTGAGTCACTTGTGTGTCTCTTATAGACAGTGCATTTTTTGTTTTGTGATTCAATCTGTCTTTTTCTTTTTAATTGTTGAGTTTAGCCAATTTGCATTTATTGAAAAGACAGACTTGGTGTTGGTCCTCTCCTCCTATTTGATACACTGTTTTTATTGTTTCTTTTGTTGTTTTTATTTCACTACATAATGTGTTTTTATGAGTTTCTTCATTTAATTTGGAAGGCTTTTGATTTTGTTCTAAGGGCTACCTTTATAAGCTTAAGTAGTATGCTTAATTCCTAAGATAATGTCGGTTGGCTTCCTGCAGTGAACAGTGAGAAAATTAGTATATTTTTGCTTTGACTCATCTCCCTTCCCCACATTCAAAACCTCAGTTTATTTCTGGTAGTGTCGACCTTTATATAAAAACATATACATGATTTATCACCTTAGACCTTTAGTTAGCAAAGGTGACAAAATCAGTGTATGTGGACCAACTTCACTTCATCCTTCTGTGTCAGAGCCAACGTTACTATCACCATAATCCCAGCCTCTTTCTTCTGAGACCTTCCGTTAACTGCACTGGTAGAGAAACCAGACACTGTTGCCTGCCACAAACTGCAAAGCAGAGTGCGTGCCCCCCAGCCCTCTGATGGCTTTACTTTTCTTTGCTGAAATTTGTCCTCTGAGTTTAGAAGATTCTTCAGCAATGAGTTCTTACATGTTCAAAATGATTTGTTTGAATGCTGATACTTAAATGACAGATTAATTGATCTAAAATTCTTGTACCCTACCTAATTTTCTCCAGGACTGTGGGCGTTAGCCCCTGCCCGCCAGCATGGACTGTTTCTCTGGAGGGTTTGAGGCTGGCCTGACTGGTGTCCTGAGAGGTTTTTGTGTCTGGATATCCAGTGGCCTCATGGATGTCCAGAAGTTTATTGATAGTGTGTGTTGGGGTTTGATTAGAGGTGAATGGAAAATGGTACAAATTCACTTGTATCTGTAACATTTTATTTCCTTAAAAAACAAAAGAAGATATGAAGCAAATATGCCAACATGTTAATATGAATTCAATATAATTGGTGAATACAAGGGAGTCTCCAGTATTACTCTCTGTGGTCCAGGGTATGTTTGAAATATTACATTTTTTTAAACTTAAATAAATGCCGTGTAACTCAGGGAGAACTTGTACGCTTTAGTGATCCAGTCCCAGGTATATTTTATTGAACATCAACTTTTGTTTTATTAATCACAACATGCATTGTTTTCTTTATATGTTGACAATCACTCATGTAATTCCTGTATTTTCTTTGGTGTTATTTCCTAAGTTTTGGGTAAAAGTATTTTCTACTCCAAAGTTATATGGCTAGAGATTATAAAATTCTAAATTTAGAATCTGTAGAGTGGAAATTAGAGGTAATTGCTCCAGAGACTAAAAGTAAATGGGATGCTTGACTAAAATCTGTTAAGTAATTTATATTTGCTTGTTTGGGACTATTTTGAACAAACGTTTCTCTAAACATACAAAACAGAATTAAGGTTTATAATATCATGGTAATCCAGTCAAGTGTTCAGGACTCCTTCCTTTCTTTTGGCACAGCTCTCATGAGTATCAATCATGCCAGAAGAGAAATAAATCACCTCTAGCTTCTTATTTTTATTCATTCTTATGTTTTAGTACTAAGGGATTTTAAAATTTGTTTTTCTCTGTGCTCAGGTATATGTCTCGAGTCCACGGTATGCATCCAAAAGAGACCACCCGCCAGCTGAGCTTAGCTGTGAAAGATGGTCTTATTGTTGAAACTCTCACTGTGGGCTGCAAAGGTTCAAAAGCTGGTATTGAACAAGAAGGATATTGGTTGCCAGGAGATGAGATTGTAAGTATGTTTTATCTGATAAATTTGGAGAAGCTGACTTTTCCATTTTTGAACGTTACTTAAATACAATCTATAGAAACTCATTTTCAGAAGTTAGTAATATTTCACTTTAACATTTTTATTCACATTAAGGACCTGTTTTGGTAGGACGGATACTCCCTTCTGTTTTTTTTACTAGTAGAAAACTCACTTTTATTAGGAGCTCGCTTTTTCTGTGTAGGTTACTTGGAATTGCAAAAGTTCAAACAAAACAAGCAAAAGCCCTTTTAATGTACACACAATTAATGGTATTCCTAAGTGTTTCCTGTAATAAATATTAGTAAAAATGTTTCAATGCAGGATAATCCTGATGCTGTTTTGACAGATTGGAGGGCTAAACTCTTCCCAGGGGAGTATCTCGCTTCAGGTTGGACATTGTCAGAACCCAGAACCACGCTTCAGGAGGGGTCTGCAGAGGACGAGTTTCCAGAATTAGATGCCCCTGGCCAGTTCTTCGCTGACTAGTGATGATAGTGGGTTTTGTGGCACACGGACAGAAATCACAGGAAAGACAGAAAGTTAATTTTCGTTATATTTTTACCTAGTTCTTGTTACTTTGACTCCTCTTTTAAGTTATGCCAATTTAATCTTCTGTTTCCTTTTGGTATATAATTTTATACTCCCACACATAAACAGTATAGTTTTCTTCTTATGTAAAGATTAGATTCACGTGTAAATTTCTGTCTTCCCACCTCATTTGTGTTCGATATTTCTAATACCTTGATTAGAAAAGTCTTACTTTTTGCAGCGGAACATCATTGCAGGTGATAGGTTTCAAATTTAATAGATGTTAGTTTTCTTTAGTTTCTGATAGGAATAGATTTAACATTAGGTATTTTGAGAGGTTTTTATTGTGAATTCTGGAAAAGCTGAAAGTATAAAAATGACAACAACAGTCTTAAAATTGATTCTTTGTGGAAACATTTCCCAAAACCTTTGCATTGTGTTTCCCTTCTGGGTCTACAGCAGACAAGCCAGCAGACACACACTCAGCAGTCAGCTCTGAGCTGTGAACTCATGGCATGTCCTCTGTGGCGGGCTGGTCCATGGGGGCAGCTAGGACAAGTTACAGACTTAGAGAAGTTCAGTTTTAACACTGTTTTTGTTAGTTTAACGTATGCCTTCAAAGTCTCAGGAAAAACACTCATGTTTTCCACAAACAGAAGACATGGAAGAAAAAATGTTTAATTTTGCTAGTATCATTTGATTTTTACATTAGAAGTGTTCTTTTAAACTTGAGTAAAAATGTTTTTATCAAAATAATTTTTCTGATGACTTACATATGGAAAAGTAAAGCTTTTACTTTACTTTCAAAGAAACTCTGGATGCCAAGGTATAATAATATCAAATGATGGAAATCTGTCTCCATTAGACACTTAAGGGAGGGCCATTGATAATCAATAGATTATATAGTCAAAATAATTCAGATAATATAAAATTTCTAATCTCAAAACACTTGGAAACTTACAGGTTTAGTATAGAAGGCTAGCCTGATAATTATTGAGATTTACAAATAGTAAGTACAACTTAATCCAAAGCATTTTGCTTTGTGGATCTGTATACATTTTTTCATAAAAGTAATTTTATTTCTCTTTACTTTTTAGATTTGTGCTTTTCTACATACTTTTTTTCCTCTTCAAGGTGAAGTTTCTTGTTTAGTTTAATTCAACAAGTAGTTAATGAGTTCAGCACTACATTAGATTTTGTATTCTGTTTTTTATTTTTACATGTTCTTACTGAACATATTTATAGCAGCATCCTTTTCTTTTTCCTAGATGAAATGTCATGAAAATCAAACAACCAGTGTACAATTTTTATTTATTCATGTTGGTTCTTATTCACAAACATTTTTATAGTAAGTGTGCATGTATGATGTAAGTACAAGTGAGTATATAAAAATTGTTTCTAATCGATGAAATGCGCAAATACTAAAATTTCAGAGGCAATAATAATATACTGTGTTTCCCCAAAAATAAGATCTAGTCGGACTGGGTCTTATATTAATTTTTGCTCCAAGAGATGCATTAGAGCTGATGGTCTGGCTGGGTCTTATTTCGGGGAAACACAGTAGTATAGTAGAAAGAGGTAAGGGCTTATATGTAATAATACGCAGGGTTTCAGTCCCACCTCAAGCATTTAGTTGAGGAAATTTCTTAACCTCTGACACTCATTCCTTAACCGTGATGCAGGCATATTAATATTTATTGTATTTGATTGTTTCAAGGATTAAATGAGAGTCTATAAAGCATATGACTGTATACTCAAAGCAAATTTTTGACCAGTGAATAATAAATATGCTTAAAACAAGAAATGACTATATGTAGTATAGCAAAAACACACAGATTTCTTACTAACCATACATGCAAAAATTCTCATCAGGTTCTTTTTACTTTTTTTGACCTGTATCAAACAAAAGGACATTTGTATAGATGTTTCCTTTAAGTCACTGGACCTATATTTAAGATGTAACCATCAAGTGTTGAGACCTGTGTTTATCTCATGAATGTGGCTGGTTTACCACCTGGCTACCCAGGGGCTATCATGTACTACAATTTTCATGTCCTCAGAGTACTCTAGAAGGACACCTAGCTGACATGTGTAACGTTTGGCACAGCACAAACATCTCACGCTGGCCAACTGTGTGTGTGTTTGTAGGGATTGCTGTGGCCCACTGTGTTTATGGGGGCCAATTGTGAACTCCATAACTTAGAAAGGACCACTCCTCAGATAGCAGTGTGTTTATTCAGCAGTTTCTAGCATATGGCAATAAAATTCCTATTGTAACAAAAATCAATCTTAGCGAAGAGCCACCATTTCTGATTTTCACGAAAGAACTCTATGGGCTAATGACAGCCCTGCCTGCTGGCATTTGAGTCTGGGACCCTCTTTTATAGTTTCTCTACCTTGTATATGATATGCTGCCTCTAAAAACTTGAGTTTTTAAATTGAAGGATTTACATTATTATTCATCTTGTTAACTTTCTGACTCGGTGTCAAGAAGAAAGAAGTCAAGAAAATACATATGGTGTTGGGAAGGAAAGGAATAGAATTTTTTTTAAGCCTTTAATTCAAACTTACAAATATTCTTGGCTCAGGGAAGTTTTGTCATTTAAAAAAATGGATTAACATAGCACTTCTTTTCCTTCTGTGGCCTCTAAAAATAGTTAGCAGTAGCTCAGGGATGAGGGAAAAAGTTAATTTCTCTTGATAAGCCCCACAACTTGTATCCCCTGAGATACTTTGTATTAGCAAGGAGGCTGGGCTCTCCTCATCTTCGCTTTCACATCTATGGTGGGAAAGACAAGGTAGGCGAGAGTGTGGTTTCCTTTATGCCCCACAACTATGGCTGAGCACAGGGCTTGTTGGTGTCACTTTTCATTGCACGTGTTACCTGTTTTTCCAGTGCTTATTTTTAAAAACTCGATTCAATTGAAAAATATGCATATCTTGAGCAACATTATTTTTATTATATCCAGCAATGATATAATACCAGCCTAACTCTAATAATATGTCTGGATATAATTATATGTAATCTCTTTAAGAGGAAGAAGCCTGTATAAGTGGGAGGTGGTAGCCTCCATTGTATTGAGATTTCTTGTAGACTGGAATGAATTTTAGACAGTTTGAGACGCTGATCTCAACCACCATTTGTAGCCTGATTGAAGTGATAATTCCTTTGGAGAAGCTGTGATAAAATTAGGCAATAGATAAGCATCTTCATGGTGACATTTTAAATATATTCATTGGAGATAATAGAATGAAAAATATAATTAAAAATAAAGCCCCTCAATTTAAATGGTTTGCTTAAATATTAGTCAATAAACAAGCAAAACTTTATGTATCAATCAATTTTTAAAATGACATGATTGCTGAACCTGGGAAACTTGTAAATTTTCTGTGGTCATCTTAAACTTCCAGATGTGTATGTCATTAATATTCACTCATAGGATACAAATAATTTTTTGCTAGATGGTTTTCATAGCTTTGAAATTTTATTAGTAAGAGGCTAATAGACCAGGGCACAGAGTGAAACTGTGATGTCGGACCATTCAGTGTTTTGTTATATCAAGGCCTTTTTTCTTTCAATTTTTTACAAAAAGATTCATACATGTTCTCATAGATTACTTCATCATTTGCTTTCTCTAAAGAAATATACATGAATGGCTACATTCAATCCACATTTGATCACAATATTACATGACATTTATTCTAACAATTTGAGAAATATATTTCTTGGGCAGAATTTTACCATTTGTTGGGCTCAGTTAGATTTAGTATTTAGTAGTTCCCTTTGTAATAAACATAAGTTATGAGTTAAATTCTTAACTCAAGGTGCTCACTAAATATAGGAAGTTCTTATAAAAGTATTTAATATAGATTTGCAGGTAACTTTGAGTTATGGATCATTTGCAGATAAAACATATCAAATATGTGTTTTGATATTGAGCCTGTTCATATTATTTGGTGACTTTTCAACTTTATTCGTAGTCCCTGGCACAAAGCTACGACTCTGTCCTATTATTTGACAGATACTTTTGATCTGATATTAAATAATGTGGCCACCAGTGTAGATAGAGGATGACTTCAAAGTGTAAAAAAATCACATGTGCTGTGAAACTACTACTGTCTGTACTCACCTGCCAAATCTGGACTCAGAGTTTCATTCCTTCTTTCTTACTTAATGCCAGTTCAAAAATGTGTTAGTGTAGGAACCGCAGCTTGCATTTTCAGTTAGAATCCTTGTACCAGTTTTGTTGCTTATGATTCAGGAGCAACTGCAAACATGAGCTCAGGTCTTGGCAGATATGCCCTGCTTCAGTTTGAATGTTTGCTTTTCATGTAATCAAGTTTGCCCCACCAAGCAGGACCTCATGCTACTTTTAAAGTAGGACTAAATGAAAAGGTGGGATGAATTCTGTATTTTTGCTGTTTTTTCATTTAAGGTTTTGATACATAACTAATGAAAATACATATTTTGTGGTTTCTTGAAGAGATTTACGTGTTATATTGGGGATAAATGGATTTAGTATTAACTGACACCAGGCCGAGATGGGCACTTTGCTCGCTGTCATCATCTGCTTATCCTGATTCCAAATGCCCAAACAAAAGAAGCTATGGTTTGTGCAGCTGCTGAAACTTAGCTAAACTCATACGTTTTAGATCAGAGGAAGGATTGAACTTATGTCTTATTCTTCAGAAATGACACCGTTAAATAACTGAGGCAAGGAGAGCTCCCTTACTTTGTTCTTGAAAAAATATTGAGAGGCCTGCTGAATTCAAACAGCTCGACTCTCCCAGCCTACTTCATAAGGATGACAAGTGCAGTAAACTTTTTAAAGTTTCAGTCTTTGCATTTTCCTTGTTGTGATTACAGTTGTCATAAATTAATCGTGTTCAGTATCCTGAGTGTAAACTTCATGCCCCTTGGATACCTTTGATGTTTTTAAAAGGTGAAATATATTTTATTATATTTATGTTAATTATGTGCGGAACTACACATTTCTTCCAAAGGTCCATTACCTATCTCAGGTACAAAAATATAAATGTTTGTTTATTCTGTAAAGTATTAAATATTGGTGATTATTAATTAGAAACCAGTTATGCTATGATTCTGTGTGTATTCCAACTGATGTACTTACACTTAGAAATGATTCTTGCTTTGGTAAAGAATTTTCATTTTATTCAGTAGAATACTTTGGGTCATGCTACTTATTCTATTATACTCTTTTCAGCTTAATATTGATTGTGTGTATGTGTGTGTATGCACGTGTGTGTGGGTAAGAGAGACATCTTTTTTCTCCTGTCTAAATTTTACTATTTCATCAAGCAATGTTACAATATTTATATTCAAATAATTTTTTAAATTAATAGAAATATTTAATCAAATTCTTACCTCAGTGGTTAACTGAATTTATTAACAGAATTAAATTAAACCTCGAATTATAGAGAAGTTAATTTTACATTGTACCTATGTTGACATACCACATCAAACACATATTTGATAATGTATGATTTATCTGCTCATTATGTATAAACAGGGAATACTTTAAAAGTTAGAATCTCTTTTGCATCTGATGAGAGTGAATTATAGTTTAGGAGGCCCTTGTTCCAGACAGTTCTCCGATGGGCCCTCCTACATCACTGTTATCTCTCAATTGACTGAACAATATTTTTTGCTCTGTCTAGCTTACAGAAATGTTGTGAGAATTAGTTGTAATGAACTTAAAGCCCTGGAGAAGGATTTGCACATGCATGACAAGTGTCACATCATTTTGTGACTTGTTCATTCCTTTTTTGTGCACTATGGCAAACAGATCATCTTAACACCAGCTAACACTTAGCATAGTAACTTAGTTGATCCTTATAAAAACCCTATAAGCTAGGCGTTGTTATTTGGTTCATTTTACAGATAGAAAATAATATATAGAGACGCTAAGGATTCTGCCTCAGATACTAAGGATTCTGCCTCACATAGCTTGTGAGTGCCGGAGCCAGATTTGAGCCGGTCTGGCTCCAGTCTTAAATGCTGTAAATGGTGACAGAGACTAAGCCAGCAGGCTGCTTCTAGATGGTGGAATGTTTTCTAGGAGGTTCTGAAGACAGCCTGTGTCAGTTTACACTGTGGGAAGTATTGAGTTTACCATGTTCACATTCATCACTCCTAATGATTACTAAACTACAGCTTGAACCAGTTATGTGCACATTTATAATGGCACCAAATTTATTGTTAGTAAAATGTTTTCCTAACATCATGATAGATTTCATGGCAGACTTCCTAGAGAGATTTTCTCTATGTCCTTTTGTAACTTTTATGTTAGTATCTAAAGTTTCCTCTTAAACTAGTAATGACTCTTGAGTTTGCATGCTGCTGCCTTTTCATTCATGATTAGCACATTCATGGATTATCAGTTGACATCATCTGCAAAATAATGTAAGTCATAGAGCAAACAGTTTGACTATGTACGAAATCCCTTTAGTTCTGTGTATTGCCTGATACTGAGTCAAGTTATGGTAGAGAGACCAAGATGATTTTGTTTTTATTTTGAAAGGCCTACAGTATGCAGCCTTTCTTCAGGACAGCAACCCCAAACAAGGTGAACTAATTTTGCACTATGTTATTTTACTTTAATTCTTTTTTTTTGTTTTGTTTTGTATTACATTTCTATCTTTCTTTAGGCTAGTTTAGTTAACTCGTACTGAAATTGTTCATTAAAACCATAGTGTCTTTACATTGCTTGTAGTTTTGGATTTTGTGCTAGTAGGTTTGCATTTTAAAAACTTTCTTGTAGTATCGAAGTGGCATTTCACACATGCTGGGTCAAGTGTATCAGAGTAGCTGCTGACATCTGGTGAAATCCAGGGAAAATGCAGGCTTAGTTTTTGTGCATATGTTTTAGACTATTAGTCAAAGCACTATATAAAAGACAAGTTATAGGCCACTCTGCCTAACGTAAGCTTGCTTATATGAGTTACACCTCCAAAAATGTGTCCTGGGTTCAGAATCCAAAAACTTGACTTGTCTTGTTGAACTTGACTTTTGCATATTTTGTATATTCTAAATAGCTATTGCTCTGATGAACAGCATGTACATTCCCAACCCATATGTTCTCTTACGTCAGATAACAGAATTAGTTATATGCCATTATATAAACCTGCATCCAATGTTTCTCTGTTTTACTTCATTTGAATTATACTGTCATTTCTATAATTGTTATGAAAAGCTAGGTCAACTATTAAACACCCCATGGAAGAAAGATCCATGTCATCTCGTTTCCTGGGTGGATGGGAGAGGGTGGGGGATAGGAAGAGGGAGGAGGTAGTGTGGAGAGGCTGGAGCTGTGCACCACAATGGCATCCTTTTGCTCCCTGTTCTTAGTCAACCTAGTAACTACCGATTTAAGAATCATAGGAAGATGAATTAATGTGAAAAAGGTCAAATGATGAAGGATGGCAGTTTCTTTGTTAATGAGTCAGATATAAGCCACCAAGTCCTTTAAGATGTTTACCAACAGCTATGAGGAAAATATTCTGAAATACTTTATTTGAAACTTGGAAAGAGTTCTGTTCATTAAAAAGAGAACAAAGTATCTTCTCTGAAACCTACTAATTCATCAGTGATTTTTGATGCCAAAATTAAAATGCAACGTATAGGAGCTTCGTTCAATGGTTGCACAGAGACTGTCGTTTTGTGCAGCTAAGACCACACATGTGCTTTGTCTCTGTGCCACTGTGCCAGACTTGGTGATGTAGATTTTTTTCCTATCATGCACAGATTAGGATTTTATGTCAGATTCAGTATCTTGTGATTTTTAAAGCAGTTTGACTAAAGGTACTCCACCAATGTGAGTTTACAGAGCACATAAGAAAGTCAGACAATTAAGTTCACAAAGTTTCTACCATGTGAGCACACGGTGGGAATTTCTGAACTTAATTGCCCAACCTTCATATATATCTGCTAGAAATGTTGTTGTTTTTTTTCTTTATCATTTTGGTCAATAAAGACTACCAATTTCTTAACAAAAAGCAAACCAAAGAGTTTACTTTTTTGCTGAATTGACTAATGTGCTCGAGCCATGACTCTGAATGTGTGTTGGAAGATGTGAATTTTGGAACACTAGCGACTGCCTTCCTTTTTATAGGAAGGGGTAGTAGCTTCTCCAGGTGATCAGCAGCAGAAGTTAACACAGTTAACCCTCGGTGCAGCCGGGTCACTGCCTGCCACGCACGTGCTGTGTCAAAGCCATTGGAGCATTACCAACATCAGAGAAAACGAGCAGTGTAGACAAATTTGGAGATTCAGGACCCCCATTGGCAGTGGCCTTGATTACGCCAAATGTGGGTTAAACCCTTGTTGGTTTGGTTACCACATCTAGAAAAGAAAGCTGAGAATGAATTCATCACTCTTACTTAACACATGTATTTTTTGACAAAAGCTAAGAGTGATATTTATGAAGAACGAGTTCTAAATTAAGAGAGCTTATAACATCTTCCTGTTTATGTTTAAATGGTATTGGCTGTACAAAAAAGAGCGTAACCAAAAACATGTTGAAGCAAACCTGTATACCTGCAGTTATGTTCTTTTATTTCCAGGAATATCCCAATAAGAAAATGAGCCTCCTTCCTTTTTTTGTTTTTTACGGCAATGTCCTTTGGAGAATGTGATTAAACCCTTAGTTTCATATTTTCAATTTATTTTTCCAAATTCAACAGACCCTGAAAATTTGACAACCTATCACAACATGGACATTCTGATTAATGGTTATTTTCAATAAAGCATCCAATACCATGGATGAGAAGATAAGAATAGTGAGCATCATCATTTATTACTATTTTCTCTGTTCCCACAGTGTGCTAATTAAGTACTTAACTATATTTTTTAAAAGAGCAAAACAAAACAGCGGTTTATTTGAAATAGTAAGCTATAGATGTTTGTTGGGGTGTTCAGTTCACTGAAGAAATTATTCCATAGATTGTATTTTAAAAAATAAAAGATAATGTTAGAATTGGGTTTGGCTTTGGACTTAACTTCATTTTGGACTGGTTTTGCTATCAGATAACCTTAAGATATTTTGAATATTAATACTGTTTAGGAAAGAATTTGAAATTTAAAGAAGCAAATACCTAGATATTTTTTCCCTCTTGTTTTAACACAGTAAATGTCTGAAATTGTTTAAAATGCCTAACTTCTGATGGACTTTAGTTTCAATTTTGTTCTTAGTTATTGCAGATATTGACAAAATGTCATACGAAATTATTTTGTATTTTTTGTAGGACTGGGAAACAGAAAATCATGACTGGTATTGTTTTGAATGCCATTTGCCTGGAGAGGTGTTGATATGTGACCTGTGTTTTCGTGTGTATCATTCCAAGTGTTTGTCTGATGAGTACAGGCTTAGAGACAGCAGTAGTCACTGGCAGTGCCCAGTTTGCAGGGTGAGTACCTATCTGAGCTTTAATGTGCTGGTCAGAGGGTTGGAATTCATTAACACTAGCTGCACAAAGATACCGCAGGTGGTCGCGCCAGGTTGATGGATAAAGTACTGGAGGGTGGGGGTTGTCTACTGAAATGATGGTAAATGAACATAGAGCACTTACGGATGGGCGTCACAGCACACGTGACACATCTAGGGTATGGGTTTTAGAAAGTTGTAATCACATAAAAATACTCTCTCTTCCCTCACTTTACACTTGCCTCTGGCTGTGTGATCCCTTTCACGGATAGCCTTTGGGAATAAAGAAACCTCCCACACCAAGGTCTGTTCGATGTGTCATCTGTGCTACTCAGAAAACACAGCAAAAGGCACATTGTTGGAGACATTCTGTATCTGCTTCCCATTTATATCCATGTGATGGAGGCTTTATTTTTTGTCATATCGTGGGCTAGTTTCTTTCTTGCTTACTTATTTGGAGGGTGGAGGGATGGGACAATTGTATATAAAGAATTTTTGTTTAAAGCAAAATGAAATAGGTTGGTAGGTAAAATAGGTATTTGGCACAATTATTTTCATTCGTCTTACTTCCCCACTGAAAAGTGTACATGACTGTGCTTATTGATTTCAGAATGTGGTGTGTGTGCGCATGTACGAGGTGTGCCATACCTGAATACTACATCGTACGGCATTGATAGTGATTAGCAAGGAATTATTTGACTGGAAGCTCTATTATTTTGTACTTAAAATTATTAAGATACTTATTTGGAACCATGCAAATTACCCAGATTACTCATGAGTTCAATTTGTGAATATGCTGTGTAATACTAAAGTATCTTAAATATTCATTTATTCTTCCGAAAAAAGTTTTGTCTTCATAATTTTTCTCCTCTTTGGTATCAACCAAACATTTTCCACTGTATGATGAGCAAAATACAGCATACATTCTAATCTTCCCTTAGTACCTGTAGTTTTGTATTACCTACATGTACATACACCATCCTATCTGCGTACTGTACATATTCCACAGGCAGACAGCAGACAGTTGGGATCACATTAAAAACATAATGATGGCTTACAATAATAAAATGCTGAGTGCTAGCTGAGTGGCGATAAATCCTGAGGTCTGAACATGTCGGTGTCAGTCCTCAAGTTGTAGGCCTCCTCTTTGAGCTCTGCAAACGTACATGTGTCTACAAGAAATTATTATAAGTGATGGTGTGGGAACTGCATTGCTATTCATATTCTCATGGATTTGGGTTTGCATTGTAAAAGCAAATGTGTATCCTGTTTCTAGTACGAGGTGACACTACAGGAAGTAAAGAATTAATGAGATCTTATTATGGTAATAAAAATATGAAAGATGGGGGTCATTGATCAAATAGTATAGACGCAGGAACTTAGGAAATATAATTCTGGACATACCTGTGTCTATATAGCCATAGCTTTTTAATGTTTAATATGTAGTCCTTATTTTCATAGTAAAGAACTGAAACAAAAACAGGGATTTTTGAGGATGGGTGTTCCATATTCTTTACATGAAGAATGGAAATTGAACAAGTATGCCTCTAAAGGACACATGTGATACTTCTTCCATTGGAATTTACCATCAAATTGTCAGATTCCATTTTCTATGTGTGTTTGTTTGCTCTACTCTTTACTGATTAGATGATTTCTTTTTTTTTTTAATTTCAGATGTTTTACTGGCTCAGAGAAACATGATAGCAGAAGTAGAACTTAGCTTACCTGTCTTTATTTTTCTTTTCTTCCCCTGGTTTTCTTTGTCTTTGTCAGTCTAGATATTCTCACATTGTGATAAAATTAGGCTTACTGAGATGATGCTTTGAGTCAATAAAAACGTCATCAATTCATTTGTGTCATAGACTGTGGACTACTCTTTGGTTAGGCTCAAAAGGCTTAGGTCTGGGTCAGGATGGAGAGTTTTATCTTGAGCTTTAAAACTTCCAAAGAAATAGTTTTTTTCTATGTTACATTATTCTACAATTTTAATTTTTATGTTTAAGAAAAAGATCAGTGCTAACAGTTCCTTTCCTGGGACAAGAGGTAATAACAACCTTGAAATTTGAATGGAATTTTGAATGTCTTTAAAGTTTTTGGTTGATTTATTTTTTTAAACGAAGTGTCAAAACTTCAAGTAAAGCTATTTTTTATAATCTTAACATGAGAGTGACTGACCAGATCTAAATATTTGTGGACTAAGAGAACTGACAGACTGAAACTTAAGAAAAACCAGAATAATGAGCTTCTCTATTTTTGTTTTTCATTAATCTTTGGAAAGAATACAGATATCTTAGATATACAAATGAGGAATTTTGAAGATAAGGTGTCCAGAACCAGCTTCAGTGCAGGTATATCAAATGATAGATGGAAGCCAGCCATCTAAAATTGAAGATTAAAGTGTTTCAAATATCTTAGAACAATCAGAAGACTGTTTCAATTTACATAATCTCTGTCCCTTACAGCATTGAAAAAGTCGCTGAGAATATCAATTCTAGTTAAAAATAAAAATAAAAGTACGTGTGAGGATTTGTTAAAAAAAAAAAGTCACTGAGAATAGGTTGTGTCACCTAGTCAGCTTAAGCAGATTTATCTCAAATGTCTGACTGCTTCTGAAATGTTTAAGAGGGCAGTGATAGGAGTTTTTCTCCATTTAAAATAGTTTTATCAATTTTCATAGTAAATCTCAAGAATCTCATAACCGTGAGGCTATTTCTTTGGAATGTTTGCCTTTCTGAAAAATAATTAAACTATTACTTTACAGACACAGTAGATTGTTATTGAAAAGTAGCCTTTTGAAGAAAATTTGAGTAATGTTCTGTTTCACACTATTGTTACTGAAAACTCTCATTATTTAAAAAATAAATAAAATAAAAGGGGATTTAAAATTTTTTAAAGTTTGCTGTTAAAGATTCACATAATTTAGAGAAGGGTGAAAACAAACATAAAGTTCCTGTAGATGCTTTCGCACAGCAGGCGAAGGTTCTCAGACCTCCCCTGCTCTCTCGTCTGTTTGGATCTGCGTCTGTGTCACTTTGTGTACTTTCTGGATGGAGCCAGTTTGCTTCCTTTCAGCAGTGTCCCGGTCTTTTTTCTAGGCATCATGATGTGCCATAATTTGCTCAGCCAGTTCCCCACTGATGCACATCACCTTGTTCCCACTGTCCCATCTGATCAGTAACATTGTGTTGACACTTACCTGGCAGAGTCATGTTCATGTTGCTATGTGCCCGTCAGGCCATGCTCTCTAGTCTCAATAGCAGTCTTCTTGTTGTACTTTATTTCTGCACGAAACTAAAGTTTATATTTTGTTTATGGATGTATTTGAAGTTTATATTCCAGAAGTAGCCATGAATTTTGCAGGAAAAATAAGAGAAAACCTTATTTTTATTTATTTATTTATTTATTTATTGGGAACATGGGGGAACAGTGTGTTTCTCCAGGGCCCATCAGCTCCAAGTCAAGTCGTTGTCCTTCAATCTAGTTGTGCAGGGTGCAGCTGAACTCCATGTCTAGTTGCCGTTTTCAATCTGTAGTTGCAGGGGACGCAGCCCACCATCCCATGCGGAAATTGAATTAGCAACCTTGTCATCAAGAGCTTGCTCTCTAACCAACTGAGCCATCTGGCTGCCACTCCAGAAGCTCAGTGGCAGCTCATTGTCTTCACTCTAGTTGTGGAGGGCGCAGCTCACTGGCCCATGTGGGAATCAAACCGGCAGCCCTGTTCAGAGCTTGCGCTCTAACCAACTGAGCCATTGGGCCGCCACTGAGTGAATATTGCATTTGAGGTTTTATTTGCTTAAAGGATATATCTTTAAAACTGTCAAACAGTTGTATTGTTTAATTGACAATTGTCAATTGTATTGTTTAAAAAGAGACAAATAAATTTACATGTATCTGTAGTTCGGTCTGATCACCTTCATAAGATAAATTCATTGAAGTGGAATTCTTAAATTTAAAGGATAGGCACATTTATATTTGTGATGAAAATGACTATGTTGGTCTGCAGAAAATTATACCCATTTATGGCTACATGAAAGTATTTTCCTATCTTTTGTTAACTAATTTGATAGGGTAAAAATGGATGTCTTATTTTAATGTTGCTTCATTTTCATATATATATTTTCCAAATTACAAAGTCATTTTATCCTTTGGTGCTCTAGTTACAGAGGGCAGGCCGGGGTATGTCCACAAGGCCATGTGCCTGCGTGTGTATGTGCGCGCACATGCACATATGTATGCATGCTGCATGGCTGGCATGTGTACATGCATGGGTGCGTGTGTGCAAGCATGTGTGTGGGAGTTAGGGGTATGTGTGCATGTGTGTTGTGTGAGCAAGCGTGCATGTGTGCGTGCGCTGCACGCTTGCTGGCCTCCAGAATCTCATGACACGGTGTGAGTGATGACTGCTTGAAATGTTTGTAATATATGGGCAACGTGATGTGTTATAAGGAGCCTAGGACCACCCCAAGGCTGGCACTGTGTTGCCTTTGAGAGCAGCGCATTCTGGAGGCCTTTTTGTGGGAATGGAAATGTTTTCTCTGTGCTGTCCAGGAGGAGCCGCCGGCCACGTGTGTCTGTAGAGCACTTGAATGTGGCTTGTCAGACCCAGGAGCTAGGTTTCAATTGGGCACCTGTGGCTCATGGCTACCCAGTGTATGAGATAACACAGTTTTAGAACTTCATGTTCTAAATTCCCATAGTACTCCGAGAGAAGATCTTTGGGATGCATTGTCGGCCTATGCCTGGCCTGGCATTTTGTCTTCCCATCAAGCCATCGTTATGACCTAGAAGAATTCTAAAGGAAGGAGATATATCAGCTTTTCCCTTGTGTATACAGCAGATGGGATAGCAGACCCTGCATCACGGCTGTAAGACAGTTCAGTGTAATATGTAGTGCACAGATTAATGGCTGTCACATTTGACAGTGTTGCATTTGCTCTGGTGGTATCTCGTCACACATCAAAAAGTTAACTTTAGGGGGGAAATACTATGGCAAAACAAAATAGTTGGCACTTTTTAGCTTAATTTTGAGATGTAATATAAAAGTGGGCCCCTATTTCTCCCTCCCTCATGTAACATGTTCATGTTTCTTACATACATGAATTTTGTTTTCATAAGTTGGAGGAGTTAGAGATCCATATTACTGCTCCTTGTAAGTTCAGATAGTGAAAATTTTATATGTGGAGTAAAATACGTCATTAGGGGGCAGAATTTAGTGCTCTGAATTGTGTAGTATGTGCCTTTACTGTAAGCATGTAGAAAGTCCTAGAATGGGACACAGTGACCTACTTTTGTCCCCTTTTCCATGTGTGGGCTTCTGAGATAGAACATTACTCCTGTGAAACCCAGCCAAAGATTTTTATCTTAGGCTTTTATAATTGTTCTATATTAATATAAAACTTTTATATTATGATTTTTTTATGACCCAACTTTGGTTCTATTTACCTCCCGTTTATGATGTACTTAATGGTGATTTTATATGAAAGGATCAGTTTAAGTCACGAAGAAAGGAATTCAAGGTAATGGGTGGGGGATTTGTTATTCCATTGTGTCTTTAAAAACTGGAAAATACTCATCCCCTACATTTCAGGTGGCAGTGTTCTATTTAAGGCTCACAAATTTTTAAATTGTGTTAATATACAAATTGTGTGGTGAGTCAACCTAGCCCATTAATAAAATATAGAAACACAAGAAAATGTAGATAAGGAAATGAAGAAGAATCTTTATGGAAGAATTTTATTAATAATTTTAAAAGTATGATGGTCCTTCCTGGAGTCTCTCCCAGCGTGGTGGCCCTGATGGTCTGAGCCCTGTTCCCACCGTCAGGTGTCTGGAGAGATCTGAGGAAGAGCGCCCCTTAGTGGTCATTCCAGCTGATTGGAACTGTTCCTAAAATTTCCTACTACTACAGCTGCTCTTTAAAATGTTTGGAATGAAGATACATATTTTTGCAGGAAATTTAATAGTTTAAAAATATATACACAGAAAATAGTCTATAGGAAATCATTTCAAATTAACTTTTAAATTGGATGTTTAGCCCCAGGTACTATATATTTTTTTCACATGGGTTATAGTATACTCATTCGGCAGATACTGAAAATGAAAGAATTTAACTTGTCAACTAAAACAAAACCAAGACTAGGTCACCATTAGGCCACCCGGAGTTTATCAAGTGGCACGTACTGGCTTGTCAGTGTTGACTTAGTTCTGGGTGAGTTAGTTATATTTTGAGTCATGTGCAGAGATTTTTGGTTGTTCAGAAATGATGAAAGCTCTTTCTTGAAATTGGCGATAGAAACTTAATTCTGAATCCATTGTTCATTCTTTTGGGTATGTAGGCAGTACAGTTTTTTAAATTATTATTCTGGAAGTCAGGAGAATGCTCATTTAATGTTCAGAATGAAATGGGGCAAAATGCTAAATGAAAATGTTTTGAACATAAATTCCTTACTATGTATTTACTATGACACTGCAGTTCTTGCTTTCTGGTCAGTCTTCTCGTGTTAATGTGGGAATTCAGTAATATTTTTATCCTGAAAGTGAGTACATACCTTTACCGTCAAGATGCATATTAATGAATCGGGAATGGAGATATGATTTTTAAATATAATAGAAATAGAAGCCCCATTTTTTGGGGGGGTTCTTTGGTCTTTTTTTTTTTTTTTAACTGATAGACAATCATAGTATTAAACTATGAATGAACTTCAAATATTTTTTACAATTTTTAAAGTCAAATGGGTCATACCATTTTTATACTAACAAAGTAGAAAGTTAATTTTAAAAAGTTTCTTGTCTAAATCAAGTACTTTATAAGGCAGTTTTACTATTCATCACAGGCTTGACTAGGGGAAAAAGTAATGGGGACATTGATAAAGCCAGAGGATTTTAAAAATTGGATGTGGGATATAAAGCTGTAAAGTCTCACTGTTGTTACCTAGACTCTTTATGAAGCTACCTGGACCCAAACAAGAAAGAAAAAACTGCATGTTTTCCACATCGCCGTCCATGATAAATTTCACAGTATTATGGTCAGCAAGGCTTGGATGTGTGTGCAAAATGTTTGGGGGGTGGTGTATTTGGTCTTTGTGATATATGTACTTGGTGGCATGTTTAGAATCTTAATTGAATTTTATCTTTGATTTTTAACTCCAAGGGATTAAGGAGACAATAGTTGGGCTGGTTACCACTTAATCTAGATAAACAGAAAGCTCATTTAGTGTTTTGAAATGTTGATAGACTGCTAGTAAAGTGCCCAGTTTCCTTTCACCACCTGCAGATGCAGAAATAGGGGAGAAGGTGTGGGCAGGCGGGAAGGAGCCTTCCTGCTGGGGGGTGGTCAGCCCCAGTGAGTGGAGAGCAAGTGATACCAGCTCATGACCTGAAAACAGACACACGAACTTATTTTCAGAAGAGAATGGAAAGGCTTACTCCACTGAGGAATGCATCTGCCTCTGCCTTTTAAATCTTGTTCTTTTTTTTAAAAGTTAGTGTTGTGTAGAAGGGGGGAACACGTGGGTCCTAAACCTGATTCCATGGTGTTTCTCTGAATGTCCCTTTCCATTCTCAAGTCCCTAGAACATGCCACAAAGGAGCCAAAAGTTACCCCACAAGTACATTCAGTATTGAATGATGGAATTCCTGACATGTGTAATTAATTATACCCCTCTGTCTGTAGCAATTTTTTGTGACTATGTGCATGTTTGGACTTACAAATACTGCATATTTTTACAACAACAGTTGGTTTTGTGGCATGTACAGTTAATTTGAAATCCTCTAGCAGTGGCTAACTCGCTCAAGATTGCCTGCTACAGAGCTGATCCTATCATATGAACTTAGTCAAAGCTTGCTAACCTCAGGCAGAGAGCAAAGAGTTGTTTTGTGGGCATGAATCAGCTGAGGTGGAGCAGCTTCAGTGCTGTCTGCACGTCTGGAGCAGGTCTGGGGCACCGCGCATCCGCGTCAGAGATCGTGCAGGACCCGCTCCCCATGGGCCAAGTGGGTGGCCTCGTGTTCCCAACATGCTCCAAGGGTCCACCTCAAGATATTCTTAGTCGTTTGAATTATCCTCCAACTTCCAACTTTTAGCTGTAAGAAGGCATATTTGTGATATCTTAAGGGAAGTTGTAAAACTTAAATAAATTGCCAGAAACTCATGTGCAAATGAGTGTTGCTGAATTGGTTGTGGAGACTTAGTGGGGTTAGAAGGGTCCATGTGGTAACCATGTGCGGAAGTGAGTGAGCCTCGTTTGCCACCATTAACACCCGCAGTAAGTGTGCATTCTAATCTTCTCGTCTTGTATGGAGAGTTAACTCAGTGTGTCGGTAGTGGGGGTGAAAAAGACTGAATGTTGTATGTGTTTCTAAATTTATCCTAAAAAATGATTGTCATCGATGGGCTGCTAGGGTCCCAGTGGTGTAGGAAGAGGAATGACAGGACTTTGGGCTACTTTTGCCAGGCCAGTTCTACTGTTCAAGTCTCAGGTGTTGGGGTTTCTTGTGAATACTGTTTCCTTTGTAGTCAGTCATTACTGGTGTTGGTCGAGGGTACCGTAGAGCCTGATTTCAGTAACAGCATAGACAATCTATGTGCAGATAAAATTTACTACCATGTTTCCCTGGAAATAACCCTAGCTGGACAATCAGCTCGAATGCATCTTTTGGAGCAAAAATTAATAATAAGAGCCGGTCTTATATTACATTATATTGCATTATATAAGACCGGGTCTTATATGAGATCAGGTCTTATATAAGACATGATATTATATTATAATGTATTATATTATACCCGGTCTTATAGTAAAATAAGACCAGGTCTTAATTTTCTTTTGCTCCAAAAGATGCATTAGAGCTGATTGTCCAGCTAGGTCATATTTTCAGGGAAACACAGTGGGATTCTTTTCTGTTCTGTGGTTCTGCATTATTATAGAGGAGAGCTTGGAGCTCCTGATTCTGCAAACAATACAGGTATTCATGCAGATTCGTGTTTCTCCAGTGGCATACAAGGGCCACCTGTCCCCAGAATCATCTGCTGTGCTGCTTTAGAACACATTCTGGCTGAGGCTCAGGAATCTGCTTTCCAGCAAGTACCCAGGTGGTTGTGAACTCACTAACATTTAAATGAGCCTTTGGTGATTAGAAGTCAACAGTGATATGTAGGTGTTCTCTGGTGATGAAATGGTTCACACACCAGAAGTAAACAGAATCGTTTATAGTGGCCAGAATGTGCTAGCCCAGCTTGGGTGTGATTAACTGTTTCACATTTTGTAAGGATCTTCTATTTTCGAGTTCATCTACATAGAATATTTTTTCCAGTAGGCAGGGGAGCTGTTGTCAGTTCCGTTCACCGAGTATTTACTGTGTGCTAGATAGATAGCTAGGGGTTCTGGCAGGAAAACCTTGAACTAGACCAACTAGTGCTGCTTTCCAGAACTAAAGAGTCTAGTCAGGAGTAGGCAATCTGCAGCCTGCCACCTGTTTGTGTCCTGCTCATGAGCTAAGAATGGGTGCTACGTTTTTAAATGGTTGGAGAAAAATCAAAAGGGGAACAGAATTTTGTGAAAATTACAAGAAATTACAATGTCAGTCTGCACAAGTCTTCTTGGCACACAGCCACGACCACTTCCTCTCCACAGTGGCAGCGGGGTGGCCAGGACAGAGGCCACCGAGCCCTCCAAGCTTAAACAGTCATGCTGGCCCTCCTTCCACAGGAAAGGTTTGCAGCCCTGGGGAGTCTGCTGCCAGACAACATTCTGGATATTGGAAGTCCAAAAAGTACGAGGCCCTTGTCTTTGTCACAGGCTTGGGGGCTTGGATTTGAACTCTCATGTGGAAGATACTGTGATTTCCGTTTTTGCACTCCTTGTTTTCTTCTGGGTATTTGCTCTACTGAAATACTTGCACAGGCTCGCTGAGTTAAAATACAGTTTTATAACTGAAGAACAGGGTCTCTAGGGAACACTGACATTCCAGACCATTTAACCCTCAGTGTCCCTGGGCATTGCAGTCAGTCATAGTTTCTCGTACCTTCTTCCAGCCAGACATACCCGTAAGGCACTGAGCCTTATGGGTGGCACTTTATTCATGGGTTGTCTCTGGCATCTGCCGAGACTCTTCCGATTTACTCTGACCCAGCCGTTATTGGTAACTGGCTTAAGCATCCCTTATTCAGGAAGATGGTTGCAGTTTTCTGTTGTTTCTCCCGTAGAGTAAATGGAAGCAGCCCCTCAGTTAGTGCAGCATCTCCAAGAGCTGCTCCCTTTAGTGGGCGTCTTCTGCGTATGCGAAGCAAGGGCTCTACCACTGAGTTACGTCCCCCTCAGCATCTGCGTGTTTGTAACCAACACAGCTGCTGTCAAGTGATGACTGTTAGTTTAAAATGGTTGCATCGACTTTGGCCACAGAATAGGAAGTTTGTTGACAATTTGCAGATGTTGACCCAAATCACTCCTGTGGGCTGCCGGGTGATGGAAACAGTTACCAGGACCCACTGAGCTTGGCTAGGGTGTGTTCTGAGCTGTACCCTGTCACAGAGCGAGTCCTGAAGTCGGCAAGTAAAGAGGAGCTGCCGTTCTTCAAAGCCCGAGGAAGGGCTGGGTCTGAAATGATCTGTAGACATCATACAGTGTCACGTTATGTTTTCTGAACTTGTCCATTGTCCACAGCTGTCTGCTTAGCTATGTTCCAAAGACAACAGTGCTCCCTTAGAAGCTAGCCCTGTGCTTAGGTTAGTCAGAGTGGCTTTTTCTCCAGCCATTATAGATGCCTTGGTCTGTGCATGTCCCAGAAGGCATCTCAGGACGTTACCGAAGGCATCCCTGGAAGCCTTAGGTGCAGCTCAGGGACCGGCTGCCGTGGCGGTGACTTCCTTTGTAAATTCTCAGCCTCTAACTTATAACTGGACACTGTCAGCAGTAAAGCTCACACATTTAGCCAACGTGGAAGTACTGACAGCAAATGTGTTGTCCCTGCACATCATTGGGGGAGGTTTTACCTGTGTTCAGGGTCCTCTCTCGTCTGCTCCAGCTGCGAGCAGGCGGCACGGGGCCAGCACACAGCTGTACCAGGATAGCCGCGCACTCCCCACCCCAAGAGCTGCGCGTTTCCGTTCTTGTCCTGCATGTGCAGTAGAGTCCCGTGTTTGTCAGCAGCACAGATGCATGGGCAGCACTAGAGAAGAAAATTAAACCAGGTAACAGAGGCTTTTCACAAAATCATTTTCTTTTGTCTGTGAAACTCCTTTTGATGTGTCCTCCATGCAGCCCAACCACTGACGTTCCTAATACAGTACCTGCAAAGAGTGAAAAAGTAATTAAAACTTAAGAGCATTTCTGTCCATTTGAGACACACTGCATGTGTCCGTGTGAGGGCACAGCCTCTGTTAGGGTGCCGGGCAGTGGTTCTTTCAGGGCTGCATGTCAGCAACACGTGGGTGTCAGCACCACGAGTGCCAGGCCCCTCCCCCGGCAGCACTGGCATACTCGGGTGGCACCTTCCTCTTTGTGCTAAAATGTCCTTTGCAGGGGTTCGCATAAGTCTTGAACATACCATTTGATGAACAAATAAATGCACACACACCCGTGTTCCCAAGTGCCACCGAGGCAGAGAATGTGACTATTGAATCCCTTTCCCCAGGCAGTTGTTCTCATTACTGGTCTGTGGCACCTGCTCTAGAACTTGACAAAAGTGGGTATGGGTGTTTTTAAAGGCTTCCTGGGCAGCTGTCCTGCACAGAGTCGGTCAGCATTGACATAGGAGAGTGGGTCTGGGCAGCACTCTGTTAAGTGGGGTAAAGGGCCTCTGGAGTAACGCTGGGAAGGAGGGTGGGGGACTCATGTCTGTGTAACCGTGGAGGTCGTCGTCTGTCCACATTCCTTTTACATTTTGCTGGAGGTAGTCCTTTCCAGGATCTCAGCACCAGTTTTAATTGCACGTAGAGGGAGAAAAGCTCGAGCAGCTTGGCTCTGAGCACGTGCAGACACAGCATAGAAGCAGATTAGTGCTCTGTGTGTACCACTTAACTTCTGTCAGATTAAGGCCTTCCGCCTGACTCTGCATTTGCAATCTGCCAACAAGAAAGAAATGTTGCTGCATGTGGTGGCACCAGTTGAGCAGTTCATTCAAAAATGTTTGCACAGATGAGACCAAAGTGCAAACATTGTGATGTGACATCGCATTACATGTACATCTGTGACTGGAAGCAAGCACTGAAAATGGACCTTTCTTTGTTTAAACGGTAGCAATCTAGTGCACAAGTTAACCAATTTAGCAAAGTAAAATGGGTTTTCCTTACTGTTTCAAAGTGTTTCAGTAATTTGTTTCACAGAAAGAACGTTAGTAGGACATTTCAGCTCTGGTGATACTCCCAACTCCAGCACGGCCTAGTTTTGCCCAGGCAGAAGCACTGAGTTGCATTATTTTCCAAGGCTCTAAAAACAAAAGAGGTTTCATTCCAACTGACAGTGAAGCACTCATGGGGTGATGAAAACGTATTCCTGCTCACACATGGAATATATCTCCCCGGGGACAGGGGCGAGCTGTGGTGGGCATGACGCGACCCTGGCCACTGCAATCCCTTGGGAGACTGCAGACCAGATTTAGGGAAAAGTAATTTGTATTTCAGCCTCCATGAAGTGATGACTGTATATTTCCCCTGTAAAATGTACCTAGTTAAAGGAACGACAGCCCCACAGATAGTGTTACACCTGATGGAGATTGCTGTTATATGTGAATTGACACAATTTAGGATTTTGCAATCAGATTGGTATTTGGGGTCAGCAGTTGGAACGCTGTACCCACAATGTTTGTCAAGATTGAGCATGTAGTTGGAAGCACCTGTGATGATTCTCTTTTTCAGGGAATGTGGGTTTCCCAAGAAGTGAGAACAGAGCAGCTTCTTGGCCCTCTTAGCTTTCCTCTCTCCTTATGAGACCATTTATTTAGTATAGAAAGACATGGAAACATGTCCATGTTGCAAAGACTTGTGTCCGTAGTGTAAGCAGCTGCCTGTGCCCCAGACCTGAGCCCCCGCCCCCTCTATACCACTGTGTGCTGGACGATTGGGAACGGCTGTTCTCTTCCGGTGGCTGTGTGCTCAAGGCTCCCTGGGGAGCTGGGCACAAATGAGAACTTACAAGCCACCTCAAAGCTCCCGTCCCCCAAAGAGTATAAACCGGGGTCAGGAAATGTCGTTGCCTCTTCAATTCCACATCGATACCCTTGGTGCTTGGTCTTGACCAAGTGTCACAACCCCCTGAAGAATTAACGGATAGATGGGTGAACAAGAAGATACAGAGGAAAGTGTAGCTCAGATGCTCAGGGGTGAAGCCCAGATGCATTTTAACAAGTTCCACTGGCATCTCTGGGTGAGACCAGGACTGGGAGAGCTGCCCTGTAATTGGCATAAATCCAGGAGTTGTGCATAGGTCACATATAAAGCTGGGTGAGGAGGGACATCCACTGTCCGTGCAGGCGAGAAGTGGAAGTGGGGCACCTTAGATGTGCAGTCAGGAAACTAGTTAGGAAAATGGTTCATTTTCATTCACTTTTCATCTCAGACATTTTACTACTGTGTGTGTATTATCAATTTGCTTAGGGTCTAGCTGAGAATTATCAGTTACATGAGAAATGTCTGCATCTCCCTTCACTGTGTTGAGCATAGTAAGATGACTTCCTGTGTCATGGCTCTGCTGGGAGTCAGAAGCTAGTGGCCTGATGCCGTGAAAGCGCCTGCTTGGTTGTGGTCTAGACCTCTGATGGCCGGGTGTCTGCTGCGGGGTCTTAACCTTGACTGGGCAAAGGGGACGTCTGTCATGTCTCCTAGCTGTCCAGAAAGGACATGAAAGGTAGGATCCTCGGGGTTTTTTCCTTCATGTGAAGTTAGAATTTCTGGGAGAAAAATTGAAGAAACTAATTAGCATTAGGCCAGACTAATAGAAATTGGAGTTCTTACTGAACAGATCAGTAGCACTTTAAAGCACTACGCAGGCATGTACCACCGCAATGTACCACACAGTCCCTAAGTGACACGGACTTCTGGTAACCTTCTGTAAGGAAGAAGGATATTATTTTGAAATTTACCATTCACTCTTGCTAATTTAAAATAACGCTACAGGACTTCATTGATTTTTTTTTTTTTTTTTTTTTTTGTAAAATAAGTGATTCTACATTATGTCGTTATTATATCATCTTTATCGTCATTATTTCTTTTTATCTGAAAATTGGTTTAAGTTTCAAAATATTAAGAAAATACAAAATGCATAATTACCTAAGGTATTATATCAAGTACAACATAATACATTCAGTTCTTGTTACAGTAAATGCTATTTTTGCAATGCAAATTTCAAAGATTTCTCTGTACCAAATATGATGGAAACTGTGCATCTTTTAATGAAATCTTTGAATACCACTATCTGTCATATATGGGAGTCTAGAGACGTAAATGACCAGATTTCACATCTGGCCTTTTCTGTTTTAACAGAGTGTCAAGAAGAAAAATGCGAACAAACAGGAGCTGGGCACGTACCTGAGGTTCATCGTCTCCCGCATGAAGGAGCGGGTGAGTCCGAAGGGTGTTTGAGTCCCCAGAGACACTGTAAAACTCTGTGACCAACGAGGACCCAATAGATTAGGGCAGTGTGAAGGGTGGGGACCTGCTGTCACGTTTCTTTTCTACAGTGAATAGTTCTATAAAAGGCTTTCAGGTTTTTTGTTTTGTCTTTGTTTGTGAACAGGCATTTATTCCTTTAGCTTCATTAGATTAGAAACACATTTTAAAAATTCGTTTATCAGAATGAACATTTCTGTGGATAATTAGTGTTTAAAATGAACTGGGACTTGCCACGGTAACCGTCCTTTCTATCAGAACCTCGAGGACTCACATGAAACTCCACAGGGCACGTTCATTTTCTGTTCAGTTCTAAAGTACTTGTTTAGAGATTGATGTAGCCATGTTTAAAACTGATGTGTCTAACCACCTTTCAGGCTATAGACCTTAACAAAAAGGGGAAAGACAGCAAACACCCGATGTACCGGAGGCTGGTGCACTCAGCGGTCGACGTCCCCACCATCCAGGAGGTAAAGCTACCTTCCACGCATCCCAGGCTCACCCATAGTTCCCAGGTGGCCAGGTGCCTTTCTGGTGCCCGTCTGTCAGGCACTATGGCCAATGGGCGTGGCCAGCACACGCAAGGGTCATATGCTTGCTCTGGTGCATGCATGGCGGCACCCAGTAAAAGGCCTGGCGTTAAGCAACCTGTAGACCTTTTGCTACTTGCTGGTTAAAGCAAATGTGCGGGCGTGGGCAGTATAACGTCCCTTCATGTTCCATCAGGGGTGGAGTCTTGGGAAACAGTGAATTGTTAATACTTAATTACTAATTACAGTAAAACCCAATAGAACACTTAGCCATGTTTCCAGCTAAGGTTGTGAATTACTGATTCTGTACCTTATGCGTCATTTTGAAATTTTAAAATCTTATGGTTGGCCATAATAGCTTATAGGGAGACCATACTAATTATTTGAAATTATCTTACAAGTTTCCTAACCCCCTTATATCAGCTAAGAAAGAATGAAGATGTATTATTTTGATGGAAGAAAAGGGTAAATGAAGGTTCCCTTAAAGTGGCTGGCACATCCTGGAAGGAAAACAAGTAATTTTAATTTCACCTCCTCGCTGCACATTTTATAGCCTCTTTTCCTAAACTCCAAGGCCTCTAAAGAATGGGGAACCAGCTGCTCTACCTACCCACCTCGGCTGCTGCCGCCCATTCTCCCCACCCGGCATCTTCGCAGATCCCGTCTGATCCTTTTGGCTCCACAGAGAATACTAGACGGGGGTGGGGGGGGGTTGGTGGGGGGTGTCTTGGCAGGTGCTGGCCATGAGCAGAGGCACCTCTATTTTGTAGCGAAAATAGGGGAAGACGTGATTTTTATGCTTTCAGGAGCTTACAGTCCAGACCAACATGCAATCCATGAGGGTGTACACCTCACAAATCACAAAGGTGCTTTGTGATCTGGGGTGCAGTTGTCATCACCTGGGTACATGTTGGGCCCCTGGGGAGCTCTGGCCAATGGATGTGCCTGAGTGTAGCCAAGCCCAATGCAACCTGAAATCCAGGGGGAGTTCAGATGCCAACATTTGTAGATAAGCCCTGCAACCCTAGGTGACAGACAGGAGGCACCTCCAGCTGGGAGACAGAAAGGTGGGTTCTTAATGATTCTTTAGAGGCCTTAGCATTTTAGCATTTAAAGGACAAGCTATTTTCAAACCTATTTCCTGAAAGTATCACCAGAATAAGATAATGCCTCCTTGCTATACAAGTTAACTTTGCTAGTTAACTTTGTCATACCCCCTTCTAAAAATGTGTCCCCCCGCCATCCCCCCAAAAAAACAGCCCTCAAATTTCCTCCATGACCCTTCCCTTTGGCAGCTAAAGCAAAACTACAAGAGAATCCAGTGATGGAAATCCTTGACGTATAACACTCCAATGTAGGAGAAAGCCTGGCATTGCCTCCGTGCCTAGAGGAAGCCATGGGCCTTTGTTTTTAGTTATTCATGTTAGTGCCTCATCCCAACTCAGAATTATAAACACACCTCCTTCATAGTATGGCAAACCAGCACAGAGGCCAATAGCTCCTTTTTTTGTTTTTCAGTCTTTATTCTCTGGTGTTATAAAAATGGGAGGTATGTATGCAGGCCCAAGCTTCCACTACTTCCAACAGTTACCAGCAGCAGGCTGCCAACTCACTATCATGAATCAGCACCGAGGACAGCGGTGGTGCAGGACACCAGGCCTGATGCACTTGCCCATGCTGTCACGTCCCACCTGCATTGCACACGGAGCCATGGGCGTCCCTTATGCTCAGTCCATCAACACGGGAAGATTCTGCTCTGACCATGCTCAAGCCATGGTAGCATAATGCAGGCAAATATATTCACTAGTGACTCTTGCCTTTTTGTTTTTTGGCCTCTGCAGAAAGTGAATGAAGGGAAATACCGAAGTTACGAAGAGTTCAAAGCTGACGCTCAGCTGCTTCTCCACAACACAGTGATTTTTTATGGAGGTTGAATAGTATTTGTTTTTTCTCGTTTGCATGTTTTTCCATACCATTTACATTTCAGGTTAAAAATACCTTTTATAAAATATTACATTAAGTTAATATTTTAATGATCCATAAGTAATAATGTTATGGTTTAACTCTTAAAAGTATTTGGTAATGTAGTCATAGCTTATAGAATTGACTGTCACACAGCAGAACACTAGTATACTAAATGATGAAAGTACTATTCTTTATAGTTTTATGTTTAAACTTACAAACTTAATTGAGATGCTTCTTAAAAGCATTGTGATTAATTCTGGTCATTTCCCTATTAATATCCTATCATTTAAAGGTAAAGAAAGAGGCTGCTCTATAACTAGAGAATTAGTGTTACGTTAGATACAAAATTAAAGCTGCCTGTAGAATTTTATTTTGCTACCTGAACTTTTCGTTTTAAACGGTACATGTCTACTTTCATCAAACTGAAAATTTAAATGGCTATTAACTTTGATAGTCTTGTTTCCCGATGACTGATAATAGATATGTCTTTAATTACAGCAGACAGCGAGCAAGCGGACATAGCAAGGATGCTGTATAAAGACACCTGCCATGAGGTACTGTCCAGGCGTAGTAATTAAACTCTTGCTCTATTCCATGTTAATTTAGTTCAGAATTCCACCCATCTTATATACATTTTAATTTTGTAATTTCCTTTAAATATAATTTTATTTCCGTATTTGATGTACATGGGAAATAATGCAAATAGAGGGGGGAAATTCTGGCAGACACTACTCAGAGAGATCCTGGGAGATGTAGTTTTTAAGTAACTTCTACAAAGAAACTTTGTTTGCTCTACTACCCTGAAGGGTATGAGTCACATAATGCATTCTGGCACCTGGCAGATGCTTGATTAGTGTTACCATATTTGAATGAAAGATTCAAATTTGAGTTCCTACTAGACTACACAAGCAAAAAAACAACCAAACAACAAAGTTCATATTTATACAGTGAATGAAATACACATTTAGGAAAGGTGTTTTCTGTGTGGTCTTTCTTATTTGAAGCCTCCAACCTGTAACCATACTACCTATCTTTGCAAAAATGTCTCAATCTATGTAAAAAAAATTTTCTTGAATTCATTTCAAATTTGACTTTCTTTTACTCATTCAACAAATATTTAGTGAGTGTCTGCTATGTGCTTTGCAGTGTATTAGGAGGAGTGGAATGGTGGTGGAGGTACTGGCTTCCTGCTCATGGAGCTATGTATTCTAAGGAAGGAGAATCAGAAACAGAAACTGACAAAATAGACTTCTTTACAAGTTGTAAAAGAATGTTACGAAAGAAAACAGGGACTGAAATGGAGAATAGGCAAAGAAGTAAGGGCTGCTGTTACTGGTAGTGGGTCTTCTGTGTGGGTAGATGAGGAAGGCCTTTCTGAGAAAGCATTTTCGGGTGTTGACCTGTCAGAGACATTGTGAGGCTGGAAGGCAGAGGTCAGACATGCCAGGCCCTGCAAGGAATTTGTCTTCTATTCCCAGTTCTGGGACCATGGGAAAGAGGCAGGCTCTTCCAGTATTTATTGAAAACTTAAAAATGTAAGCTGGAACGAAATTCAAGGCAATCTGTGCACATGAAAGAGAATATTAATTTACATGGACCTATTTTGCATAGTTTAATGCACATGTATATTTTATTCAGGCTAACATGGTTGCTTTTCTTTTTCAGTTGGATGAACTACAGCTTTGCAAGAATTGCTTCTATTTGTCAAATGCTCGTCCTGACAACTGGTTCTGCTACCCTTGTGTATGTGACATTTTGTGGTTTTGGGTTTTTACCTCTTAAGTATATGATGCTCTGAGGAAGTTTACTTCCAATATGCTTAAAGATTATATTCCTTCCTAAATGTTTCTTTGTGTCATAGTACATATGGTTTTAATGAGTATAAAACCTTAGACACGGGAAAACACCTTGGGATCCTAATTCATTTCTGACTATAAAATGAGGACCTAAGAATAAACATTGGGTCCCTTAACATTAGAATGAAGTAGATTTTTGCTTTTCCTCTCATTCTTTCACAAAATATCTAAGGCTTTATATATGTTTATGGCTGTGTAATTTCTCCTGAAATGACATGATTTCAGGAAGGGTGCTGACAAGAAGCCTGTGAGTGTTCTGGGGACCCCAAAGGCACGGGGGTCAGAGGCTGCCTATGAGCAGCCAGTCTTCCAGAAGTTGCTGTGCTTCTCAGTTACTTGAGAGTTTCATTAAAATTTGGATCTCTGATGAGGTAGGTCCGAAGCAGGGCCTAAATCCTCCTGTTTGTAACAGGCTCGTGAAGCACAGTGACAGCCTGCCATGTGCCCCTGCCACCCACATGGCTCTGAGACCAGCACAGCCCAGAGTGCTGCCAGCAGACTCTCCTGTAACGCAGATTCTAATTTTGGGGTGTTTTTCTTGGAGGCAAAATGAATTAATCCAGAAAAAAAGTTCTGTGTGTTTAGGAGTTAGAAAATAAATCTTCAACATGATGAATTACACTTGACCAAATAGTTCAGTATTAATGGTATACTTGTATTTAATACTTTAATATGACAAGGTAAAACATTTTATTTCCAGATACCTAATCATGAGCTGGTTTGGGCTAAAATGAAAGGTTTTGGATTCTGGCCAGCCAAAGTCATGCAGAAAGAGGACAATCAGGTTGACGTCCGCTTCTTTGGTCACCACCACCAAAGGTAACCACGTCCCCACGGGCAGCAGTCAGAGCTGAGCCTGTGGGATGCTTCCTACATGAAGCTGCTTGTAAATGGAGGAAACGAATCAGCACATGACTTGACTAGGCAGCTTGTCAAGGATGTCTATAAATCGTATTTCTGGGTATATTTCAGATGTTGTTTACTAAACAGGACCGTTTCAGTCGCTGACACTGGGACTGCATTCATAGTGGCTGTGAAGGGGACGGGTTCTCAGGATGTGTCCATTTCATAGTGTCGTCGTGACATTACGGCTGTTTTAGCCCTTTTTTTCTAAGGATGTTAAAAAAGCCACAGACAAAAATTACAACTCGGGAGTAGAAAAGTGTGTCAGTCTCATGATCTGAGAACGTTTATGAATACCTCACATGTGCATAAGAATTACATGCATAGAACTACCAGACGTTTCCAGTCTAGATTCTCAAAGTTTCTGTTGCTGGGGAGATGTATACAGCAAAGTTTTAAAAATTACATTTTCATAATATAAAAACATGTATCCCAAGGGTAAAAACTATTTTTATTACTATAAAATTATTGTTGCATGGTTAATATATCATACCAAGCATGCTGAACTATACTGTAAAACTATAGCTACCTCCTTCATTGTGATGTTAAGGCCTTAAAATTCACTGCACATTGAAAATTAAAAAGTCTAAAATCTTATCCTAACTCATGTGTCATTAACAGCATTGACTCTAAAAATGTGAAATTCAAGTTTTCTGAACTATCACAGGACTCAGAAATTTAATGAGTCTAACTAATCATACCACAATAGGAAAAAGAATCATGTGTCATTTTGGGGGGTTGATTTAACACAGATTTTTAAAGGGAAGAAGTGCCAATAGTCAGCTACAGGGTCAAAGTCATACTTTTGCAAGGATTTCAGTTTACAGCCTGTGAAGTGTCTCCTGTCAGCCTGAGGGGCAGCTGTCTTGTGCAGTTGTTACTGTGAGATGCTATAGAAGAAGAGGCTTCATTCCTCTCCGTAGTAAACTTTTCGTTGGTCTTCATTTAATTTAAACAGAATTTCAGTTACAAGAAACCAGTGGATAGTGTAAATTTCCAAAAAGGTCATTTTGTTTTTCCATAGACGCACACTTACCTGACACTGCTTTCATGGCAAGAAACATTAATTAAATAATGATACCATAATTCAGTACAAAATGAGTGTCTAATTGTGTGCTTAGTAAGTGGTGATCACCCTCGCTTGTTTCCGTCCCAGTGAAGCAGGCCAGCTGGGAAAGGTGGGCTCGGCCAGATGGCTGGTTCGTAGGCTTGTGTCCTGCCACCATCATTTCCTGCTCTAGTTTCGGTCAAGTTATTTAGCCTCCCTGAGCCTTGTTTCCTCACTTGTAAAATAGGGGCGTCAGTAGTACCTATCTTATAGGGGTTGTAAGATTTAAAGACATTGTTGTATATAAAGACCTAAGCTTAGTGCCTGCCATGTAGAGATACTTAATAAACGTTAGCATTGTAATACAAATTTGTGAACAAGAGAGGAAAAGTTTGATTCATGTTTTAAAATTTCATTAAATAAAAGTTAGCTTAGAATAAAACAAGAATCCAACAGTTATTTTTTAAAACCGTACTGCCAGGTGAGAATAACTGACAGAATTCTTTTAACTCTATTTTTCTTTCTTTTTCATCACTTTTCAAACAGTTTTATAGTATCTCCAATATGAGGTAATATACTGAATGACATAAAACAAATTATGCAGATTTTATCTAAAAAATTTTGGACAGATGGGTCTCTAAGGCCTTTATTTTAGAAAATAAAATCTACAATTTTACTATCAATCTAGTCTTTTTGCTGTGCCTTTCCTGGTTACATTGTGACCAGTAAGATCTATGAAGTGAATGAATGATTTATACTCTGTCATATTAGAATATTTGATGTATTGAAAAACGAACTATACAAAAATTAAAACCATGAGTTTTAATTACTTAAGCAACACCAAGAGCTGATGGCCAATAAGGACTACCAGCTGCAAGTTTTCCTTAATATTCTTTTTTTTAACCATTTTGAAGTGTATAGTTCAGTGGTATTGAGTGAATTCACACTGTTGTGCTGTGTCGCCACCAGTAAATATGCATCATGTCTTTTACATGTCAGTGGGAGAAAACGTGTCAGTGGTCTCGGGCTAGTCCCTTCTGCACCCTGAAATGTCCCCATCCCTGGGCCCTGAGCTCCTTGTAATGTGATGCTGCAAGAGGCAAGCTGACTCGTCTGCTGAGTCCGAGTGGGGGTCTGCCTGCCGGCCAGGAAGGAGCGGATGAGGTCTGCCTGGCGGCTCCGCTGACTCTCTCGGCTGGAGCTGGCAGGAAATCAGGGGCTGCAAGAAACAGTGGCAACGTTTTGAGTTCATTTGCTTGCACATCTCTGAGCCATTTTCGTTCTGCATGTATTCAGAGCATTCAGAATAAAAAACTGCTTAGGTACAGCTAAATTAGATTATATCCCTTTTTATTAGACACCCTGAACTGTTGGGTGTTCTTTGTTTGCCTTTTTCATTTTTATTTTTTGGTAGATCAGATTGAATACCCAGTGATAGTCTTTAAAACTGAAATCTGATTGTCTACAGTCATGGAATTGATTAAGAGAGAATAGGAATGTATGTATGAACAGCACTGAGAATTAAGTCCCATGTTAAGAATAGATGTGAATCGATTTTATTATATCCAAGGCATAAATGGATAAGCTAAGGGGAAAATCCAATCGATTTTATTATATCCAAGGCATAAATGGATAAGCTAAGTGGAAAATCCAAGTGCTGGTCCCAGGCAGTCAGCACTGCTTGTAACAGAAATCTCTCTCAAAAACCTACTGCTTTTAAACATGAACTAACATACTTTTATTGATTGTCTGGTACGTAACAGGCGCTCAGTAGATAATCTGTTGACTGAAAGAGTAGATAAAATATTCCCTAAACATCTAGTGGCAAGGAACTCTTCCATAAGCAAATTCTCCTGTGCACTGTTTGCATTAGAGTTTAGAGGTTTTCAAAATACATTTTTCTTTGATTTCTAACAAGCACTTGTGTCCGAAGAGACTATGTTGATGTAATATTTATAAACATTTACATAACAATTCAAATTTAATAATTTTAGCTGTCAGCATATAACAGTATGAATTATTATATATTTAAAATGTGCTTTTAAATTGTAAAGCATATAGCATAGTTTCTACAAGCAAGCTAGAAGTCTGCATTTATGGCGTGGACTCGTGAGCTGTGATTCTCTAAGATGCCTTCAGAGCAGTCACAGGCCTGGGATTTCTGAAACTCTGAAATTGTAGGCCGGGAATGAAAACTGTGACATCTCACACATGTAAACAGGAGACTGAAAAGAAGAAATCTTGGTGTGTTCATAGTGCTGTAGCCCACCGTGGAGCCTGTGCTCTGGAAAATGTCTTAACTGTCAGGCACGCAGCAGCCTAGTTTCCTACCTCACTTGTGATGCCCCTCAACCTGGACTTCCACCCTTACACAGTCCCTGTCTAAATCCTGCCGGTCTTTGAACATGGAGCCCCAGTGACACCCTCTTCCTGTCTAGAGCACCCTGGCGTCACCTGGGCTGTGTTGCATTCGCATCATTCCTGACAAAGTGTAAGGTTCTTCGAGGCGATGGCATGATATGTGGAAGTTCCATCCTAGTAGCCAGGCTCCTTGGTGCCGTCACAGGGCTCCGGCCACCAGTTACTAGCTTAGCGTCACCCCTTCTGGGCACCACGTCCTCCAGCTGTTTGAGAGGTGGTCACGCTGGGCAGACAGGTCCCGTCCACAGCCGTGGGTGGTGTGGTACCTCCCGCTTGTACAAAGTACAGCGCACGGCGTTCCAGAGGGGCCCGCTTCAGTCCAGTTTAGTGATTAGGGCCCCGGAAAAGTTGCTTGAATTTTTACCATTTTTCCTGATAGAACCAAGTACAGTGTTTCATCCTACGGTGTTAGGTCAGTAATGCATGTAATTCAGACACACTTAAAGCTGTGGTTTGCTGGATGAAACAAATATGTGTGTCCTCGTTAATCGGGGTCCGTCTAATGAGTAGGATGTGATGTACATATGACTTAATAGATAACAGATTTCAGATGCCCTCACATTATGTGTCTCATGAAAATTTCTGGGCATTTTCAAGTGATTCTGCAGTTCTAGTCTACAAAGAGCTGGATTTTGAATAGCATAGTGCTAACCCTTTGGAAAGGGCTTATGCAGAATGTAGATAGAGACTATGTCAAGCTTAAGCTGGCTGAAGGAAATTAGCACTCTGAGGCTCTGACAGCCGTTCCACGTCCGAGGCTTTTCTCTGATGCCCACCTCACCCGTTCCTGCGTGGTGAGCGTGTTCTCCAAGCTGGAGCTGCCAGATACAGTAGGCTGTCCTGTATGGTGGGTACGGCCCAGCGCCACTTGGGGAGTCTCTTAACTACACCTTGCAATGTTGCCAGGGCTTGGATCCCTTCTGAAAACATACAGGATATTACAGTGAACGTCCATCGGCTGCATGTTAAGCGCAGTATGGGTTGGAAAAAGGCTTGTGATGAGCTGGAGCTGCATCAGCGTTTCCTTCGTGAGGGAAGATTTTGGAAGTCTAAGAATGAGGACCGTGGGGAAGAGGAGGCAGAGTCCAGTATCTCCTCTACCAGCAATGAACAGGTGAGCGGTGTCCTGCGAGGAACCACCTGTGAGCGTCCTTAGTGCACCCCTCTTTGCGACGGCAGGTTCTCAGGTTTCTCCTTCCTTCCTATAAACATCTGTAAAGTGCTCTGCAAAGGAGACCCAACCAGTTCAGAGAGACAGATAAACCCCCACAGCCCTGCCCTGGCCATGCCAATGCGGAGAGCACACTGCCCTGTGGGCCTCCACCTTACTCTGGAGGGGTGGCTGGAAAGGGCAGCTTCCAGGTGGATGGGGCGAGTAACCCCCATTACCTGTAGGTCCATCACTAGTGTTTTCACCACAGAAGTGATTCCTAGTGTCAGGAATAATGTGCTATTACTTTTACGGTGCCCACAGCTGAAGGTCACTCAAGAACCAAGAGCAAAGAAAGGACGACGTAATCAAAGTGTGGAACCCAAAAAAGAAGTAAGTTGTGCACTTGGCAGAGTCAGGTGGCAGGAAACAGGAAATATTTTCAAAGTTTTGGTCAAGGCAATTGCTGGGATGTGTGCCCGTGGGATGTGTGGCCATCACTCAAGTCCTGTCAGCCAGGTGTGGCGGTGGGGGCGGGCACTCCTGGGATTCATGTTTGCTCATGCAGTTTTATCCAACACACCAGTTAGCCCAACATTTTAAAACTGGAGGAAACTATGGCGAGGCTCAGACTTTCAAAAGTAAACAACCCACACACATTTTAAAACCAGTTGTAAATCTGGGCTTAGTCCACACGCAGACTCGGCGAAAAGTGGTTTAGGACTTTAGGAAAATTGTTGGTGAATCTAGTCTGAAGAAGTGACTATACATTGGTAATGGTTTCATATTTTGTATGATAAAGGTTTTTTTTAGCCTACTTTAAAAGCAGAAATGTTTAGAATTGTAGCTATTGCATGGATTTTTTTGGTTTATTTTTAAGTGTGGTAAAATATACCTAATAGAATTCACCATCTTAATTATGTGGTTTTTAACAGCACTTTATTCTGTGGCTTGTTCTTGAACTGGTTTCACACTGAAGTGCTTCTTGCCCTCCAGGAACCAGAACCTGAAACCGAAGCCGTCAGTTCCAGCCAGGAAATCCCCACCATGCCTCAGCCAATCGAAAAAGTTTCTGTGTCAACTCAGACCAAGAAGTTAAGTGCCTCTTCACCAAGGATGCTGCATCGGAGCACCCAGACCGCCAGTGACGGCGTGTGTCAGAGCATGTGTCATGACAAGTACACCAAGATTTTCAACGACTTCAAGGACCGCATGAAGTCTGACCACAAGCGAGAAACTGAAAGAGTTGTCCGAGAAGCCCTGGAAAAGGTGAGGGGCCCACCCGGCACGGTGCCCTGCCCCTGCCCCTGCCCCTGCCCCTGCCCCTGCCCTGGGCATGGTGGGCAGTTCTGTGGCCGGTGAGCTTCCACTCACGCATCAGCCAGGGAGCTGCTTCTCCACCGTAGAAATACAGTAGAAAAGTGTCTTTTCTAATACTTCCCTCAGCAGTAGTACTTTTCTCCCCTAACCATTTGCAGCCCTTAGTTACATAAGGTGACGAGGTACATCATTTCAGTACAAACTATGTGTTACGGTTTTGTTCTGAGTGTCCATGGTCTTGTACATTGTGGGCTGACTTGGTTTTCATTTCAGCTGCGTTCTGAGATGGAAGAAGAGAAAAGACAAGCTGTAAATAAGGCCGTGGCCAACATGCAAGGTGAGGTGGACAGAAAATGTAAGCAAGTGAAGGACAAGTGCAAAGAGGAGTTCGTGGAGGAGATCAAGAAGCTGGCAACGCAGCACAAGCAGCTCATCTCTCAGACCAAGAAGAAGCAGTGGGTGAGTGAGGGGCAGGCAGTGTGCTTCAGAACCTGGCCGCTGCAGACGGGCCAGGGGGCGGGTGCGGGGGCGAAAACAGACGTGGGATGGAGGGAGGGAGGTCTGTGTGTACAGATCAAGCGTGGAATTGGCAGTGTCACTTACTGTACAGTTCCACTGAAATCTGTGATCTCGGCGCCAGACCCCGCAGAACTGAGCTCTGCTCAGGATTGTTGTGTCAGGTGGAGACTGTGACGCTTCATTACAGAGCTTGTTAGTGTTTCCCCAAAACTAAGACCTAACCGGAAAATAAGCCCTAGTATGGTTTTTCAGGATGACATCCCCTGAACATAAGCCCTAATGCGTCTTTTGGAGCTAAACTTAATATAAGACCCGGTCTTATTTTCGGGAAAACACAGTAGTTAATTTACATGACTTCTCCATCTCTGCTTCTGTTTCATGTGGATAAACCCGCTCACCCTGACTCTTGCCTCCTGATAGGGGATATCTAAATTGTGAAATTATAAATGTAAGTGTCACACTAACAGATTGGGATTTTCAGAATTTACTTGACTTTTATACAGTAGAGTCTATGAAAGAAATTGATTACTTTTACTGTATAATAGTGACATCTCACTGGTCTTTAACTGCACTTAGAATCTGAGAAATAGTTCAGGATTTCCTCCTTCCTTGTAGCTGAGTAACATTCTGTCATATATATGTTCTGCCCCCTCTCTGTTCATCTGCCCGTTGACAGACGCTTGGCTTGCTTCCATGTTTGACTATTGGAAGTACTTTGCTGGGTCATAAGTGGTTCTATCTTTAACTTTTTGAGGATCTTCCATACTGTTTTCCGTAGTGGCTGCACCAGTCTGCAATCCCACCAGCAGTGCACGAGGGACCCCTTTTCTCCACATCCTCTCAGCACTTGTTATGTGTTAGGATGACGATAGCCATCTTCAGAAGTGTGAGGTGGTATCTCACTGGTTCTGGTTCGCATTTCCCTGATGACTATTAGTGACGTTGAGCATCTCTTCATGTACCTGTTGGCATTCCTATATCTTTTTTGATAAATGTCTATTCTCAAGTCCCTTGCCCATCTTTGAATTGAGGTTTTTTGTTGTTGAGTTTTAAGAGCTCTCTATATGTATTCTGGATATTAATCCCTTATCAGCTATATGATTTGCAAATCATTTCTCCCATTCTGTGGATAACTTTCAAAAAGTCCTGTTGGTTTACTATCTCTTGTGTTACCTGTGCCTTTGGTGTCATATCCAAATCATCACCAAATCCAATGTCATGAAGCTTCTGTCCTATATTTTCTTCTAAGAGTTTTATTGTCTTAAGTCTTACATTTACATCTGTGATCCATTTTGAGTTAATTTTTGTATATGGTGTTAGGTGAGAGTTCAACTTCTTTCCAGCACCATTAAATGGTCTTGGCAACCTCGTGAAAAATCATTTGACCAAAAATGTGAGGGTTTATTTCTTGGGTGCTCTATTCTATTCCTCTGGTCTGTCTGTCTTGATGGCACTACTGCACAGTTTTGACTACCATAGCTTTGTAGTAGGTTGAAATAAGGAAGCGAGAGTCCTCCAGACGTGCTGTTTTTTTCATGACTGTTTTGGCTATTTGGGATCCCTTAAGATTCAACATGAAAATTAGGAGGGGCTTTTCTATACCTACTAAAAATGTCATGGGAATTTTGACAGGATTGCATTGAATCTGTAGAGCACGCTCAGTAGTCCTGACATTTTCATAATATTAAGTCTTTTAAACTGTGAACATTTATTCTTTAATTTCTTTCAGACACATTTTGTAGTTTTCATCGTACACGTCTTTCGCCTCCTTGGTTTTATTCTTATTTTGAACTGTTTTGAATAGAATTTTTTATAATTTCCTTATGACATTGTTCATCACTTGTGTGTAGAAATGCAGCCAATTGTAGTGTGTTGTCTGTGTCCTGCTGTTTTGCTGAATTAATGTATAAGATCTCACAGCTTCGTCCTGGAGTCTTCAGGGTTTTCTACATAGAGCACATCGTATGCAGAGATCATTTCACTTCTTCCTTTTCAATTTGGATGCTTTTATTCTTCTTTGCCTAGCCGCTCCAGCTAGGACTTCGGGGATGGTGTTGAGTAGCAGGTGTGAAAGCTGGCAGGCACCCTTGTCTTGTTCCTGGTCTAAAGGAACACTTGGTCTTGCACCATTGAGTGTGATGTTTGCTGTGGACTCGTCATATGTGGCTCGCATCATGTGGAGGTAGTTTCCTTCTATTCCTGTTTTGTGGAGTGTCTTTATCGTGCCAGGGTGTTGAATTTTGTTAGATGCTTTTTCTGCATCAATTGAGATGATCATGCTTATGTTTTCCTTCATTATGTCGATGTGGTGTTACAACATTGGCCGATTTCACTCGACCATCCACACATTACAGGACTATATGATCATGGGATTGTAATCTTTTTAAAAAGCTGCTGAAAGTCCATTTGCTAGTATTCTGCGGAGGGTCCTGTCCCAGTGTTCGTAAGGCCTGATCCGTAGTTTTATTGTGGTGTCTTTGGCTTTGGTGTCAGAGTTTGGCGGACTCATAGAGTTTTGGAAGTGTTTACTCCTATTCAGTTTTTTGGGAAAAATTCAAGGATTGGTGTTAGGTCTTCCTTAACGGTTTGGTAGAATTTACTTAAGCTGTCATGTCCAGAGCTCTTTATTATTGGGATATCTTTGATTTCTGGTTCGCTTTCCTTACTAGTTATGGGTCTACTCAGATTTTCTGCTTCTTTGTAATTTAGTCTTGGTAGGTTTTGTGTTTCTAGGAATTTGTCCATTTCATCTAGGTTGCCCAATTTGGTGTGTATAATTCTGGTGTGTATAATTGTTAATAGTGTGTTGTTACAATCGTGTATTTCTGTGGAATTAGTAGTAAGGTCCCCACTTTTGTTTCTGGTTTTCTTGAGTCCCCTCTTTTCTGAGTCCATCTAACTAAAAGTTTGTCAATGTTGTTGATCTTTTTGAAGAACCAACTTTCATTGATTTTTTTCCCTCTATTTTTCTACTCTCTAATCTTTATTATTTCCTTCCTCCTGCTAGCTTTGGGTATAGTTTGTTTTTCCTGATTCCTTAAGGTGGACTTTTAGCTTACTGATTTCAGACCTTTCTTTTCTTACAGTCGGTATTTGCAATGATAACTTTCCCTCCGACACCGCCTTTCTGCGTCCCTTAAGTTTCAGTATGTTAAGCTTTCTGAGTTCCCTGTGATTTCTTCTTTGATCCATTGGTTGTTCAAAAGTGTATTGTTTAATTTTGACAACTCTGAATTTTCCAGTTCTTTTCTTTTTAATTGCTTGATTCCATTATTGTTGTCAGAGAAGATCCTTTTTTTGATATCTACCTTTTAAAATATATTGAGATGTAATTTGTAAGCTGACATACGGTCTGTCCTGGAAAATGTCCCATGTACACGCTCTGGGTCTGTTTGGTTTATTGTGGATTTTGTCCTCCATTTCCTTATCTTCTGTCTGGTTGTTCTATGCACTTGTGAATGGGGTGTTGACATCTCCCTTCAAGTGTTATTGTAAAAGTGTTTTTCCCTTCAGTTCTGTCAATTTTTGTTTCATATATTTTGATGGTGTGTCGTTAGGTATGTAAATGTTCATATTAATAGAAGGCTCCATACACCAAGAAAATACAACTATATAGTATCTTTCTCTTTGTAACCCTCTTCAATTTAAAGTCTATTTTGCCTGACAGTCATACAGCAACCCTGCTCTCTAGATTACTATTTGCACAGGACATCGTTTCCCATGCACGTTTTTCACTTTTTCTTTTTTTAATTAAATTTATTGGGGTGACAATTGTTAGTAAAATTACATAGATTTCAGGTGTACAATTCTGTATTACATCATCTATAAATCCCATTGAGTGTTCATCACCCAGAGTCAGTTCTCCTTCCATCACCATATATTTGATCCCCCTTACCTTCATCTCCCACCCCCACCCCCCTTACCCTCTGGTAACCACTAAACTATTGTCTGTGTCTATGAGTTCCTGTTTCTCATTTGTTTGTCTTGTTCTTTTGTTGTTTTTGGTTTATATACCACATATCAGTGAAATCACATGGTTCTCTGCTTTTTCTGGCTGACTTATTTCGCTCAGCATTAGACACTCAAGATCCATCCATGTTGTCACAAATGTTCCTACATCATCTTTTCTTACCGCCGAATAGTATTCCATTGTGTATATATACCACAACTTCTTTATCCATTCATCTATCGAAGGACATTTTGGTTGTTTCCATGTCTTGGCCACCGTAAACAAAGCTGCAATGAACATTGGAGCACACGTGTCTTTATCTCTAAATGTTTTCAGATTTTTTGGGTAGATACCCAGGAGAGGGATTGCTGGGTCATATGGCAATTCTATTCATAATTTTTTGGGGAACCTCCACACCGCCTTCCATAACGGCAGCACCAGTCTGCATTCCCACCAACAGTGTGTGAGGGTTCCTTTTTCTCCACAACCTCTCCAACACTTGTTACTATTTGTCTTGTTGATGATAGCCATTCTGACTGGGGTGAGGTGATATCTCATTGTGGTTTTGATTTGCATTTCTCTGATGATTAGTGATGTTGAGCATTTTTTCATATGTCTATTTGCCATTTGTATGTCCTCTTTGGAGAAATGTCTCTTCAAGTCCTCTGCCCATTTTTTAATTGGGTTGTTTGTTTTTTTGTTGTTGAGTTGCATGAGTTCCTTGTATATTCTGGATGTTAGCCCCTTATCGGAGGCACTGTTTGCAAAAATCTTCTCCCATTCAGTTGGTGGCCTCTTTATTTTGTCAATGGTTTCTTTTGCTGTGCAGAAGCTTTTAAGTTTCATATAGTCCCATTTGTTTATTTTAGCTTTTACTTCCATTGCCTTTGGAGTCAAGTTCATAAAATGCTCTTTGAACCCAAGGTCCATAAGTTTAGTACCTATGTTTTCTTCTATGCAGTTTATTGTGTCAGGTCTTATGCTTAAGTCTTTGATCCATTTTGAATTAACTTTGGTACATGGTGACAAATAGCAGTCCAGTTTCATTCTTTTGCACGTGGCTATCCAATTCTCCCAGCACCATTTATTGAAGAGGCTGTCTTTGCTCCATTGTATGTTTTTAGCTTCTTTGTCAAAAATTATCTGTCCATATTTATGTGGTTTTATTTCTGGGTTCTCAATTCTATTCCATTGGTCTATGTGTCTGTTTTTCTGCCAATACCATGCTGTTTTGATTATTGTAGCCCTGTAGTACAAGCCAAAGTCAGGAAGTGTGATACCTCCATTATTGTTCTTTTTTCTTGAGATTGCTTTAGCTATTCGGGGTCTTTTGTGGTTCCAAACAAATCTGATGATTTTTTGTTCTATTTCTTTAAAATATGCCATTGGGATTTTGATGGGGATTGCATTGAATCTGTATATTGCTTTGGGTAATATGGCCATTTTAACTATGTTGATTCTTCCAATCCATGAGCACGGAATGTCTTTCCATTTCTTTATGTCTTCTTCAATTTCTTTCAAAAATGTCTTATAGTTTTCAGCATATAGGTCTTTCACATCCTTGGTTAAGTTTATTCCTAGGTATTTTATTCTTTTTGCTGCAATTGCAAAAGGAATTGTTTTTTGTATTTCTTTTTCTGAGATTTCATTGTTAGTATATAGGAAGGCAATGGACTTTTGTGCGTTGATTTTGTAGCCAGCAACTTTACTGTATTCGTTGATTGTTTCTAATAGCTTTTTGGTGGAGTCTTTAGGGTTTTCTATATATAGCATCATGTCATCTGCAAAGAGTGATAATTTAACTTCTTCATTCCCAATTTGATGCCTTTTATTTCTTTCTCTTGCCTGATTGCTCTGGCAAGGACTTCCAACACTATGTTGAAAAGCAGAGGTGATAGGGGACATCCCTGTCGTGTTCCTGAACGTAGAGCAAAGGGCTTCAGTTTTTCTCCATTAATTATGAGATTAGCAGAGGGCTTGTCATATATGGCCTTTATTATGTTAAGGTATTTTCCTTCTATACCCATTTTATTAAGTGTTTTAATCATAAATGGATGTTGTATCTTGTCAAATGCTTTTTCTGCATCAATTGATATAATCATATGATTTTTGTCCTTTATTTTGTTTATGTGATGTATCACATTGATGGTATTGCGTATGTTGAACCATCCTTGTGCCCCGGGATGAACCCCACTTGGTCGTGATGAATAATCTTTTTAATGCATTGTTGTATTCGATTTGCTAGAATTTTATTTAGGATTTTTGCATCGGTATTCATTAGAGATATTGGTCTGTAGTTTTCTTTTTTGTGCTGTCCTTACCAGGTTTTGGTATCAGGGTAATGTTGGCCTCATAAAATGAGTTAGGGAGTACTGTCTCTTCTTCAATTTTTGGAAGAGTTTGTGCAGAATTGGTATTAGATCCTCTTTGAAGGTTTGGTAGAATTCACTAGTGAAGCCATCTGGTCCCGGACTTTTGCTTTTGGGAAGGTTTTGGATGACTGATTCAATTTCACATTGGTGATCGGTCTGTTTAGATTTTCCAGTTCTTCATGGTTCAGCCTTGAAGGCTATATGTTTCTAAGAACTTGTCCATTTCTTCTAGGTTGTTGAATTTGGTGGCATATAGTCCTTCATAGTATTCTTGGATGATCCTTTGTATTTCTGTGGTGTCCGTGATAACTTCCCTTTTACGCTTTCTGATTTTGTTAATCAGTGTCTTCTCTTTTATCTTAGTAAGTCTAGCCAAGGGTTTGTCAATTTTGTTAATCTTTTCAAAGAACCAGCTCTTTGTCACATTAATTTTTTCTATTGTCTTTTTGTTCTCTATTTCATTTAGTTCTGCTCTAATTTTTGTTATTTCCTTTCTTCTGCTGACCTTGGGTTTTACTTGTTCTTCTTTTTCTAGTTCTTTAAGGTGTAACATGAGGTTATTTATTTGGGAGTTTTCTTGTTTCTTGAGATAGGCCTGTAATGAGATAAATTTCCCTCTTAAAACTGCTTTCGCTGCATCCCAAAAATTTTGGTAGGATGTATTTTCATTGTCATTTGTTTCTATGTATCTTTTGATCTCTCCTCTAATTTCTTCTTTGACCCAGTCCTTCTTTAAAAGTATGTTGTTTAGTCTCCATGTATTTGTGTTTTTCCCCCGCTTTCTTTTTGCAGTTGATATCCAATTTCAAAGCCTTGTGATCAGAGAATATGCTTGGTATGATTTCAATCTTCTTAAATTTGTTGAGACTGATTTTATGTCCCAATATATGGTCTATCCTTGAGAATGTTCCATGTACACTAGAAAAGAATGTATAGTCTGATGTTTTAGGATGAAGTGCTCTATAAATGTCAATTATGTCCATTTCATCTAATGTGTCATTTAGGGCTACTATTTCGTTATTTATTTTCTGTTTGGATGATCTATCCATAGCTGTCAATGATGTATTTAAGTCCCCTAGTATAATTGTGTTTTGGTCAATTTCTCCCTTTAGTTCTGTTAGTAGTTGCTTGGTGTATTTCGGTGCTCCGTGATTGGGGGCATAAATATTGATGACTGTTATGTCTTCTTGTTGTACAGTCCCCTTCACCATTATGAAATGTCCATCTTTGTCTCTTGTTATCTTTTTCACCTTGAAGTCTGTTTCATCTGATATCATTATGGCTACACCTGATTTTCTCTGGGTACCATTTGCTTGGAGTGTCAATTTCCACCCTTTCACTTTGAGTCTATGCTTGTCCTTGTAGCTGAGATGTGTCTCTTGGAAACAACACATGGTTGGTTTAATTTTTTGATCCAATCTGCCACTCTGTGCCTTTTTATTGATGAGTTCAGTCCATGTACATTAGGGTGATTATTGATATGTGAGGATATCCTGTCATTCTATCTTTAGTGTTCTGGTAAGGCTGTGTCTCCATTGTTTCTTTGCCTTTTTGTTGTTGTCTACTATTTCTGTGTGGTGGTAGTCTATGATGTTTCCCTCTGTTTCTTCTTTTATTTCAGTATATATTTCAGTTCTGGATTTGTTTTGAGTGATTTCCCTTAAGTTTATGTAAAAGAAAGTTTGATATTTAGAGTATTCCATTTTCTTCAGCACGCTTACGTTCTCCATTTCCGTATTCCGGTCAGGCCTTTAGTCTCCCCTTTTTTATGTTTTGGTTACCACAAATTGCCCCTGTTGATGGTGGTCGAATAGTCTCCTTTAGTATTTCTTGTAGTGCAGGTTGTGTATTAGAAAATTCCCTCAGCTTCTGTATGTCTGGAAAGGTTTTTATTCCTCTTTCATATCTAAAGTATATCTTTGCTGGATATATTATTCTTGGCTCATGATTTCTCTCTTTCAATAGTTTGAATATTTGGTTCCACTCCCTCCTGGCTTTTAGAGTTTCTGCTGAAAAATCTGATGATAATCTAATGGGCTTTCCTTTGTAAGTTACCGTCTTCTTTTCCCTGGCTGCCTTGAGGATTCTTTCTTTGTCGTTGATTTTAGACAGCTTCAATACAATGTGCCTTGGAGAAGGCCTGTTGGGATTGAGGTAACTAGGTGTTCTATTTGCTTCTTGGATTCGAGGGTCCAGTTCTGTCCACAAATTTGGGAAGTTCTCATCGACAATTTGTTTGAATATATTCTCTGTTCCCTTCTCTTTCTTCTCCTTCTGGTATGCCCATTATTCTTATATTGCTCTTTCTGATGGAGTCAGAAAGTTCTTGTAGAGTTCTTTCATTTCTTTTAAGTCTCAAGTCTCTTTCTTCTTCCATCTGTGTCATTTCCAGGTTTCTATCTTCGATGTCACTGATTCTTTCCTCCATCTGGTCAACTCTACTACCTAAGCTGGTTATTTCATTCTTAATTTCTTCTATTGAGTTCTTAATCTCCAGAAATTCTATTTGGTTCTTTTTTAAAATTTCAATCTCTTTCGTAAAATGCTCATGCTGTTCTTTGATTGTGTTTCTGAGTTCATTTAACTGCCTATCTGTGTTTTCTTGTATCTCATTGAGTTTTTTCAGAACTGCAATCTTGAATTCTCTGTCATTTAAGTCACATATTTCTGTATCTTTAAGTGCCTTTTCTGGAGATTTTTCACTTTCTTTCTGAGCTATCTTGTTGCCTTGGTTATTCATTTTGATTACTGGTTTACTATTTCTCTTCCTAGACATCTACAGGAGTGACTTCTGCAACTGGTTGATAGAAAGCGGCCTTTCTTTTGTTTTCCAGTACTTGTTGGTAGAATGTTTTATTATTTCTCCAACTGCAGCTTATTTTTCTTCTCCCACACGGTAGTGCTATGTTTTCTCTGCACTATTCCATCTTCTCACACAATGGGGGGATTCCCTGGGAGACGGGCTTCTCCTCTGTTAATAGTTCATCTAAGTCACAGGGCGCAATGTCCCCGTGGGTATGCGGAGAGCTTTTGATGTTCCAAAGCTCTTCCAGCTCCTGATTCAGAGCCCGTATATTTCAGCAGTTCTTTTTACTCCTGAAGGGATCCGCCCAGATAGGTGGGGTCAGGGGCGGGGTGAGTTGTGAGAGGTGGCCCAGAGCAATGGCGGCGACCACCACCACAGCTGGTCCTGCTTCCTCAGCTCCCTCCCCTTTGCCGGAACTAGTTGGGCTGTGAATTTGTGTCTGCGGCCCACAGTTCTCAAAACAGCAAATTTTCTGTTGTTTTGATCTGACACTGCTACTGTTTCGCTTCTAGCACCGGGCAGGTGGGGGCAGGGCGAGCTCTGGGAGGGGAGGGAGGAGGCAGCTGGTCTCAGTGCCTAAGGCTCCGTTCTCTGCTCGGCAGTGCAGGCTTAAACCACCGTTTTCAGCCTTCTTCCCTCAGTCCTTTCTCCGAGGTCTCTGCCGTGAGCGTTGGGTTCAGCCGTGTTATATGCTGTCCCCTCTGCCCTGTGGGCCATAAGCGGAGCCCTAGCAGTCCGAGCTCTTCCCTCTCCCGCAGCTGCGGTAGTTCCGGGAAGCAGCGAGCTCGGAGCACTGAGCTGGGTCTGCGTCCTGTGCCTGCGGGGCTCCGTCTCCGCGCACTTCTCCCTTTCCCCTCCCTCCACTCGCGCAAATCTCCCACCTGTAGGTGATTTCGGTAGTGGGCCTCTTCGTCTTGCCTGTCTGCTGTGCAGGGAGTCCTTTGTGCAGTTTTTGTTCCTTTCGTTGTAAATTCCAGGGGAGTTTTACAGAGGCCATTGTTCCGGAAGTCTCCCGCTTTTCAGTTTCAAACTGTTTGTGTGTTACTCCAGTGAGTATCCAACAGACAGCACGTATTAGGACCATGTGTTTTTTAGCCATTCTGCCAGTCTCTTTTTGACTAGAGAGTTTAATCCGTGTAACTATTGCATTGTTTTGTGCACCCGAAACTAATCTAAAAAATGTGGAAAATAAAGTGTTAAGAGGGCAGTTTGTGTTCTATACACCCCATATCTTTTCGTCCCTCATTTCCTGAATATCTGTCTATTGTGTTCAATAGATTTTTTTGTGTGTGAATTGTTTATTTTCTTTGTGTATATTCTATAGCTCTTTTCTTTGCAGTGACCATGGGGACTATATTTAAGCACCTAAAGTAGCTTAACTTCAACAACATACAAAACTTGGCTCCTTGCAGCTGTCCCCACCTGTTTCAACTGTTGTCACAAAATTACATCTCTGCACACTGTGTGCCCAGAAACGTAAATTAAAAATTCTTTTAAATGCATTACTCTTCTAAAATATATAGAAAACAAGATTTGGAGTTTTGGAGTTTACAAATGAAATGTACAATAGGATTGACTAGCTTTTATACTAACAACTTTTTAAAAAATCTGTTCAATCTCTTCAATTGTGTAGAAAACAAAAGGTACAGTTAAAAGGCATTGTGACAATAGCACTAGCTTTTACACGTGTCCAGGATGAACCTTCACTGAGCTGTTTGGAACTGCCTCAGCTTCTCTTTATCTGGGAATTTAAAATTTTTTCACTTTTGAAGGACAGTTTTGCTGAATATAGCATTCTCTGTTAACAGTTTTTTTCTTTTAGCACTTTGATATATCACCTACTGGCCTCCAGAGTTTCTGATGAGAACTCTGACGATACAGTGATGATCCTTTGCTTGATTCTCCCTTACTGCTTTCATGATTCTAGTAACATTTGCTTTGGAAAGTATGGTTATAAGTGTCCTGATGTGGGTCTCTTGGAGCTCATTGTGCTTCCTGGATATTTCTATTCAGACCTTTCATCAGATTGGGAACTTTTCAGCCCTTATTTCTTCAAATATTCTTTATGCCCTTTTCTCTCTCTCTCCTTGTGGAAATCCAAACATGTGTATTGTGCTGTCCCTCAAGTCCCTTAGGCTCTGCCCACTTCTCATCAATCTTTTCTTTTCCTCATACTTGTTAATTTGCATTGTACCTCCTCAAAGCTGCCTGAACTCCCTCTAGTGATTTTCACTTCGGTTACTGGACTGTTCAGTACCAGATTTTCCTTTTGGTTTCCTTGTATTGATATTTCCATTTTGTTCAGACATCATTTTCTTGACTTTCTCCACATCTTCCTTTACCATATTTCCCCAAAAATAAGACCTGGCCGGATCATCAGCTCTAATGCATCTTTTAGAGCAAAAAAAGACCCCATATCATATCATATCATATCATATCATATAGCATATAGCATATAGCATATATCATATCATATCATATCATATCATATTCCCGGTCTTATATAAGACCCAATCTTATATTAAAATAAGACCGGGTCTTATTTTTGTTCCAAAAGACGCATTAGAGCTGATTGTCTGGATAGGTCTTATTTTGGGGGAAACAAAGTTCTTTGAGCATTTTTATTAGTTGTTTTATAGTCTTTGTCAAATATAACTGCCATTAGGGTGTTTGGAGGTCATGTGTTTCTATTTCTTTGTAACTTCATGATTCATGGTTGAACACTGGACATCTGAATCTAATAATATGGTAACTCTGGAACACTGTTTCTCCCCCTTCTCAGGGTTGTTTGATGGCTGTGCCAAGAATCAGCCTGAAGTGTAAACTAAGTGTCTTCTTGGCCTTTCCTGGGGCACATTCACTGATGTTCCTGTATATGCCGTTGGTTTTGAGTGTCCTAGTCTTTAATGTCTGGTTCCTGGGAGGGGTTGTTAAAGGACATTGGCCCTTTAACTGTCCTGTAAGTCACTTCAGCTGGAGAGGAGAGGGCTTGTGACAGTGGGGAGAGATACAACAGCGGCTGTCCCCTTGCTGCCCCCTTGACCCGAAGCAGCAGTCAGCACGCCGCTCTGCACTCTGGCGGGCGGGGGCCTTTTGTTCAGCCTGGCTCCCACAGGCACAGCTGCCCGCCGTGGGGCCGGGATGTGCTAAGAGAGGAGACTGACCCAAATCAACAACATCCTGTCCACACCTCCCCTGGAAGCCTTCAGCACACCCAAGTTGCCAGTTACTTCACACGGGTTGTGGTCAGGGCAGGACAGATTCCTGGTGTCTTCCATTGTGTTTCCAGAAGCCACTCAAGACCTTCTTAAGGAAGTAGAAATTACTTAGTCTGTGTGCTGCTGAGAATGACCCAGCACAGATGGAGGAGGCTGTCCAGCTAAGCGTGGCCACATCCCTCAGCCTCTGTCCGCTGTTGTTGGGCTCGTGCGTCAGCCACACTCTGTGTTCTCGCAGTGTTCGTTCCAGGACGAGCCGGGAGGAGCTGTAAAAGCGCTTCCCGAGTGTGCCATCGTAGCTGGCTGCTGTGCACTCAGGCCCTGTCTAACCCGGCCCGGTCTCTCGCCCACAGTGCTACAACTGTGAGGAGGAGGCCATGTACCACTGCTGCTGGAATACGTCCTACTGCTCCATCAAGTGCCAGCAGGAGCACTGGCACGCCGAGCACAAGCGCACCTGTCGCCGGAAAAGATGAAGGCGGGTTCCCGCTGGGAAGCGCCGCAGCCACTCCTCAGACACGACGGTTTTTGTTTCCAAGAAGCCAAAATTGTTTAGAATTTGCTTCCCATTTTGCACCAGCCTTTAAACACTTTTCGTGAAGAAATTTTGCACAGTAGTTTGAATCTTTTGTTAATGTCCCTCTGGAATTTTCAGGGGGTAAAAGTACCATCAGTGGAGGGTATTATTTTAAATGAAATTTAATTGAGAATTTGTTGCATTTACAGCAAATTTTAAAACATTTTTAGGTTTTACAGAGATTTTAACCTTTAAACAACAAACAGATCTTTAAAAAATAACAGGTGAATACAAGTGAGTTTAACAAATAAACATTTAAAATGGATCTGAATGTAAGAACTACAGAACTGTTTCAGAAAAAAAAACAAAACATACTACCTTGATGTGAAATTTATTTCTTAACCTTGTTGAGCTGGTTTTGTTCAACTTAATTTACCGTTTAAAGGCATTACCTATTGGTTATGCCAGTGGGTATGAGATTGAATTTAGGGAACAGGGTTGACACAGCAGGTGCTGGTCCTGCGTATTTTTTCTTAAATATTTCCCAGTTGTGTTTTTCATTATTTCTTTTCAATATATAACTTTTATAACAAATTATTAGCTTTGATCTTGTAGTTTAAAATTGCAGGGAACTGGGGTAATCTTTTACTGAGCTGGATCTTAGAGAAAATGAATATTTAAATTTTAAAGTTTGCACATTTCATCTTTGTCCTAACATGAGTGCTTGTAACAAAATAAGAAAAATAAGCCAAAAACTACCTTAATCCATACATGAAATTATAGATGAGGCGTACAAATTTGTTTAATGCTTCCCGTCCCTCCCCAAATATCATCTGATTGCCTATTATCTGGTGTCACCTCGTATATTGTGAGTTAATTAATGCTAAAAGGAAAGAAAGCACTTAAGTTTCACAGAAGCCGTTATGTTTGTAGTAATGGATCATTGCCTACTAATGAGCTCCATCACTGTACACAGAATGAAGAATAATGCATGTTAATTTTCTTGTATTAAAGATGCCGTGATTTGTAAAAAGTCTGTATTTTGCGGAATGTCTGGATTAAGAAGCATTACCAATAGGAATGGATCGATAGTTGAATAATGATTTTTTTATACATAGATATATAAAATACAACCAGGAAAACTTAAATTACTTTTTTTTAAGAAAAATCTCACAATTATGTTTTTTCAAAGACTGATCTTAGACCAAGTCAAATTCCCATTTATCGTTTAGTTATTTTTTAAGGTTAGAGAAATAATTTGTAAATATTTATTTAGACCTTTGATATTTATTAAAGCAATTACACACAATGGAAGTGAAAGAATCAGGAGAAAAACCTTTTAAAAAGTTTTCTCCAGGTTTGTCAGGGTCACTCTAAAGATAAAAATGTAACTAAGTCTTCTGTGACATAATCACCCATCAGTCCTGGTGCTGTTGCAGGTGCTGGTGACACAAGTTAATCGACAAGCTGCTGCCAGTGGTGCCCATGGCTTGTAAGCACGGGCGCAGCCGTCTCAGCGCCGCATCTACAGGACATACTGACTTGGCATCCCCGTCCCTCCTGGTCACTGTCAGGCCGCAGTTCTGCCACCATGCCATGTGGCCCCGTGGAGACATCGCCACCAAGACACTTACCTTCTCTGATCGTTTTTCAAGTTTTAAAACTTCGATCCACCCCTATGAGAGCAAGTTATTGTGGAAATACTTTCGGTGTAAAACCATTCCAGAGTGTGTACTATTTACTGATAGCTGCATGAACGTAAGACTCGTGTTACTTTGGCTTTTTTGTCTCCGTTGACACGGTTGCACATTTCCAAGTTACTACAGCGTGAAAACTGTGTGTTTAAAAAAAACAAAAAACAAAATTAAAAAAAGATTGTGGCCTGGTTTTGTAAAAGTTTTAGGTAAAATTACAATTGATTGTTTTAGGAATCATGATTAAAAATTTTCTGCAAATCATAAAGCTATATCGAGATGTTGAGCTTAGCCACTCTGCACATTGTAAGTACTCATTGTGGCTGTCCAGTTCTACGATGCATTCTGGCATTTTGTAAGCTGCTCTGACTAGCAATATATAGATTCATTTAATGTGTTAACATTGGTAATAAATGTATTTAAAAAAACTGGCCTCACTACATTGTTGATTCACGCTGTTCCCCCGCACCAAACCAGACAGCCCAGATCACATGGTCATCATCCCTGACAGGTGGTCCACTGAGGATAAATTTCATGTAAAGATTGTGAAAAATCATTCATTCACTAAACATTTAACTTGAAATTTGCCCGCTTTCAAAGACTCAAAGTACTTTCACCACTTCTCAAAAAATTCAGGTTTGTTTGACCACAAAGCCTGTTTTCCTAACTCCTATACTAGGCTGAACATACAGATAGAAAATTATTCAAAAAAACATTTTTATCCATATTAATCAATTTCAATATATCAAGAATCAAACCCAGCGGTCCTAAATCCTTCTGGGGATCTCTCCCTGTTACTCACTTTTCCAACCAGGTCATGTGAAGCCGCCCCAGGCCAGGCAGCATCTCTCACCTTCAACATGTAACCCAGTGGTCCCCAGACGTCTGCCATCAGCACCACACAGAGCCGCCCCACCCCACACTGGATAGCTAAGAAGCTGTCATGTTGCTGTTAGGACCATCCTTTCATAAGCACTGCTTTCCTCATGAAAATCAAAAGAGCGAGTGGGCCATTTCATGAAAGATGCACATGTGTACACAGGTTAGTATTTCACAGATGCCTAGTGCTCATCCCCACCCCCAGCAGGACTCAAGTCCCTCCGGTTAAGAATCCCTGACCAGCGGGATTGGGCGGGGAGACAGATGGAGCCCCGTTCCTGGGACCGAGGTCAGAGCCTCAGGTCCGTGTGCACAGATCAGCTGGGGGTCTAGTTCAGTTGTAGCGTCTGGCTTAGTAGGTCTGGGGCGGGTGGGGCTGATGATGCTCCGTGTCTCATACGCCTCCACGTGACGTGATTATGCCAGCCAGGGGTTCACACTGAGGGGCAAGGTGTTCAAGGGGATGTAAGTTCACAAAAGAATTTAAAATTTTCAAATAGCATATTAAAGCAAAAGGGTGAAATTAATTTTAATATAGCTTAATAGAGCCAAAACATTTCAATATTTAATATAATGAATGAAATATTTTACATTCTTGTTTTGCAATAATCCAAACTCCAGTGTGTCACGTGTTCAGCATACCTGCCCTTGGAAGAGCCAGATGTATTCACAGGCGGCTGGTGACGACATACCTTGCATAGTGCAGCCGAAAAACTGAGCTTTGTCTTAACTGAGAACGCCTCCCCTGTTGTCAGTACTCAGCGTGTGTGGTGGAGGGCCTGCTTCATCCCAGGAGCTGATAGGAAAAAACAATCCATTGTCAGAATCAGCTGGCTGAGGCTTGTGGTCTGCTTCAATCTGAGATTGGGGAGCTCCGTCACCAGGCAGCGAGGGCGAGTGAAGAGCCCCAGGAAGTTTCCCTGAGGCTCTGGGGCCCCTGGGCTTCCAAACCTCGACCCTGGTCCTGGAGAGAAAGCTGAGATCCAGACCTGTTCGTGCTGTCTTGTCTCCTCTCCTACAGCCGCCTGAGGACGAGGGGGCTTAAGAAAGTCTTGGCATAGATGAGAATTGGAAGCCAGTGTAAACATGAATTCTTTTAACAAACACCTGAGCTCCCACAGCATGTCTTTGATGCTGAGTAGATAATAATGATCAGAACAGACATTTCCTGTCCCCACACAGCTTACATTCTAGTGAGGGCATCAATCAAATACCACATTCTACTTACACACCGGTCAGGCACAACGAAGGAAAATGCAGAGAAAACCTAACAGAGGATGGGAAAGAATTGGGGAAGGCTAAGTGTTACATGTCGGCTGAATCGTGAAAGGTGAGGGAGTTGGCGGGAGCAGAAAGGCATTCCAGAGGACTCACCACTGACGGCTCGCTCCTTCTTGTGCTAAGAACATTACTTTCAAAATTAGGGAAAAAGTTAGTAACATAAAAGGCCTCACCAGAGAGGTCGACAGGGTTAAGGTGGTGGCCTGAGACGAGCTCGGGTTACGGGCAGAGTGACAAAGGAGTGAGGTTAGACAAATCTCCTCTGGAGAAGTTGGTTAGTGACTAGGAGAAGTAAAACGGAAATGAGGCCAAGGGGACACACGGTGACATGGGCATCATGCAATGAGAGGTGTTCCTTTTTGTCCTGTTTTCAGCAATGAACTAGACCTCCACCCACAAGCTTTGGGACCTTCAGGAGTGCTGCCCACCTGTGGCCGGCACCAGGCACACACCGCAACACGGACCAGCAAGCCGCCATCAAGAGAAAATGTGTGCGACACCCACAGACCACAGGACCGCAGAGCCACTTCCCCGGTGGAGAGTCAGAAGAGTGCGCACGGTGCTGACCACCCAAAACACAGAGCAGACAGCTGCGAGTGGGTGCGGGACACCACAGGGCAGCGATCAGGTACACGGGAGATACAGGCAAGGCCACCAAAGGGCCACGAAGGGATGCAGGTCCTGCTGTCCATGCTTGACCGGACATCACCCACCTGGCAGCCCTCTCGGCTAACGGGCACCCCAAAGTCCCCGTGCTACGCCTGCATTGGGCAAGACAGCTGAGAAAAGGGCTGCAGCAGAGGGACAGGCCACAAACGGGCAACAGCGACACCTTCTGGGAAATGGGAGACGTTCCCAGCAGCCCACCCACCCAGTTGTCACAACCAGAGAAAACAAAAGTTTAAGAATTCTGCCCCAAGAGGGAGCGAGAGGGGAGCCACCCGGAGCAGAGAAAACCCCGGCTAATGACAAGATGACAGAACACCCCCATCTGAAGGCAGCCAGCAGATAGAAGGAGCATCCTCAAATGCGAGAGTAGCAAGGCAAAACCACGAGACACGTCATCAAAAGGTAACAGTTCGCCAATGACCAAGCTAAAGTCATGGGCATTTGCAATCCAGTTGATAAAGAATCCAAAATAGACGTTATGAAGAAACTCAACGAGCTACAAGAAAGAAAGACAATCCAATGAAATCATACACACAAAATGCAGGTTCAAAATGAGATATGTACCAAAGGCCAGAAATCATAAAAAATAACCAAGCAGAAACTGGAGCTGAAGACCTCAGTGATAGCTGTGGAAAACGGCATGCAGAGCACATGAGCACACGAAAGGCAAAAGTGGGAAGTTGTGTGTGTGTGGGCGGGGAGGGTGCTTTGAAATAACCCAGTTAGAAAACAAACAAAATGTATAAGAAAGAGTGAAGAAAGCCTATGTGATCGATGGGACTCCATGAAAAGAACAAACAGTGGAATAAATGGAGTTTCAGAAGGAGAAGAGAGGGAGAAAGGAGCGGAAAATTTATTTACAGAAATAATAGCTAAGAACTTCCCAAACCTGGGGAGAGAGTTAGACATCCAAGTTAGTGAAGCTAATAGATCATCCTATTATCTCAACGCAAAAAGACTTTCTGAAAGACACATTATAATGAAAATAGCAACAACAAAAAAAATCAAAGAATCCTAAAATATGCCAGGGAAAAAATTAACCTACAAAGGAACTAGGCTATCAGTGGATTCTCAGCAGAAACCCTATGTGTTGGAAAAGAGTAGAATGACATTCATGTGTTGCAGGAAAAACATTGCCAGCCAAGAGTCTTCTACCTGGCAGTTATTCTTCAGATATGAAGGAGAAATAAACATCTTCCTGGACAAAAGCAGAGGGAGTTGCCCATCTCCTGACCTGCCTCACACGGATGCTGAAAGTAAGTCTTCAAGCTGAAATGAAAAGACAACATACAATGATACAATGAACTGGAACAGTCAGCGTCAGAAAACTCTAATTCTGCAATAGAATGGTGTGTTAACCACTTACCTACAGTATAAAGGTCAAGGAAAAGAGCATTAAAAATAATAGCTACTATAAGTTGTTACCGAATACACAACATGAAAGAGGTAAATAATGACGCTAAATTTTAAACGGGGGAATAAAAAAGTGAAGCTTTTGTAGATTATCAAAATCCAGATGCTAATAGCTGAACATGAAGCATTTTATTTATGAGATGTGATATGTAGGCCTCAAAGAATCATAGCAAAAACTGAGACTAGATGCACAAAGAAAGGGGAGACAGAGAACATGGCCACAGAAAATCGCAGTTACAAAGGTAGGCAGAAACGGGGAATACAAAGCCAGCAGAAAACAGTAAGATGGCATTAGTAGTAAGTCCTTACACATCAATAATAACTCTAAATGTAAATGAATTCACCAATCAAAAGAGAAGGGTGACTGGATAGATAAAAACAAGCTCCACGCACAGTCTGCCAACAAGAGACCCACTTTAGCTACAAAGACAACACAGGCTCCGAATAAAGGGATGGAAAAGATAACTCGTGCGCGTGGAGACAAAGGCCAGTAGGGACAGAACTCAGGTCTGAACTGCAGCTCAACTGAAGAGTGCACGTTGTTCAAGATCAGGTCCGTGGTTGGGAGCCCAGGTATGGGAGGGCGGACAGCAGTCACACCCAAGGTCAACTGCGTCAGATCACACAAGCTAGACTTGAAGCCAAAAATGGTAACACAAACAAAGACGGTCAATATATAATAAATGGGCTGATTCATTAAGATAAAACAATTGTAAATACGAGGTCTGACAATCAGGTTTGCGAGCTCATCCTAGAAAAAGTGCTACATACCCCATTGCTGAATATCACTATGGTCACCTTCAAAGGACTCCCCTTGGGAAGCTATGCACTGACGCCAGGGCCTAGTCCACCCTTCAAAGCAATTTTGGAACTCTTTTTCTGGAATGGCCATCAGAGCTGTCATCGTATTACCCTTGATGTCCTGAATGTCATCAAAATGTCTTCCTTTCAATATTTCCTTTATCTTTGGGTAAAGAAAGAAGTCATTGGGGACCAGATCAGGTGAGCAGGGAGGGTGTTCCAATACAGTTATTTGTTTCCTGGCTAAAACCTCCCTCACAGACAGTGCCTTGTGAGCTGGTGCATTGTCGTGATGCAAGAGCCATGGATTGTTGGTAAAAAGTTCAGGTCATTTTCCTCTTTTTCACGCAGGCTTTTCAGCACTTCCAAACAGTAGAGTTGGTTAACTGTCCAGTTGGTACAAATTCATAATGATATAAAAAATGATATAGCCTCTGATATAAAAAAAAAAAATGTTTAGCAAGATCATTGGGCAGCAAGTTCGTGAACGTAATTGTCAGACCTCGTACATATGCACCCAACATCAGAGGACCTAAATATATTAAGAAAATAGTGACAGATAAAGGGAAAAACAGAATACAATAATAGTAGGGGATTCATACCCCACTTTTAGCAACTGATCAATCACTCAGAAAAACAGCCAGGAAACAGAAACACTGGACTTGAAACACACATTAGACCAATGGACTGAGCAGACATTTACAGACTTTGCATCCAACAGAAGCAGAACATACGTTCTTCTCAAGTGCACAAACGTTCTCCAGGATATGTCACATGGCAGACAGGACACAAACAAGTCTTAGCAAATTTAAGAAGACTGAAATCACATCAAGTATGATCTTTTCTGACCACAATGGTATGAAACTAGAAATCAAAAAGAAGAAAGCTGAAAAGTACATAAATACGTGGAAGTTAAACAATACATGTTGGAATAACCAAGAGGTCAAAGAAGAAATAAAATTAGAGAATATCTTGAAACAAAGGAAAATGGAAACAAAACAGCCAAAACCTATGGGCTGATAGAAAAGCAGTTCTGAAAAGGATGTTTATACCAATAAATGCACCTATTGAGAAAACATCTCAAATAAACAACCTAACTGTGCACCTCAAGGAACTTTCTGAAAAAGAAGAAATGAAGTGCAAGGTTAGCAGAAGGAAGGATATAATAAATACCAGAGAAAAAGTAAATGAAATAGAGACTAAAAAAAAAAAAAAAAATCAGTGAAACTCAGAGCTGGTTTTATTAAAAGATAAAATAGACCAGCCTTTAGCTAGACGCACCAGGAAAAGGACTCAAACTAGAAATGAAAGAGAAGCCATTACAGCTGAGACAAATACAGACAATCCAAGAGATGTCCATCCATGAGCAATTATATGCCAAGCTGGACAACCTGAAATAAATGGAGAAATTTGTACAAATATACAACCTTCTAAGATGGAATCAGGAAGAAGCAGAAAATCTGAACAGAACAATACTGCATAAGGATTTGAATCAGTAACAAAAATCACCCAACACAGAAACCCCAGGACCAGACCGCTTTACTGGTGAGTGCTACCAAACATTTAAAGAAGCGTTAACACCAATCCTTCCCAAACTTTTCCCAAAATGGAAGAGGAGAGGAAACAGTTCCTAACTCATGTGACCCAGCAACCCCACTCCGGGGCACACACCCCAAAGGACTGACAGCAGCAGCGTCTCGAAGAGAGATCTGAATACCCATGTTCACAGCAGCACTAGTCACAGTAGCTAATACGTGGGAGTGACCCAAGCGTCCACCGACAGATGCCTGGATAACACACGTGGTGTGTACAGGCCATGGAACGTTACCCAGCCTGGGAAAGGAAGAGAATCCTGCACATGCGACAGTAAGGAGGGACCCTGAGGACATTGTGCTGAGTGAAATGAGCCTGTCATGAGAGGACAGACACTTCTGTGAGGTACTTAAGAGTAGAAGAATCGGAGAGACAGAAAGTAGAAGGGTGGGTGCCAGGGGCGGGGGAGGGGAGGCAGTTAGTGTTCAATGGGGACAGAGCTTCAGTTTTATAGGAAGAAAAGTTATGGGGATGGTGATGGTGGCTGCACAATATTATGAATGTGTTTAATACACTGAATTCTATACTTTTAAATGGTTAAGATGGTAAATTTTATGTTATAATATTTTACCACTGGAAAAACACTGGAAAACAAAGTAAAACAAAAAGAACTGAACTTGGAGATTGAAGTTTGGATGGAGGAAGGGGAAGGGGAGTGAAGAGAATAAAACCATAGCATAGGTGGGTCTAGTTTTGGTCCCAGAGAAAAGTGTGTAGAGAAATAAAAGTAACCTCGAGGATTCCACTGTCCTCTCACGCCGGGCTCTGAGGACGGCAGCGTCCCAACTGCTGTGGGCTGAATATGCCCCCCATATTCATATACTGACACACCGCCCCAGGGTGGTGGGGTCAGGAGGTGGGGCCTCAGGAGGGGATGAGGTCATGAGGGCGGAGCCCCCATGATGGGATGAGCGTCCTTATAAGGAGACCCCAGAGAGCCCCTCACCCCTCCCACCCTGTGAGGTCACAGGAGAAGATGCTGCCTGTCCTCACCAGACCCTGAACCTGCCCTGACCCTGGATGTCCTGCCTCCAGATTGTGAGGGATAAGTGTGTGCTTATAATTGTGTGCTTACAAACCTGGAAACAAGCACCTGCACTGGCTGTGCGGTTGGTCCACCTGGAGGCCAAGGTGGCGCTTTCCCCGCGCCAGCCAGGGGACGGGACATGGGGGAGGGGGCGGGAGGCTGGTGCACAGCAGGGAAGGGAACCCTCACACCAGCAGACGCCAGTCACATCAGGGAGTAGGCCCTGGGCTGCAGTAGCTCAAAACCAGAGACCGGGCGACAGGAACATGGTTTAGAGACTAGCAGGCAGAGTGGAGGTCACTCATGGGTCCAAAGGCCCTTCACCTTCATCCACCTTGATCCAGGGGCAGAACACACATGTGTCCCCCGAGATAAACACTCTTGGAGGGGGAGCAGTTAGCTTAGGGCCCAAGAGGCTGCACATGACCTAACGGTTGTCACGCAGGGTGTCATGCGGGGTCTCTGGTCCTGCTCCCCTCATAAGAACACAGGACATGGTGAGGCCAAAAAGGAACACCCACGGAGCCATAGGTAGGGGAGTCATACCACTATATTCTCACTGGCGGCTGGGTTGGAGACACAGAGAGGAGGAGCCACACGATCCGCAATCCACAATCCACCCTTGCTAGCCCCCATTTTTCTGCTAGTGGAGCCACAGCAGTTATATTAGTGGCCAATGGCTCACTGGTTACAGCTGACGGCCATCCAATCACAGCTGATGGTCATTTACTACCTGAGCCAGCACCTTTCCACGTGAGGCCAAGAGTCTGGAAACTGCACTCCTGGCTCTGCCCCCACACTCCACCCCTACAGGGTCTCGCCTCACAATCTATGCCTTCGGTAAACCGTCTGGACCAAGCTTTCCATCGAACTTGGCCTGTTCACTGAGTGGGTCTCAGAAAGTAGGCCAGGTTGGGTTTGTACTGTCAACTGGCAAAAATAACTCTCCAGAAAATCCACCAAAAGAGCAGTTTATTCGGGAAAAGAAAAAAGAAACAAAAACACACACCTCCAACCCAGGGCTCCAAACTGCCGTCCACGTGAAGAACAGCTCTGGTTCCAAGATGGCTATTCTATTTATTATCATCCCTCCCCTGGAAGTCACCACAAAGTTTTAACAGGAAGTCAGGATTAGAGTTAACAGGGGGCCCAGCTCTACCCATAGTCCTCTCAGCTCTATGGGTAAGCATCTTAAGATGCCAGTTCACTTTTATCAGCAAAAAAGAAAGAAATTGTATTTTTTTCTGCTTAAGAAAAAAAGGAATGGCCTCCCACTTATTTCTAGCTCATTTTAAAGAGAATCATAAAGATTAGGAAAGCTGAAACTATAGTTCTTACAATGTTTTAGAAACTCTAGAAACAGAGCCAGGCAGATGTGACCTCACATTTCTGACTGCCTTGCCTCCAGTAGAAACCTGTGATTTGTGTTCCTTTTCTTTCTCCTACTTATCTTCAGGTCAAAGAGTGGAGCTCAGCTTCAAAATAAATCTATTCCTTCCCAAGCACTTTAATTCGGATCTGACAAGGGTCTGCAGAAAGTTGTCCAGAGGCACAAAGAATGGCCTCAGGCACTTCCCAAGGTCCCAAGGCGCCTTCTGGGGATTGACTGCAACAGGTCCCCCAATTGCGTGGGGGGCTCTTCACCCTGGGCCTTGAGCCTGGGCCTGAACAGGAAAACGATAATTAGGAAGAGCTCAAAGACTGGATGAGGGAAGGGGCGAGAAGGTGGGAGACTTGAAGTAAGCCTGGCAGAAGCACTGCTGTTGTTGGCATTTACAAAGACATTGCATTTCAAGGAAGCAGGTACAATGTGTATGGTCACTGCTTTTCATGCCAACTGAGCCTATTGGAAAAGCAACTGTAAGTGCAACGTGCCACCAATGTATCAAGGTGTCTGTATCAGGCCCCTTTTCTGTTGGGAAGTGATCTTTGCCTCAAGTCTGTCTTTGCACCACCATCTCTTGAAACAACCGAAACCAGTGCCAGTTGATCTAAATCTTCAGTGCAGCTCTCGGAATGATAACTGTGTCCCAGCCCTAACTGTCCAAGCTGACACTTTTGTTTTTTTAAACATCCAACTCAGGTCCCACACTGAGCTTTTCTTTGTGAGTTAGTCCTTTCCAACTGGAGCGACCGGATCCTTATGTGCGCAGCAATGGCGTTTAGTCATGACGCGCACACACGCTCTTCGGGTCAGCAGCTGCGGCCACTGGCTTCAGAGTCTGAGGTGCACACCTTCCCCCCGCACCTCTCTTCCCTTGAAATGGTTCTGTTTGAGAGTGCGTGCTGAGAGAGGAGACTGTTATTTAAGTAAATAAGGGTTAGCACAATCAGAATTCAAAGCAGAATTTTTCCCGGTCTAGTAACACGCCTGAGGGAAAGGCCTTCCTAGTGGAAACAAACCACTTGTCAGAATGACTATCGCCAGGCCCTCAGCCATCTGAGACCCCAGGAAGTCTCAGTTAAGAAATGGAAACTCCCAAACTGAACAGGGGTGGGCTAAAAGTGCCGTGTGCTCAAACATGACTCAAGGTGCAGAAATTCAACTCCATAACAATAAAAATTTTAGCAAAAAAGCAAATTAAAAAAATAAGTGACAAAGTGGGAAGAAAACATTTTCAACTCATCACAGATGAAAGGCTGACCTCCTGAATTAACAGCCCGTAACAGCGACGAAAATGTCTTTGAAAGGGTCACGTCAGAGCTGTAGACATGAGCCCCTTACAGATGCAACAGAAACGCAGGCCAAGATTTCACTTAGTTCACAACAAGGAAACACATAAGATGTCGCAACAGGTTCCAAGCAGAATCGCAAGGACACGCATACACAGAAAACAGGAATTCTGCAGCAAACTCACAAATAGGAGTGAAACAGGTGTATTCACAGTACAATAATCAACTGGGCGCATGGGACACAATTTGCATTTATATGGGCAAGAATAATTCGTATCATCATCAGTTTTCTATAATTTACAAAGTGTAAAGTGACTCAAAGACAATAAAAGACAGAGAGAGAACCTGGGTAGAGGAGCTGGATGGCACAGCCAATAAAAACCTTTAACAATATTTCCTGGAAAGCTCAACAACCCAGTAGTCCAAGAGACCGGAACAGTTTGCAGACAGATCAACACCAACGGCCTTCTGAAATAGTCTTGAAATGCTCGGCCTTTCCTATAATGAGACGGATGCTACCAAAATCAACACTTTCTGCTGGTGAGGGTGAGAACACAGGTGACAGACCCTGGCCCTGTCTCCCAGAAACCCGCTCTCTTGTTACATGTCCTCGCCCACATCGGAAGTGGACCAGGCTTTGTCACAACAAAAGCTGGCTATTTACAACACCAAAGACTGGAAAGGCTGCGTGTCCACTGACGGGAAGGGCATTTCTTTAACAGGAAAAGCAGACGCTACCGAGGAGGGCAGGACCCAGCATGTGGAGGGTGCCTATGGGATCAGAAGGGGGGTAGCAGTAACAACAGGTCCAAGGAACACAGAAAAGAGACAACAGAAAGGAGCACAATTATTATTTGCCAGGGGCTCTAGGGAAGGGACAGGGACATGATGAGGGACATGGCTTCACAACGAAAGCCTCTTTATGTAGTTTCCATACTTGGACTATGTGACTAGATTACCTATTTAAAACGACATTTTTTCAGAAGTGGTGATTTGGTTCTCCTAACAGCCCAGGCAGGTAATAGAACCGTCCCTAACTCGAGATCTGCACCCCTCTCTCCTCGTGTGCACTTCCTAGCTTTATCTCCATACCCAGCTTGTTGTCCTTAGTACAGTTGAGCCTCCTGACACCATCCCTACCCCCAGGTTCATGCTTTAAACCCAGAACTCCTCAGAGGTCGTGACATCAAGCCTGAGGCTGGGCTGGGCTGAGCGCTGGCAGGAGGTGGTGATGGGCGGGAGCTGGCTGTAGAAAACACTGCCCGCAGGCCACCCTTTCACATGATGAAACAAAATGTTTAACGTTTTACTACCAAAATATGGACTTGACCTTTAAACAGACCAAATGGAGGCTTTAATCATTCTCGTTATAAAGTGTCAAAGGGCTTCTTCTCAGGTTTCTCCACAGCCCCCTCCCTGTCCCCCAGACCAGGGGTTGCCAGCACACTTTCACTGTTCCATCCGTGACCCTGACATGGCCCTTGTCACACCCTAGCAGCTGGCAGCCACTCTGGATGGTGGCAGCACCTGCCTTAATCAGAGACTGCACAAGCCTGCTGTTCTCGGTTCTCAGACTGGGTCCTTCTGACACTACCTACCCCCCAGAGCACCTGAGTCCTTGGTGGACAAGCTGGTCACCTGCCATCGCCCAGGGGGGAAGACGCAGTACCTGCCTTTGCACTGGCTCAGCAGGCATAGACACAGTCAGTAGTGGCTGCACTGCACCCAGCCCCTTGCGAAGCCGTCCCAAGGGTAAAGGGTGTGGGGGCAGGTCCAGCTCACCTCAGTCGCGGCATCATGTACTCCGTCCCAGCTGTCATCTGCACCGCTGATTCTGAGTGCAGGTTCTGAGGCCGCCCTCCCGAGGTTGAGCTGGAGGGGAGGCTCCAGGCTCCATCAGCCTTGGGGCTCGTGTGCCCTCTGAGGCTTGCAGCATCCCCTTCACCTTACCCCCTGCCTCATCTCAAGCACCCATGGCCATGCAGACCGGGCCCCCTCTGCATGCCATGACGCTCGCTCGCAGCCTTTTCAGGGCCCACTTTGCTATTTCAGGGCCCGAACCTGCTGTTGGCTTGTGGGTAAATGGCCTGTCCGCTGAGCACATTGTTTCCAATTCCTCCCCCTTCTCCTTGTCATCCTTTATCCTCTCTCTGCTATTCCCAGTCATCTGTCACATGGCAGGGACGCTGGTGCCCAACGCGGTGATCAGAATGAACACACCGGCAACAGGCCCAAGGCAACAGCGCTCTCGGGATGCACTGCCACCTTCCATATGATGGGAAAGGCACGTTCTCCACGTTCCCAGAAGCTCCTTCTAGCCACCCGCTGTTACCCACCTCCGGGAGGGCTGTGAGCCCTCGTCACGCGGCCCTTGGTGCCACTGACCTGTGGGGAGCTCCTCGTCAGTGTGTTTCCTGAATGTGCGCTCTGGGCGGAGCAGGCAGCCCTGTCCTCCCACAGGAAGCTGATGGGTGAAGAGATAGTTAATACGATCGACATGTCAGCAAACAGCACGGGGACCGTGTTCCGAGGCATCAGGGAGCGTTATTATGATGAACAGCAATCGACCACAACCAAACTACCAGTGTCCCAGGAAGTCAGCACTGTGCTGGGGACGGAGCCATGCCATACTCACACCCAGACATGCACACACGCGGGCCCAGGGCCGCCTCTCGGTCACCCTCTCTGTACTGGACCCATCACTATCTGCCAGCCACCCACTTCCACCTGCCCAAAGCATCATCCCTGAGTATGGGCTGGTCCTGAACACAAGTTGGGGTGTGGCTACAAGGCCGGCACCCAGGTCGGGCCTGGGGACCTGCAGGCACACTTGAGTTCCACTGAATTCTAAGTGCATAAAACTTCTTTGGATAAGCTTTAGGCTGGAGGTCAGTTAGCCAGCTACTGCTTTCCAAAAGACAAAGCCATATGAATTCTCAGATCTTGGGCAAGAGGTCAAATGAACGAAGAGAATGGTTGGAATAGTCAGCTAGACCTACTTCCTGATATGCAAAGGTTCCCTGCCCACAGGTGGTGGCAAGTGTTTGCTTCCTCTTTGTCCCCAAACTTACCAAAATAATCAGTGCACTTGCAGCAAAATGTGAACAAATATATTTAGATATATATAAAAGAATTTAAAAAAATTTCACAAAACATTTGTTGCCATTGGATTTTTTTAAAGGCAATATATGCCCACATCAAAATTTAAATGGGTTCAAAGTATGATGACCTGGCAAATCACGGAAAGAGGCAGACGTGTCCCACGCCGCTGTAGGAGTCACCCGCCTATGGACTGAAGCTGTCCCACACAGTGTGCCACGGGACCAATGAAGAAACTGCTATTTTCAGAGCAACAAAAATAAAAGCTTTTATTTGTTCATTTGAATATAAAACAGGCGTTATCACAGATGTACAAAGCTTACTGGTGGTTCAACATACAAGAAGGTTGCCGTCCTTTGCACATAAAAACTCTGTGTGAAACCGTGACTGGTTCAGTATAGGAACTTCCCTAAGCAGTCACCACACTATGAAATAACGCTGCTAACATTCAACTGATAAAAGGGACGGTCTCCGGGGTAAAGTGTCAAGCAGGGTTAGATATCTATAATAAACAAGCACCATGAGGAAGCCGCCCTGTTGGGTCAGGTCTGTGTTTCAATGCTCGTGTGTGCCCTCCTTTGTGTGAGCTGATCACGCGCATCTGTCTGACCTCAAAAGCACACACGGGTCACAAGCAAACATTGGTGACATTCCCGCGAACGAGTTATCTACAGAACGATCCTTCTTTATTGCTGAAACGGTGGAAAGTGTCTCCTTGCCTCTTTCTTGTGTGACAAGAGCTTCAACCCCAGCCCCCCACCCTTTGAACCTCAACTCCAACAGCAGAGGTGACAGGATGTCACTGACACCGCCCTCTCTGGCCTGGGGGGCTGACCTGGGGGGGGATGTGAGTGTCATGTTTGGAGTGACACCTGACTTGCTGCTTCCGACCCTGCAATCATGTCGCCTATTCGGAGCCTCACCTGAAACCCTGGAGCCCCCTAAACCCGGCAGGTATGTAAGAACGTGTCTCTTCTGTGTGTGGTGGGTTTGCTGAGCCGGCATGTACAGGGATGTGTATCTGAGGCAAGTAGGGGAAATGGTTATCTGCCGCGATGAAGTCAAACGATATTGTAAAAGCCCAATGATTCATGGAAATGGAAGGGTGCACCCCACATGCAGACAAATTAAAAAAATACACCACTTAAATTTTTCAGAAAACAATTAGCCTTGGATCTCAGAAGTCAAACAAAACTCTTTCAGCAAAGGGCTTAGTGCCGGTGTGTCAGCAAAGGCAGTGCAGTGAGACAGCCTGGTTCTCTGCTCAGCGGCCATCTTGGTCATGCACATGGGGCCCCTGCAGGCTCACACTGGGGCAGTCACAAAACAGATGACGCTTGCAGGGCTGGCACCTGCTCCTGGCGGGACAGACACCGGCTCAGGCAAGGACTGTGCAGATGAGCTCTGGAAATGGGCCCCGTGAGGCTACGGTGGCCGTGACAGATGGGCGTCAGGAATGTGTCATCCACAGGTCACTAATGAAGGCAGCTGTGAGGCTTTCTTGTTCCCGCCAGTGGCTGTGGGGGTCCCTGTGGGCTGGCCCAGGTGACCGTCACCTGTGAGTCTCTTCCCTTAAAGCTGTCCTGGACACTGTCCACTCCACCCAGTGGCCAGCTGAGGGGACTCAACGCAACCGGTTCAGGTGGCTGCAGAATATCATTGCTTTTCATACCGAGGACCAAAAAGGGTGACACTAACCAAAAGGATGAAAAACACTGTGCAGCTAAGGGAGCCGTGTGTGGGCCGCCGGACTCCCTGAGGGGCTCACGCCGTCGTCGTGCCACCCCTGCATGAGGGGTGTGTGCATGTCCACCTCAGACCCCCCACCGCCTTCGAGATGCTCTACAAGAATGTCACTGGCTGGTCTCCGGTTCTGGAAGAAATGCTCACACTGGGCTCCTGGCCGTCTGGTCGCTCCCATCAGCAGAGTGGGCATGAGAGTCTCTTATCTACAGTACAGTGGGGGACGCCATGCAAGTGACAGGTCTGAGTGTTAGACTTTAAATCTCCTTTGTTCATTAGTGAATTTACATTTCATATATATATACTTGTTGTGATACTATCCACGCAAGATGATACAACACTTTTTATATTAGCAAACATTACAAGATTTTAATACTCTTGAATGTTCTTCTCGTTTATACTTCTAGAGAGATCAAAATAAATTAAACGTTTTGTACATAATTACATACGAAGAAGTTAACTTATTTCATCTTTTTAGTTTAGTACAAAGATATCTGCAAGGTAATTGCGGAAATACACCTTATTTATAATTTCTTCTCCTTCTATGCTAACGTCAGAGGCCACGTGCGAGCCTCTGTGTCTTCACATGGTTCTGACGGAAGCTGCTAAGACCTAACTGGAAGGTGCTAGTGGAAGGTTTCGTACCTCGACAGACTTTCCTAGAAGGGTGAGACTGAGCCATGGCTTAGATTAGGAACAGGTCCATGTCATTGTTAAGGTTTCAGGACACATTAAAACAGAGAAAACAATTCTTTGTCACACTACATAAATTGTTTAAAGGAACCCACCTGTAGGGCAGAATATTTTTTAATTGCTATTTTGGCTTAACAAAATACCACATTTACGAAGAAAGCACTTATCCAATAACTAATAAAAAAAGAAAAAGAAAAGAAAGAAAAGTTTCAAAATGGGCTTTTCCACCAAACTGAAGGCAGTGACTCGAGGTCCCCTGAGCGAAGCTCGGTGGCGGTTCACGTTTGCTCCATCGTGCCAACCAGGATCGCTGTGGGAAGTCCCCTGCGCTCTACCCATGACACAGGCTCTGTCCCACGGACGGACGTTGCCCTGGCATCCAAACTTCAGTGATAACGAGGAACGCGCTGGCATCAGGGCCAGCCCGGGCTACATGTTGTAGGCCACGTAGATGGGGTCGAGCTGGTCGGCCAGGAAGCCATCCCGCAGGTGCATGCGCTGCTTCTCGCCCCGGGAGTTGATGGGGATCACGCCCACGTCCACCACCACCACCACACCCACGACCAGGTAGTGCTCCTCCAGCACCACGTTGGTGACCAGGGGAACCAGGTCCAGCGCCTCCTGCTCTGACCCGTCCAGCTCCACCACCACCACCAGCAAGTTTGTCCAGGTGAACACAGCGCTGGAAGAGAGAGAGAAGCGTCAGCACGTGATCTGCCTGAGCCTGGCCGTGCCCTCGGGCACACAGCCCTCTCTGAGCCCATCTCCTCCAGCTCATGAGCGTGCCACACACACCTATCACCAGCCTTTTCCACCTGCCTGCTCTCAGGGTGGCCACTTGTGAGCTCTCTGTGCCTGCGAGGCCCTGTCCCCAGCTGCTGTCACATGGCAGTGGGGGTCAGAGCCCCACCCTGGATCTGTGCACTGCGACCACAGGGTGAGTCTGTGTCCTGCCCTCAAGTGCAGGCCACATGCAGTGTGGCCTGTGGGTCTGAATGGGGCTGGTGCTCCTAGGAGGTCTCTGCCACAGCAGAGGGAGACCTCCTAGGAGCCGCCAGCTGACCCATGGGCCCAGCAATCAACTACATATATGGGGGATACAACCGATTACGGCTAAGTGGCTATACTGCAGTGAAAGCTGACCCATATGGGGGTTATTCTAGACCACGTTGCAGATTCAACCCCACTGTCTCACTAGGATCTTCCCACAGGCGGGTAACCCAGAGTACTTAGTCTGCCTGATTAGCGAAAGCCTAAATCCAGGACTTTACACATTAAAGCAAATTAGCCTTACATGGTGGGCTTTTACCAAGTGGTTGTGTAAGGACCGTAACACTCATTGCCCCTAGTGACAGGGTCAGCTTGGCAGCAGAGGCCAGGAGGGTCCCAGGTGGGGGCGTGGAGGACAAGTTGCCCATATTTGCTTTCCAATGCCAAACACACAGAAGGTTTTGTATCAGCTGAGGCAGGAAGCATTTAGGAAAGTCATATTGTTTTCCGAAATGTGGAAGTGTGTCCATTAGGAAATAATCACATTATTTTTCAGCAGAAATACACATATATGTAAAATGAAAGGGAAATAGTGGGAAATGTGCTCAACAGATTGTCTCCTGGATTTGCATTGTGACCGCCTGTCCCCCAAGAATCCCCATAATATAGTGTGAGACAGTAAAGCAGTGCTCTCTGCATGGTCCGGTGAACCACACTGAGTGGTGACACCACAGGTGACCTGTGTCTTGGCCACTCTGAAAGGACGCGGTCAGGAGTTGGTCACTTCTGTATTGAGCTGGGTTTGCTGGGAAGCTGCAGGCTGGCTGCTCGTGACATTTCCTGTGTGTGCCACAGCTTTCCTAGGGGCCGAACACAGTCACCACAGAGGACAGCCGATGTGAAGGGAAGACCCTGACGGCTGGACTGTGCGACAGTGGGACAGTCATGATACGTGATACGGGTGTCACCCCCTTCTCATTCCGACGGTGACCTGGGGGAGCACCATGGGTGGCTGAAGGCAAGTGGAGGCTGATGGTGATGACGGCAGCTCCCACTGCTGAGGCCCAGCAGGGTGGGACCACCCACTCTTCTGTCCTCCTGGTGCTGTGTGAACCTGGTACAGTGTAGACCTACACCCATCGGGGACCCCACGGCAGGGACCGCAGTGATGTTGTCAGGAACTAGGATCATGGACCCAAGAGGCTGTACCAGGGAGCCGTGGACACGGGCTTTTGAGGCGGAAACAGGAAACACTTGAGGGAGGAGTACCAGCCAGTCTAAATTATTTTCTTAAAAATGCAAAGCAGGAGGCTGTAGTGACCATTTACAGCTACTTAGATGGAAACAGGTAGGCCTTTGCCCAGCTCTGAGTCAGGGCAAGTGGGACATAGTGTCTGAGGTATAGGACCAACATGGGCACAGCCCGTCCTGGCATCTCAGGTGCCTGCCAAGCCCTCTATGCTCAGAGCAACAAATGACAACAAACGCCAGCCTGCAACCAGTTAACAGGAGGTATGAAAACTCAGCCCAATCCAGGGCACCTGGGGCTGCGGGCACCTGTGCTGCCACTGGCTTTATCAGGCCTCTGGCAGCTCAAGGACCAAACGAATGAGCAAACCCGCAGCCAACAAGGCGGGGACACCTCTTTCCTAAATGCCACCTGAGGCCACTGCAGCCCCCTCGCACTGTCCTAGGAACCCAGGCACGGCCAACACAGTTCTGTCACTGTGAGCCAAACCCCAAGACCCCCATCCTTGCTTGCTGCAGTGACTTCACACTTTGGTTTCATTTGGGCAATTCTGCCCTGTCCCCCACACGCGATCAGTGTTGGGACCTGGCCTTTCGCCCCTCTGCGTGCCCACCTCCGTTGGCATCTGTGAGCTCCGTTCTCCGCAGGAAGCCCAAGTAGCCTGTCCGCGCCCATACGGTCTGGGTGTCCCCGAAGCTCAGCCTCGAGCTGAAATGGTCTGACTGCAAGGACTCGTCCCCATAGATGGTGAAGTAGCCGCTGGCGTTGTGGGCACTGTGGACCCATATCTGCAGGGAGGACGCAGGGCGAGTCGGTCAGGGGCCCTCCAGGGACTGCACTGCTACCACGTGCAGTAAATTACACTCAGCGACACAAAGACGGGATGATGTGTGCTTACCCATTTCTGAGCTTACACAGATGCCACAGAAGGCGCCACGGCAAGCCCATGGCCACCATGGGATTCTGGTGAAGCAGGTGATGGAGGGTTTTCAAAATGAATATATCAAGCGGTTAACTTGTACACATTCAAATATGACGGCTGTTTCCCAACCACAATGGAAAAGTGTGCAAGAGCTACTGGCTTGTCCTGGCCCTCACCCCCCACCCTCCTGGCTCATTCTTCTACCTGGCTTGTTTTCCCCTCCCACCCGGTTTGCTCACTCTCAGAAACGTGCTGCAAAAAACACTACACAACAAACTCTAAGAGGGAGAAGCTCTAACATCAGAAAATGGGAAACAAAAGTGCCAGAGTGTGATCACTTGGGGACACGGCAAAGGATGAGGTTGTCCAGAAGTGACGGCTGCATGGGTCACACAGCACATGGAAAGCCTAAGAGGAAACTACTAGGCCAGCAAAGCTCCTGAAACCCTGACACAGCTGCCTGTGAGGCCAGCTGTGCGGTGATGTGGGGGGACCCAGGGTGCTGGGCTGAGCGTCCCCTTGATCTTTACACCAAAACCTTCAGTCCCTGGACACCACAAACACTGTTGTGTGTACACTGCACACAGGACAGTGCCTGGCACAGCGGGCACTCGACTGACACTTGCCCAACACAGGAGGGCACCACTCTGCTCCCTGACAAAGTCCCACAGAGGGACCAACCGGCATGGGCCCCATGTGGCACGCTGCCCTCAGGATCAAGCCAGGGCCACAGCAGGGGGATGCCCAGCAGCAACCCCCAAGGCCCCAGCGCGTTTCTGGGGATGGATTAGAAGGGAGTCCCAAAATAAGATCGGTGTGGAATTTTATCATCTCAGCTCCAACTTCATGTATGAAGTCAGGGGACAAAGAACCTAAGCATAGGAGCTTAGGGCGTGATTCCCCCGTGGCCTCCTGTTTACCACGGACGTGTGTCACTGTGGGCGCCACCCTAGGAAGAGTGGTGCTCGTGTGTTTTCATAAGGCGTCAGCCAGAGAGGCAGGCTGTGTGTGGCCGGAGCCCTTCCGTGGGAGGGAGAGTGGACGCAGGGCAGGGGACACGCACAGCAAGGACGACCCTGCTGGGCCAGTCCCCTCACCTGGGTAGACACCCCTAAGTACACTAAACTGGGTGGATACCCCCAAAGGCCCCGCACCTGGGCAGATACCCACTAAATCCCCTCACCGGCAGATACAACTAAGTCCTGTCACCAGGCAGATACCCACTAAGTCCCCTCACCAGGCAGATACCCACTAAGTCCCCTCACCAGACAGATACCCAGTAAGTCCCCTCACCAGGCAGATACCCACTAAGTCCCCTCACCAGGCAGATACCCACTAAGTCCCCTCACCAGGCAGATACCCACTAAGTCCCCTCACCAGGCAGATACCCACTAAGTCCCCTCACCAGGCAGATACCCACTAAGTCCCCTCACCAGGCAGATACCCACTAAGTCCCCTCACCAGACAGATACCCAGTAAGTCCCCTCACCAGGCAGATACCCACTAAAGCCCTCACAGGCAAATACCCACTAATTGCCCGCACCAGGCAGATACCCACTAAGTCCCCTCACCAGGCAGATACCCACTAAGTCGCCTCACCAGGCAGATACCCCCTAAGTCCCCTCACTGGGTAGATACCCACTAAGTGCTCTCATGGGCAGATACCCACTAAGTCCCCTTACCAGGCAGATACCCACTAAAGCCCTCACAGGCAAATACCCACTAATTGCCCGCACCGGCAGATACCCACTAAGTGCCCTCACCGGCAGATACCCACTAAGTGCCCTCACAGGCAGATACCCACTAAGTCCCATCACTGGAAGATACCCACAAAGTGCCCTCACCGGCAGATACCCACTAAGTGCCCTCATAGGCAGATACCCACTAAGTCCCCTCACCAGGCAGATACCCACTAAGTGCCCTCACCGGCAGATACCCACTAAGTACCCTCACTGGCAGATACCCACTAAGTCCCCTCACCAGCTGATACCCTTTAAGTCCCCTCACCAGGCAGATACCCACTAAGTCCCCTCAAAGGCAGACACCCAGTAAGTACCCTCACCGGCAGATACCCACTAAGTCCCCTCACCAGCTGATACCCATTAAGTCCCCTCACCAGGCAGATACCTACTAATTGCCCTCACTGGCAGATACCCACTAAGTGGCCTCACGGGCAGATACCCACTAAGTGCCCTCACCGGCAGACACCCACTAAGTGCCCTCACCGGCAGATACCCACTAAGTCCCCTCACCAGGCAGATACCCACTAAGTCCCCTCACTGGCAGATACCCAGTAAGTACCCTCACCGGCAGATACCCACTAAGTCCCCTCACCAGGCAGATACCCACTAAGTGCCCTCACTGGCAGATACCCACTAAGTGGCCTCACGGGCAGATACCCACTAAGTGCCCTCACCAGCTGATACCCACTAAGTGCCCTCACAGGCAGATACCCACTAAGTCCCATCACTGGAAGATACCCACAAAGTGCCCTCACCGGCAGATACCCACTAAGTGCCCTCATAGGCAGATACCCACTAAGTCCCCTCACCAGGCAGATACCCACTAAGTGCCCTCACCGGCAGATACCCACTAAGTCCCCTCACTGGCAGATACCCACTAAGTCCCCTCACCAGCTGATACCCTTTAAGTCCCCTCACCAGGCAGATACCCACTAAGTGCCCTCACGGGCAGATACCCACTAAGTCCCCTCACTGGCAGATACCCACTAAGTCCCCTCACCAGCTGATACCCTTTAAGTCCCCTCACCAGGCAGATACCCACTAAGTGCCCTCACCAGGCAGATACCCACTAAGTCTCCTCACAAGGCAGATACCCACTAAGTGCCCTCACCAGGCAGATACCCTCTAAGTCCCCTCACCGGCAGATACCCAGTAAGTCTCTTCACCAGGCAGATACCCACTAAGTCCCCTCACGGGCAGATACCCACTAAGTGCCCTCACGGGCAGATACTCACTACGTCCCCTCAACAGGCAGATCTAACCATTAAGTCCCCTCAACAGGCAGATACCCACTAAGTCCCCTCACCGGGCAGATACCCACTAAGTCCCCTCACCGGGCAGATACCCACTAAGTCCCCTCACCGGGCAGATACCCACTAAGTCCCCTCACCAGGCAGATACCCACTAAGTCCCCTCACCAGGCAGATACCCACTAAGTCCCCTCACTGGCAGATACCCAGTAAGTCCCCTCACCAGGCAGATACCCACTAAGTCCCCTCACCGGCAGATACCCACTAAGTCCCCTCACCAGGCAGATACCCACTAAGTCCCCTCACCAGGCAGATACCCACTAAGTCCCCTCACCAGGCAGATACCCACTAAGTCCCCTCACCAGGCAGATACCCACTAAGTCCCCTCACCAGGCAGATACCCACTAAGTCCCCTCACCAGGCAGATACCCACTAAGTCCCCTCACCGGCAGATACCCACTAAGTCCCTTCACCGGCAGATACCCAGTAAGTCCCCTCACCAGGCAGATACCCACTAAGTCCCCTCACCGGGCAGATACCCACTAAGTCCCCTCACCGGGCAGATACCCACTAAGTCCCCTCACTGGCAGACACCCCATACTCACCTCGCCCAGGTGTGAGTCTCCCAGTGGCCCTTTCGTTTCTGGATTGGCGATTATGATCCGAACCCCCGGCAGGATCTGCATGAGGAAGAAGATCCTCGTCAGCAAACAGACAGGCAGGCGCCGCTCAGCAGCCAACCTGGTGCCTTCATGCCCGTCGTCCTTTCTGAAATCATTTGGGAAGTGGTGTGGCTTTAAATCAAGATGACACAACTACAACATTTCACTGTAATTGTCACTAATACAATAGAACCTGTGTCATAGTGATCTCAAAATTAGGCATTGAACAAAAAGATGATAAAAAATGTAATTTAACATAGGCTGATGTCTCCAAATGTGGATAGAAAGGCGTGCCATGGCATGCACCCTTACAGGTGGTCTGATAAACTCCTGGCGGGGAGGGGTGGGGGAGGCAGTCTGCCCTAGGCCTGTGGCTTCCTTAGCAAAAGGCTTATCTTTGCCACAAGCCAGCCCTGCCCATTGCTCTGTGCACCTGGGCTCGCACGCCTTTGAACTATGTGTGACCGGCTTCAAGAGAGCCCGCAGTCATGTTAACTGTTCTGCAACCCAGCCCCGCCTGCTGCCTGCTCCTGTCATTGTCCTCACGTGCCCTCAAGTCCAAACATATAAAAGAAGCTGCAAGCTGTTCTTCTTGGGAACTTGTAAGATCTTGCTCCCCTGCATATTGTCAGCTTGCTCAAATTAACTCTTACAAAATTCTCTGCAGGTTTGGACACTAACACAAAATATGAATTTTCAGTTATTTCCATTGATTTCCTTCCATTATATTTGATACTATGTCTTATACATGGCTATGAGCAGGCGTGAAGGGCGATGTCTGCAGCACACACTGACTGAGGAAATGGGGACAAGGTTTCCGGAGGTGAGTGTGGTGTGACCCAAAGTATGGCAGGCGTGGCCAGGCAATGTAGTGCAAAAGCACATTCGCGGTGGCCAGAAGAGATGTGTGTCACCTCTTGTATGGCCTGGCGGGTCCAGATGGGGACGCGTGCGCTGCTTCAGTATGCCGTCAGCATCTTCTGCAGGCAAGCGTCTTGTGCTATGATGTCCGCACTCAGCTTCTCCTTTTCAGGGGGAGTTCTGTTTGGCGACATTCTGAATCCCACTGGGATGCGTTATGTAAGGAGGCAGACGCTGGCCCTGCACATGCAGACGGCAGCCCACCCGGTTCTGCCAGCTTAACGTGGTGTGGCTGCCAGTAGGCGGAACAGCTGCGTCAGACATGCTTGGAATGGCTGCCCTGACGTCTGCAGGTGACATGTCTGGTGGGGCGCCCGCCAGGCTGGCGTAAGCACTGCCTCCTGCCAACACCACAGCTTAGAAGGAAGAAGCCCGACTGGCAGCCATGTAGACACAGAGTCTAAAGGTACTTTTAGAATCAAGTAGAGACCAGATCTGACAACTGGGGCAAAGAGAGAAACGAGGTCTTCATTTAGGTTTAAGTTTCTTGTCACCACGGTGGCAGGCACTACTACTAGTTCTTCCCCGACAAGGACTCTTCGCCATGTCCACAGGAGTCGCTAATCCCACTGTCACACCTCCAACTTTCCCTTCAGCTTGGTGTGACTGTGTGACCACATTCTGGCCAATGGGATTTGAGCGTGATAAGGCAGCTTAGGAGCCTTCCTTCAGGTCTGCACGGTCTGTCACACCTCGTTTTCTGTTTGTCCTCTTGCTGACTGAAATGTAGGCATGACGGCTGGAGCTGGAGCAGTCACTCTGCAGCCTGAGGTGCACTTAGGAACAGAGTCCACGCAGAACAAACAACAGAAAAGTGCCACGGCCCTGGTGGCTCCATGGCTCTTTTAGGCGACAGAATAACATCTAACTACTTTGAAATGCTGTTGTTTTGAGTTTCTGTACTCATGGCCAAACCTAGTCCTGATACATTACATTCAAGAAAACATTTTGGAAAAAATATTCCACAGCACACATTTCTTAAAATGTCAAAGCCCAAATGCCAGGCTCACTTTTATACAGAAATGCACATTTCTTCCTCTCATACTTACTTTTCCGGATTCCATCAGAGGCAAGCTGTGAGGCGACCCTCTCTCTACTAAGCGGACCCTACAAAGGGAAACAGGGTGTTACTGAGCATGTCTGAGTGTGGCTACCCTGTGCACCATCAGCCCCTTGGCAGTGCCTGGCCGGCAGCTGGGGCGCTGTAACTGCAGCTCAGATGCCCAAGAGAACACAGTCAGACAGCAGGGTGCCACCGTGCTCCCAGGGAGAGGGCCACGAACGATGCACAGGAAGTCCCATTTGCCAAATCCACAAAGTGATGGGAAAATGGTTCTGCAATTAAAGGAACCAGGAGGCAATTTAGCACTTGTGGAAAAGGAAAAACACAGGATTAACTGTGTCCCCACAAGCTGCCAGCCACCGGTGACAGCTGTGCTCGGCCCTGAAGCACTCATAGCTCTGCATTTGCTGTGACAAGGCTGCTCGAGACAAGAGTGAGGGCCCAATGTCCCTGACTTTGCAATCGTGCCAGGATGCTCACACTGCCCCCCCATCCCTCCTGGGTGACACACGGGTAGAGTGGGTGGGGCTCCCGGCCATGCGCATGCGGTCCAGTTGTCAGCTCTGATCAGCAGCGTCCTCTGCCCTCTTCCCGCCTTCAGAGCTCACCTTGCCTCCCAGGACCAGGTCTGCCTGCAGACACGGCCCACGCGGCCTGCTGTCACCCACTGGCAGACTGCCTGTCACACCACCAGCTCTGGAGACATGTAACAACCGAGAATCACACTATTTGCCCGACAGGAGCGATGGCGTCCCTACGGCTACTGCCAGAGCGGTCACTTCAGAATCACAGACAACAAGCCCAGGGCGGACACAATGCTCACTAGAGTGGTGTCCGTCCTAGTGGCCACGTGCTGCCCAGCCCCGGCCACCCACTTGCTCCTGTGACCTGAGGATGAGCGCCATCTACTCCTTCAACTGCCACAACCCACAGGGTCCAGCAAACACAGACGTGGCATCACAGCAGGGACAGAAGGGAACAGGACCAGAGCACACACACGCCTCTGCACAGCCCATCCCACCAGGAGCGCACAAGACAACCAGCCGTGACGTGTAATTCAACAACATCTTTGTCCAGAAATAACCTGAAGCATTTGAAAGACCCAACACAACGTAACAAGACCATCGGAACAAGTTCTTTAGAATGCCACATTCCAGAAACAGGTCACTTAATCCAGGCTCAACGACTGGGTACAGTCACACCAGCTTCCTGGCCACCAAGAAACAGACACCAGAAAATTAGACAGGTATTAACATCTTCTGTCTCCTTTGCTGCTGCTGAAGAACAGAGGACAACCAGAGGTACAGGGACAAATGAGTGCAGAGGGCACAGGTGGCACTGCGCACACCTGCCAACAGCAGCAAAACAACAAACTCCACAGGACCACTGCTGCCAAGGAGGCTGGCCCCTGAAACTGGCACTTAATAAAGCTGCAGGTTACATTAGGCCAGCCCAGGTGCTGCCACATAGCCACCTGCTGACACACCCAGTCCCTTTCTGACACACTCAGTCCCTTCCTGACAGGTCCAGTCCCTTCCTGACAGGTCCAGTCCCTTCCTGGCTCCTTTCACCCTTACGTCCCATCAGACACTACTCTCGGTTTGTCCATCAACTGCCTCTGCCAAAGTGGTTCTAACTGTTTCCTGTCACTTCCCACTCTAAGATCTTAAGTTATATGGACCTCCTTTCCTTTTCTGAGTGATAACTGAAGACCTAGTAATTTCTAGATTTGATGTGCTCATGAGCTTTGTTTTAAAAATAAGTATTTTAAAGTAATTTTAAAACTATAGGAAACTATAAAAATGAAAATAGTACAAAGAACACTTGTACTAATCCTTACCCACCTTCACCTATTGTTAATATTTTACTCAATTTGCTTTTTCATTGGTCCTCGCACACACACACACACACACACACACACACACACACAGTTTTCAGGAGCATTTCAGGGTGAGCTGATTATGTCGTGACCCTTTACTCCTGAGTATTTCGGTGTATGTTTCCTAAGAGGAGCGTCACTTCCTCCAGAAGCACAGAGGGGGTCACCCCCAGTGAAGGACCACTGACCTGACACTTGGACCTGCCATCTATGTTGCAACGCGGCCCATCAGCCCCAGGGTGGCCTTCACAGTGTCCCCCTTGAGGACAGGGCCCAGGGCTGCATCAGGCTCTGCATTTGGTTGTCATGTCTCTTTAATGCCCATTAAGGAGGGGCATTTCCAAAGTTCCTTCTTTATGATATTGACATTTTTGGAGAATACAGCCCCTGCATTATAAAAATATTATTTAAAATCATTTAACTCAAAATGGGTAAAGGACCTAAATTTAAGAGCTAAACCTATAAAAATGTCAGGAGAAAACAGGGCACAAACTTCATGACATTGGACTTGGTAAAAATTTCTCAGATATGACACCAAGTGCATAAGCAGCAAAATCAAAATATGGATAAACTGGACACCAAGATTAAAACCTTCTGTACATAAAAGGACAAAGTTAACAGAGTGGAAAGGCAACCCGTGGAAGGGTAGAGAATATCTGGTCATAAGGAATTAATATCCAGGATACATGGAGAATTCCTACAACTCAATAGCAACCAACCCAATTTAAAAGTGGGAAAGGAAAAAAAAAGCAACAGTGGGAAAGAACTTGAATAGACATTTCTCCAGAAAAGACACACAAATGGCTGACAATCGCACTAAAATCGCACTAGTCAACAGGGAAACGCAAATGAAAACACACTGAGATACCACCACCCACCTGTTATGATGGCTGCTGTTATAATCACCCAAAAAAATAAGTACTGGTGAGGATGCGGAGAAATTGGACCCCTTACGCGCTGCTGGTTGGAAGGCAGCGGATGCAGCTGTTGTGGAAAACGGTATGGTGGTTCCTCACAAAGTTAAAGTAGAACTACCACGTGACTCAGCAACCCCACTCCCGGGCACACACCCCAAAGGACAGACAGCAGCAGCGTCTCGAAGAGAGATCTGAACACCCATGTTCACAGCAGCACTAGTCACAGTAGCTAATACGTGGGAGTGACCCAAGCGTCCACCGACAGATGCCTGGATAACACACGTGGTGTGTACAGGCCATGGAACGTTACCCAGCCTGAGAAAGGAAGAGAATCCTGCACATGCGACAGTAAGGAGGGACCCTGAGGACATTGTGCTGAGTGAAATGAGCCTGTCACGAGAGGACAGACACTTCTGTGAGGTACTTAAGAGTAGAAGAATCAGAGAGACAGAAAGTAGAAGGGTGGGTGCCAGGGGCGGGGGAGGGGAGGCAGTTAGTGTTCAATAGCGACAGAGCTTCAGTTTGGAAAGATAGAAAGTTCTGGAGATGATGGTGGTGATGGTTGCACAATAATTAATGTATTTATTGTCATTGATGTGTGTATCTACCACACTTTAGAAATCACTGGACATCACTTGAATTCTCTGACATTTCCTGGTGACTAGACCAAGCACTCAGCAGGGCTGCCACAGAGGGCACTGTGCCCCCCTGGGATCCTGTCTAGAGGCCCATCAGTCCATGTAGTACCTTGGGTTTTGTTTCTGAGCTTGTTAATTCTTTGTCCCTATAGCAGAACATTCCAGCGGTCAATAATGAAAGGGAATGCACTTAAAATATCGGCATGCCTCTTTTTAGCTTGCAGCTCTTCTGTGTAATGCGGGGGAAGAGCGAGGTAAAGGGGAAAGCTGCCTGTTAGCTCCAGGCGCAGACACAAACAAAGCCAGGTGAGGTACAAGCCGACCATCACCCGTGACGCTGTCACACCAGCCCCAAGCTTGGTCCCCATCTGCTCATGGGCAGAGGGTGGGCTCACGTCCCACAGGGACATCAGCTCTTTCTCCACAAGAACGCATTTATCTAAGCAAATGGATGCTTGAGTTCAATGGATCTAGGATTCTTTTACAATAATTTTCACTTTCTAACAATAGATTGACTGACATATAACAGCCACATGCAAACAATTACGTAATTGTCCTTAGCTTTTCGTTGATAAGTGAAGAACATTAAGATTGTACAATCCGATGTCACTGGGAGCTGTGCAAACCCCACTGAAGGTCCCACCCCAGAAACGGCCTTGATGAACCAACAGGAAGTAAGGCAGACACTCAAGTACCCTCCCAGCAAACCCTGCTCAGACGAACTCACACACACACACACACACACACACACACTCACACACACGTGACACACTCGTGCACAGAGACCTGACCAGATGCATGTCCCCACCCTCTCCTGCTGGCTTATCAGTATCCCCTGTACTTTTGTTCCGTGATCCTCGGCCAACCACTCACCAGAAAGTAAGTGACGTCCACGCTTCTCTGAGGCTTCAATTCTGACTTCAGTTAGAGAGAGTAAGGAAGCCACAAAAGCTTCCATTCCAGCCTTTGTGCTAAGATTTAACTCCTAAACTGTTTCTTTTAATGATGAAAATAACTTTTTTCTTTCCTGTTACAAAATTCAAGTGCTTAAGGAAGGATCAAATTGAAAGGGATTGAGACACTGCGAATTTGTCTTAAATAAACTCATTATAAAGACAATTTTAAAACTTAGCAGTCACTTCCACATAGTGTAACAGCAGTTTCATCATCGTCCCTTTGTGCATGGGGGAGCTAAATCAATTCAGAAGTAGGAGTACAAGCGTCTCACATGCACATGCACACACGATCTCTAGGGAAAGTGCACACATGTATTGACAAGTTAACCTTCTCTGGGTTAATTAAGTGTCATTTGGGCAGGTGCCCTGGGGCTCCCAGGTGAATGTGCTAAAGATATAGGAACAAAAATTGATCCTGTAACTGAATATTACATAGTGGAACTTGGACACATCAGCAGTTCCGCTCTAGATCACTGAGTGCAGGTAGACGAGGACCATGGGAAAGTGAGCACCAGCCACGGGAAGGGGAGCACCCGCCACGGGAAGGGGAGGACCCACCGTAGGAAGCAGCGGACTGACCGCTGGAAGGGAAGGATCGACCAGGGGAAGGGGAGGACCACAGGAAGGGAAGGACCACAGGAAGGTGAGGACCGATCGCGGGAAGGTGAGGACCAATCGCGGGAAGGTGAGGACTGACCGTGGGAAGGGGAGGACTGTGGGAAGGGAAGGACCAACCACGGGAAGGGGAGGATCATGGGAAGGGGAGGACCACGGAAAGGCAAGAACTGACTGCGGGAAGGGGAGGACTGACCACGGGAAGGGGAGGACTGACAGCGGGAAGGGGAGGACTGTATGAAGGAAAGGGCAGACCAGGGGAAGGGGAGGACCAACCATGGGAAAGGGAGGATCACGGGAAGGTGAGGACCACAGGAAGGTGAGGACCGATTGCGGGAAGGTGAGGACTGACCGTGGGAAGGGGAGGACTGTGGGAAGGGAAGGACCAACCATGGGAAGGGGAGGATCACGGGAAGGGGAGGATCACAGGAAAGGGAGGATCACGGGAAGGGGAGGACCATGGAAAGGCAAGAACCGACCGTGGGAAGGGGAGGACTATAGGAAGGGAAGGGGAGGACTATAGGAAGAGAAGGGGAGGATCGACTGCAGGAAGGGGAAGACTGTATGAAGGAAAGGACCGACCATGGGAAGGGGAGGACCAACCATGGGAAAGGGAGGATCACGGGAAGGGGAGGACCACAGGAAGGCAAGGACCTACCCCAGGAAGGGGAGGACTGTGGGAAGGACCAACCATGGGAAGGGGAGGACCAACCACGGGACAGGGAGGATCATGGGAAGAGGAGGACCACAGGAAGGGGAGGACTGACCGCGGGAAGGGGAGGACTGACCACGGGAAGGGGAGGACTGTGGCAAAGGAAGGACTGACCATGGGAAAGCAAGGACCAACTGTGGGATGGTGAGGACTGTGGGAAGGGGAGGACCACGGGGAAGCAAGGGCAGTAGGAAGGGGAGGATTGTGGGATATGATGTTTATGTGGGTGGAGCGGGGTCTTGCTTTCAGTTTGTAAAAAACTCAACTCCTATAAGTACAGTAAAACGAGGTAATTTGCACAGCTCAAGTTAGGGGAAAAAACAGTCCCCCTCATTTTTTTAATAGAAATAGAGAAGAAAGAGAGAGGGTCACTATCTTAAAAGGCTCTCCTGTTACTCCTCCCCCAGCTGGGTCCTCTCTGTGAGGGCAGCACCAGGTGGCAGAGGATGGACACATGAGCTCTCCATGGGGACAACACAACCTCAGCACGGGGGTCAGTCCTCTTACCCACCTGCTCCCAGCGACAGCTTCTACCCATTCTGGCACCCCAGGGGTCCCTTGGGGCTGGTTTCAGTCTGAGCACAGGGACCTGAGGTCAGAGAGCTTGTCCAAGGACTGGAGGGGAGAGAGCTCAACTCTGACAGGCCGGACTCGCGGGCCTCTCCGTCATGTGGGCGCAGTGTAAGGCACATTTGACACATGTTCATGACGTCGGAAGTGACGCAGGGACTGCACGCTGGGTGGGCTGTTCGCTGGGGACTATTCAGGGGACAGTGTCTGAGCTGTGCTTCAAAGAACAGGAACTCCAATAGTGAAGGGAGGGGCAGAACAGGAGTGGCACCGGGCGGCTGGGGAGGGACAGGCGCACCTGTGAGTTCCTCTGCCACCTTCTCAAGACGGGCAGACGGGGCAGGACGAGCAGGGCCACGGCCAGCCGGAAAGACAGGCTCAGAAAAGCCCAGGATGGAACCTGCGATGACAGGTCTTTGAGGAAAGAAGTGACAGCAAGAGGGCAAGGGCCAGGGCCAGGCAGAAGTCAGGGACTGGGAAGTGCCTCAGGGACAAAGCTCTGGGGACAGAAGAAGAGAAGCCCGTGCATATGTGCTCCCCTCAGCCCCGGCACGCGGGTCCTCTGACGCAGGACACAGAACTGAGGACGGGAAAATGAAGCGCGACTGGGGTGGGGTGACTGAGCCCACGAACAACCGAGGCGCGGTGCAGTGCTGAAGGTGTTCCGGCGGGTGGCCCCGGTGGGGCACTTGGGGCAGCTGTCAGGCCACTCCGACACTAATCACCACTGCCATGAACTGTAATGACCAGTAACATAATGCACAGCAACTCCCAGCTCACAAAGCACTGTCACTTACCTCTCGGGTGACCCCGTTAGGGAAAATAATGTGTTAGAGATTATTTCACAGATTAGGACAAACTATCACTTAAGAGGATTATAGACTTGACAAACTGGAGGACTCAGTAGTTACCAAGAAGTTTTTAGGACTCGGAAGATGGCTCTTTCTAGAACAGACACAGGTCTGATGTTGAAACTTCACCACTCTACTGTCACACTGTACTGGTTCTGATTTTATGTCTCTTTTCCCAAATCACACCTTTTCTCCATATGAGATTTGCCACAATGAAAACAGTCAAAGGGGTGGGTCTGAAAATTGTTAGAAAGGATGCCCTGAGGTTTTTGTCCTTTTCCAAGAGGACAAATCCTCAGCCCCTGGTCCCAGCCACCCCAATATGCCAGGACACTCGAATGCAAAATGAGGTGACTGTTCTTTGTAATTACCTTTGTGATAAGTTGTTTGAATATGCAGTGTACCCTCTTGTGTCCCAAAGGGCAGCGGTCCTCAGCCAGAGACCTTAGAGTGCTGGTTTTTCACGTGTTCTGAGGGCCAGGCCACAGACAGAATTGCGTGAATGTCACTCATATAGAGTCTCTGATGAGCTATTGCTCACCTTTTTAAATTATAACATTATTTTCAAATAATTTTATAGGGAGTAAAGCCTAGAAGTTCCATCTGGACATTTGTGCACCCCTTGAGCCAGTTTCTTAATCTCTTCAAAGATAAGTTTCTGATTTTTGAAAACAGTCCAGAGGGGACTTGGACAATATAGCTGGTGTCTTCTTGGGGGACCCCAGCTTCCCAGGAGGGGCTCCCACCACACTAACCTGCAATTCCCTTTGAACAGCAGGGTCTAAAACGTGGGCTACAGTGACCAGGCCACCTCTGTGTGTGACATGAGGGTCATATGAAGAGCTTATCAGTCTCAGCACAACTGGTATTTATTTGGTAATGTGTTGTCCCTGTCCCTGGCTCTACCTCTCTGATGCCAGCTATACAACGCCTGAAATTATGCCACTCAGACATGACCAGGGGTCTGCTGGCAGCACAAGCAGCCTGCCAGGAACACCTGGTGTGAGTGGGGGCTGGGGAGAGCAGGTACAGGCCCCCTGCACCCCCGTCAGCTTCCACAACCTGGCCCCACCACACTCGCACGTGGCACTCAGTGTCCCAGGAGAACATGCTCAGGACATCTGCTCGGTCAGGCTGGGGCCAATTTCCCAGTCTCACTTCCTCTTCCCATGAGTTGTGTGGCACAATGACACCCGTTGGTGGCTGAGCACAGAACAAAACGCAGAGCAGGAGTGGGGCACCAGCCATCGGAGCACGCTCACGGAGCACTGCTAGTGATTTACGACAGAAGACACCCATACTGGGACCCGCTGCCACCATCAGTCATGTCGTATAAGCAGTGATTGAACAGACAGCTGCATAATTCCCAAACAAAAACGAGCTGATGGGGAAAGTCTAGAGAGAAATGTACAATTCTCTCCTCCCCCTCAAGCCTTTTGACAGCTCCTGCTGGTTCAGGCTGTCTTCTCGCTCCCACTGCACCCCTCCCGTGCCTCAGGGGCTCACAAACAGCCCCCAACACCTTAATTTTCGCTCAGGGTGGCTTAGGAAGTTGCAAAGGAAGGCAACCGGGCTTGTGCTTTTCTTTTTCATGGAAACACCTGGACAAAAAATTTCAACTCTTGTAAAGAAATGTGTTGATATTTTATGAGGCACTTCCCTGAAATGGCCGAGGAAAAGAGCCAAGTGCTCCCATGAAACTTAGAAAAAGTGACTCTGGTGGCACCTGGCTGTGGTGACAATTTTCATTTGCATCTCAAACGAAAATTCGCTTGGCCTAGCGAGGTCTGTGAACGAAACTGAGTTGGCGGGAGTGTGACTTAGCCAGTCCCACCACTCCACTCCCAGGGAATGGGAATGGCCGGCCCCCAAGGGAACATCACAGTGTGTCATACCTGTCATGTCTCAGGGCTCTCATGTCAACATAGACGGTGGTTGGGTCAGGTCCCGAGGTCCCCTGTAAGTAAGATAACAGTGTGGTTAGGTCACGTGTGGGTGGGAGGAGTCTGGGTCTGCTGCCTACTGGCCAGTGAGCATCTCTGTGGTGAAACGTGAAACTGAACAAACCTAAACACACCGAAACCACACCTCTCCGCTAACCTTCAGTTTGCTAACCTACATTCCTAGAGGAACTCATTGGGGTTATATACTAGGCTCTCACACGGCATGGCTGTCAATCTCGTTTATAAAAATAAGAAAGGAAGGAGGCATGCCACATGTCTTGCCACACACAACAAGGCTGACTCTGCTGAGACCACGTTTGCTGGGCAAAAGCAGCTGTCATGGATATGAAGCTTCATTTGCTGAGAAATTTTACTGCAGGCATCCCCAAATACCTAGAGCTCAAGATATTAAAAGGGACATATGACAGGCTAAGAAAGAAGAGATAAAAGATAATTATCTTGTTCCTTCAGGTTTTACTTGTGTCTTTGTTTTCCTCCAGCCGAGAGAGGTTATTTTTGTTGGAGATAGGGGTCAGGGAGGTGTGTGCACCGCTCGTCAGTCAGCGGCACTCTGTGGTCTGAGCCATCTGTCTTCTCACTGAACCCAGGGGCCCAGAAATCTCATCCTGCACCATGAGTCCCTTCAAAGCACATGCTGAGTCGACTTCTGACCAGTGAGCTCTGATTGACATTACGGCTACAATACAAACCAAAACTCTACGTACATTTCTTGGGAAGGCAATGCAATACAATGAGTAGAAAAAGATGGAACTTCAAACAAAGTGGCCAAAAAATAAGGGAGCACTTCAGAATTTATTTGAAGAACTACACTAAAGCTCTTTAGGAGAGAATCTTGGACCAAAGGCACGTTTAAATATAAGAAAAAGACACAAATGAAGTCGCCGTCATTAAGACATACTGTGCTACTGAGTAATCCTGGTGACCAGCACCTGCCCACTGTTACAGAGGAGCACACGGCCGCCACAATACAATGCAGAGATGTCCTGTCTGACCTGCGGCTGCACGGTGCGGCTGTTACAGGCTGGCACCGAGTGGAGGAGGGGTTCCACGTTCTGAGTAATGCGAAAGAAACGCAAAACCAGAAGACTGATCGACAAATAAACAAATCAGAAAACAGGCCACCCAGAGTGGAAAACAAGGTAAGATGGAGAGAGTCCCAAACAGGTGAAGAAACCGCCAATCCTGTACAATCAGGAAGTGCAGTGCTCGCAGAAGTGACGGCACTCGGGGCGTCAGTGCCCTCGACACAGGGTCTGGAAGCCCCAGTCGATCCCTGCACTCAGGTCCCAGCCTGTCCCACCGCTGGGAGCTGACAGGTCAGTGGTGGTGGGGGGGAAAGAGGTCCCTACCTGCTTGGCCAGCTTCCACAGCCTGTGGGGCTACAGCAGCAGGAGGTGGGGACAAGAAGAGAGAACACCAGCCCGACAGAAACCAAGAACAGACAACACACAAAAGACAGAGACAAAACAACCCAACAATTAAAAATGGGACGAATAAGAGGAAGGGGGGGGGGGGGACAATGCAACAAGCAGGGAACAAAGTACAAAGAAGATCAAAGACAATGTCAAATATGGAAATCATTAAACTCAATCACTATACCACTAAATGCTAAAAAAATCTTAAAAAGATGTCAACATATCCACAGAGCAACAGAAGCGAGTAATAGATGACTGGCCGCGGACACACAGACCTGAGAGATTTTTCTAACATGTAAGGTCACTGGGTAGTTTAATTTTACGGTGGCTCCTCTTGAAACGGCTTTTCTTTCCTGTGCGCAGTGGGGAACATGAATTATGAGGGTGAATGTCCCTCACTGAAACAGTTCCAAGTTTCCTGTTACAGGGAACCTGGAGGCTTTCTAGCTAAGCTCGGGGTCCACTCCTCCTCACACCAGATTAGGTACAAGGAGGAGACCAGAGGCCGCATGCAGCATGGGGGAGGGGACGTCGGGCTCCGACACACGTAGCTCAGCACCCTCACGGCTGCTGCCCCAGAGACACCTCCTTCATTTCCGCCTCGTGCTCCGTGGCTTTCGTACGCACCTCCATCCCTATTCAACTACCTACACTGGCCTGGCGGGAAAGCTCTAGAAAGCAATCTCCCTGATACAATATGTTTTCCCAGGTGACTTAACGTGTCTTTCCCACACATTCCCAGACATAGAAGTTGTCCCACGGGCACCTGAACGGTTGCAGTCACTTGTGCACATGGCCTCGCCAAGCCCCTCTCCCTACCCTCACACTACCAGGGGACTCCAGAGGTGACAACAGCAGCAGTAAAACAGGAGTCTTAACTTGACAAAGCCAGACTGAACAACCACTACCAGTTAACGTGGAGGCGAGTCTATAAAAAAACCAGTGGTCCCAGATGGAAGTGATGCCCCCCTCCATGGTAACTGTGTTCCTTATCTCTGGGACACTGAGGCTGGGCGTGAGATGGAGCAGGGCTGCGAGGTGTGCATGTCGGAGGCGCTCCGGACTTTCACTGCATCTCTTCAAGCTGAATGCAATGGTTTGAAGGGTTTTCTTCATGATTCCACAAATCCCGAACGTTAACTGGAACAAAAGTAAGTCAGTGTTCTCTCCAAATTATTTTAAATTTTAAACTTTGTTATAGGGGCTCCAGGGTAGTATCTGAAAAAACCTGAATGGGAACTCATTTCCTAACCCTGATGGGTGGGGAGACACAACACAGCATCTGGAATGAAACCGCACGCTGCCTCAGTACGGGTCACAGAGGACAATTCTTATGCAGCTGTTTCCAGATTTCAAAACCCAAAGGTTCAAGAATCTGAGACAGCAAGACGTGTTAGGAGCACATGCTTAACCAAATCCGCCCTCTGCCATGGAACACAAGTGAAATCTCCTTGAGTAAGATCCTTCATGCACAGAAATGTCCCTGAATTCTTAAAGACCATCAAATAGTTGCAGAAACAACTAGCAGGAAAGTGAAGTTACTCATTCTAACCCAAACTGATCAGAAATGAAGAGAAACTGAAACTGCAAATTATATTAACCAGAAGAGAGGATTAACCTTAAGTCCAGTGGTGAAAAAAATGTCTTACATGTGGACACATAACATGATTGTACTGACATTGTTTTTCTCATTGGTGGAGAAGTAGCGCTTCAGGTGGGGCTAAGTACTTCCTGAACAGTCACATTTAAAGCTCAGCTGTAGATGTGCAGACGTACAGCACACAGCACACAAAGCCCAGCACAGACACGATACCGCTTCAGCCGAGTGGCAGTTGACTCGCACGCTGTAGTATTAGGATGACCCAGGATCAGCACACACCTCCTTGAGTTCATGCAGATGTTCTCAGTAGAAACGTGTAAAACAGACACAAGTGCCTGACACTGGGCACATCTGCTGTGCTGGGTATTTGAGGGGCCAGGGAGGTCATGGGGGGCAGTCCCTGCAGGTGTGGGTGATGGGTGCTCACCACGGGCCCACGTCGGCAGCTGAGCGCCACACAGTGTCCCACCTGCAAGGCACTGGGCCGTGTTCTCTGGCCGTCCTAGCGGAGCCACGCAGGAACAGTATTTTGATCGAGGTCTAACAGTGAAAGGCACAGATCTCACGTGTCTGGCTAGGTGAACTTTGACAAATGTACACACCATGGGACACCACCCCAAATAGCACATAAAACTGGGTCAACCGACGGTATTCCCCAAGACTCTGACTTTCCGCTGCTCACACCACGTGAAGGTTAGTCCAACCTGGCCTCGGCTTCATGTGAATGGTGCAGCATGCTGTGCGTTCCTCTGTGTCGGCTGCGGTCACTGAGCACACCACCCTTAGAGTCCATCAAGTGGCTACTCATCCCTTTAAGTTCTGACAGGTGTCCACTGTATGTGTCATCACCACCTTTGTCCTGTGGCCACTGACCATCTGCCTTACTCCCAATATGGGGCTGCCATGAAAAAGCTGCTGTAAAGCTTCTCACATAAATGTTTGTGGACGTAATTTCCCAGCACACTTCTAGACACGCTTGCTGTTCATGGGGCTGAAATGCAATGAACTTCCTAAGAAGCTGGCATCACTCCCCAAATCATCACGGTGACAAACGGAATGAACACGTGATTCTTTTCTAGTGAAAATCACAGCTTCAGCATAGGGCACTGCATGCTGAGCCCTGACTCGTGTCCTGTCCTTGCAGCTGACCCACAAAGGGCCTTTGGGAATTATACAAAATGAGGACCACTAGCAGGTGTGGGTCCCCCTTGCACAGGCTGAAGCCAGCACGCCACGTAGCTTAAATGCATATTTTCCTGATGAAAGATGACCTGGGCACCATATCACGCACTTATTAGTCAATACCTTCTTTGCGACGTGTCCACTCAAGCCTTTTGTCCATTTTTTATTAGGTTTTCTATTGTTGATTTGTAGTTTCTAATATATTCCTGATATATTATTACGAATATATTTCCCCAGTCTGTAATTTTCTTATTAATCTTCTTAAATATGTTGATTAAAATTAATTTTAACTTCAGTGAAGTCCAGTGAATCATGTTTTTCTTTTATGGTTAGTGCTTCTTGTTAGTCCTAAGAGAACTTTGTATATCCAGAAGTCACAAAGATATTCTATGATACTTTCTTCTAGAAGCTTTACTCTGGAAGTTTTAGTATAGACTTAGGTCTGTGATCCATCCAGGTTTCTTTTTTGTGTATTTTATGAGGAAGGAATTGAGGTTACTTAATTTCATCTTCAGTTGTCCCAAAACTGTTTGTCCCAAAACCTTCTCATTCCCTTCAAGAAAAACTGACATTGATGGCTTGCGTTCGGGGACTGCCGACCCAAAAACTTCCGCGAAAGCACATCCGTTTCTGCGGCTGCCGAAGATAAATAACAAAGGAGAAGCTCAGATGTTTCTGTGCTTGTTTGGTTCAAGGCACAGATGGAAAACATTCTATGACTGACAAGGAATCACGTGTGTGCGTGACAAGAGGAGAGAACCCAAACCAGAGCGAACGTATGCCTGTGTAGCGGGTGGCTCCACGTCGGCTGGACGGCCCCTCACACCCACTGTCCCACACGTTCAGATGGCAGAGCCGACACTGTCCGTTCTGTGTGGGGACGCCCGGGCCAAGCGCACTGGACATGCCAAAGTGTGAAGTGTGTGACTGTGCCCTGTGCTCTCTCCTCGTGTCACCAGAGTGGCCATCTTTCTCTTCCACTGTCTGAGCTTCAAGATGACTGTTACTGTTGATGTAATTCACACAGCTATTCAAAATAAAGCTCATCTCTCAGATAAATTAATCATTATTTTGTTATGTAAGATCAAAGTCTCTGTGTGAGGTGGCTGCGAAGCTTTTTCCCAATAAAGCGAAAACGGAGGTCTCCTTTGGACAACAGGAGACCTCATTTTCCCCTCCTTCTGCTGGCAAGGAGGATACTCACTTTTCTGTTTCACTGAAGTGATTTTCTAAGTCTAACAGGACCAAAGTCCTCTCGGCTCACACTCTGAGTGCAGTAATTGTGGCCGCAGGCAATGTCTTCTTCAGCAGAGGTTAATAAGCACCTGACAGACTTAAGAATACCACGGGAAATTTATGTTAGAGCTGATTAAACTGAGAAGTCATTAATTTGATCTTTCTAAGGTTCACCTTGGTCATAAACTCAACCAATCAAAATTGTTTTAAATTCAAGTCATTTTTTTTAATTAGTTTCAGGTGCACAAGACAAAGCAAAACTTAGACGTTTATCATTTATATCCCTCACACTGTGTGAACCCCCCTCCCCCCATCCACTATCCCTCTGTACGTTCCCCAAATCAATTTTCAAAACCCCATGGTCATCCAAGTCATTTTTAACAGCTAAGGATTCTGGGAAATGTCATTTCTGCATATACCAAATGGCTTATACTCGTACGTTCCCTTCTTCTGCAGAGTCTAAAATATACCAACAGGTCATGTAAAGTCAAAGTCATCCACACTTTTTATGAGTCCGTTCCTTTGCCATGGTGCCACAACATGGCACTCAAAGGGACAATGGCAAAATAATTAATGTGACAATTCCTGCCTCAAAATGATTAAAGGCGTAAAACAAGTCACCAGTTTCTAAGGTGAAAGAATTGAGACAGTAGCTTCGCAGAAATTACTGTCTCAAGTTTTATTTTTCTATATTTGGAATTGTCTCATTCAAGGTTTTATATTTGCCAATTTGTGTACCTGACAATGATGTACTCATCAGTGCTCATGATTTCGCTTACATTAAAATACCAGGGTTTCACATGAGAGCAGGTGTTATGGAGCAGGCAGCACAGCCCGTGACACTGCTCCCAGAATGTCCCACCACACACCGGACACATATGTGGCTTTTGAACCACTCGATTTCGGTCACATGGAAACAGCAGGTCTGATTTAAGATGTCAGAGGAAAGGAAACAGCTGAAAACCGAAGCCAGACTACTCTGCACACAGCTATAAGAGGGACTGCTTCACACGGTCACTCAGCCACAAACAGAACTGGCACTCACAAAGGCTCTGGGCTGCCCTCCTGAGCGAGAGGAGAGCCAGCTACATACATGCTGCCTGGGGGCACGGGGTCCACCGGGCGCGGTCCGTTGGTAGTTTTGTCTTTTTTTTTTTTCCCCCAAGTGAAGTTGTTGTCCTTTCAGTCTTAGTTGTGGAGGGCGCAGCTCAGCTCCAGGTCCAGTTGCCATTGCTAGTTGCAGGGGGCACAGCCCACCATCCCTTGCGGGAGTTGAACTGGCAACCTTGTGGTTGAGAGGACGTGCTCCAACCAACTGAGCCATCCGGGAGCTCAGTGGCAGCTCTGTTCAAGGTGCCATGTTCAATCTTAGTTGCAGGGGACGCTGCCCACCATCCCTTGCGGGACTCAAACCGGCAACATTGTGGTTGAGAGCCCACTGGCCCATGTGGGAATCGAACCGGCAGCCTTTAGAGTTAGGATCACGGAGCTCTAACCGCCTGAGCCACAGGGCCGGCCCCGGTTTTGTCTGTCTTGAGGGTAAATGCCTCTTTTTCCAGGGCGCCCTGACCTGAGGTCTGAGACGCGGATGCTGCTGGCACTGAGCTTTACTTGGAAGGAAGACTTGGTCATGACGACACCGTGGACTCGCATTTGATGGCGATTCCCAGTGTGGCTCCTTGTGGATGAGGACATCACTCACACGACAGGTGGGGATCGAGTGTAGTGTAACAGGGGTTCACATCTGGAAGGGACTGTGTGACCATGGGAGGCACTGGCTCTCCAACACAACTGTCCCGAGCACAGGGGACGGGACAGTTATGTGCGTGACAACGAAATATGGTAGAAGCATGAAGTGGTGGAAGGGACAAACTCACAAGAAGAACACCCCTGGGGGTCAGAGAGCTGCCTCTGCCCCATGGAGATGGGGGTGGCCCGTTTGAGGCCCAGAGTGGTGGGACTTGCTAGGCCAGGAAGTGACAGCATGAAGGCAGACAATGTCATTCACTGTAAAAACGTAAAGTGGGGACAGAGCAGCTTGAGGCTGGATTGTGAAAGGTTCGGGATGCCATCAATGAAGACTATTCTTGCAAAGTAAAAACCAACCCCTAACTATCTAACTTTAAACCTCACATGTCAGACACGTCTGATTCTCAGCCACAACAACCGTCATCTTTCCCAAAGACCAGGAGACTCTTGAGGAAGCGGGACTGGGTTCTGCAAACACTCCCGGACACCACAGCTTGTGAACTGCAGGGCTTGGACACTCGGACACGGCCCCCTCCCTCATCTAGACAGTGGGGTCCCTTAATGGACCAGACGCCTCTGCTATAACAGGACTGCCCTCCTCTAGATGCCTGGAGAAAAACCGGGACCCTGCTGAGTAAGGGTCACAGACAATCAACTGAGAAAACAGCGTCATCAAAAAACAACGAATCCATGAAAGCAAACGTGCCCTCTGACCTACTTCACACACAGTGGTCACTGCGATGCTTCCAGGGGAAGACAGTAAAACGTTCAGGGCTTTAAAGATTCAGGTACAGGGTCTGGGACACCCTGGCTCTCTGTGCTTTTAATGGTGATTCTGGGAAGGTGGAGTTATGGGTGTTGTTATTTACTTATTGTCAAATATGTACTTTCTGGTTTTGTTTTCTAAAATGAATATTCTTTTATTAAAAAAAAAACAGAGCAGAAAAAAAAAAGGAAATTCAGCCTATAAAAAAATTCCAAAACTTTCAGGTTATTTCCCTTGTTGTCTAAACAGTCACAACAATTCAGCTTTAGTTAAAACATTTAACAAGCCTTTCTAAGCATTTATTCTCTGTCAGGCCTGTAGAAATACAGCAGGGAGCAGGACACACGGGCTGTCTGCCCTCAGTACCTGGGCTACATTCGCTCTGTTTGCATGGTACCACCGTCACAGATTTCACATTTTGCAAAAATGAACAGAAAGCGTACGTTTCAGTGACTGGCCTCAAGGCTTCATACTTGCTGCCACCATCACCCAAATTCTGCAGTCCCTCCACTTCACAGGACACCTGGCGGGGACGTCACGTCAAGAGGCCTTCCGAGGGCCCCTCCCACAGTCGCCTCCCATGTGTTCATGCCCCTCCTTCCCCTATCACGCTGCTCACTTTTACTAAGAACACTTTATTCATTTACTGACAAACTTATGTGTACGTTCACTGTCCATCTCGTGGGTTACGAGGAAACGGTCAGTGACAGCAAGAACTCCGTCATATGTATCCTGGTGGGGTCACAGATGGGTCACAGTGGGGGGCGGGGAGCGGGATGACTTGTGCACCTGCCGTGTTCGAAGGTGAGGCTGGAGGAAGGGCCCTGGGCAGAGCGCCACAGTGCTCGCCACGGACTGGGTCTCGTGTCAGCTCAGAAAGCGGGGAGCGGTGGGGAGACTCAGAAGCAGGCTAGAGAACGGGGAAAGAAGACAAGCACTTTCAGCCATGGGGGATGCCAGGCATCTGCGCCATAGAAACACAGCCATAGTTATTTCTAAGTTGTCACAGCAGCAAATTCCCAAACCTGCCTCAAATACTGAGCCTTCCTCCAGAAGTCTCTGTCACACAGAGAACAAGCACTGCAAGAGACGGGATTTCTTGCCATGACGAAACATTTGTATCTAATCTTTGAAAAACAGCTCTCCCTGTTACAAAAATTAAAATGTTCAGGACAGGATAACTGCTATGAAAGGTGGTTTACTGACAAATACAGAATAAAAGAAAGGAAGAAAGAAACAGGGCCAGTCACATGCTTGATTACAAGGTATCTTCTCAACGTAGCTGAGCGTCAGCCAGGGAGCGGGCTGGGCTGGAGCGTGTGTGCTTCTGTCACCAGAGCCACTCTCCCGCCAGCACTATGGGCGTCAACAACACTCACCTGTAAGCAAATCGCCAGGTTCACGCGGCAGCCGAACGAGGTGCTGACGGCCCGCGGGTGGAGGCCCAGATCCTTGAACAGCTTCGAGAAGGACTGGGTAAGTGCTATTCGAGGCCGCTCCTCAGCGACCACCACACACGTCCGCACGCGGGACAAGTCCAGTCCTCGCGCCTGGGGACAAGAGCGGTAAGAGGTTAGCTGTGCAAGAGCCTGGGTGTGTGACCTCCTCAACCAGACCCGTCATACAGCCTAGTCCACACAGATACCCATCTCCAGGCTCTGTGCTTCCACTGAAACCTTCCAGGATATCTGGGCAAAAAAAATCAGCCAGTCAACCACACATTCCTAGGTGGTCAGGGCGCTGGGACAAACATATTTTAAATAACAGCAGAAGCAACCCTGAGAATGAGGGTTCGGAGCAAAATAAAGGCCGGGCTTTGCGGGAGAAAGGAAGCATTTGTATGCATGCCTGCAGACACGGACACAGGAGCACACACTGGAGAGAATGACAAGACCCATTTTAATACAGGATGGACAACCAAAAGGCAGCTCTCCTTTTATGCCCCATGAGACTTCAAAGGTCACAGATAACTTTTGTAACCAAGGGCATAGGCTTCTAAGGGACGCACACGACTAAGTGTACCTCAGTTCTGCCCCAAATTCAGTCAACTGAGCAGAATGGCAAAACACAGAGGAGGAGGAATTCAAGGGAGTAAAACACACTCTGTGGTGACAGCTGGCACGCCCTGTGTGCTGAGAATTGTGGTTAAACCTGAGGGGAGTGGAACGTGGTGCTGACTCTAACGGCCACAGGCAGACCCACTCGGTCCTTCAAGCACCTGCAAGGTGGCCTTGGTACAGGGACAACTGGCAAGGGCTCCTGAACTGAGGAAGGAAGCACAATTCAAGAAATCTTTAACACTGGAATTTAGTGCATAGACAGGATTTGATATCCACACAGTCACACAGGAAACGGTAAAATCTGGGTGACACAGTGCTTTGCACAGGTGTATGTTTGGGAGGCAATGCAGCCAGATGGTTTGGGGTGCTGGACCTGGAGCCAGAGACTCAAAACTGAGCCCCAAAGTTTATGAAATGCAAGAACTTCGAAGAGTGCTAAGTTCTCTGTAACTTAAGTTGCCTCATTTTAAAAAGGAAGACAATGGTTTCTATTTCAGAGAGCGGTGGCAAAGGTGAAATGAGTCACTTATGATATCACTGTTCCAAATGTACACAATCATTTTGCAACGTGTTCAGGTGAACATGAGTAACAGTTATGTTTTATTAATTTATTTCCCTGTATAAATATGTAACTTCAGGTAATTATACATTTATTTATGTAACTTAATATCAAAGTTATCTTGCATTTTAATTCCCGGTTCAAGCTTAATACACTAGGTGTGAAATGGGAAACAAAGTTCAGGAGAGACAAATGCATCCCTTTGCCGTCTGTATGTGCACACACATGTGATCTGTGCACACGGCGCCCACGACACATGTGGATGTGATCTGTGCACACAGCACCCACTTATCTGGGCTGTGATAGTGAAAAGTGCTTGGAATATAAACCACAGCAGGCCGTGTGATTATTCCCTCCTAGTTACTTGGATAAGAAGCGACTTAATTTACCTGAAAAATATGTCCATCCCAGTGTCCTTGGTTTAAATGAAGGGAGATGATATTATTGTCAGATAATGATAATTATATATTAAAACATCAAACCACTGTTCACTTAATTGCAAAAATGAATTTCGGTGAGGACCCAGACCTACAAATCAGTCTTCAGAGAAAACAAAAGTGAGTGTCTGAATTCAAACGTGTGACTTCAAAACCAGTGTCAGAATGAAATTAACTGTGCTGGAGAATTCAGCAACAAACAGAAAAGCAATGTAGGGCCACTCGTGTCGAGAGAGGGAATGAGATACCGTGCTTGTGTGAGCAGGGGACACACTCCCGCTGTGACCGGGTTCACAGCAAACAACCTGCAAGCTTCAGGGGACAGCGGGGTAGCCCTCGACTATTGTGATGGCTGTTTTCGCTTCAGCAGCCCCTCCGTGGCCTCGGACACTCGAAGCGCCCCCAGGCCCCTACGGGGCGGGTGATGGCGCTTACCTTGAGGGACTCTGTCTGCGAGCCCAGCCCCTTGGTGCAGAGCTCCATCACTGAATAGGAACAAAACGTATCGCGGACTTTGTACTGACTGACGGCAAGCAGCCACAAGGCAGGGTTGGTTTCCAGTTCCGACGGTGGGATGAGGATGGACTGGTGCCCAGAGTACACACTGCAGGGGAGACAGGGTGAGCAAGGCTGAGGACAGGCCACCCGGGGCCCCGAGATGCCCGTGGGAGACGGGGGTCAGTGAGGCTGAGGACAGGCTGCCCGGGGCCCCGAGATGTCCATCGTCCATGAGCGACAGGGCATTACCGGCAACTCTGCTCTGAGGGATGTCCAAGTACCAAACAAAAGCGTGTGTGTGGAAACATCCTTGAACAAAAGAACCCTAGGAATTGTGACCCAGGGTTACTACTGTGTTGAGCACACGCCCCAGTCATCTGAGCTGTGACACGGAGGTTTCTCTCAAGCTGACACTTAACAAACTGGGCTCTTTTCCACAGCAGGAAACACGTGGCTGGATTTTGGTAAAATGCTTGGAAGTTTAGACTGGAGTCAGCAAACTCTCTGCCCGTCTCTGTAATGGTGTCACTGGGCCACGGCTACTCAGAGTCCACGTGCAGACTCAGCGTGTGACAGAGACACAGACCCTCGACCACTCAGCGGTAGTCTGGGAAGGCGTGCCTGCCCATTGCTGTAGAAAACTGACATGCAGAGGAAATGAATGAAAGGGAACTCGGCACATGAACTCTGTAACTCAATTCTTCAGAATGATCCCAACAGATCACTTTCTAAGAATAATACAGTAAAAAGGATCTTCTAGGGACAAAAAACTCATAGATAAAACAGCACAATGGCTATGTTATGATACTAAAGCCAATTCTTCTTGAACAAAACCAACCTCACATTAAAAATTTCAAGACTGTTTACAATAGAATCCAACTGGTTTAAAAAATGTAAGGAAATTAAGCTGGCTCACAAAATCTACTTTAAACATGGCCCTTAGAAGGAAAAGTATTCTTCAGGGTGTTTGGGGGCAACTTTCCATTTTTCTTTATTTTCCATCCCAAAGTTTCATTTATGTTTGTCAAAAGGAAAGACAGCAAACACTGACCTTTTCTGTTATCTTCTCAAAGGGCTTAATCATCTGAAATTTGTCCTTGGGATATTAATTTAGGTCATTAAAGATCCCTTTATAGTAAGGGTATTCAAGAGATCAAATAACATTACAACAAACATGTCTAAATGATAAAACACTGACAGTTGGCATGTGTTGTTTCTTACACTGGAGACATACCATATTATTCTTAAAATAACCTTCTGAGAACTATACACTTGGGGTCTGAGAACAAACCAAACGTCTCCAGGACACGGGTCCTGTGGCCGTCTGTTTCCAAGGGCCTGTGAGAGCTAAGACAGCATGTCCTCTCCCCCTGGGACCCTGGTTCTTGGAGGCAGGCAGCTCCGAGGGCAGTGGTAAGCACGAGGGAATGCCCACAACTGGCTCAGTGGAAGCTGCAGTTTTGTTTTGCTACCGTGGACACAGTCTTTCAGTCCTCTTCTGTCACCTGCAGGCCAGTGTGGCAGAATCAGCCTGCACATCTGGTGTGACTGAACTAGAGCCTTTCTCAGTAGCTTATAGTGAAGACGGTTATTTTCTGAGAATTTCTGGAACCTGAATTTTTCTAGTTTAGATCTTAACTTCAAAAACAACAAAATGAATGAAAAGACATTCTGGATTATTTCTCCCAGCCTGTGGTCTCTCTTTTCGCTCTCTTGACAGTGTTTTTTACAGAGCAGAAACTGTTAACTTGAATGAAGGCCAGTCTATCGATTCTTTCTTTTGTGGACCGTGCCTGTGGTGTCATATCTAAAGAGTTATCACCAATACCAAAGTCAGCTAGGTTTCCTCCTGTTCTATCTTCTAGGAGTTTCATAGTTTTACGTTTCACACTTAGGTTTCTAACCCACCTTGAGCTAATGTTTGCGAAAGCTGTAAGGTCTGTGTCAAGATTCATATTTTTGCCTGTGGATATCCAGTCGCTCCAGCTCCATTTGATGAAAAGACCATCTTTGCTCCATTGTGTTATCTCTGCTCCTTTGCCAAAGACTGGGTGCCTATATTTAAGTGGGGCTAGTCCTGGCTCTTTGCAACACCAACAGTGACCCTGATGTAGATTTTGGACTCTGGGTGACGATGACGTGTCAATGTGGGTTCAACAACAGATTGTAACAAATGTCCCATCAGGTGGGGGGTGGTGGTGGAAGAAGGGAAATCTCTGTGCCTTACTCTCAGTTTTGCTGTGAACCTCAAACTGCTCTGAAAAGTAACATCTATTAAAAAATTTAAAACATGGGTAACCAGTAGAGGGAAAAAAAAAGACATTGTGGTAACTAATATAAACAATTGTAAACTACCACAACTTGGGCACTCAGTAAGGCAGCCACATGGCTCACTGGGACACACATTACCCCGCGTGTCATATGGGCTTGTGTGTTGTTCTCTTTTTAATAAAGATTTTATGAAAACCCATACATTTTAAGCCTAGAATTAAATGAATTTTAGTAAATTGCAGGTTGTAGAATTATCACAATGCAGTTCTAGAACATTCCATCACCCTAAACGCAGGCTTATGTCCGTCCCTTTGCATTCAGTTCTGTTTCCAACCCTCACCACAATCATTCCATTTTCTGTCTCTATAGATTTGCCTTTTCCGCATATTTCAGATAAATGGCACCATGATACAACCACATAACGTGTGGCTTTTGGGTCTGGTTTCTTTCACTGAGCACATGGGACGTTGATCAGTGTGGCAGCTGCCGTCCATCATATGGATGTGACAAATAGAGTATCCACTTGCCAGTTGGTGGACATTTGGATTTTTTTAAAACGAAGGCTGCTATGAGCACTGCAAGCACCAAGTGTCTGTGTGGACACGTGTCCCTTTCTTTTTGGTAGGTGCTTATGAGTGGCACTGCTGGGTCCCATAGTAAATGTGCACTTAAGTTTTAAGAACATGCAAACTGTGCTTTCACCATTTTCCATTCCCACCAACAGTGTATGAGAATCTGTTCCGCACATGGCTGGTTACCAATGCTTTATGGTGTGTGTTTTGGTAAAACGTCTGTTCAGATGTGCTGTTCATCTGTAAACCATGTTGCTTGTCTCTCACTGTGTTGAAAAGTCCCTTTATTTCTGTTTGGAAGGGGTTTATCGGATAGATGATTTGTAAATATCTTTTCCAGTCTGTGACTTGTCTTTTAACTTTCTTAATGGTGTCTTGATGCGTAAAAGTTTTAAATTTTGTTGGAAGTCCAAATTATCAACATTTCATGTACATATTGTGCCTCTGATGTCATATCTAAGAGCTCTTTGCTAACCTAGGACAATGAGTATTAACTTTGATGTTTTCTTCTGGTAGTTTTATACTTTCACTCTTACATTAAGGTCTGTGATCCACGCAGAGTTAATTTATGTACATGATGTTAGGTAACTATTTAATCTTTTTGCATATGGCTGTCCAATTTTCCCAGCATCATTTGTTGAAAAGACTATCCTCTCTCCATTGAGTTGCCTTGGTTCCTTTGCTGAAAAATCAAATCACCAACATCTAAGGGCTTATTTCTGGACTCTCCATCCTGTCTCAGTGGGTATTTTATGTGCCTACATTCTTTATGTCTGTACCATGCTGTCTTGGTTATACTAATAAGCGTTGAAATTGGGTAGTCTGGGTTTGCCAACTTTGTTATTCTATTCCAAAATTATTTTGGATATTGTGGGTCTTTTATTTATATTCCAGAATCATGTCATCAATTTTGGCCAAAAAAAACCCCCAAACAAACCTGGCTGAGATTTTAACAGGGATTACATTGAATCCCTAGACCAATATGGTGAGAATTTCCATTTTAACAATATTGAATCTTATAATCAGTGAATATCAACTATCTGACATACTTTTTAAGACATGTATTATCTTTAAAATATTTTCAGGTGACTTTGTTGTATCAATGATTCTTAGATAAACCCTTTTCTACTTCATGACTGAAGGAAACTTTAGGATGAAGACATAAAAAAAAATTGTTTGAATTGATTTTTAAAAAACACTTTGAAACAATTACAAAGTTACAGAAAAGTTCCAAGTAAGTAAAAATAACTTTCCCCTAGAGTCATCTGATGGTGAGTCACTGCCCCTGAACACTGGAGGGGGTATTTCCCGCAAGTAAGTATATTTTCCTCTGTAAGCCAATTAAGACATCAAACTCTGGAAACAGACATTTTTTCCATCTAAGCCTCAGACCCTACTCAAGTTCTGCCTAATGATACCACACAGCTTAAAGATGAAGTTCAGAGTCTCTGCTGCGTGAAGCTGACAGCCAGCCCTGTCTGGAGCTTCCTTGAGCCACGACAATGGCGTCCGTGAAGCTGACAGGCAGCCACACTGCAGTGTCCCTCAATTTGAGTGTCTGATGTCCCCATGATTAGATGCAGGAGACATGTCTTCAGACATTTCTTTTCCTCATTGTGAGCCTCCCAGTGACAGTGTCCCACTGTTGACCAGCTTCACTTTGACCTCTGGATTCAGGCTTCTGTTCTGTGAAGACTCCCGCTGCCCTTTGTAATCAACATCTGCCATGTAGATCCTTGTGCCTCGCTGTGCTTGCAATCTGTTCATCTATTTATATCTGAAGAGTCAGACAATTTCCTATTTTATTCAAAGTGTTAGTAACCTACTACAATCTTTATTCATTTTGACGCTCAAATTGCCCAGTTTGGCCAATGGAATCCCTTTCAAGCTGGTGCTTTGGTCCTTTCGGTCCCCATCATTCTGTGAGCACCTCTTGTTTTCTCGCACAAAAAGACGTGCAGGCCATCTTGTACACTTCCTGGGACAGCTCTGAAATCAGCCATTTTTTGAAGGAGTCTGGCTCATTTGGGAGGAACACGGCATGTGCCATGTTTACAGACGCTCGGGGCTCCTCACTACCGCTGGGGCTCCCAGGTCCAGTTCTGACACACAGACAGGGGTCCTCTGAGGTCAGTGGTTCCAAATAGGCTTCCTTCTCCATTGGCCAAATGTGTGTGAGGTCACTTTGGCTCTACTGTTGGGATGGAATATCCTGAACTGTTTCCCAAGAAAAATGTCACCCACAGTGAAATGCCACTGCATTCTAGATTGAGGCAAAAATCATTAAAATATTTTAATTGTTCAGTTCTATTTGCTCTCTCAAAAAGTTTAATTGTCCTAACTAGACTGTTAGTGTTTTTTAAAGATACAGGACTAGATTTTAATCCTATCTAATACTATTAAATATTATGAATGCATCAAATAATTGTTTCAGAAGTGTCTGAAGACATGAGGAAATATCTACTACAGACGATTAAGGAAAAAGGGAAATTATGAGGCATTTCATGCTGTTGCATATCGGTTTTATAAATACACTGATGCACATTTACAAAATTGTACAAGGTATGATGAAACAATACAGTGAATGTTTTAAAAAAATTATTATAGCAAAAGACACATTGCTATTAATCCCCCTCAAAATACTCCCCTTCGCTTTGAACACACTTATCCCATCATTCTTGCCACTTTTTGAAGCAGTTCTGGAAGTCCTCTTTTGTGAGTGTCTTTAGTTGCTCTATTGTGGCTGCCTCGATGTCCTGAATCATTTTGACTTTGGGGAAGAGCCAGAAGTCACACGGTGCCAGATCTGGTGAATAAGGTGGATGAGGACACACCGTAATGTTTTTATTGGACAGAAATTGCCATTTACCAGAAGCGATGTGTGACAACGGAGCATTGTCATGATGGAGGATGATTTATGGCACACTTTAAAATACACGTTCTCTCAACCGACTGCTCACACCTGACTGATTGCACTGAACAAGTTGAAACTTGTCACACACACTGTTACTAAGGCTCGATGTGACATTTCTCGTATTCAAGATCCCTACCTTTCCATTGGATGGCACTCGACAGCAGCATTCATCGTATTTTCTGATCACAATGGAAAGGATCTGTGTCACACATCGCTTCTGGTACGGCAATTTCTGTCCAATAAAAATATTATGTTGTGTCCTCATCCACCATATGCACTACATCTGGCACTGGCTCTTCCCAAAGTCAAAATGAGTCAGGACATCGAGGCAGCCATGACAGCACAACTAAAGACACTCATGAAAGAGGACTCCCAGAACTGCTTCAGAAAGTGGCAAGAACTATGGGTTAAGTGTTTCTAAAGCGAGGGGGAGTATTTTGAGGGGGATTAGTGGCAATGTGTCGTTTACTTTAGTAAATTTTTTAAAATTTAAACATTCACCATATCTTTTGATCACACCTCATGTGTGCACTTAAAGATTTATGAGTGAACTCATGCGTTGTTTGGTGTTTGCTTTAAAATGTTCCATATGAAAAAGGGACAGAAAAATTAGAAAGATGGAGAAAACAAAACAGGCAACAGGTAGACCCTGTGAATCTGGAGGGTGGGCACTGGAGTCCACTGCAGCATTTACACACTTGCTGTGTTAATAAAAAAAAAAAAGCTATACTGCATTGGAAGATAAACTCAGAAAGACTATATGCCAACTCTAACTGAAGATTTCGTGGTATCAGTAGGTGGTATGATTATTGATAGCTTTATTTTCTTCTTTGTATTACTCTGCATTTTCTAACATTTGTACAGTGAACATATATGTTTAACAGAAAAAAAATGCCAGTAAGCCTCCATGTTCACCCTCTCTATAAACACTGGCTATGAGCCTGGCTCCGCGGGCTGCTGGCTGAGGCCAGTGTGACTTGGAGGGGAAGGCAGTGTGACCTGCAGCGTAGGACAGTGTGACCTGACGGGAGGGCAGTGTGACCTGCAGTGTAGGACACTGTGACCTGGAGGGGAGGGCAGTGTGACCTGGAGAGGACAGTGGACCTGGAGGGAAGACCAGTGAACCTGAAGGAGAGGACAGCAGACCTGGAGGAGAGGACAGTGTGAACTGAAAGAGAGAACAGTGTGACCTGCAACGTAGCACAGTGTGACCTGGAGGGGAGGACAGTGTGACCTGCAGTGTAGAACAGTGTGACCTGGAGGGGAGGACAGTGTGACCTGCAGCGTAGGACAGTGTGACCTGGAGGGGAGGGCAGAGTGACCTGCAGCGTAGGACAGTGTGACCAGGAGGGGAGGGCAGTGTGACCTGCAGCGTAGGACAGTGTGACCAGGAGGGGAGGGCAGTGTGACCTGGAGGGGAGGGCAGTGTGACCTGGAGGGGAGGGCAGTGTGACCTGGAGGGGAGGGCAGTGTGACCTGGAGGAGAGGGCAGTGTGACCTGCAGGGGAGGGCAGTGTGACCTGCAGGGGAGGGCAGTGTGACCTGGAGGGGTGGGCAGTGTGACCTGGAGGGGAGGGCAGTGTGACCTGCAGCGTAGGGCAGTGTGACCTGCAGCGTAGGACAGTGTGACCAGGAGGGGAGGGCAGTGTGACCTGGAGGGGAGGACAGTGTGACCTGCAGGGGAGGGCAGTGTGACCTGCAGCGTAGGGCAGTGTGACCAGGAGGGGAGGGCAGTGTGACCTGGAGGGGAGGACAGTGTGACCTGCAGGGGAGGGCAGTGTGACCTGCAGGGGAGGGCAGTGTGACCTGGAGGGGAGGACAGTGTGACCTGCAGGGGAGGGCAGTGTGACCTGCAGGGGAGGGCAGTGTGACCAGGAGGGGAGGGCAGTGTGACCTGGAGGGGAGGGCAGTGTGAACTGAAAGAGAGAACAGTGTGACCTGCAACGTAGCACAGTGTGACCTGGAGGGGAGGACAGTGTGACCTGCAGTGTAGAACAGTGTGACCTGGAGGGGAGGACAGTGTGACCTGCAGCGTAGGACAGTGTGACCTGGAGGGGAGGGCAGTGTGACCTGCAGCGTAGGACAGTGTGACCAGGAGGGGAGGGCAGTGTGACCTGCAGCGTAGGACAGTGTGACCAGGAGGGGAGGGCAGTGTGACCTGGAGGGGAGGGCAGTGTGACCTGGAGGGGAGGGCAGTGTGACCTGCAGGGGAGGGCAGTGTGACCTGGAGGAGAGGGCAGTGTGACCTGCAGGGGAGGGCAGTGTGACCTGCAGGGGAGGGCAGTGTGACCTGGAGGGGTGGGCAGTGTGACCTGGAGGGGAGGGCAGTGTGACCTGCAGCGTAGGGCAGTGTGACCTGCAGCGTAGGACAGTGTGACCAGGAGGGGAGGGCAGTGTGACCTGGAGGGGAGGACAGTGTGACCTGCAGGGGAGGGCAGTGTGACCTGCAGCGTAGGGCAGTGTGACCTGCAGGGGAGGGCAGTGTGACCTGGAGGGGAGGACAGTGTGACCTGCAGGGAGGGCAGTGTGACCTGCAGCGTAGGACAGTGTGACCAGGAGGGGAGGGCAGTGTGACCTGGAGGGGAGGGCAGTGTGAACTGAAAGAGAGAACAGTGTGACCTGCAACGTAGCACAGTGTGACCTGGAGGGGAGGACAGTGTGACCTGCAGTGTAGAACAGTGTGACCTGGAGGGGAGGACAGTGTGACCTGCAGCGTAGGACAGTGTGACCTGGAGGGGAGGGCAGTGTGACCTGCAGCGTAGGACAGTGTGACCAGGAGGGGAGGGCAGTGTGACCTGCAGCGTAGGACAGTGTGACCAGGAGGGGAGGGCAGTGTGACCTGGAGGGGAGGGCAGTGTGACCTGCAGCGTAGGACAGTGTGACCTGCAGGGGAGGGCAGTGTGACCTGGAGGAGAGGGCAGTGTGACCTGCAGGGGAGGGCAGTGTGACCTGCAGGGGAGGGCAGTGTGACCTGGAGGGAGGGCAGTGTGACCTGGAGGGGAGCACAGTGTGACCTGCAGGGAGGGCAGTGTGACCTGCAGCGTAGGACAGTGTGACCAGGAGGGGTGGGCAGTGTGACCTGGTGGAGGGGACAGTGTGACCTGCAGGGGCGTGCAGTGTGACCTGCAGGGGGGGGCAGGAGGGGAGGACAGTGTGACCCGCAGAGGAGGGCAGTGTGACCTGCAGCGTAGGGCAGTGTGACCAGGAGGGGAGGGCAGTGTGACCTGCAGGGGAGGGCAGTGTGACCTGGAGGGGAGGACAGTGTGACCTGCAGGGGAGGGCAGTGTGACCTGCAGGGGAGGGCAGTGTGACCAGGAGGGGAGGGCAGTGTGACCTGGAGGGGAGGGCAGTGTGACCTGCAGCGTAGGGCAGTGTGACCAGGAGGGGAGGGCAGTGTGACCTGCAGGGGAGGGCAGTGTGACCTGGAGGGGAGGACAGTGTGACCTGCAGGGGAGGGCAGTGTGACCTGCAGGGGAGGGCAGTGTGACCAGGAGGGGAGGGCAGTGTGACCTGGAGGGGAGGGCAGTGTGACCTGCAGCGTAGGGCAGTGTGACCAGGAGGGGAGGGCAGTGTGACCTGCAGGGGAGGGCAGTGTGACCTGGAGGGGAGGACAGTGTGACCTGCAGGGGAGGGCAGTGTGACCTGCAGGGGAGGGCAGTGTGACCAGGAGGGGAGGGCAGTGTGACCTGGAGGGGAGGGCAGTGTGACCTGCAGCGTAGGGCAGTGTGACCAGGAGGGGAGGGCAGTGTGACCTGCAGGGGAGGGCAGTGTGACCTGGAGGGGAGGACAGTGTGACCTGCAGGGGAGGGCAGTGTGACCTGCAGCGTAGGACAGTGTGACCTGGAGGGGAGGGCAGTGTGACCTGCAGGGGAGGGCAGTGTGACCTGGAGGGGAGGACAGTGTGACCTGGAGGGGAGGGCAGTGTGACCTGGAGGGGAGGGCAGTGTGACCTGGAGGGGAGGGCAGTGTGACCTGCAGCGTAGGGCAGTGTGACCAGGAGGGGAGGGCTTTGTGACCTGGAGGGGAGGACAGTGTGACCTGCAGGGGAGGGCAGTGTGACCTGCAGCGTAGGACAGTGTGACCTGGAGGGGAGGGCAGTGTGACCTGCAGGGGAGGGCAGTGTGACCTGGAGGGGAGGACAGTGTGACCTGGAGGGGAGGACAGTGTGACCCGGAGGGGAGGACAGTGTGACCCGCAGGGGAGGGCAGTGTGACCTGCAGCTTAGGACAGTGTGACCTGGAGGGGAGGGCAGTGTGACCTGGAGGGGAGGACAGTGTGACCTGGAGGGGAGGACAGTGTGACCTGCAGGGGAGGACAGTGTGACCTGGAGGGGAGGACAGTGTGACCTGCAGGGGAGGACAGTGTGACCTGGAGGGGAGGGCAGTGTGTTCTGGTACGGCAATTTCTGTCCAATAAAAATATTATGTTGTGTCCTCATCCACCATATGCACTACATCTGGCACTGGCTCTTCCCAAAGTCAAAATGAGTCAGGACATCGAGGCAGCCATGACAGCACAACTAAAGACACTCATGAAAGAGGACTCCCAGAACTGCTTCAGAAAGTGGCAAGAACTATGGGTTAAGTGTTTCTAAAGCGAGGGGGAGTATTTTGAGGGGGATTAGTGGCAATGTGTCGTTTACTTTAGTAAATTTTTTAAAATTTAAACATTCACCATATCTTTTGATCACACCTCATGTGTGCACTTAAAGATTTATGAGTGAACTCATGCGTTGTTTGGTGTTTGCTTTAAAATGTTCCATATGAAAAAGGGACAGAAAAATTAGAAAGATGGAGAAAACAAAACAGGCAACAGGTAGACCCTGTGAATCTGGAGGGTGGGCACTGGAGTCCACTGCAGCATTTACACACTTGCTGTGTTAATAAAAAAAAAAAGCTATACTGCATTGGAAGATAAACTCAGAAAGACTATATGCCAACTCTAACTGAAGATTTCGTGGTATCAGTAGGTGGTATGATTATTGATAGCTTTATTTTCTTCTTTGTATTACTCTGCATTTTCTAACATTTGTACAGTGAACATATATGTTTAACAGAAAAAAAATGCCAGTAAGCCTCCATGTTCACCCTCTCTATAAACACTGGCTATGAGCCTGGCTCCGCGGGCTGCTGGCTGAGGCCAGTGTGACTTGGAGGGGAAGGCAGTGTGACCTGCAGCGTAGGACAGTGTGACCTGACGGGAGGGCAGTGTGACCTGCAGTGTAGGACACTGTGACCTGGAGGGGAGGGCAGTGTGACCTGGAGAGGACAGTGGACCTGGAGGGAAGACCAGTGAACCTGAAGGAGAGGACAGCAGACCTGAGGACAGTGTGAACTGAAAGAGAGAACACTGTGACCTGCAACGTAGCACAGTGTGACCTGGAGGGGAGGACAGTGTGACCTGCAGCGTAGGACAGCGTGACGTGGAGGGGAGGACAGTGTGACCTGCAGTGTAGAACAGTGTGACCTGGAGGGGAGGGCAGTGTGACCTGCAGGGGAGGACAGTGTGACCTGGAGGGGAGGGCAGTGTGACCTGCAGCGTAGGGCAGTGTGACCAGGAGGGGAGGGCAGTGTGACCTGCAGCGTAGGACAGTGTGACCTGGAGGGGAGGGCAGTGTGACCTGGAGGGGAGGGCAGTGTGACCTGCAGCGTAGGGCAGTGTGACCTGGAGGGGAGGGCAGTGTGACCTGGAGGGGAGGGCAGTGTGACCTGGAGGGGAGGGCAGTGTGACCTGCAGCGTAGGGCAGTGTGACCAGGAGGGGAGGGCAGTGTGACCTGCAGGGGAGGGCTTTGTGACCTGGAGGGGAGGACAGTGTGACCTGCAGGGGAGGGCAGTGTGACCTGCAGCGTAGGGCAGTGTGACCAGGAGGGGAGGGCAGTGTGACCTGCAGGGGAGGGCTTTGTGACCTGGAGGGGAGGACAGTGTGACCTGGAGGGGAGGGCAGTGTGACCTGCAGGGGAGGGCAGTGTGACCTGGAGGGGAGGGCAGTGTGACCTGGTGGGGAGGACAGTGTGACCTGGAGGGGAGGACAGTGTGACCTGGAGGGGAGGGCAGTGTGACCTGGAGGGGAGGACAGTGTGACCTGCAGGGGAGGGCAGTGTGACCTGGAGGGGAGGACAGTGTGACCTGGAGGGGAGGGCAGTGTGACCTGCAGGGGAGGGCAGTGTGACCTGCAGCGTAGGGCAGTGTGACCTGGAGGGGAGGGCAGTGTGACCTGGAGGGGAGGGCAGTGTGACCTGGAGGGGAGGGCAGTGTGACCTGCAGCGTAGGGCAGTGTGACCTGCAGGGGAGGGCAGTGTGACCTGGAGGGGAGGACAGTGTGACCTGCAGGGAGGGCAGTGTGACCTGCAGCGTAGGACAGTGTGACCAGGAGGGGTGGGCAGTGTGACCTGGAGGGGAGGACAGTGTGACCTGCAGGGGAGTGCAGTGTGACCTGCAGGGGAGGGCAGTGTGACCTGGAGGGGAGGGCAGTGTGACCCGGAGGGGAGGGCAGTGTGACCCGGAGGGGAGGACAGTGTGACCCGGAGGGGAGGACAGTGTGACCTGGAGGGGAGGGCAGTGTGACCCGGAGGGGAGGACAGTGTGACCCGGAGGGGAGGACAGTGTGACCCGCAGGGGAGGGCAGTGTGACCTGGAGGGGAGGACAGTGTGACCTGGAGGGGAGGACAGTGTGACCTGCAGCGTAGGGCAGTGTGACATGGAGGGGAGGACAGTGTGACCTGGAGGGGAGGACAGTGTGACCTGGAGGGGAGGACAGTGTGACCTGGAGGGGAGGACAGTGTGACCTGGAGGGGAGGGCAGTGTGACCTGGAGGGGAGGACAGTGTGACCTGGAGGGGAGGGCAGTGTGACCTGGAGGGGCGGGCAGTGTGACCTACAGGGGAGGGCAGTGTGACCTGGAGGGGAGGGCAGTGTGACCTGGAGGGGAGGGCAGTGTGACCTGCAGGGGAGGGCAGTGTGACCTGGAGGGGAGGGCAGTGTGACATGCAGGGGAGGACAGTGTGACCTGGAGGGGAGGGCAGTGTGACCTGCAGGGGAGGACAGTGTGACCTGGAGGGGAGGGCAGTGTGACCTGGAGGGGAGGACAGTGTGACCTGCAGGGGAGGGCAGTGTGACCTGCAGCGTAGGACAGTGTGACCTGGAGGGGAGGGCAGTGTGACCTGGAGGGGAGGGCAGTGTGACCTGCAGGGGAGGACAGTGTGACCTGGAGGGGAGGGCAGTGTGACCTGCAGGGGAGGACAGTGTGACCTGGAGGGGAGGGCAGTGTGACCTGCAGGGGAGGGCAGTGTGACCTGGAGGGGAGGGCAGTGTGACCTGCAGGGGAGGGCAGTGTGACCTGGAGGGGAGGACAGTGTGACCTGGAGGGGAGGACAGTGTGACCTGGAGGGGAGGACAGTGTGACCTGGAGGGGAGGGCAGTGTGACCTGCAGGGGAGGACAGTGTGACCTGCAGGGGAGGACAGTGTGACCTGGAGGGGAGGACAGTGTGACCTGCAGGGGAGGGCAGTGTGACCTGGTGGGGAGGGCAGTGTGACCTGGAGGGGAGGAGAGTGTGACCTTCAGGGGAGGGCAGTGTGACCTAGAGAGGAGGGCAGTGTGACCTGCAGGGGAGGGCAGTGTGACCTGGAGAGGATAGTGGACCTGGAGGGGGAGGGCAGTGTGACCAGAGGGGAGGACAGTGTGACCAGAGGGGAGGACAGTGTGAACTGTAAGAGAGGACAGTGTGGCCTGGAGAGGACGACAGTGTGGCCTGGAGAGTGGCGGCTGCTTCCATCCCACCTGCATCAGGGAGAACTCTGAAGGAGGACAGCACCTGGAACACCCACTGATTTAACGCAAATTCCAGACCAGGGAGAACTGCTAGGATTTAAAGGCAAAAGAACAAAGCTTGGGGCCTGTGAGTCCTCTGCTTGGGAAAATATGAGTTCCCAACAAACAACTCTCAGAATGTCCCCAGAGGCTGCCATCTCTGTGGCTTTCAGCATTCTTCACAGAGACTAATTTTTTCAACGCCACAGAATGTGGAGCTCGGTCAGCCGAGCGGGGGTGTTCATTGTTTGGAAGATATTAAAGGGGACACTCACCTGCAGAGGCACCACAGGACAAACCCGAGTCCACAGTAGGGGTCCAAGCAGATGGCCACTTCTCTAGAGGGGTAGAGCTCGCACTGCAGCTTAATGGATCGGCAGAAGGCACTGGTGGCTGAGTGACACATCTACGAGACAGCAGGGCCCAGGGTCAGCAGGACGGGTCACGTGGACAGTCATGCTTTCTGGGCGAGAGTGGGCTGCTATGTGCTCATCAGCCTTCCCGTCCTAATGAGAAAGCCACACGCACCAGCTCCTGGTCCCCAGGGCCTCAGCACCCGAGCAACTGAAGCACAGAGGTGAGTACGCAAGGGTTTCCTCTGTCACCTGCCGCAGTGCCCACTCCCAGGGCAGGGACTGCATCTCATTCATGTTCATCTCCAGGCCCCACACTACGCCTATCATGGGACAGGGGCCAGCAGAGTGTGTGGGCTGAAGCACCCCGTCTTGGGGATCAGGAAATGAGGCTCAGAGAAGGTACAGAGTTGGCTGAAGGTCACACGTCTGAGCTGGAACCAGAGTCCGGTGCACTGAGACACTATCATGTGACAGCTGCCAAAATCTACTCTCAGCCCACCATTAAGGGACAGGAATGTGCTTCCCCACTTCCAGTGTCGGTCCCACTACAGTCGGTATGGAACAAGATTTATTTTAAAGTGCTGTAAAATATATCTAATAAAACCAGTTTTCTCATAGAAGCTTTCTAGCCAATCAAACCTAAGAGGAAAAGGAAAGTGGCAGAAGTGCAGGGACCGGTCCCAGGTCCCAAGTTAATGTGATGTAGCATCTCACCAGAGTGGGACTCTAAAAGGACCAGTAAGAGGATCGCAATGTGCAGGGGACCCCGCAAAATGCCTGGGAAGCGTTCGCTGGTCACTCCAGTGAAAGCTGTCTGAAGAGCAGTGTGCGGGGACCCTTGCACTCAGGGTCACTGGGACAAGCCCTGCCCTGGAGGTTTCACACGGATATTTTGACTGAATGCATACGAGCAATGCCTAATTACTCTAGAATCGAACACAAGTAGCTCTTTGTAGCTTGCTTTCAAAGCTGCAATATTTAAGGAGGAAAAGAGGCTGCATTTATGAAACACTCCTTTAGCCTCCTGTCTCCTGGGTCAGGAGTCAGTAAAACCCGCACTACCAGTGTCACTCACTCAGGTTAGCAGCTAAACAGTGTTTACTGAACCATGCTCTGTGCAGGCACTGCCTACAGCTCGACAACCCAGTTCTTCCGCTCAGCTCAGCCAACACAAAGAAAGATAGCTATCCAAGGACTTGTTAGTATCAGGCTTCATATTAGGTACTTGGGACAAAAAGAAAAAAAACAAAAAAGTTCTGTCTGTGTCCCCAGGGGCTTGCAATCTAGTGGAAATTCAGAGACAGCCTGAGAGCTGTGCCTGTAAGCACGGGAACAGAGCAAAGAAAGGACCCTACTCTACATCACCCTGGGGTTTTCAGAGGGTTCTGACCCAATTCTAACGAGGACACACTTGTACTTGGATAAAGAATGGTTTCCCCAATGGAATTTAACAGCTGTATACGATGTCAGAGGGGTAGCAGATTGGGAGGTGGGTTATCACTTTGTGAGGGGTGTAAACGTCTATTACATTGCTTTGTACACCTGAAACTAATAAAAAAAATATCAGAAAAAGAAAGGATGGTTTCCCCAAAGCCCATATAACAAACGTTGATGCTCTCCTGTAAAAGAGGCATGGAGAGTGGGGACAGCATGTGCAGGAATCGTGAGGACGCCGCCTGGGCTTATTGTCAAGAGGTGTCTGCCACGGATCTTGGGCCGCTTTGGCTGATGCAAAGTATATGCCCACTCTCGGGGTGCACACCAGTTAAAGTGCACAGGAAAGTGTGCAGAAGCATACTCAGTGGGAGGGAGGGCCACCTGAGTTCTTAGCTATCCTGTGGGAACCACAGCTACATAAACTGTAGGTGTGCTGTGCATCTTCCACCTGACTTCCTTGATGACCCCCATGGACCCACTGTGTTTCCCCGAAAATAAGACCTAGCCAGACAATCAACTCTAATGCATCTTTTGGAGCAAAACTTAAGATAAGACCCGGTCTTATTTTACTATACTGTAAGACTGGGTATAATATAATATAATATAATATAATATAATATAATATAATATAATATAATACCAGGTGTTATATATTACTTTTTGCTCCAAACAATGCATTAGAGCTGATGGTCTGGCTAGGTCTTATTTTGAAGACCTATTAGGAATCTTCAGAGTTCAAATTACATTTTCAAACAGGTAATTTTATAAAACTTAATTGAACATATAAACATATATCATGAGTGTTATACTAAATCAGACACTTTATAGCCCACTATGGGGAAAACAGTCTTCCAGATAAACTTCTCTCTCAACTCTTGGTATGTAATTCAACACTCAACAACATTTTGTCCAAAAGCTGAAACTAAATTGGAATTTCTTCCTGAGAAAAATGGTGACCTGTACAAACACACAGGTAGAGGGATTTCCTTCTGGAGAAGACTCTAAGCCAGATGATTTCAACTCTATTTATGTCTCTCAGTATTTAAAGCAGATTAAATGACATCACAATGTATTTCACTTCAGGTACTCATCAAATAAATTTAACGGTCAAAAGTTTAAGAAAAATGTTTAGGAATTTGACAGAAAGTCTAGTAATTCAGCTCTCTGAGATTTCTAGGGTCTCTACTTATACTAACTGGAAGCACTAGGAAACCATAATGTAGATTATCTCTGTTTCAAGCAGAAATATCTTTATTGAATTAGGATTTAATATTATAGCTCCCATTTCTGTAGACAATGAAGAAACTGTATGATCAAAAGTGCATCTGTCTTTTGGTTATGACAGTAGGAGGCTCAAAATTAATTTCAGTACTATAGTAAGCATGGTCTAAACACATATCTTAGTTTTTTTTTTTAGTTTAGAGAATTATTTTATTGTATATTGTACTTTATTTGGTGTATCACCTCAAATTCTACTAAAAATCAGAGGAGAGAATTCTTGGAACATGGTAGAGCAGAAGCCCCAGGAGTGTCTCTCAGCGGGACAACTGCACTAGCAGCATCGGATGTAACCAGTTTAGGACTCTCTCTAGGGTCTGTAGAAGGCTTACAACTTCCAGAGACTTCAATGGTAAGCTGGAACTAATTTGGGAGGAATTATCACATGCAAGGCTACAAAAACAGTTGAGGGAGTTTATTAGATTGATAGTGCCATGAAAGAAATTCTCAAGAGAGCTTTGCAGGTTGTACAGAAGGGCACTAGACATAAGTCGAAGGCACTTGAAGAAATAAAGATCTTAGTAACGGTAAATTTAAAGCAGTTATAAAACCAGCCTGAGAAAGGAGGTTTAATACAGCAACTACAGTTGCTACAGTTATACTTAACTGTAGCAATAGTTTGTAAATCTACCTTTCCCCACATGATTTAAGAGACTAATACATTAAAATGAAACAACTGTTAGTCTAAAAACTATTATTATAACTTTGGGTTTTAATTTCACATTTTCCCAACATAATTTAAGAGACTAACGCATTTGAACAAATTATTACTGTATGTTTTGGGCCACACAATGTATAAAGATATAATTTTGTTACATCAACAACTGAAAAAGGTGGGGTTGAAGCTGTACAAACACAGTTTTGTATGTTATTGAAGTTAAGCTTCTATAAATTCAAAATGGAATGCTACAACTTTAGGATGTTAAATGGCATCCCCATGGTAACCTCAAAGAAAATAGCTATAGAATATACACACAAAGAAATGAGAAAGGAATTAAAATGTTTCACTACAAAAAAAAATCAACTAAGCACAAAATAAGAAAGTAATGCAGGAAATGAGAAATAGAAAAGCTATTAAGACATATGGAAACTAGCAAGCTGTGAGAAGTCCCTTCTTATCACTTTGAATATAAATGGATTAACACTCCAAAGACAGAAACTGGTAGAATGGATAAAAACCATGATCCAACCATATGCTGCCTATAAGAGATTCATTTTAGATCAAAAGGCACACACAGTTTGAAAGTGAAAAGATGGATACACATATTCCATGCAAATGGTAACCAAAAGAGAGAAGAGGTAGCTATACTAATATCAGACAAACAGACTTTAAATCAAAAAAAGTTACAGGAGGAAAAGAAGGGCACACACCCCAAAGGACTGACAGCAGCAGCGTCTCGAAGAGAGATCTGAACTCCCATGTTCACAGCAGCACTAGTCACAGTAGCTAATACGTGGGAGTGACCCAAGCGTCCACCGACAGATGCCTGGATAACAACACGTGGTGTGTACAGGCCATGGACTATTACTCAGCCTGAGAAAGGAGGTTTAATACAGCAAGAAAATATAAGAACTATAAACATCTACACACCGAGTAGGAAACCATCAAAATATATAAAACAAAAATTGAAAGAATTGAAGGGAGAAACAGGCAGCTACACAATAACAGGAGACTTCAATACACCACTTTCAATAATGGACAGAAGAACTAGACAAAAGTAAAGAAATAGAGGACTTAAACAACACATTACCACAGTGCAACCCCCAAACAACACAATAAACCAAAGAGACAAACAGACATACTCTATTCAACCACAATAGAATACACATTCTTTTCCAGAGTACGTGGGTCATTTTCCAGGACAGACCATATTTTATGCCACAAATTAAGTCTTAATAGCTTGTAAAAAATAGATATTATACAAAGTATCTTCTCTAACCACAACAGGATGAAATTAAAAATCAGTAGCAAAAGGAAAACTGGAAAACCCACACATTTGTGGAATTTAAACATAGTGCTCTTAACCAGCCAATGGATCAAAGAAGAAATCACAAGGAAAATCAGGAAATAATTACATATAAATAAAAATGAAAACATAACACACCAAAACTTATGGGACACAGCAAAAGCAGTATTAAGGCCGAAATTTATAGCTATAAATGGTTACATTAAAAATCAAGAAAGAGGGGCAGCCGGATGGCTCAGTTGGTTAGAGCGCGAGCTCTCAACAACAAGGTTGCTGGTTCGATTCCCACGTGGGCCAGTGAGCTGTGCCCTCCACAACTAGACTGAAGACAATGAGCTGCCTCTGAGCTGCCAGTGGGGTGTCCGGATGGGTCAGTTGGTTAGAGCGCAAGCTCTTGATGACCAGGTTGGCAGTTAAATTCCCGCATGGGATGGTGGGCTGTGCCCCCTGTAACTAAGACTGAAAATGGCGACTGGACTTGGAGCTGAGCTGTGCCCTCCACAACTAGATTGAAGGACAACGACTTGACTTGGAGCTGATGGGTCCTGGGAATACACTGCTCCACAATATTCCCCTCTCCCTCACCAAAAAGAAATAAATAAATAAAAATCAAGAAAGATCTCATATCAACAACCTAACTTTACAATTTAAGGAATGAGAAAAAGAAGAACAGACTGAACCTAAAGCTAGCAGAAGGAAAGAAATAATAAAGATTAGAGCAAGACAGACAAAAAGAGAATGAAAAAATAGTACAGATAATCAATGAAACCAAAAGTTGGTTTGTGAAAAGCTCCACTAACACACCTCTAGCTAGATGAACTAAGAAAAAAAGAAGGAAGACTCAAATTGCTAAAATCAGGAATTAAAGTAGTGACATTTACTACTTATTCTACAGAAAGATGAGAGTACTATAAACAATCGCACATCAACAAATTGCACAATTTACATGAAATGGAGAAATTCCATTTCATATTATTTGAAACACAAACTATCAGGAAGGAACACAAAACCTACCAAGACTAACTCATGAAGAATAGAAAACCTGAATAAACCTATAACTTGTAAGAAGATCAAAGCAGTGTTTTAAAAAAAAAACCCAACAAAGACAAGCCCTGAACCAACACGGCTTCACTGGTGATTCTACCAAACATTAAAGAAGGACTAACACCAATCCTCCTTAAACTTTTCCACAAGAATGGAAGAGGATGGGAGCATGGAACACTTCCTAACTCATTCTATGATGCCAAAGCCAGACAAAGACACTACAACGAAAGAAAACTATGGATAAACAAACCTTATGAATATTGGGGTAAAACCCTAATATACTAGTTGAGTATACTAGCAAATGGAATCTAGCAACATATGAAAAGGCTATTATACATCATGACCAATTGGGATTTATTCTGAACAGAATGCAAAGATGGCTCAACATGAAAATCAATATAATATATTATATTAAGAGAATGAAGGAAAAAACACACACAGTCATCTCACTTGATGCAGAAAAAGCATCTGACAAAATTCAACATCCTTTCATTAAAAAACACACAAGAGACTAGCAATAGAAGGAAAGTATCTCAACATAATAAAAACAATATATGAAGAAAAACATAGCAAACATCATACTCAATTGTGAGAAACTGAAAGCTTTTCCTCTAAGATAAGGAACAAGGACACACACCTTCTCTCTTTCTATTCAACAAAGAACTGGAAGTTCTAGCCAGAGCAATTAAGTAAGAAAAATAAAAGGCATCCAAAATGGAAAGCAAGAAGTAACGTTATCTCTGTTCACAGGTGATAAGATCTTAGAGGTAAAAAAGCCTAAAGATTCCACAATTGTTAGAAATTATAAATGACTTTAGCAAAGTACCAGGAAAGTCAACATGCAAAAATCAGTTGCATTTGTATACACTAAATAAAATTCTGAAAAGTAAATTAAAACAGTTCCATTTACAATGTCATAAAAAAGAATAAAATATAAAGGAATTAACTTAACCAAGGAGGTGAAAGGTTTATACAATGAAAACTATAAAACATTCTTGAAAGAAAGTAGACATAAACGAAAACATATCCCATATACACAGATGTCAATACTACATAAAACAGTCCAGATTCGATGCAATTTCTTTCAAAATCTCAATGATACGAAATAGAAAGACCCATCAAAAAAATTCATATGGAAACTTGAGTAACCAAACCAATCTTGAAAAAAACCCAAAGCTCAAGGACTCCCACTTCCTGCTTTCAAAACTTACTACAAACCTACAGGAATCCAAACAGTGTGGTGCTGCTATAAAGACAGACATAGAGGTCAACTGAATAACATAAGCAGAAAAAAACCCTCACATACACAGTCAAATGATTTTTGACAAGGAAGCCAATTAATGGGGAGGCATAGTCTCTTCAACAAATGGTGCTGGGATGACTGGACATCCACGTGCAAAAGAATAAAGCTGGACCCCCTACCTAATACCATATACAAAATTACCACAAAATGGAATGAAAGCCTAAAACAACAAAACTCTGAGAAGAAAACATGGGACAAAATCTTGAGGATATTGGAGTTGGCAATGTTTTCTTGGATACGACACCAAAGGCACAGGCAACAACAACAAAAAATACAAAATTGGACTTTATGAAAATTTAAAAAATTGTGCATCAAAAGACACTATCCACATAGTAAGTAAAAAGGCAACCCAAAGAATGGGAGAAAATATCTGCAAATCACATATGTGATAAGGGATTAATATTCAGAATATGTAGAGAACTCCCAAAACTCAACAAGAAATAAACAACCCAATTCAAATATGTGCAACAGACTTGAACAGACATTTCTCCAAAGAAGACATACAAATAGCCAATAAGCACATGGAAAGAGGCTCAGCGTCACTAATCAGTAGGAAATGCAAACCACAACTGCAGTGAGATACCACTTCCCACCCGTTAGGTGGGAAAAATAACAGAAAATATTTTCTGTGACAATAACAGAAAACAGTAAGTGTTGGTGAGGATGCTGAGCAACTGGAACCCTTGTGTGCTATTGGTGGGAATGTAAAATGGTGCAGCTGTTGTGGAAAACGGTATGGTGGTTCCTCACAAAGTTAAAATAGAACTACCACGTGACTCAGCAACCCCACTTCCAGGCACACACCCCAAAGGACAGACAGCAGCAGCGTCTCGAAGAGAGATCTGAACACTCATGTTCACAGCAGCACTAGTCACAGTAGCTAATACGTGGGAGTGACCCAAGCGTCCACCAACAGATGCCTGGATAACAACACGTGTGTACAGGCCATGGAACGTTACCCAGCCTGAGAAAGGAAGAGAATCCTGCCACATGCGACAGTAAGGAGGGACCCTGAGGACATTGTGCTGAGTGAAATGAGCCAGTCACGAGAGGACAGACACTTGTGATCCCACTTCTATGAGGTACTCAGAGTATAAAAATCTCAGACAGAAAGTAGAAGGGTGGGTGCCGGGGACGGGGGAGGGGAGAACGCGAATATAATAGATGCAGGTTTCAGTTTAACAAGATGAAATGAGTTACATGGGAAGTGATAGGGCTGACGGCTGCACTTTTGAATGTATTTAATGCCAGTGAAATGCAGACTTAAATTGGTTAAGATGGTAAGTTTACATTCTGTGTATTTTGCCACAATAAAAAAACTGGAGAAGAACATGGACATAGCAAGGGAAGTGAGCTGAACTGCATAAAGTCAGCAGTAAGACTCCAGAGGCAGACAGCGGGGAAGGGCTTCCAGAGGATGCAGAGAATTTAACAGCTCCGTGTCTGGGATGGCCCTAATTCTGGGGTCAAACAGCCTATTCACTGATAGGAAAAGGGGTCATTGCAGCTGCTATGAGCAGCAAACTGGAAGTCATAACGAAACCCCAGTTAAAAAAGCAAGAAGCTACCGGGCAGATTTCTGATAGTGCATTGGGACTCGGGAAGCAGCCAGAGAGAAACAGGCCGCTTCCTGGTGGGGCTAGAAGGCTGTGCTTACATGAAGACTTGGACCATTTACAGGGAATCAGGCAGCCTTGTTAAGCGCAGTGGGCACACCTATGCACACCCGCCCAGTCCCGGCAGGCCCCCAGAGGCCCCGTGGCTCACCTTCACTCCCGCTAGCATCCCCGTTGTGGACACGCTGAAGTCCAGGTAGGCCAGCGTGTCGGGGTTGGACGGCTTGTAGATCTGGGCCGGCCGCTTCTTTGGCAAATCATCTGGAGAGCAAAGCGGAGTGATAAGCCCATCCGCTCACAGGAAAAGCATGGGACAACATGCGCTCGGGCCGCTGGCAGGCTGACCTGTGTCCAGAATGGGGGGCCACGCCCTGACGTCCACAGCCGCAGCTGCCTCCCTGGACCTTAACAACTTGCAGATGAGTTGTGTTGTCATCAAGCAGGCAGAACGGCTCACCTGAGGGGCAGAGGGCAAAAGAGGGAGACGGTGAGCTGTAGACAGCTGTGCACGCGCATGTGCTTCCTGCTCACGTGTGCTGCCCATTAACACATGGCAACCTGCGGCGCCCAGAGTGGCTGGACCAGCAGGAGCATGGCTGCCTGGTGAGGAGCCAGAGTGGCCAACGGGGGCTCAGGCAGCTGGGAGTATGACCTGGAGGCCCAGCGAGTCAGGATATTGACACTGTATGCAGATCTCAAGGGTCCTGCGGTCCCTGGAAACTCCTAGAGCCGAGAAGCGTCCACAGTGCTGTGGTCACACTCAGAAAGGGGCTTCTGAATGCAGTCTGGCACCGTTAGCTGTCTTACTGTAAGTCCACGTGTGTCCACAGAAACAGGCAGAACGATGGTGAAAGTTCTCCCACATAGCTACTAGAAACACTCCCCTGTGGTGTTCCCACACTAACCTGTCCCTTGTCTCCTCCTCCAAGGAGACATTTCCTGATTCCCTTAAACTTCCCCAGCATAAAACAAATGAAAACAAATCTGCTTTCAAAACAGGACAGGACACCACCAAACGTCGAGGAAAAGACTTTACAGACTTGTCATGCGGGGTGTCATGTGGGATCTCTGGTCCTGCTCCCCACATAAGAACGTAGGATATGGTGAAGCCAAAAAGGAACACTCACGGAGCCATAGACGGGGGAGTCATACCACTATAGTCTCACTGGTGGCTGGGTTGGAGACACAGGAAGCAGGAGCCACATTATCCGCAACCTGCTGTCCACTTCACTCTGCCAACCAACCCCACTTGCTAGCCCCAATCCGCCCTGTGAACTGCAATCCGTGCTTGCCAGCCACCATCTTCTTGCTAGCCCCCATTTTCTGTTAGCGTAGCCACAGCAGTTATATTAGTGGCCAATGGCTCACTGGTTACAGCTGACGGCCAACTAGCCACAGCTGATGGCCATCCAATCATAGTTGATGGCCATTTACTACCTGAGCCAGCACCTTTCCACGTGAGGCCGAGAGCCTGGAAACTACACTCCTGGCTCTGTCCCCACTACATTGTGTGGCCTTTTCACTTGGTTGGCCTGGGTGACCTCAGGGATGGCCCCTGGGGAGCTGCACTGTGGAAGGGACGTCCAGGTCAGAGGCTGCCCTGTAGTCCTACGTGCACCCAAAGGGGGGCACTTGCTTCCCAAGCTGTGGTGAGGTCCTGGGCAGAGGTTGTGCATCACCCCGCTGTCCCCCCACCATCCCTAAAGCCCAGCTCTGACCTACGGGGACGGGCGCGGTTACCTCCACGATCATCTTCACAGTGGGCAGCGTGGTGGCAATGTTCTGGGGGTGTGGGGGGCGCACGGTGATGGGCACACAGCCCGCATACAGGCAGCCGTAAAATGCTGTGATCAGGTCTATTCCTGCGAGAGAAGAGAGGGTCTCATGGAATGGATGGCGCCCCAGCAGAACGCTCACTGGGAGACGTCAGCGGGGCACGTGACAGCGAAGAGCTCGCACACCCTTCCCATCCTGAGGGTTTGGCTAAGCTCTGGCCGCAACTTCCACCTGGCCCGGTCTGCAGCCCTGAGGTGCCAAAGCAGCCCTGAAGTTCAATTTCCATCATCCCTCTAAGGAATTACTCAAGGGTGATTATCAACCTATCAATTAAGAACTTAACTACTATTAATTAAATGGATGACCTCACGTAGCTAATAAAGCAACTTTAGACACATAAGTCTTTGTGAAATATCACTTCATTCATGCCCCTGAAAGTCACACAGCTTTGGCACAGTCCCTCCCAGTGGTAGTAACTAGACGCATGTGAGTACAGTGTGACGTCTCAGGGATAACACAGCAACTCAGGTCACCAAGCACCAATATGTGCAGTGAGGTGGCTCGAGCAGTGGCTGGCCCTGCCTTTTACCTGGAGGGTAGACGAGAGCAACGTGGTCCCCATCTTGCAGGCGCCCCCTCTCCATCAGCATGACAGCTATCTTCTCCGCTCGTTTGTGCAGCTGGACACATGTCAGTGAGTTCGCTATTGTCCCCTGAGTGTCACAAGACAAAGGGGAAGGGAGGTTTCTTTCATGTAACAACTTTAGTGAGATGTACTATACAGTTCACTTATGAAAATGTACAATCACGTGGATATCAGTATATGACACTTGTGCAACCACCAGCCACTTATAGGGACTTTTCATAAAGACTCCAAACCATCAGCAGTCACTTCCCTCCCTCCCCTCTAGCCAGGAAGTACAGCACCAAAGAGGCATCCAGCTATCCTTACACTAATAAGACATATTTACAAATAATCACTTGCCCTAAACTAGCTAAACTTACCACTTACCAAAAAAAAAAACACAAAAAAAACACAAACAAACAAAAAAGAAAGCAACCTAGTAATTTTGGTACTTAAGTATAATTGCCATGGGCAGTGAAATTAGCAGTCAGCCTGCAGGACTGTGGAAAATAACACCATTTAAAAAGTGTCTATTGAGAAAGACCACTTAGAAACATTTAGCCTTCCTAGGCTGAATCACGAAGAATTGCAAAATCTAAATAGACCGATCACCAGTAATGAAATTGAATCAGTCATCCGAAACCTTCCCAAAAGCAAAAGTCCGGGACCTGATGGCTTCACTAGTGAATTCTACCAAAACTTCAAAGAGGATCTAATACCTGTTCTACTCAAACTCTTCCAAAAAATTGAGGAAGAGACAATACTCCCTAACTCATTTTATGAGGCCTACATTACCCTGATACTAAAACCTGGTAAGGATAACACACAACAAGAAAATTACAGACCAGTATCTCTGATGAATACAGATGAAAAAATCCTAAATGAAATTCTAGCAAATCGAATATCAACAATGCATTAAAAAGATTATTCATCACGACCAAGTGGGGTTCATCCCCAGGGCACAAGGATGGTTCAACATCCGCAAATCCATCAATGTGATACATCACATAAACAAAATAAAGGACAAAAATCATATGATTATATCAATAGATGCAGAAAAAGCATTTGACAAGATACAATGTCCATTTATGATTAAAACACTTAATAAAATAGGTAGAGAAGGAAAATACCTTAACACAATAAAGGCCATGTATGACAAACCCTCAGCTAATCTCATAACTAACAGTGAAAAACTGAAGCCCTTTGCTGTACATTCAGGAACACGACAGGGCTGTCCCTTATCACCTCTGCTTTTCAACATAGTGTTGGAAGTCCTAGTCAGAGCAATCAGGCAAGAGAAAGAAATAAAAGGCATCCAAATCGGGAATGAAGAAGTTAAATTGTCACTCTTTGCAGATGACATGATGCTATATATAGAAAACCCTAAAGACTCCACCAAAAACCTATTAGAAACAATAAACAAATACAGTAAAGTTGCCAGATACAAAATCAACATACAAAAGTCCATTGCATTCCTGTATACTAACAATGAAATCTCAGAAAAAGAAATACAAAAAACAATTCCTTCTGCAATTGCAACAAAAAGAATAAAATACCTAGGAATAAACTTAACCAAGGATGTGAAAGACCTATATGCTGAAAACTATAAGACTTTTTTGAAAGAAATTGAAGAAGACACAAGGAATTGGAAAGACATTCCATGCTCATGGATTGGAAGAATCAACATAGTTAAAATGGCCATATTACCCAAAGCAATATACAGATTTAATGTAATCCCCATCAAAATCCCAATGGCATTTTTTAAAAAGAAATAGAACAAAAAATCATCAGATTTGTATGGAACCACAAAAGGCCCGGAATAGCCAAAGCAATCCTAAGAAAAAAGAACAATACTGGAGGTATCACACTTCCTGACTTTGGCTTGTACTACAGGGCTACAATAATCAAAACAGCATGGTATTGGCAGAAAAACAGAAACACAGAAAAATGGAATAGAACTGAGAACCCAGAAATAAGACCACATAAATATGGACAGATAATTTTTTACAAAGAAGCAAAAAACATAATGGAGGAAAGACAGCCTCTTCAATAAATGGTGCTGGGAGAATTGGAAAGCCATGCACAAAAGAATGAAACTAGACTGCTATCTGTCACCATGTACCAAAATTAACTCAAAATGGATCAAAGACCTGAAATAGATAAGACCTGAAAAAATAAACTGCATAGAAGAAAATATAGGTACTAAACTTATGGACCTTGGGTTCAAAGAGCATTTTATGAATTTGATTCCCAAGGCAAGGAAAGTAAAAGCAGAGAACCATATGATTTCACTGATATGTGGTATATAAACCGAAAACAACCAAAGAACAAGACAAACAATTGAAGAAATAAAAACTCATAGACACGAACAATAATTTACTAGTTACCAGAGGGTTAGGGTGGGGGTGTAAATGAGGATAAAGGGGATCAAATATATGGTGATGGAAAGAGAACTGACTCTGGGTGGTGACCACACAATGTGAGATATAATGTATTATAGAACTGTACACCTGGAATCTATGTAACTTTACTAACAATTGTCACCCCAATAAACTTTAATTTAAAAAAAAGACCACATCAACGTCAAGGATGTCACCAAACAAACACCTCCCCCTCAAAAACAGTAGAAAAAGAAACTAAAGAAAAAAACAAACTGTCAGAAATTCATTTCATGTAGATTTTTAAACATGTCTGAACAAATGGAAAACACATTTGCATTGACAAATGCCTTAAAAACAGTTGTTAGGGAAGATTAGTAGCAAAACAGACACTAAGAAGTAAAACCTATGGGATTTACAGTTTAAACTGTAAAGAAAAGTGTGGCTACATTGCAGATATGAACAGACAACCAACCCGAAAACGCTTTTCCTGAGGACGCACTTCACCACTGAAGTACATTTGCACGAACTCTCAGGCATGAGGAGACCACTCTCTGCAGCTATCGAAAACTGCTTCTTCGTGAGCAAATCTATTTAAAGTGATAACAGAGAATTAAGAACCAGGAAACTGCCCAGCAGTGTCCACGTCAGGAGAACCCTTCAGCTGAGAAGTGACCCTGACCCTAAACACTTGTGTTTAGGCCACAGCTCCCCAGGAGTGTGAGTGGGTAACAGGGGGGGACCCGAACGCCACATGTGCAGGAAGAAGTCCAAAGGGGTGGGGTTGGCTGCCGACCATGGGAGGAGACGTGGTGTGGATAAGAGAGACCAGAATCTTCGGGCCATTAAAGGACAATGGTGATCTGGTGACGTGGTGTTGTGGGGAAAGACACGTCTGTACAGGGTGGCGCGGGTGGACCTTTCCTAACCACCGGGACACAAATAGCAGCACCTGAGCTTTGCAGAGACAAACATTCACAGAACAAGTGACACGTTTCATTTCCCAGTGTTGTTCAGAAAAGCATGAAATGTCACAGGTGAGGGGTCCATGAGGTAGTAGCCATTGGTTACCTGGCACCATCAACATTCATGGGAAAGATCGTGTTTCCAAACAGAAACCCACCACCCAAGAAGAAAGTTCTAGCACAAGCGATCTCACCAGAGAACTCAGGGCTGACTTTCCCTAAAAGAGATCTTGGTCATGACAGATGACAGCCCATGCTGAGAAACCACCATCCGGTCCCTGCCACGGACAACACATATCAATGTTGTCCTGATACTCACGAAGTCTGGGTTTTACATTTCATTCAATAATGACAACTAAAGAAATATTGAGGAATGAAGAAAAAGCCAAAGAGGATTTATATTTTAAAATTCTAAAGAAGTTGCTACAAATTATAAAAAGGTTCAAAGAGTTGGCGATGTTTCTGGTAAAAAAAATAACAGATGCTGTTTTGTATGTAAACACGTCTCCAGAATGTAAGCTTCTTGTGTTTGCAGTGGAAGGTGTCCTGCTACCTACCACAAATGTCACACACGACCCATCCTGTGGACGGGAGAGTGGCACAGCCAACAGGAGCCTCGCTCAGTCAGGGATGAATGCTGGTTACCTCATGTGAGCTGTGATCGGGGGCCGAGCTCACAGTGCACAGAACGCGCCATCCAGGGGGCGAGGCTGGTGGTTGTTGGGCCACTTGATGGAATAAACAGTGTTGTGGGTACGAGGCCTGACAATTAAGCTTGCAAACTCATCCTAGAAAAAGTGCTACATGCCTCATTGCTGAATATCACTATGGTACCTTTGAAGTACTCCCCTTGGGAAGCTATGCACTGATGCCAGCACCTAGTCCACCCTTCAAAGCGATTTTAGAACTCTTTTTCTGGAATGGCCATCAGAGCTGTCATTGTATTACCCTCGATGTCCTGAATGTCATCAAAATGTCTTCCTTTCAGTATTTCCTTTATGTTCTCATAAAGAAAGAAGTCATTGGGGGCCAGGTCAGGTGAGTAGGGAGGGTGTTCCAATACAGTTATTTGTTTACTGGCTAAAAACTCCCTCACAGACAATGCCATGTGAGCTGGTGCACTGTCGTGATGCAAGAGCCATGAATTGTTGGAGAAAAGTTCAGGTCGTTTTCATCTAACTTTCACGCAGCCTTTTCAGCACTTCCAAATAGTAAACTTGGTTAACTGTTTGTCCAGTTGGTACAAATTCATAATGAATAATCCCTCTGATATCAAAAAAGGTTAGCAACGTTGTTGCAACAAGTTCACGAACTTAATTGTCAGACCTCCTATAGTAAGGCAAACTATTAGAATTTCACTAGCTTTTCACCTTATTTTAATGTTGCTTTTAGAAAACAGAAAATTATGTGTGTCTTGCATTATATTTATATCAGACAGTGATGACCTGGAAGATTGATTTCAGTGGAAGCTGAACTTGTAACAACCACAGAAATGATGCCCCTGACCTTCAGTCCAGGTTGAGTGCTTGTCATGAGAGTCCATGTGGGGTCGGAGAGGGTGGGGACAGACTCCGGACTCAGCCCTGATGCCACCCTGCCGAGCAGGGCTCAGCATGTCGCTGCCCCCACATCAGGTCCACAGGAAAAGGCGGGCTGCGTGTAAGGGCCCCTTCTGTATACCCCACTCTCCATGCTCGGGGCTTTGGTCTCCCATCTCTTATTTCTGATGGAGTCCCTTTCAGGGTCCCAGTTGATGAGGCAAAACAGGAGTTAACAAAAGTGAGCCTAAAGCGGGACTGCCCAGGCCTGCATCCTTTCCCCAGGGACCGCCAGGGCTCATCCCCCAGAAATAAATCAAAATATCCAAACACTCCTAAAAAGAGGAGCTAACACCCGACTGGTTCTAACTGGTTCCTCGCACATGCGCAAACTGCTGAAACCTCCCTGTTCCTTGAAGTCTAGCCTCATTATAATACAAATAAAATAAAATGAACATTAAGGCCTGGCCACCCTCTGCCTTTTGGGTTTTTCTGTATACATTATGGGTAAGAGCATGTTCAGAAAGAGACTAGTTATATAACCAACATATGTCAATCAAATGACCTCAGAGGGACGTCACATCTCCCGCTGTAAGAAAATTTATCTACCCATTGGTAATAAGAAAAAGTTAGCCTACAGTACAGAGTAGCTGTCTCCCTGAGACACTTCCAGTTTCCTACCTCTTAACCGTAATAAAAACTTCTCCTTGTCTTTTCACTTTTCTGTGCCTTGTGAATTAATTCCTTCACACTTTGCGAATGACCAGGGGTATCAAAAGACAATATACCAGTCACCTCCAGTGAACGCGTTTTCCCAAACATCCAGTGTCTGGCTATAGCAAGTGACTGACCCTGGGTCAGGAAACACACATCACACGGGTTAAAGGAAATTAAAGGAAATTGTAAAGTAAAGTAAATCAATACTTTAATTTATTTGATGTATTTTAATTATACTTGTAAAATAGAAATGATTTTCATTCTTAGAATGAAAATCTATAATTAAAACCTAATTTCCTACTTATAAATAGTAGTTTAGTAATAAAAGTAAAGACACCGATAGCCCATAGATCTTTAACTGTTCTGTGTTGTAGAGACCATTTTGCGGGGGAAGAACTGCAGAAACAACTGCTAAAATACATACGTACACACACATATAGGCAGATGCACTGGCCCTTGCATTTAGAAGAAAGCCTTCCTAAGGGAAAGCCTCAGTCAAAACAACAGGGAGTCCCTAAGATTTGCTCAGTAGGGAGAGGTAGGCGCAGTGGATAGTGTGGTGGCAGGGAGGGCACAGGAGGGGTGAGGGGCAGGGCGGGCACAGAGCTCACCCGGCAGTTGAGCAGCGTGTAGAGCACGTGGTCGGGGGTGGTCTGCGCCCTCCACTGCAGGACCTCAGACAGGAACAGGAACTGGAACAAAGCACAGGGTTAGGATCGGACCCCGGGGTGGGGGGCTCATCCCCACATCGTCTATGTGCAGAGGAAGGGGGACCCCTGACCAGAGCAGCAGACAGAACAAGCTCAGTGTCCTCCGGTGATGACTGCACTGGAGTTCACGTGGCCACTGCAGTCTGACTCCGTCATCATTGTTCTCATCCCACTCCCGCAAGCAGCTGACCCAGAAAACCACCTTCCGGGACTTCCAGGAGGTCTCATGTGACTTTTGGGGCCGCCGCAGCAGAATGGGCCTTATCCGGTTGTGACACAGGCTCCTGTCAATGTGTTGGGAGTGGGCAGGCGGATGCCATTCAGCGGCACCGCAGACAGCAGGGACCACGTGCACCAGCCTGACTCAGGATGCAGTGAAAAGCTCAGTCTCCCTCATGTCAGCGTCCTGGAAACCCTACGTGTGCCTGTCATCTGTTTTAGCATGGAAATGAGCTGGGAGGTGGGGACACGGTGACCACAGCTTTCAGTGAGCACATCACTGTGTGTTACCAAATTCTCAGTATTTCAAATGGTTTTTGTCGCATTTCTTGGCAGCCATACAGAACAGGCCCACCTTTTGCTGAACGGTTATAATAGGACTGGTCCCCACTCGTGACAATTGTGATGTGCCTTTGGTGGCATGGGGTCAGGAACTTCTCCTACGCCCCTGAGGCTACTTTAAGCAGGCCTGGCTCCCAAACCTGGTTTGACCTGAAGTCCCTTGCACTTGTACACAGGACGGAAGCCTTGTAACAAGGCTGCCGTGAGGCACTGTGGTGCCTACCTGTCAGGGCCACGGGGAACTGGAAGCACGTGCTCAGGGGACCAGGACTGGAAGGGCTTCCCAGTCCCCAAGCCTGCCAGCCGTGTGACTGTCACCCACCCATCTCTGTGCTACTGCCACGTGTTCTGCAACACTGCATCCCCAACATACACTTTCCTTATAAAGGTATGTGGGTGTCTCCTGGGTAGCACTCACCTTCCGGGCCTGGTCATTGTCTTCTATCTGCCCCAGGTCTCTGCCACTGGCCTGCGCGATCCTCTTCCCAGAGACTAGGTTCCCGACCATCACAGAGGCGGGGCCGATCTCTGGAAAGCAACGATAGCACACACATGAGGAAAGCAGTGAAATTCCCCAGAACACGACGTCCCACCTTGGCCAAGTGCTTACTCTGGGAAAACCCTTTCAAAGACCTGACTTTGAAAGAATCTTCTCAGAACAGGGTTTCTGAAAGGTCACTGTGATGACAATGGCAATACAAACAAGCCTTTGTCAGGGTACATGAAGGAATGTGTGCACCAAGCCACCAGTGCCCCTGAGCCTGCTGGCCTGACTGTGCAATCGGGGCTGCTGAGGTCTTGTCACATTATGACTATAGAAACACTGCAGAGGACAAGCATGAGCCTCATGCAGGACTTGTTTCAGTGGAAATACTGGAAGGCTCCTGGACGGGGCGTCTGGCTGCCTGGTGGCACCGCACACCACTGACCAGCCGTGAACAAACACCACACTGCTGCTCCTCTGACTGAAAGGCCTAGCTTCTCCTCCAGTCCCACCGAAACACGGCTGCACGAAGTTCCCGACTTGATCACCACGCTCCTTCCACAGTTTATGCCACATTTCAAAGAAAAAAGCAGATACAATCTTTGTGGCAGCTTTCCTTTTCTTTTTTAATGAAAGGAAGTTTCTTAAAGAACTGTGGTTACACTTTCAGAATTTCTGACAGTAGCAAACCCTCGATCCCCTCAGGTTTCTAAAGTACAACCATCTGCAGTTTATTTCCGTCAAACAAACGGAGGCATACATGTAATAGCAAGAGCTTAGGGGCTCCAGGGGTTCCAGGGGGACATGCCAGTGGAGCGTGTGACAGTGTGTGAGTGGGACAGTGTCATGTGAGTGTGAGCGGGCTCATGTTTGAGTATGAACATGCAAGCATGTGTATGAGCATGCAAGTATGTTTGTGAGCATGTGTAGCAGTGTGAGTGTGAGCGTGTGTGGGTGTGCGAGTCTATAGGAGGAGAGGAAGGCTGAGAGATGCCGCCCAAAAGAGCTGCAGCTTAAAGTAACAAAGATGACGTCGGTGCTGAGTCCTTGGTGCGACCAAATGCAAGTCGAGGCCGTTCGTACGAAGCATTTTTGTTTGTTTTTAGTTTTTCTTTATTAAGGAAGGCGCAGCTCACAGTGGCCCATGCAGGGATCAAACCAGCAACCTTGGTGTTATTAGCACCGTGCTCCAACCAACTGAGCTACCAGCCGCACCCCTTATTAAGCTTTTGATGGAGGTAAGTTACAGGCTTAGAAATCGGGGTATACTTGCGGGTTTAGGGTGTGACAACACTGAACAAGGCACACAGTTGCCATGACAACCGCCCCAGGAGTCACAGGGGAGTGATGGGGAGTGCAGGGTGAGTGCCTGGGTCCCTCGGGCCACTGTCCCTGTGGGCACATCACCACAGACACGTGGCCTCGTGCCTCCAGGTGGACCAGACTCAGGAGGATGGCCTGTAGCAGAGCAACTTTCTGGGCTCCTGCCTGCGGGTGTCTTTGGTTTCAGATGTTTGTCAGAGCCTTGATAGCAGTTTTCATGTGTCACAGGACATACCTTCTGCACTCAGCTAAACTGCGTTTGAATTTTCATGTGTGGGAGTTTGGGATGAGTCAATTTCTTTTCTCAGCTCTTAATAAAGAAGCATGAAAAAGACAATTAGGCATCATGGTGGGTGCAGAAATGCCGGGCGCTGCTGTGTGGCTGGAGTGAGAAAACTGCTGTCAGACGGACAGATGAATGCCCTCAGACCATGGCTGCGCTGGCCAGTTGCTTCCTGTCTCCAGTTCTGTGACAAAGTGCCCCACGCTCTTCCTGGAAACTGGCTGAAACCAGTCTGAAGGCATCTCCATAACTTATTTTTAAGAATTCAAACTAGGGTAGGACAAGCACTGTTCCAGGGTCAGGTTCTCAAGGTGCCCTATTTTGTGCTTCTGTCCCGGTCACTGAGTTTATTTCTGCAGGAGTTCTCTGGATGCAAAGCTTTGGTCTTACACATGTCTCTCTCCCTACATGGGCTTAAAAATTTGTATTATATTTTCCGAAAGTTGCCAGGAGACAGGCAGCTTTCCTGCTACTGTAATTTACAAACTTCCTTAGATTTGTAAGTGTGCGGCTGAGACAGACCCGAGTGTGCTGAAGAGCATGATGCTCCCTCTCCTCACACGGTCCCCTCCTGGATTTACAAATTTGCAGTGTTGTTGAGCCCCTGCCCTACCACACTTGATCGGTTTGTGCAGGGACATGGACAGCTGTATGTGACAGAGGCATCCTGCTCCGAGGGCCCCAGCTCTCCAGGCCATTGCTCAGGTCCACTCTAGCATCTTCGATACAATGTATTCAGCTGCTTCCCTAATTTTTATAACACTGCCAGCTGATGGGTTAAAGGTTGGGGAACAGTGTGTTTTTCCAGGACCTGTCAGCTCCAAGTCAAGTCGTTGTTTTCAATCTAGTTGTGGAGGGTGCAGCTCACTGGCCCATGTGGGAATCAAACTGGCGACGTGGGTGTTACGAGCACTGCACCTAACCACTTAACCCTGGCTGCCCCGGGTTAAAGGTCTTTTAACAACAGAAATTTATCCCATTAAAAAGGCTATTAGGTTGTCTACAAATTTGCTACATTTTAGGGGCTCTATTTCAAGCATGTAGCAATACCCTTACACAGAAGTGGCCTCACTGAATTTTGCTTTCTGCCCACGAGTACCTGTTCCAGGTCATAATTTTTATTCTACGGGGGCCTTAGAAGTCATCCAGTCCATTCTCCTCATTGTACTTATGGAAACCGAGGTCTCTGGGAAACGTCACCTGCCTAAGGGACATCGCAGATCAGCTGAGCTAGGGAAGCTGACGGGCACCTCACAGCTGCCATTTAGTATTTGTTAAAAAAAATATTTTCTGAAGACACAAAATCAAATAAGACACAGAATCTCAAGAACAGGTGGGACCAAATAGCATTAAGAAAATTCTTTCCTTACAGTTATCAGTCACCATAAGCTCTATTTACCATGTTGTAGGGTAAAGCGGTCCTACACCTCCCTGGTGACCCTTGCCGGGCCCGCCCTGGGCTGAAGGCCGTCCCCACAGCCAAACACCTGGGCCTTGCCCCTGGGCCATGCTTCTCGTCTGGGTTCCTCAACAGCTGGCAGGTTAGCTGAGCCAGGAGCTCTGGACCATACATATTTGCAAATGACCCCTCCACAGACATTTGTCGTGAATCCCACTGCCACATACTGATGACCTTCTCTGCACCTGGGCCACCTGGGCAGACAGTGACAGGGACATTCCCGTTATCTCCTGCTGTCATGACAACCCCAGGGAGCCTACACCATTAGCAATTCCACACCTGAGACTGCCGTGCCCAGACAGCGCGTCCCCCAGGGCATCCACGCCCTGAGATGAGACAAAGCGACGAATGTCACCCTATGCACTGCTCACTGTTTCTGAGGCCCCCACTTGAAGTCAGGGTGCCCACATCAGCACAAGCCTACATTTCACAACAGCAGTCATATAAACCAGGGATTGAGAGAAAGAATAAATGTAGGAGGAGAAAGAAGTGGGGGAGGAATATCCGTTACGGAAACCTGGGTGGAAATGAAAGAACAGACCTAATGCAAACCCCGCGACACGTAAGCTGCATTTTGACGGCCACACAGATGTCTACACAGGAACTGCTGTGGCAAGGCGGCCACTCCCCCAGGAGGGGACACCTGGAGAAGACAACTCCACTGGCTCCAGGCCCACCTGAGGCTGCGCAAACATGCCTGGCTCTTGGACATACCTGGCTGCTTTTGTCGAGGTTTAGGCAGGTTTGTGACACAGGTGTGGGGGCACATCAGGACATTGCAGGGGTGAAGCGAGCCCTCCAGGAAAAGCTGCTTCGTTTCTGACAGATGGATGCCACCAAGCGGGGTCTTGGGGAGGGTGTTGGCCGGCACCAAGGCCAAGCAATACACCCCAACCTGGTGAATGCTGTCGATAGCCTAGAAGCCATGAAAAGGGGTGGTGTCAGAATGGGGTCGAGAAGAGACCTGGACACACAGGACACACAAGGCCACCCACAGCATGGGACATGGGGGCTGCCGCTACGCTCGCCATGCCAAGGGTCAGAGAGACTGGGGACACACACCTGGACGGGAGGTCGGGGAAGAAATGCCCTTGGAATCGTAACAAACCTAACTCGCGACCCCCACGTGGACGGCAGGACAGTCTGCAAACCCCTGACGCGACCTCGGTCTAACCGCACATCTGAGTTTCAGAGTTGGTACATTTCTGGTCAAATGCAGTGACGACGAGGGACAGATGCCCTGGCGACAAGGCTCGGCCACATGCTAACAGACGCTGCGGGAGCTGCCACAGGCCCAGGTGGGGGAAGGGCTACCTGGAGCACACGGCTCATCCACTGGAAGCTGTCCTCCTCTGTGGAGTCTGGTCGCTGCTCAGCCACAATCACGATCCTCTCGTCATGCAGGACGGTGACCGAGAACACGGCTATTCTGTGGGACAGAGGGACGGCAATGTGGGCACATGCCAGGGGCGCTCGGGGATGAGCAGTCTGCAACAAGGAACTTTAGGGCCCTGCTCACAGGGTGGAGGGCCCAGTGCCGGTGACCACTTCAGAATGGCCGTCTCCTGCCAGACACCTGCTAAGGAAGGCACCGCTGCAAGACTGGGGGACAGTGCCCCACCCCACCTCTGAGCACCAACAGGAGGTCCTACGGCCATCAGAGCTGCTGAGGTTCAGACAACACTCGATTCATATCCTGGGTTTGCATGTGTGAAGCAACGTTCTCCAAATCAGTGGACCCCTTCTGCTGGGGAAGCAGGCTTTTCTGCTAGTCAGCCTGTCACCCAGCACAGGGCCGCCGTGACTCAGTGCCCAGCACCCCTTTGCACAGAAGGGCTGCGTTAAGAAGGATTCTAAAGCAGTTCATGACTTTCTTAAAGTGAGCCCCATGGCAGGGACTACATGACCTGGAGCGCCAGACAAGCCAGGGATGCAGTCAGGCAGGGAGGCCTGGGAGCCAGCTTCCTGCGCAGCTTTGTCGCTCAGCTCATATCTTTGGGTCTTTTGTCAGGACCTGCACCAAGGTGAGTATTTGGCTCTTTGGATAGTTATTTATTGAAAATAAGTTTTTCAAATGGATATTTTAACCTAATTTAGAGGGGAAGTTAATGAAAATGTTTATGGTGCTCGGGAAATTTCTACAAAATTGGACATTCAAAAAACTAGGTAGAACCTCAAAGGTCACTGTGCCCTGGTGCGTCCTTCACAGACGAGGAAGCCGAGTCGGGCCAGTGGAAGGAATTCATGTTTCTCCTATAAAAACCGTGGTGCGCGGGGAGCGGGGCACTGTCCCCAAGGGCACACTCACCTCCCCCGATAGACGAACTTCATGGGCTCTACCGCCAGGGCGGTGGCTACGATGTCGTCCGCGTTGTGTCGCCGCCCGCTCACCACCATGAGCCCGTCCATCTTGCCCACCACGAAGACGAGCCCCCCGGGGCCGACGAAGCCCAGCAGGCCTGTCCTCACGAAGGGGTACTCGCTGACTGGGGCGCCCGAGCTCGTCACGGGGAACACCTGCGGAAGCAGCAGCTGCGAGTGCCCAGCTCTCTCCGCCCTCTGTCCAGCTGCCTCCTCCCCGAACCCCCTGCAGAGGCCGGTCCAGGTGGCCACTGGCTGCGCCACAGACCTGATGGCCTGCTGTCCCAGATCTTCTCCACTCAGTGGCCTGGAGCCTCGTGAGGTGGGGCCCGGAGGCCATCACAACAGCCCAGGAAACACTGGTTCTTCCATCTCTGAGGCCACAGCACAAAAGTGACCAGTGCAGAACCAGGTGCACTTTGAACATCTTTTAGCCGTGACACGGTCACTGTTCACTAAAATAACACTTTCTCACTGGGACCACACTGAAAAGAAGGTAAGGGCGCAAACCATGGGCATGCAGGCTGCAGCCGCTTCCATCATATCTGGCAGGTGGGTCGCATAGAAAAGGAGGTAGAGCTTCATTTACACGCCCAGGAAACTGAGTCACGCGCAACAGCCACAGCTCCAGACCTTAAGACACATGACCCCAAACCACTTCAAGAGAAAGTGGACATTCAAAAAACCAGGGTCAGCATCACTCAGCCAATGACAGACTCTGAGAATGCTGAGCTCCGGACTACATCCCTCAACCTGTCACTCATGAGTCCAGTGTATGTGTGCATGTGTGTGCTCATGCCACACGTGTATACATGTGAGGTGTCATGTGTGCACACGCACCACACAAGTGCACAGAGCACACACACCTGCTCATGCCGTGGAGAGTCATTTACGTGTACATCTGTCCATGCCGGCCAAGTGTGTCCTGGGCTGAGAGGCCGCAGGGGATGCCCCCCTTGCCCCCCCAAGCAAGGCTGTGCCACGTGTGCACTTCCTCTTCCCACCCCGCCTTCTGGCGCTCGGACCAGATAGGCGAAGGTGGAGCACCAATAAGCTGGAAAGGCCCGTTGCTTAGCAACTGTGCATGCCCTTTCTAGACACTGGTTACGAGGTGAAAACCATGCCGATAGCACAAATTTACTGAAAACTAAAAAAAAAAAAAAAAAAAAAAAACGGCAGGAGAAAGTGCAACCACTGGAACAGCTATGAAAATGTTTTACTGAGAAATTACCCCCTCCTCTTTCACACCAACCCCTGATGATGATGCTCAGCCTGACCTACCTCGAAGGTGTTCTTGGTCATGCCCGACAGACCGTAGTAGGATGTCCCCGTGGCCACGGCACACACGCACAGCTCCCCGATCTCGTCCGTTCTGCACAGCTGTGGGACCCCGTCCGGTTTCACAGAGCATGTGATGGCTGAGCGTGGGGGCACAAATTATATGGAGGAAACGCACACGAACAGAAACGACATGGGAGAAAACCAGTGTGACAGGGAGACAGCGAGCCGGGCAGCCATTGTCCCTCAAGGGAGCCACAACTTTCCATGTTGTAGCAAATGTCAGGTGTCATGGCTGTGATATCAGTGGATAATTCCATCTGCTTTAATTTTAATGTGCAAATTCCATTTAAGAGGAGTAGCACTTTCTGCTCCTTAGACACGAGGATGACACTCAGAGTAAACCTAAAAGTCATCAGCCACAGCCATGCCATCAGCAAAATGTGGGGAGGGGGCCCCACAGGAAGGGCAAACGGGGGGAGGGTGACCCTGGGGGATGGGGACCCAGGGGGAGGGAGCCCCCACAGGAAGGGCACTCAGGGAGGGAGACCCCCATGGGAAGTGGTCCCTGTGGGAAGGGGACCTAGGGGAGGGCACCCCACAGGAAGGGGACCCAGGGAGATGGGGACCTATGGGGAGGGGGACCCTGGGAAAAGGGAACGCAGGGGGAGGGGGCCCCCACGGGCAGGGCACCCAGGGGGAGGGAGACACCATGGTAAGTGGTCCCTGTGGGAAGGGGACCCAGGGGGAGGGGAGTCCCCACGGGAAGGGGACCCAGAGGTAGGGGGTCCCCATGGGCATGGCACACAATGAGAGGGAGACCCCATGGGAAGTGGTCCCTGTGGGAAGGGGACACAGGGGAGAGGGCCCCACAGGAAGGAGATCCAGGGGGAAGGGACCCCATGCAAGGGGTCCCTGTGGGAAGGGATCCCATGAGAAGGGGACCCAGGTGAGGGGACCCCGCCCCCAGTGCCTCCCCCTCAGCCTCTGGAACACTGGGCTTTCTGTTATCAGGAGGAGCAGCATTACTGCAAACCCGCGAAGCTTAGCGGGCTGGGGAGGCTGGAGCTAAGCAGCATGCCCAGAGCTCCCACCCGAGGCTGTGGTGCCCTTAGGGGAGCACTGATAAGTGGGCCAGCACTGGTCGGGGCCCGGGGCCCCCGGCCCCCACTCACCTCCAGGCATCACGAGGCCGACGTCCTGAACAGTCAGCACCGACAGCTTTTCCTCCGAGTCCACACGGATGACCCCGTAGGTGAGCCCGTGCATGGACAGGATGCCGCGGCCCGGGGGCTGGTTGCTGTCATCCGTAGGCCTGTAAGAGCAGCGATGAACCATGAACACATGGCAGCGATGAGCCATGGTGACGGAGGCAGCGCCTCTTGGCCCCGCAAGGCTCCTGCGAGCTCACAGTCGTGTGCCTACGCCAGGGGCCCCGCCTTCTCAGTCCTAGCCTACCTCTGGGCTTCCGGTGTCTGTAAAAGCACCTTTGATGAGAGAAGACACTGCAGCATTCCTGGCACCCATCCCCACATGAGCCCACAGATGGCTGTCACCACGCCCTCTCTCTGCGAGGCTACATTTTCGTTTTGAAAATGGTGAGAAAGGGAGAGGAATGATCCCAAGAACACAGACGATGGCACGGACTGGAAATGGCAGAAATTCAGTTTGTCCAGCTTCACGTCCAGAGGGACACTGACTGTGAAGTGAGGTGGACACTACGCCGTCCGGACTCCAGGTCCTTAGGGACACTGCCCAACAAAACACATGCGATCACTTGCTTTATGGTCATGGGCTGCGGGGTTTGGATGCAGCACTGTCACTGTAGCCACAGTCAGGCCTGTCCTCCCAACCCCCACCTGGGTTCTTCCCACAGACATCCATCTGAGTCCCCCTCACTCCTCCAGGAAGGCTCAAAGGGGCACTTGCTCGTCACCCCATAAAAACAGCGCTGCCCCTCTGTCTCCACAGCTGGTGTCACCTGACTGCCTCCATCAGAGTCTGAACCTCCTAAGGGCAGCCAGGTTCCTCAAATCAACTTGTTCCCTCCCGTGCAGCAGTGCCAAGCGATACATGTCTGTCGACTGAATCAGTGAACAAAGAAAACGTTTCCAGGGTCACGGATTCATCCCTGTGAACTGAGTGACAACACAGTTTAGGGCAGCAGCACCTCCATGCCTGTAATGTTCCATATACAAAATATCAGGAAGGTCTATAACAAACCTAAAAGCGTAATTGGAGAAACGTGAAAGCTAAAATTTGTAAAGTGAGCTCTCGTTTCAATCAAGCAACTGGTGTGTTTTAAAAAGAAATATATGTTATATATCAATTATAACTCGAAAAATAAATAAAAAAGAAGCAAAAGAGTCTGGAAATAGAATTATTTGTAGGAATCTAAAAGGGCAGAGCCAACTGGATAGAAAAGTCTGCCCAAATAGTATGACGCACGTGAAACCACCGGAGATGACGAGCTCAAACACTGGAACCAAAAGACCACAACATCAGAGACTGGAAATGCCAGTGAGGAGCCCTGATGCCGGACCCTCACCTGAGGCTGTCCCCAGCAAAGATCCAGGTGACAGTCAGAATTTGGAAGCCTTAGTATCTGTCGTGGGTTGAACTGTGTCCCCAAAAAGGCATGTCCATCCAAGTCCTACCCCCAAGCTTTGAATGGGAACTTACTGGGAAACAGGTGCTTTATAGGTATAATTAGATAAGATGGGGTCACATTGGAGTAGGGTGATGAGCCCCTAATCCAATGACCAGTGTCCTTAAACGGAGAGAAAAAAGAAACAGACGGGGGTGAGATAGGCTGTGTGATGACAAGCAGAGAGTAGGGTGACGTGCCTATTCGCTGAGGCACAGGAAGAGCTGCCGGAACCAGCGGACGATGGAGAGGCCTGGAACCAGGTCCCCGGAGCCCCTGCATTCCAGAGTTCCAGACATGGGACTGGGAGGGGACAGGTTTCTGCTATTTAAAGGCACCCAGTTTGAGGCACTTTGTCATGAGAGCCGCAGGAAACACATGCTGTGTTAAAAAGCCACATGAAAGCAAAATACAGCCTGAGCCAAGGCACAGCCCAACATGTGGTGAGCGGCAAGCCGGATGGACAGGTTCTGTTAAGATGCAACAGCGTGCAGCCTGCCGCCTCAGTCACGTGGCCCGCTTCCCACGTTGATAAAGAACAAGCAGCAAGACTCCTACGGGTGATAAGCAAACACCCTAAATTAAAACTGCACTTGTTATAGGACATTTTCAGTGACGTGAATAAAGTGATGGTTACAGAAGACTTGAGTCTTCTCAGTTACAACGCCCACCAGTGACATTAACCATGTGACATTAACCATGTGGCACTTCAATGCCCCACTCTGTGTTACTATGTGATGAGTCCCTGTTGTGCAGAGACAACTCAGACCCGGGGCCCTTTTCCTGGCAGATGTGCACAAAGGCAGAACAGAGGACCCCAGACTCAGCCTTGCCTCCCGACTTTTCTGTGGGACCTGCCGGCTGATAGCACCAGCTCCCTGATGACAAAGTTTGGCTCAGCTGACACTTTTGTGTCCCAGCCTGTCTGTAAACAGAAACGCTATCCTAGCTGGCCGGGTGAGTGGAGGGCTTGGTGGGATGCAGACCCAGGCACCAGCCATGCCCCTTCCCAACACTTTCCTGGCCTCTGCCCTAGAGACGGAGCATGTACTAGTTCAAGAAGTTTCCTTTTATGAGACTTTACAAGAAATGATGTGAGCACACCCTTGTACACACAAGTCCAACACTGCGGAGGGCACAGCAAAGGGCGAAAGCCCCTGGGCTGCGCCCCAGGCTGCCGACACCACCGCAGAAGTCCCAGTGTCTCTAAAAAGCATTTCCGTGTGACATGCGTGCACATGCGAACGCATTCACATTAAAGAGCAGGACCACAGTATGACGGTCTCTGCCACTGCTTTGTCACCAAAAACGTCTTGCACATCTTCCTATGTGAGTAGTATGTGTGTGTGCGTGTGACTGTGTGTTGTGTGTGAACTGCACATGTAATGAACTGAGCTGTTAGGTAGCAATCCAGTAACGTGAATATGCACGCACATATTTTATTCTATTTAATTTTATACAGTCGGACATATTTCCTGCAGATACATACTTAGAAAGGGAACAGAAGAACCAAAATGCACACTGACAACTTTCATAAACTTCAATAAAGTCTAAGTGTCCCCTAGGACCTACAGCACCTTGCACCCCACTACGTGCTGTCGGTCAGTGGACAACACGCTGAGGGGTCACCTGCAGGATGCTGCGTCAGCGCTCCAGCACAGTGACTAGCCTGTCATCACGGCACCTGTGAGCTGGGCAGGAGGCCCGTGAGGAGGGGCGGATCCAGGCGGTCAGCTCAGTGGCCTGTCAGCACCTACCCGGTTTCCCCAAAAGTAAGACCTAGCCGGACAGTCAGCTCTAATGCGTCTTTTGGAGCAAAAATTAATATAAGACCCGGTCTTTAATATAATATAATATAATATAATATAATATAATATAATATAATATAATATAATATAATATAATATAATATAATATAATATAATATAATATAATATAATATAATATAATATAATATAATATAATATAATATAATATAATATAATATAATATAATATAATATAATATAATATAATATAATATAATATAATATAATATATAATATAATATAATATAATATAATATAATATAATATAATATAATATAATATAATATAATATAATATAATATAATATAATATAATATAATATAATATAATATAATATAATATAATATAATATAAAATATAATATATAATATAATATATAATATAATATAAAATATAATATAATATAATATAATATAATATGATATAATATAATATAATATAATATAATATAATATAATATAATATAATATAATATAATATAATATAATATAATATAATATAATATAATATAATATAATATAATATAATATAATATAATATAATATAATATAATATAATATAATATAATATAATATAATATAATATAATATAATATAATATAATATAATATAATATAATATAATATAATATAATATAATATAATATAATATAATATAATATAATAATATAATATAATATAATATAATATAATATAATATAATATAATATAATATAATATAATATAATATAATATAATATAATATAATATAATATAATATAATATAATATAATATAATATAATATAATATATAATATAATATAATATAATATAATATAATATAATATAATATAATATAATATAATATAATATAATATAATATAATATAATATAATATAATATAATATAATATAATATATATAATATAATATAATATAATATAATATAATATAATATAATATAATATAATATAATATAATATAATATAATATAATATAATATAATATAATACCGAGACTTATAATAATTTTTGCTCTAAAAAAACGCATTATAGCTGATGGTCCAGCTAGACATTATTTTCAGGGAAACAAGGGATGTGAGTTACCTGTGTCCATGGTGCTGTGTCACAGAACCGCAGAATCTTAAAATTCACGGGTGAGGTGAAAGGAATGGAGAGATTACTGAGTCCAATCCCCCATGGTTTTGGGGGGAGGGGCGGGAAGCTGAGGCCCTGGAGGGCAGGGACTTGCCAGGACGCACAGTGAGATTAGGAGGGCACATGCTTTAAGGTGTAAAGAGGGTCTGAAGGGTTCAGGACGTGGGCCTGAAGTGCACTGCTAGCCAAAGTCACACTTAACTGTCAGGAAACCGTTTGTGATGAGATGCCTGTTGTTAGGCGACAGTGCCACCAGCCTTTATAAAAGGAGGATTGGCATCTGCTTAGTGGTGCCATGTTTCCTCATCAATTTAAATTATGATAGAGATTCAATTTCCAACTCAATCGAAATGAAAAGTTACTTCTCATCCTTTAAAGATCTTACGTTTCTCAGCCTGTCAAGCACTCTAGTTAATTTTACGTTAACAAACACCTAAAAGCATCAGGTTTCTCTTTTAAGGCTGTTCTTCCAGTGAATATTTTGGAAACCAAACCTTTTGGTCATCAAGAGCAGAACTCACATGCTTTGCGTCCTGAAAGCTGTCAGCCTGTCCTACAATGCAGCATACCTGTGTGATGCACTAAAACCTAATTAGAGACGGGACCCAAGGATGCTGAATTAGGTCATGGTGCAAGCTGCAAATACCCAGGAGATGCAGACGCCTTCTCATTAGTGTGGACAAACAAGGCTGATGACAATCAGGGCCTTCCTGGCAGCTCTGATCCAGGACAAGCCTGCCTGCATCCCTGTCCACTCCCTGACCCTGCTCTGAGAGAGCGGCACTGCTGCTGACCTTTGACCCTGGGTACTAAGTGAGTGGCTCAGGAGTGCCAAGTGCCACACGCGCCACCGACCCACAGAGAGCAAATATGGAGGAGACTTGGAGTCCACACGTCAGGTCAAAGGGCACAGGCAACAAAAATCCCGCTTCACCCAACACTGGCTAGCCCCCCAAACTCGACCTGAGCCTGACACGAGCAGAGGAGACAGTGAGTAACCTGCAGGAGAGGACATCCAATGTCCCCCGTCGCTTCCCCTCAGGCGGGGATCAGCCACATGCCAGTGAGGGGTGTCCCCAGCTGGTGAGCCCAGACTTGGAAAGATGCCATGCCAGCACCTGGGAAAGGCAGGTCCTGCTCTCGATCCCTCACTGAGGTTAACAGCTAGGACAGCGGCCCTCCAGTACTGAACCATGACCACTCCCAGGCTGTCCTCGGCAATCATGGGGAAGTACCTCCGGATGGCCACTGTCAGCGCCTCTGGCGAGCTGGCACAGGGACAGATGACCTCTTGGCGCAGCCCTTTACTTTGGAACACATTGAGAAACGCGTCGCAGGAAGAGATAGACCCTGGAGTGACAGAAGAAGGGATGGTTATCAGACTCGGATTAAAATACCCCATGGAGAAAAGGTAGCATGGCTACACTTCACTTAGTACAGTGGGTCCTCTGTGTTCCCACGAAAGGTGACAACCTCTAACCTAGAACTTAAGAGCTTACAAAATACACTTCTGTGCTTCATTGAAACGTATCTGCTGGCTGATGAACTTGAATAACGTTTCTGAGACATGTCTACCATTTTTCAATACGCATGTTCTAAAAGGTGATAAATCTAACCTCAACTCAATGAAGGAAACTGTACTGACTTCAATGACAAGATCCAGGTATGATTATAGGGACTTGTCTAGGGACCTGTCAGCTGTCAGTTTCCTGATACGACTTTACTGGGCTGCATATGACATGTCACTCTGTAGTTACAGGTAAAACCAACTGTGCGTTAAAGTAGCTCACGATTCACGGAGTCATTTTTTAAGTGGAAGATCATATATAAGAATAACAGTAACAAATTATCTGTTTGAAAGTCCACTTTTGCATATCAGATGTCCTTTAACAAAGTACTGTGTTTCCCCCAAAATAAGACCTCGCTGGACCAACAGCTCTAATGCATCTTTTGGAGCAAAAGTTAATGTAAGACCCAATCTTATTTTACTATAATATAAGATCTGGTATAATATAAGACCCGGTCTTATAATAATATAAGACCGGGTCTTATATTAATTTTTGCTCCAAAAGACGTATTAGAGCTGATTGTCCGGCTACGTCTCATTTTCAGAGAAACACGGTATATGCAGTTTTAACTTACAAATATGTACATTGCACAGTTCACACATGTGGCAAGAAACCAACATTTTTTCATTCCATTCACTTTCATTCATCTCCTTTGTTTCTGGCTTATACATTTTTCTGATTTAAAAAAAAGCTAGCTGGCATTCTGTTTCAACTGATGAACTATTTCTCAAGTATAGTAAAGGTATCTGTGAAACTAATTAACTTGACCTGGGTGGTTTCTGCTATAGGGTTTGATAATGAAATTCCATTGAAAATGACAAGTGAATTTCCTGATCAATCAAGCTACTATGGACCATAAAATAATAAATCACATCCCAAGGAACTGCACACAGGAATTACTTCATCTAATCCTCATAAAAATCGTATGATTTAGGTACCATTTGCAGCTAAAGAAAGAAAAGGATTAGATAAGTAAGTGATGTTCTCTACAGAAGTAGGAGGTAGGGAGCCAGGACTTAGCCCTGGGCCGTGTCTACTGGCCCCATACTCCCGTCACGCAAGGAGCCTCTGGCCCATAATTCTGTTTGGCTGTTATCTTACAACTTGTTAACTAAGGTCAAGACTAGGAAAAGGAAGACCAGAGTGTGAAGAGTGAACCCACAGCCGGCCCGCCTCCACCTGAGCAGGAGACATCACTTACAAGGGTTTGCACCGTCAGCCACGATCAGCATCCGCAGAGAGGACAGGTTGATGTCTCGTTGATCCCTGTGTGCCACCAACGCCCAGTGCATGTCCCTGGACTTGACACAGGCCACTTTTGCTGAGGGAGCAGGAGGGGGAGGGGGTTAACTTGTATACCGCCAGGCGTACAATATTAAAAGAGGGGCTTGTGATGGTGGGGACACGGAGGCCACACTGAGGACGCACCTTTGTACTGGCAGACCTTCTGAATCCAGGACAGTGGGTTCACCTTCATCAGCGAGTACGGGATGCTGATCACGTGCATCATGTTCATGACACTCTGAAAACAAGGACACACCTGGAGGTGACACAGCACAGGGCCTCCCCACCCGAACCAGACTACGTGGGGACATGATGGGGGTGGGGGGGGAAGGGCTTATCCCACTGCCGGGGTGCTTGGTGCGAGCTGATTCCAGTGCATTTTGGAATGATCGGGAATACAGTCTTAAAGGCTATCTAGTCCTCTCACTCCTGTGGTTCCTGACACAGTTAAGGAATCCAAGTGCAAATCCTGTTCTATAAAACCTTCAGTCAAGTGATCATCATCCATAGTCTGGAAGCTGATTCTTTCTAGTGCTTAATTTGAAAACAAAATTTCCTTCATCAGATGTTCCACTGAGATGTCACAGAGCGGTGGGAGGTCCCCATCGCCCTCAGCGGGAGGTCTGTCTCCATCGCTCTCAGCGGGAGGTCTGTCTCCATCGCCCTCAGGGGGGGGTCTGTCTCCATCGCCCTCGGCGGAGGGGGGTCTGTCTCCATTGCCCTCAGCTGGGCTCTCTGCCCCCTGCTTCTCCCGCTACCACATCATGGCGGTGTGAGTGGGCACGCGGAGTCGTGCCTGTGTGCTGTCACCCACAAATGTCCCGAGGGTAGGAATGAGTCGCGTAGATCACAGAAAGAGGCTGCTGGGCGGCCACTGCAAGCCTATGGTCTACGTGATGCTTACATGCTCGTGTTCTAATAAATTCTGATTTGTCAAGAAACAACAGATCCCACTTTTTGTATTTATGTTCCTATCAATCATGCAAGAACAACTAGATTTTTCTACTGAAAAGAATGTATAAAGTTTCAGCATAAGAAACTTAAAAACAAAACTGCGCAAGTGAAAACACAAGGAAAGTCGAAGCAATTATGCTGCATTTCTAAGTAGTAAACATACTTAAATAACGAGGTATTTCTCTGTTAAATGTGCCTACAGCTTTGAGCTGTCATTTACCAAATGGCACCAACCACAACGAGTCATGCATTTCCTACAACGCGTGCTGAATTTTCAAGGGGGGAGATCAGGGCCTTGCCCCAGAAGCAGAATGAGACAGGAGGCTCCCTAAGTATTCATAAACACTGACTCATAGAGACAGAAGGAACAAGAATGTCGTAGCCAAGGCAGACATGTGGGACACTGACCCAAACAAGAGGCACTGGGAGCAGCACCGTGGGCCCGGAAGTGCAGGAGTGGGGGAAGCGCTGAGCTCCCGGCCTGAGGTGGCTGCCCTCACAGCTGTGGCCTCAGGACGAGGTTCAGTGACTCGGGCAAGAGGCTGTGAGACCCACGGAAGTTATGTTAGCTGACAACTCCAGACTTCGGGCGATGACGGCTTGTCTTTATAACGTGGCAGGCAGGGGCTCACCCGAGCCGCTAAGGACACAGATCCTAATTCTGACTCTGACACAAGCACCTCCCATGTAAGCAGGACGCAGCAGGGCCAGGGGCGTCACACTTACTGTTAGGATCCCATGCCAGAGCCCAACGTCTTTCTTGAAATCCAGCACGTTCACAATTGTTTCGGCTGTACAAACAAAAACAGTAAAGAGAGTTTTACTTATGAAAGTCAGGCACAGGACAAAGGGCAAAGAAAACCCGGCATCACATTAGGGGTCATGACACGTCTTGGAAAAACATCATTTCCCTGTATCTTTGTAGAAATTCTGCAGCCTCCAAACCCATTTAAAAGTGCTGGCTGCCTGGAATGTGTTCTGGGTGAAAATTCTAACACGCACGTCAAGAGCAGTGACGGTCACACCATTACTTAAAGCTCCTTATCCTGCTTTTCATGTGTTTATTTCCCCCTCCTGCCTTTTTTCTTTTTTAAAGATTCTTTTCATTTCCATCACATGTCCTCCCAGGAAATGGGGAGCACGAGGCAACTTCCAGCAAATATTGTCTGCTGCGTCACCGAAGCCCTGGAGGCAGAGCTTTGCCAGCACAGGACACAGCGCATTCAAGGGTCATGAGGGAGGCTCCTGAAAGCTGGGGGCAATAAAGGGAGCTAAAAGTATGTGGCGGAAGACAACTACAATGATGGGATGTGGGAGTTGCTGCCAGCGACACCATGAACCATGCCTCTGATGTCCTATTTGTCATCTGGCCTGGGCAGGTGGCCTGGCTGCCCACACATCTGCCCCACACTGCTTGTCGCTGAGCCCACGCGTTTGCCAATGCTTCGTCTTACATTTCTACTTGTTCATTCCAGCGATATTCCCAAAGGATAGCCTTTCACAGAGGAACCTGCACAGGGGCTTCCAAAATAAACATGCTCCAAGGAAACAGCCTACATTGCACTTTATACAGTGTTTCAGTTGAGAAATAAGGAACAAATGTATACTATATATTTGTATGTATGTATGTATATTTTCCTTCTCCGACCCCCATCGGAATGACAACCTTAGACTTCAAAAATTTAGGGCAAGGGAACGGATCATGAGATTGTAAGAAATTAAACTGAAAACAACGGTAAGTACGGTGGTAACAATTAGAGGCAATGTGTCTCATGTGTGAAAATGTCTGGGAAATGGGTCCAGGGACTGAACGCCTCACGACAGTGAATTGTTTTAAAAAGTGAGACTACCAGAGGATGGGAGAGAGAGAGGGAGGATAACAGAGGAAAAGCATTTCATCCTACAGTGGAGTGACCGGTGACACCAACTTCCTAGGGTACCAGCCCGTTGTGAGCCTGTCATCCCCACGCAGGGCTGGTCACAGCGCCCAGCCAGGGAGCCCTGGCAGCGCTGCTCACACCACTTCTGCCTCCATGACTATCCCGTTCAGGGGAAGAAAGTACAACATGAAAACCCATTGTTCCCAAGGTGGATCCCACTATCAGAGGCTTGGACTCCGCAGGTAGGTGGGCCCAAGTGTGGGCATGTTTTGCTGCTGCCAAGGAGATTCTGAAGTGCGTCCAGAGGTGAACGTGCAGGTACCAACTACCTGTTTGTGCCTGAGGCAGGCTCCCCAGGGCACAGGTTGACGCCCTGCTCCCTGATGTGGTGGAATTTGGAGATAGGACCTCTAAGGAGGTGACTGAGGTTACACAAGTCCATGGGGCAGGGTCTGTCCTCATCGCCCCACACATGTGAGGACTCGGCGGGCAGGTGCCGCCCACGAGCCAGGAAGATGGCTCACCACCAGCCACCAGCCCTGAAGGCACCTCATGCCAGCCTCCCAGCCTCCAGAACTGGGAGAAATACTGTTTCTAGCCCCTAGTCTGTGGTGTTTGTCACAGTGGCCGGAGTAACTGGGACACTGAACAGTCCAACTGAACCTTCAGCTGGCTGGGCATCAAGCCAACACACCCCTCACAGTCATCAGCAGGTCACCATGCATGTCACAGGCGGGGCTGGCAATGGGTCCTGCCCATACCTTCTGTGTAGCCACACGCCTGCGTGAGGGCCTGGCAGTGGGTCAGCAGCGCGATCCTTGTCACCGTCACCCCAAGGACACTTCCATCCTTGCACGTCTTATACTGAAACGACAGGACAAGGTGTGGACAAGTACCACTGAGAGGACAAACCAGGGGCCACACATGAGTGCCCAGCACATGGCATGAAAACCCACAACTCTGTGGATGGAGACAGGATGTAATGACTGTGGAGGACGGACAGCCCACAAGGGCATCTTCGTCTGAGTGATCATGGAGGCCAGATCCAAACACTCCACAGAGGGCGGTGCTGTTCCACCTCGTCTGGCGTGGGGCCAGGTACCCACTCTCGGTTGGAGAAGTGGAGATCTGCTCACAGCTCCTCACCTGAGCACACTGCATCTCACTAAATAAGGACACATGTCAGACAGACCACCTCTGCATGACACTGACTCTTGTGACACTGAGTACTGAAATCCTCCAAACGACCAGATGCTGAGGCTGCGGTAGCCCCTGGAACTGCCAGCCCTGTGAGTGTTGTCAGTTGCCCCACGGGAAGAGGGATGGCAGCATGGCACGTCAGTTGGCTTTCTTTACCCCCACCAGCCACACGGGCTGTGATGCATACTGTGAAGGAGCTGGCGTGCTAGAAGTGTCATGTCTGCAGTGACCCTGTCACCTCCCACCATCCCCACTAGCTGTGCCTAAACCCGCTGGGAGGCCAGACACCTGGTGTCACCTTGCCAGAAAAAGGGTGAGGTGACATGGTGACTGCACCCAGGTTAAATCAGCAGCATTCACATCTTAAAAGTGTCATCTTTCAGGGGACCAATGCCTCCTTTTCTTTTCTTACTGCAGATTTAACCCCCAGAGGACCTCGTCTCTCTACATGAGGCTGTGCACAGACAACCAGACGCCCTGCGCAGCCCCAGGGGGCAGAGGTCAGGCACCCACAGACAGGGCCACATTTGGTGCTGTTGAGGTACTCTTCCTTCAAGCAATGCTTTTGCAAACAGAGTTATTATGTTGGTGCAAAAGTAATTGCTTTTTTTGCAATTATTTTGAACCTTTTAAACCACAATTACTTTTGCATCGACCTAGTATCACTCACTTCAATGTGAGAGTGGATATCACATCACCAACACTAATCACGCAGCGGGGATGGCATCTGACGTCAGGTTCTGCAGTGGGAAGGCGTCTCTTGTGGGCGCGACTTTGCCAGAGTGCCCAGTGCCTGCCCGGCTCTCTGAGGGCGCACGCTGACTAGGGTGAGGGACTTTCGTCCCTAAACCCTGCCCTCTGATACCAGCTCATGACCTGATGTCCAAAATGATGACACTGCAATGATAAAGACACCCAACATGCAGAGGGACTGCGTGGGAGGGAAGAGACTGGGAACAGCTCACTGGAATTCGGACTGCACATCTGCCCATCCCTTGGCTGCAAGGGCCTTCATGTCCTTGCCATCCGGGCAATTCCTACTTGGAGTTCCAGTCAAACGTTGACTGCAGCATTAGCTCTGCCCACCACACTCACTGGCTCACAGGGCAAGCTCTGCATCCCCATCAGGCACTGAGACCCCAAAACAAACTCACGCTTGAACCCAGAGCCTGGAGCAGAGCCTGCACATAGAGATACTCAACACGTCCTCCACGGACCCTGGGACGAGGACGACTAGACATTGGACGTGCCCTGCATATCCATCCACATGGCGCTCCATCAGGGGCAGCCGCCTCGTTTCAGGAAGAACGTGGTGACACTGCCCTCCCTGCATGCATGCTACCTGCCTGGGGCCCGTTTCCTGATGGCAGCTGGTCAACTCCCATCACAGAATCTCGCTGATGGCTCTTTTCAGGCATCAGGAACAATGGACCACACTGAGCTTACACCTTCCCTTTGCTTTCCGTCTTTCCCCAGTATGTAGAGTTGACTGTGTCACTTCCTGGGGAGCCACACCTCACCATGGCCACCCTGACAAATACGTCCTGCAGCAGGACAGGCCACATGGACACACAACTTGACCTTCATCTCCCCCATGCCCGTCCTGGCTTCCCATCAGAAAGCATTAATCACATCTGTGAAAAGGATTCTCGCACCAACAAGCGTGAGGCAAGTTCATGCAAAGTCTCTCCCGTGAACTCATTTTTTATTTGCAGCCTCACAACCAGTGATGTTTACCCAATCCTTTCCTTTGCCACTTAAATCCCGACTGACGGGTGGCTGGCTCTCAGGAAGGGTAAGACAATAACAGAGACCAGAGGGCAACACAGGCTCAGATAAACTCGTCTGCAGAGCGAACATAAGAACACTGCAGATTGACGGGCTTATGGTATATTATGGTCGTGGAGCATGGAGGATCAAAGAACATGGACACAAGACACTGCTTATCAATACCAAGACGAGCTAGTCCTTTGTACAGATAAGTATTTTGCCAATTAACTTCTAGCTTTTTACTTATAATGGAAATACCCAAGCACACATGTAAAGAAAAGGAAAAAGAAATCTCACGCACCATCACCTAGCTTCAACAACTATCAATGTCTGGCAAATCTGGTCTCACCGCACATGTGTGTGCACATACATGCACATGCACACGCAGACCTCAGTATTTTAAAATGAATCCCACATGTGGGTGCAGCCTTTCACACACAGGCACTTTGGCAGGTGACTGTGGCCCTGGCTGTGCTGTTTCCGTTCCCCACACCTGGTCCCCGGTCCCCGGTCCCCTCGCTGCCTTGCATTTCCCGAGAGGGGGGTTCCGCAACTGGTCACAGGAGGTTGTAAAATCGTGACAAGATGTCGATGGTACTTGTTCCAGAGAGATTTCATTTTAAAGGGATATTTCAAAACCTTTACTCTAGCAAACAGGCGGGTGGTGTGCTAGAATTCTAACAAGGGCGATCTGCCATCAGTTGGGAGAGTGAGCCTCTCGCAGGACAGACCTGAGCCTGCGCATCCAGTGGCACAGAAGCAAGTGCTGACAGGCCAGGCCCTGGCCGGGTCTCCTGTGGACCAAGGGCCGTCTTGACTCTGGTTCTGTCATACTTAGAAGTCACAAATTGCCCCTCCTCCTGTCACAAACACATGCCTGTGGCAGAGCCTATGTCCACGAGGGGAAGTTCTGGCTCAGCCTAGTTTCTACGGCTGACAGATGTGCTGGCCTTAACAGACCCGCTCGGCCACCCGTACAGAGCTTTCCCACTGTGCTGTGACTGCACAGGGCCTGTCGTGGCACAGGCTGCGGATGTCCTCTCCCTCCTCCTGGCATCCTGGCCAAACAACACAAGGACCTCGACTTCTGCTGTGAACTCTTCCCAGGAAGGGGGCGCATCCTGTCACCCCAGGAATCACCCCAGGAATCAGAATGGAGGCTACGTGTACACAGGGCTGAACCGTTAGGGCCCTTAAGCAGCATCCGGTGTGCTGGGCACAGAGCTGGTGGACAGCAGCAGTCCCAGGCATCACGGCCATGGCCCCATTCTCCACGCAGCCGAGCCAGGGGTTCTTACAACCAGGGTCATGTTCTGAGGTCACAGAGCCTGAGTGACAGAGGGGATCCCCCCACCATGACCATCAGCTCCGTCTCTGGGATGATATCACACTATCTTGGGTGACCATCGGCATCCACGCCAGTAGGTGTCCGTCTATCCTCCCACAGCTACTGCGGCTCTGGAGTGTGGACAAGCAAGCCAGTGATGTGCATGGAGGAACGTGTGCCAGTGAGCAGGACGGTGCTTTGCTTCTTTTCACACTGCAGGTGACCCTGAACCACGCAGGTCCACACCAGTGGATTTTGTTCAATAGATACCCCTATTGTTTCTGATTTGCGGTTTGGGGACTGGGATCCGCACATCCGAATGCTGACTGTGTGTACTGATCTACCCCACATTACCTAGGGGACCTGAGCATCTGTGGATCTGGGGTCCTAGAAGCCATCAAGGGACAACTTGAGTTTTCAAGGAGTCAAGTTACATGTGAAATTTGAACTGCACAGCGGTGGGGGAGGGATGGAGGGTTGGTGCCCCAACCCCACATTGCTCAAGGGTTGACTGTATAATTATTAACATCAAGATTTGACATTTATGCTAATCATAGAACGAGAGCTGACAAACTACAGGTGAACCTGGGACTTGTGAATGTCCAGGCACCTGCACAAAAGCAAAAACCAGCAGCGCCCAAAATAAGCAAAAACATTGCCATTTTAACAATGGCGCAAACAAAGAAAAACACCACCATTTTAATAACAGCAGAAAGAAGTAAAAACACCACCATTTTAACAATGGCGGATAATAAAACACCTGCCATTTACCCAGACTTCCAGTGTCACTACGCTGAGGGACAGGATACCCAAACGCTTGATTGACAGATGACTTGGCTCAGCGCTGTTACCAGCGCACACTCCCACTAAATCCCACCACTGAGCTGGGCTGAGTGCGTAGTTACTGTCCCCTCTCCTGAGGTGACCGCTGGCACCTCAGACACAGGAAAGCCCTGTCCCTCTTGATCCACATCCTGCCGAGGTGGAAAGTGCATATCCCGACCTCATGGCACAATGTTCCGGCACAGCCGAGCCCGCATTCCTGTTCACAGGCTTCAACAACACAACATGCCCCTTACCTTTCTCGTGAGTGGGACCTCGATGGGCACGGGGACGACCTCGGCCAGAAGGCAGCCGTAGAAGGCCACCATGGACGCAGCAGGGTCATTGTTGGGGAACACCAGTGCCACCTGGAGGACACAGAGGGGAGGGATGCACCATGAACATGGGTGGGCTTTAAAACACCAGGAAGGGTGCACCACCACGCACAGCAGGGTTCCCGTTCCCCCTGGAACGGACGCTGGCACATTCAGTGCCCTAGTTAAAAGTCTGTCAGCATATACTTTTCCTTTAATGAAAGGCAAACATATTACCAATGGTCATTCCTAATACTGCACCAGAAAACAGCGATCTTCATTTTCTGCATCCTGTCTTCCACATCGGCATATTTTTATGAAGAAACTCTAGGGCATGCAACTGTTTTGTTTCCCATTCTTGTCACTAGTCTTTACAACCATGTCCTCGTGTTTCCATGTGTTGTCCACTAAGCTGAGGAGTGCTGAGCGCCTGCTCCCCATGCTGCGTGGGCAGCTGGACCCACTCAGGGCAGGTCAGTCCCCAGCAGTCTCAGCACTGAGGCTGCGGTCACAGTTTTAGCCCCTCTACACCTTTTCTCATCTGAAAAACGAGAGCACTAGTAGAACCTACATCTTAGTGTTGTGATAAAGGCTCTAAGTCAGGTTCATTTAAATTGCCACACAAATAAACAAATACGGGCAGTATGGTTTTAAAATGTTTTCTGACACTCCTTAGGGTATCTTAGTGATGAACAGTTTTCCATGGGGTGTCTTCTGACCATCCTTCCTTGTACAAATGGCTTTTCCTTTCCCGGCCTATTTATCTGCTAGTATTTTGACACTGCCCCTAAAATCTGGATGAACTTGATATGAATTTGAGAGTATTGCCTCTTACATTTGATGTACAGACTTCTTGAGATAATATTTCCTGTTTTATTCTTACTGGTGCATTTAATGTTTTATGTAAATTTGCCAAATCTTTCCTTTATCACCCATCACTTCACAAATGTTGCATCCAATTTAAATTTCATTAGGAGCTCATTTTACGGTCTGCAGTGTAGTTAACTTGCACTCCAGTCACCCCAGGGCTCATTCTGGAGTAGCAAGCGGTCACAGCCGGCAACTTTAGAAGGCAGGCTGTCGGTGTGAAGTTGTGACAGGCAGCCCTCTTTCGGTGCCCTCACCCCACCCCATGCTGCAGAGTTCTGCTTCACTTTGGCAGGCACCTCTCTGTATGGGTTTGGTGTGTTGTTATAAGCACATCAATCCTATGACTTAGCACATGCATAGTATTTTTACAGTACCTCATTCAGGAATTTAATCAATTTTTTCTTTAAAAATGTCTTAACTAGAAGTTATTAGTTTTGACATAAACAGTTAGCTAAAACCCTTTATTTCAATATCGAAAGAGAGGCTGGCATAAAAGAATTCAGATGGCAGCTGAGAATGGGGCAGGCTGTATCTTAAATGTGGCTGTGTTGTTGGTCATTTAACAACACAGACGGTTGGTGGGAACAAAAGTAAGTTTCAGAAGACTTCATTTCTCTGTGGCATTCCTGAAGTTTACTGAAATCAGCTAAATGAGAGACAAAACTATAAGGCCAATAAAAGCCATTCTGCACTACTGATGAATTTTATTCGAGAAACCCTGTGAAATAATTATTAATTAGATATTAATCCTTATTTCGTCCCAACAGCACCCAGACCCAGACAGATGGCAGGCGACCATCAGAGGACTTTCAAGGAGGAATAAGAGGACTTTTCTGTGTGCCTGTGCATATGAACCTCAAGCCATCATTTTAAAAAATGATCTGAGGTTTGCATTAGCCTCAGGTGTTCTGCCTCCAACTGGTGGGCCCAAACTGATGGTGTCTGTTTTTAGATCTGGACCTGGCAAAGCAACAACATGCAGCTAAATGTCTGCATATCTTCCCGGGCACCACTGCCACACTGCTTCCCTCCCCAAAGTGGACCTCGGCGTTTGCGGAAGCTCATCACACTGCAGTGAAAACGCAGGAGATGCTGAAGTTCCACTCAACACTGATGGTGTCGCCCATTCACGAAGGACCAGCTAAACAATGACTTGTTCTTCTAGAATATGTCTATTATGCAGGTGGGGGGCCTGGTCACAAGCAGGAAACCAAGAGGAAAAAAGGTGACGTGCCAGAACCACACTGGATCGGTCCTGTTTCTGAGATTCGGGTCTAGCTCCCATCCCAGCTCCACTCAAAGGAAGAACGACTTGATCCAGGACTTAAATTCCCCCCTTTCCCACTAGTCTGTGCAGATAATGCCAGAGTACAGAGCCTTGCAGAGTTGTGTTAAAACAGGATGCAATGCTACATTAATGTAAAATGAATAAAAGTGGAACATAAAATTCTACATTATTATATGCTCTCACACATAAAAATAATGGACAGAAAAGGCTCCTCTAGAATCAAAACTGAAAAATTGTTTTGAATTTTTTGGAAGGGAAGTCTACTGACATCGTTCTCATTAAGTCTTCCGTTAATGTCTGACCAGTTCCGAGTCTGTGCGGGTGACTCCAGTCATTCCAGCGCAACAACATACAAGAAAAAAGTGCTTCGTTTTCATAAACCTACATGGTTTCCCTTCATTTGAGTCTCTGCATTCCTCTGACATTTCATTGCACCTACTTATCCTCAGAGCAGAACGGCAGCAACAAATGAAGAAGCGGAAGCCCACCTAGTGTTTGCCAAGGTTCAAGCCCGTTGAGCAAGGCCCACCTTCTTCCCATGCCCATTCACGGTTTGTCGCCTGACCACAGGCCCCTCAGCTCCTTCCCATGCTCTTCCTGGAACCGGACCCAGAGCTTGCCACTTACTTCTCCCCAAGAAGACTTCTCAGATCCCAGATGCTCCCAAAACAAAAGGGACCTCTCCTTCCCAACAGTTCAGCTGTATGTCTCATCACCTCCTTTGAGGACCTGTATCTCTTCGCAATTTGTAGAAAAGCTGGTTACAGCGTGTTTAGTCTTTAATACTGCTGGCTCCCTAAAGGCAGGCTCCACACACAATGCATCTCTGTAGCCCCCACGGCTCTCCTATGACATCTGAACACTCAGTCACTCAGGCCCAAGAGGGCACTCCACAGACTGGACTAAGGACCACACAAATGAAAAGTGTTTGTAATTAATGCTAAGGACCGCATGTTCATTATTCTGGGAAAATTTATGTTTAATTCAGAAATAATTTTCGAAGAGGGTCAAGAATCTTGTTTATTGCAACAGAAGGTTTTTTATCAATATACAGTTACGTATGCTTATTTAATAAGCACTTATACAAACATGCCACATGAATCATTTTTAAGGAATAATTTAGAAAGTAGTCTCCCTCATACAACGCGAACCGGCCCCTGACTAAAAAAATCCCTTTGCATGTGTTACTCTCTCAGAACTGCATTCCACATTCCTACAAACATCTCAGCTAAACAGCGGCAGTTTTATTTGTAATTATAAGGGAATGTCAAGAATCTGCAGGCCATACTACAAGAGAATTTTTTAAAAATATTACTCCACTAAGACTTTTAACCAAATTATAGATAAGGAAGATATGTTACAACTGACTTTTTTATTTTTTTATTTTTTTACTGTGGTAAAATATATACGAGGTGTGATAAAATACGGTAAATGTTTAAATAAAAAAAATTACAGTAAAAGACACATTGCCATTAATTCCTTTCAAAATACACCCCCTCGCTTCGAACACATTTATCCCATTATCCTTCCCACTTTCCGAAGCAGTCCTGGAAGTCCTCTTTCATAAGTGTCTTTAGTTGCACTGCTGTGGCTGCCTCGATATCCTGAATCATTTTGACTTTGGAGAAGAACCATAAGTCGCACGGTGCCAGATCCTGTGAATAAGGTGGATGAGGACACATTGTAATGTTTTTGACAGAAATGGCCATATACCAGAAACGATGTATGTCACGGAGTGTTGTCATGATGGAGGATAATTTACGGGACACTTTAAAACACACTTTCTCTCAACTGTAGCTCACACCCGACTCACTGCACCCAACAAGTTGAAACCTGTCACATACTGTTACTAAGGTTTAATGCACCACTTCCCGTATCGAAGATCCCTGCCTTTCCATTGGGTGGCACTCGGCAGCAGCAGTCACCATATTTTGTGATCACAACAGAAAGGCTCCGTGTCACACATCGCTTCTGGTACAGCAATTTCTGTCAAATAAAAACATTACGGTGTGTCCTCATCCACCTTATTCACCAGATCTGGCACCGTGTGACTTCTGGCTCTTCCCTAGGTCAAAATGACTCATAACATTGAGGCAGCCATGACAGTGAAACTAAAGACACTCACAAAAGAGGACTTCCAGAACTGCTTCGGAAAGTGGCAAGAACGATGGGATAAGTGTGTTCGAAGCAAAGGGGAGTATTTTGAGGGGGATTAATGACAAAGTGTCTTTTACTGTAAATGTTTTTTTATTTAAACATTCACCATAGTTTTTGATCACACCTCATATAACAAAGTTGATCATCTCAACTATTTTCAAGTGTACGATTCAGAGGCATTAAGTACATTCGTATGAAACAATCACCAGCATCATTTCCAGAACTGTCATCTTCCTAAATGGAAACTCTGTCCCACTAAACACTAACACCCACGTCTCCCAGCTCCTGGTAACTATCATTCTTTGTCTCTATGAATTTAACTACTCTAAGTGCCTCACAGAAGTGGGATCACACAATATTTGTCCTCTTGTGGCTGGCTTATCTCATTCAGCATAATGTCCTCAAGGTTCATCCATGCTGTAGCATATGTCTGAATGTCCTTCCTTTTCAAGGCTGAACAATATTCCATCGTATGGTTGGATCACATTGTATTGTCCATTCATCTGTCCATGGACACCTGGCTTGCCTCCACCTTTGGTTTGTGAATAATACTGCTGTGAACATTGGTGTAGAAACAAATGTTCAAGTTTCTGCTTTCAATAATTTTGAAATTGAAGTAGAATTGGACCAAAAGGTAATTCCATGTTTAGTTTTTAAGAAACCACCATATTCTTTTCCACAGCAGCTATACAACTGTATGTTCCTACCACAATATATGAGGGCTCCAATTTCTTCACATTCTTGCCACACTTATTATTTTCTACTTTTGATAATAGTCATTCTAGTGGGTATGAGGTGGGATCTCACTGTGGTTTTGATTTGCATTTCCCTGATGATTAGTGATGTTCTTTACATTAGTGAACTTCTTGACATGTGCATATTGGACACCAATGAATCTTCTCTAGAGAAATGTGTATTCAAGTCTTTTGCACCTTTTCAAACTTTTTTTGTTGTTGTTGTTGTTGTAGCTGTAGGAGTTCTTTATATATTCCGGATACTAACCAGTTATTAGATACATGATTTGCAAACATTTCCTCCCATTTTTTTATGTTGCATTTTCCCTATCAACAGTGTCCTTTAGAGTACAAAAGTGTTTTCATTCTGATGAAGTCCAATTTATCAATTTTGTTGTTGCCTGGGCTTCTGGTGTCATATGCAAGAAATCACTACCAAATCCAATGTCATGAAGCTTCCCCTATGTTTTATCCTAAGAGTTTTATAGTTTTAACTTTTATGTCTAGGTTTTTGATCCATTTTGGATTTTTTTATATATGGTATAATGGTTCAATTTTGTTTTTTTGCTTGTGGATGTCCAATTGTCCTAGGACCAGCACTGAATAGACTGTCCTTCCCCCATCTAATGTCCTAGCACCCTGACTGAAAATCACTTGGCCACACGTGTGAGGGTTTATTTCAGGGCTCTCCATTCCACTCCATTGGTCTCCGTCTGTCTTTATGTCAGTGCCGCACTGTTTAGATCACTGCAGGTTTACCGTAAGTTGTGTAACGGAAGTATGAGTGCTACAATTGACTTTTAAAGGCTAAAGGTGAAACTGGTTCAATAAAAAATTGGAAAGAAACATAGTTCACACAGAATCCTGGGGCAGCAGCAATCGCAATCTTTTAAAAATTCACTGTAATGGGCCCATGTCCTTATAATATCTCCTCAATGAATCATAGATTGTGTTCTATGGTGCTCTATGATGCTCTGTGGTGGCATCTTAATAAAATTCACTGGGAGGCCTTTGGGTGCAGGTATCTAAGATGCCAGTCTCGGGGCATCTAAGGTACATAGCAGCTTGTGGGGAAAAAGGCAAGAAAACTCGGTTCCATACCCAGCCCCACCTCTAACCTGGGTGTGAAGCTTGGACAAGGTTATTAACTGCTCTGGGTGTAACATTAAAGGGAAATACTAATATCTGTCCTCTGTAACTTATCAGGTTGCAGTAAGAAAAAAATTTGCTTTACAATGAAAGATCAAGAAATTTAACACTGGGGAAGGAATGGTACCAGCAGTTTACTGCTGAGATCGTCAATCTCACTAATGTAAAAGGAATTTAAAATGTAATTGTCCTGCCTACCCAGGTAGACGACACAAAATGTTTCAAACTAGGAGACCATATATGACAGTGGTTAGGACACAGGCTTTGGGGCCGGACAGAAATGGATATGAGTGCTGGCTACACCACCAACTAGTTATGTGCCTGCATCTGATATAATACTTGACCCCTCAAGTCCGAATGTCTGCATGGATAATGCATGGGGAATACTCTAGTTTAGCTCACTGAGTTGCTGTGAAGATTAAATGACTTATGTGTAATTGCTTTGGGTTCATAGTAAATGTTAAGAAAGCCTTACTTAGCAGCATTAGTATTAAGAGACACTGGGCTCTGGAACTTTATGACAGTAGGTAACTTTTTCACTAAGACAATGTGTTTTGCAGATGCAACAAATTAAATTGCACTCACCCTGTCTCCAGGCCGCACCATCGGCTCTTGCTTCGTACCTAATTTATGCAGGATGTTGTAAGCCACCTTCATGCTTCTTGTCCACAGTTTGCCTATCAATACAAAGTACAGACACAAGTAACTGGACACGTGCGTTCCCAGTTATGGACATATATGCACATTAAACTGCAAAGAGAGTATTACATTTTCATTTTAACCCCTCAGTTTATTCTGAGTCCCTGGAATCAAGATGGGCAATAAAAGCCAGCAATTCTGAATCATGAAATTCGAGAAGCCTGAACACTGGAATACGGTACTAGTACAAACACTCCTAGTGTACAAAATACCTACAGCAAAGCCACAGAAATTTAATTATCATAGAAGTTGTGAGGGAAGATTTCTAGGGAGTAAAGTAGGGTGAAGACCACGGCAATAGTGCGTTACCACTAATTTATGTTGTGCAAAGTGACACACATTTCCCTGGCAAATTCTACCAAACTTTCAAAGAAGAATTAATACCTACACTTCTCAAACTCTTCCAAAAAATAGAAGAGGAGGAAACACTTCCAAACTCATTTCCTGAGGCCGCCATTACCCTGATACCAAAATCAGACAAGGGTGTCACAAGAAAATTACAGGCAATTATCCCTCCTGAACATAGATGCAAAAATCCTCAACAAAATATTAGCAAACAGAATTCAGCAATACACTGAAAAGATCATATACCACAATCAAGTGGGATTCATTTCAGAGATGCAAGGTTGGTTTAACACATGCAAATCAGTCAGTGAGATTCATCGTATATAGCAAAATGAAGGATAAAAGTTCTATGATCCCCATAATAGATGCAGAAAAGGCATTTGACCAATTCCAGCACCCATCTGTGATAAAAACTCTCAGCAAAGTGGGTATTGAGGGAACATATCTCAACATAATAAAGTCCACATGTGATAAGCCTGCAGCTAACATTAAAGTCAATGGTGAAAAGTTTTTTCCTCCAAGATCAGCAACAAGACAAGAATGTCCAACCCAGCTGCTTTTATTCAACACAGTATTAAAAGTTGCAGCCAGATCAATTAAGCAAGAAAAAGAAATAAATGGCATCCAAATTGGAAAGGAAGAAGTAAAGCTGTCATTATTTACAGAAGACATGATACTATGTATAGAAAACCCTGAAGAATCCATCAAAAAAATGTTATAACTAATAAATAAATTTAGTAAAGGTGCAGGATACAAAAGCAATATATAGAAATTTGCTGCATTTCTATACACTAATAATGGACTATCAGAAAGAGAAATTAAGAAAAGCATTGCAAGTAAAATTTCATCAAAAAGAATAAAATACCTAGGAATAAATTTAACCAAGGAGATGAAAGACCTGTATGCTGAAAACAATGACACTGATGAAAGAAACTGAAGACACAAATAAATGAAAAGGTATTCTGTGATGATGGACTGGAAGAACTAATACAGGCATACCTGTTTTATTGCACTTCACCGATAATTGCATTTTCACCAACATCAAAATGAGACCCGCCACCAACAAAAACATTATGACTTGCTGAAGGTTCAGATGATGACTAGTACTTTTTAGCAATAAAGTATGTTTATTTAAGGAATGTACATTTTTATTCAGATATAATGTTATCGGAAACTTAGACTACAATATAGTGTAAACATAACTTTTACATACATTGGGAAAACAAAAAATTCATGTGACTCACTTTATTGCAATATTCTTTTTATTGCAGTGGTCTGGACATAATGTACAATATCTCCAAGGTGTGCATGTAATGTTAAACTGCCCACACTACCCAAATCAACCTATGGATTCAATCTAATCCCCATCAAAATTCAAATAGCACTTTTACAGAAATGGAACAAACAATCCAAAAATGTATATGGAACCACAAAAGACTCTTAATAACCAGAGTAATCTTGAGAAAGAACAAAACTGGAGGCATCACAACCGGTGATTTCAAACTACACTATAAGGCTATAGTAATCAAAACAGCATGGTGTTGGCAGAAAAACACACATAGATAATTGGAACAGGATAAAGAGCCCAGAAATAAACCCATGCACATATGATGAATAAATTTACAACAAAGGAGCCAAGAATATGCAATGGGGAAAGGACAGTCTCTTCAATAAATGGTGTTGGGAAAACTGGACTTCCATATGTAAAAAAATGAAATTGGACTATTTCTTACACCATACACAAAATTAACTGAAAATGGAGTAAAGACTTGAATGTAAGACCTGAAACCACAAAACTAGAGAAAGCACAGGTGATAAGCTCCTTGACATTTGTCTTGGTGATTTTGTGGATCTGGCAACAACAGCAAAAATAAATAAGTAGGCACATCAAACTTCTGCACAGAAAACGAAACCATCAAAAAAAATAAAATAAAAAAAAAAAAATGAAAAGGCAACCTACCGAATGGGAGAGAATATCTGCAAATCCTACCTCTAACGGGGGTTAATATCCAATATATTTATAAAGAACTTGTACAACACAGTAGCAAAACCCCCAAAACAATCCAATGAAAAAATGGGTGGAGGACCCGAATAGACATACCGATGGCCAACAGACACATGAAAAGACACTCAACACCACTAGTCAGAGAAATGCAAATAAAAACGACAATGAGATACCACCTCACACCTGTCAGAATGGCTGTCATCAATAAATCAACAAACAAATGTTGGCGAGGATGAGGAGAAAAGGGAACATTGGTGGGATTGCAGATTTATGCAGCCACTATGGAAACAGTATGGAGGTTCATCAAAAAACTGAAAATAGAACTTACCATAGGATCCAGCAATCCCACTACTGGGTATTTATCCAAAGAAAAGAAAAACACTAACTCAAAAAGACATATGAAGCCCATGTTCATTGTAGCATTATTTTTTTTTTGAAGGAACTTATTCTTTATTGTATAATTTTTTCTTATTTTGAGTCAATCTCAAAATTACTGAAAATATCAAGTATAATACAGCAAACTACATTATTTCCTCAAGCCATTTGAAAGTAAGTTACCAGCCTGATGCCCTATCGCCCCTGAATACTGAATACCTAAAATAGTTTATATTTCCAATAAATGACGACACTCTCTTAGATAATGACAATACAGTTGTCCAAATTAGGAAATTAACATTGATGTCCAGTTGTCCTAATAACATTCTTTGGGCCCTAGTCAGAATCACATGTTGCATTTAATTGTCATTTTTTTTTAGTCCCCTTCATTCTGGAACAGTTACTCAATATCTGACTGTTATGACCTTGACATTTTTGAAGATTACAGGGTCAGTTATTTTATAGAGTGGCCTTGAAGTGGATTTGTTTGGTGTTTCCTTGTGATTAGATGCCAGTCATCCTTTTTTTTTTTGTACGCATATAGTTTTTTTATTAGTTTCAGGTACACAAGACAAAGTAATACTTAGACGTTTATCATTTATATCCCTCACACTGTGTGAATCCCCTTCCCCCCATCCACTATCCCTCTGACATCGCACAGAACCATTACATTTCCACTGTCTCTATTCCTAATGCTGTACTCCATTTCTTGTAAGTATATACATACATATATATATATATATATATATATATATATATATATATATATATAAAATTATAGTTGGCATTAATTATTGTTCAGCTTCAGGTGTACAGTGCAGTGATCAGGCATCTACATCAGCCCTGAGGTGGTCTCCCAAATGGGACACGTGTCCATCGGATACCCTACAAATTTTTTACAACATTATTGATTATGTTCCCCAAATTAATTTTCAAAACCCCGTGGTCATCTTGTGGTTACCGACTATTTTCTAATCCCCTCACCTTCCCCTTATCCCCACCCCCCCGCCCCTCTAGCAACCCTCAGTTTTTCCTCCATGTTTCCAAAACTGTTTCTGATTAGTTCATTCACTTATTCTTTTCTTTAGATTCCACATATAAGTGAGATCATATGGTATTTGTCTTTCTCTGTCTGACTTATTTCACTTAACATAATGTTCTCTAGGTCCATCCATGTTGTTGCAAATGGTAAGATTTCTTTCTTCTTTGTGGCTGCGTAATACTCCATTGTAGAAATGTACCATAGTTTCTTAATCCAGTCATCTGCCCATGGGCATTTTGGTTGTTTCCATGTCTTGGCTATTGTGTATAGTGCTGCAATAAACATAGGAGTGCATAAAGTTTTTTGAATTGGAGTTTTGGATTTCTCTGGATAGATACCTAGGAGTGGAATTGCTGGATCATAAGGTAGTTCCATTTTCATATTTTTGAGATACCTGCATACTGTTTTCCATAGTGGCTGCACCAATCTGCAATCCCACCAACAGTGCACACGCGTTCCCTATTCTCCCCATCCACACGAGCACTTGTTGTTTGTTGATTTATTGGTGATAGCCATTTTGACTGGGGTGAGGTGATACCTCATTGTGGTTTTTACTTGCATTTCTCTGATGGTTAGTGAGGTTGAGCATTTCTTCATATGTCTGTTTGCCATCTGTATGTCCTTTTTAGAAAAATGTCTCTTCAAGTCGTCTGCCCATTTTTTAATTGGGTTGTTTGTTTTTTTGGAGTTGAGTGAGATTTTTTATAAATTTGTGATATTAACCCCTTATCAGATATATCATTGGCAAACACCTTTTCCCATTCAGTAGGATCCCTTTTTGTTTCATTGATGGCTTCCTATGCTGTGAAAAAACTTTTTAGTTTGATGCAATCCCACATGTTTATTTTTTTCTCTTACTTCCCTTGCACGAGGGGATATATCAGTAAGAATCTTACTCCGGGTAATGTCTTTGAAGTTTCTTCCTATATTTTCTTCTAGGAATTTTATGGTTTCAGATCTTACATTTAAGTCTTTAAGCCATTTTGAATTTATTTTTGTTTATGGTGTAAGGAGGTGGTCCAGCTTCATTTTTTTGCATGTGTCTGTCCAGGTTTCCCATTTATTGAATAGACTGTCTTTACCCCACTGTACATTCTTGCTTCCATTGTCATAAATTAAATGGCCATATACGCATGGAATTATTTCTGGACTCTCTATTCTGTTCCATTGATCTATATGTGTCTGTTTTTATGCCAGTACCATGCTGTTTTGATTACTGTAGCCTTGTAGTATAATTTGATGTCAGGTATTGTTATACCTCCCACTTTGTCCTTATTTCTCAAGATTACTGAGGCTATCCGGGGTCTTTTATGGTCCCATATAAATTTTAGGATTATATGTTCTATTTCTGTGAAAAACATCATTGGTAGTTTGACAGGAATTGCGTTGAATATGTATATTGCCTTAGGCAGTATGGACATTTTAACTATATTAATTCTTCCTATCCATGAACATGTTATGTGTTTCCATCTACTTGTATCTTCTTTCATTTCTTTCTTCAGTGTCTTATAATTTTCTGAGTACAGCCCTTTTACTTCTTTGGTTAAATTTATCCCCATGTATTTTATAGTCTTTGAAGCAATTTTAAGTGGGACTTTTTTTTTTAATTTCTCCTTCTGTTTCTTCTTTGAGTTAGCCTTGGAAGGTTGCACGCCTCTAGAAAATTGTCCATTTCTTCCAGATTGTCAAATTTGTTGGCATATAGTTGCTCATACTAATTTCTTAAAATTTTTTCTATTTCTGCGGTGTCTGTTGTCACTTCTCCTCTTTCATTTCTGATTTTATTAATTTGGGTCCTCTCTCTCTTTCTTCTTTAATGAGTCTGGCTAAAGGTTTGTCAATTTTGTTTAACTTCTCTAAGAACCAACTCTTGGATTCATTGATCTTTTGTATTGTTTTTCTGGTTTCTATTTCATTTATTTCCGCTCTGATCTTTATTATCTCCTTCCTTGTACTCCCTTTGGGCTTATTTTGCTGTTCTTTTTCCAGATCCCTTAAGAGTGAAGATAAACTGTTGATTAGTGATGTTTCTTGTTTCTTTAGGTAGGCCTGCGGTGCTATGAACTTCCCTCTTAGTACTGCTTTCGCGGCATTCCACAGATTTTGTGTCGTCGTGTTTTCATTTTCGTTTGTCTCGAGATATCTTTTGACTTCTTCCTTGATCTCCTGGTTGACCCATTCATTATTTAGTAACATGTTATTCCGCCTCCATGAATTGGTGTGTCTTCCAGTTTTTTTCCTGTAGTTCATTTCTAATTTCATAGCACTGTGGTCAGAGAAGACAACTGGTATGATTTCAATTTTCTTAAATTTATCAAGACTTGTTTTGTGGCCTAACATGTGGTCTAGCTTGGAAAATGTTGCATGTGCGCTTGACAAGAACGTGTATTCTGTAGCTTTGGGGTGAAATGCTCTGAAAATATCGATTAAGTCCCAGTGGTCCAATGTGTCATTTAAGGCTTTTGTTTCCATATTGATTTTCTGTCTGGAAGACCTGTCCCTTGTTGTCAGAGGTGTGTTGAAGTCCCCTACTATGATAGTGTTACTGTTGATCTCTGTCTTTATGTCAGTCAGTATCTGTTTTATATATTTAGGTGCTCCTATGTTGGGTGCATAGATGTTTACTAGGGTTATGTCCTCTTGTTGGATCGATCTCTTTATTATTATATAGTGCCCATCTTTGTCTTTTAATATGTTCTTCATTTTAAAGTCTATTTTGTCAGAAATAAGTATTGCAACTCCAGCTTTTTTCTCTTTTTTTCCCCTTTATCTTTTTTCTTTTATTTTTTATTTTATTAAATTTATTGGGGTGACAATTGTTAATAAAATTACATAGATTTCAGGTGTACAATTCTGTATTACATCATCTATAAATCCCATTGTGTGTTCATCACCCAGAGTCAGTTCTCCTTCCATCACCATATATTTGATCCCCCTTACCCTCATCTCCCACCCCCCACCCTCCACCCCCTTACCCTCTGGTAACCACTAAACTATTGTCTGTGTCTATGAGTTTCTGTTGTGGTATATAAACCAAAAACAACAAAAGAACAAGACAAACAAATGAGAAACAGAAACTCCAGCTTTTTTCTCATTTCCATTTGCATGAAAAATCTTACTCCAACCCTTCACTTTCAGCCTGTATGTGTCTTTTGATCTGAGGTGAGTCTCTTGTATACAGCATATACAAGGGTCTTGCTTTCTTATCCACTCAGCCACCCTATCTCTCTGGATTAGAGCATTTAATCCTTTTACATTTAAAGTGATTATTCGTAGGTACATAGTTATTGCCATTTTTAAATTTGTAGTTAGATTGTTTTCATCTTTCTTCTATTTACAGAAGTCCTTTTAGTATTTCTTGCAATGCTGGCTTGGTGGTAATAAATTCCTTTAGCTTATTCTTTTCTGGGAAGCTCTTTATCTCTCCATCAACTTTAAATGATAGCCTTGCTGGATAAAGCAATCTAGGTTGTAGGCCTTTGTTTTCCATCACTTTGAGTATCTCCTGCCACTTCCTCCTGGCCTTCAATGTTTCTGTAGAAAAGTCATTTGATAGTCTTATGGGAGTTCCCTTGTATGTAACCCTTTGTCTTTCTCTTGCTGCTTTTAGGATTCTCTCTTTGTCTTTAACCTTTGCCATTTTAACTATAATGTGTCTTGGTGTGGGCCTGTTTGGGTTTATCCTGGTTGGAACTCTCTGCACTTCCTGTGCTTGTATGTTGGTTTGCTTCATCAGGTTAGGGAAGTTCTCAGACATTATTACTTCAAATATGTTCTCAATCCCTTGCTTCCTCCCTTTACCTTCTGGTATTCCTATGATGCGCATGTTGTTGCGCTTGATGTTATCCCAGAGGTCTCTTAAACCATCTTCATGGTTTTTTATTCTTTTTTCTTTCTGTTGTTCTGTTTTGGTGATCTCTGCTAACTTGTCTTCTAAGTTGCTGATCGATCCTCTGCTTCATCTAATCTACTGTTAATTCCTTCAACTGAGTTCTTTATTTCAGTAATTGTGTTCTTTAGTTCTAACTGGTTGTTTCTTTATGTTGTCTCTAAGCTCCTTAAACATTCTTATCATCATTGTTCTGAACTCTGTCTCTGATTGGTTGGTTACCTCTGTTTCATTTGGTACCATTTCTGGAGGTTTCTTCTGTTCTTTTATTTGGGACATGTTTCTTTGTTTCCCCATTCTGGCTGACTCTCTGTGTTTGCTTTGATGTATTAGGTAGATCCCCTAGAGTTCTTAGTTCTTGCTGGGTTATCTAGTATGTGTCCTTCATATTTGACTTGCACTACTTCACTCTTCTCCTCTGCGTGTGCTCCAAAGGTGACTCTTGTGTTGTGTATATTGTCCTGTTAAAGATCTTTAATTGCTTTTCGCTTGTGAGTAGGTGGGGTTAACTCCTAGGCTGACTAGTTGTGAGACTTGGCTCTGCCCACTGCAGGGTGTTCTGCTGCATGAAGGTTGACCACTTAAATGTGGTTTGGCCTCTATGGGCTCTTGTGCCTGTAAGAATTCCCTCTGGGTGTGTCACTTGTAGGTCAAACCCGGTAGTAGTCTGGTTTGGTCTGGAGTTGGCCTCTGGGTATGTTGAATCTTGTGCCTCTTAAGCTGGGCCCTGGTAGGGCAATTTCAGAACAAAGCAAATCACCAAGCACAACAACAACAACAACAACAACAACAAGGAAAAAATCAAATACATTCACATGTAAAAACAACCGACAACCCACACTCAACACAGGCAAAGATATCAAAGATATAAAGACAAAAGAAAAAAGAAAAAAAAGCAGCGCCAGTCTTGGCTTAAGCCCACCAAGTAATCTCCAGGTCGTCCTCTGCTGTAACAAAGAGTCCTCTGCGTATTGTGCAGGCAGAGCCGGTCACCTGGTGCCCAGAGTGATGTTGGAACTGCAGATTTAGATGCGTGGGGCTGAGGGGTCTGGATGATAGTTTCTACAAAGTCAGTGCAGTTTCTGCTCTAGCCTGCACATATGTGTGCACTGAGAGTAGCACAACCAGCCCTGTGTCCAGTTCTCCTGAGTCTTAGGGCACTTCTTCTGCGCGCGTGTGTTTGTGTGTGTTGCGGGCGGGAGATTTCTGAGCTGCTGAAAGCCCAGAACTGCATCTGCTTGCCGCCTACTGCTGATCCCTGGGAGTGCCTCCGCAGTTGTAATTGCCCTGCCCTAGGCAGGCCAGAAAGGGTAGGGGCTGGGGATGGAGGGGTCTTCTCTCTCCCAGCCCAGCCATGTCACACTCTTCCCGGAGGCCAGAAAAGGTGGTGGGTGGGGGTGGAGGAGTCTCTTCCCTCCTAGCCCAGCAAAAATCACACTCTTCCCAGCCTCTTCCCTGGGTCAGAGCTGCACGCCAGTCTTCCCAGAGCCTGAGCACTAAGGTTCCTCTGTAATCTGACACCACTCCTCAGTTCAGGGGCCAGTTTAAGTCTCTGGAAGGCTGGGGATTGGAAGAGCGGGGGTGAGGGGTCCAGGTATGGAGTTTGTGTCCTTTGTCCACCCTAGGGCCCAACTGGAGTTCTCACTGAGGTTATTGCCTCAAATGCTGGATATGCTGCCCCCTCGGTGGGAGAGATCAGCTGTGGGACGCAGGGAAAGAGCCCACCTCCTGGCTTTTGTGTTGTCTGTTCCATCCTGGGATCCCCTGCGTCTCTGCAGCTGCGGATGTCGGACTCGTTTCCACAGCCGCAGATGCGGACCGCATTTCCATAGCTGCAGATACGCGGCGTGTCCCCACTCTGCTCCCTTCCCTCTTCTCCTGCTCGCCCAATTTGCCCACTTTCAAGTAATCCTTGCATTGGAGCATTATTTACAACAGCCAAGATAGGGAAGAAACCTAGGTCTACATCAATAGAGGAATAGATAAAGAAGATGTGGTACATATATACAATGGAATGTTACTTGGCCATAAAAATGAAGGAAATCTTACCATTTGCAACAAAATGGATGGACCTAGAGGGTATTATGCTAAGTGAAAGAAGTCAGACAGAGAAAGACAAATACCATATGATTTCACTCATATGTGGAAGAAAATAAAAATAAAAATAAAAAACTGACCTCATAGGCACAGAGAACAGACTGGTGGTTGCCAGAGGTGAAGGCAGGAGAGGTGGTGGTGGGGCGTGGCAAAACGGGGGAAGGCCATCAAAAGGCACAAACTTCTACTTATAAAATAAACCATGAGGTTCTAATGCATAGCATGGTGACTCTAGCTAATACAATTAATAATACTGTATTGCATACTTGAAAGTTGGGAATTAGACATGAAATTGCCCTGATTTAAGACAAGTTCAACAGATGCTATAACTGGGAGAACAGATCCTGGGACCCAGACAGCAATGTGCATGTAGGAGAACAAAACATGTGGGAAAGATGAAAACACCATCCTATTATGTATGGCTTTTAACTTTACTTCAGGTTGAGTGAGACGCAAACACTGTGGAGCGTGGAATCCGGGGTGGGGGTGCGGGGAGGTGGTCAGAGCCTACAGGGAACATGGTGGCTAGTTCACCTGGAAATTGCATGGGGGCTTGGGAGGCCATTGCCAACGGTGCAGAAACCCAAAAAGATACAGAAAGGCTGCTCGATGCTTTTCTAGTTCAAACATCTAAATCCCTCGAAATATATGGGGCAAAAGCCAAAAAGCAAAGAAAAGAAATAAAGAAAAAGATGAGCATTTGTTTGGGAGAAAAGCCGCAAGCAAGCCAAGGGATCACTGTAGGATTACGAAGCACCATGGGTTCTCTTTAGCATGTTCTTTTATCTAGATTGGTAAATAAAAAGCAAAAGATTTCTTAAATAAGTTTGTTCACTACCTTTATTCGCCCTTTGTATTTTCTACTAAAGACCTTGTTCTTGGCTGGGAATTCTGCTACCCGAGGGCTTGGCAGGAAACTACACTTGGGGCTGGATGAAACTACCATGCTATAAAGGTCTGGTCCTTTGCTTATACCAAGTTACCTGGTACTAGAACAGTTCTTACTCATGAACTTTTCTGTGTCTTTTCAGCAACATCCACCACTCAGTGTTCCTCTGTTTAGTGTTTCTAAGTAGAAAGCACATTTCTAAAGCTTTCATCATGTTAGCCCACACATTCACTTTACATTCTGATAAACTGTAATCTTACATTTGGAAAGGCACAGCTTTCCGATGCTCCTGTAACGAAGCAAAAGCCAAGATTGACCCTCAGTCTATGTCTCTTATCAGTGATTAAAATACAGCAAAATATAGAGGACTGAAAAGCAGGAGTTGGATGCCTTACTATAGACACACCAAATTGTCCTAGATGGCTGATCTGGAGCTGAACCTCAAATTTACCTTAGGAAAGTCAGCCCCATCCGTCCTCCTTTCTGGTGGTGCTTCCAGTCTGGCTCAGCACCGGGGACCACATGTCACTCCTCTTTGAGCCCCACGCCTTGGTGCCGTGTGGGGCACAGAGTGCTTCAAATACCTTAAGTGTTTGCGCACCTGTGGCTGACGGACAAGGCAGCGTTCATGTGTGCATACAGGTGGCGGTTAGAATTCCCTAACCGCGGGCAGGTATGCCCTGAAGGACAAGTAAGGAGCTGCATCTGACAGGAGATGATGCTCACCCAAGAGAGCCTTCTAGTTTTCTGACTGCATAAAACCCATTTCCAGGAGCATAACTAGAAAAAAGAAAAAATCCAGCTTATGCCTCATCATGGGTGAAATACCCTTTAACTACTTAGAATTACGCAACGAAGCCATTGAAAACAAGGTGGCTATGAAACATGCTGCTAAGGTCTGTGTAACTGCTGTCCACAAGATGTCCGGGACAGTGGCTGAGTCTGGCTGGGGGTTCCTGGGGCCCCACACCCCCAGAAGGCTGGACTGCACATTAGTTCATGTAACATCTGGCTCTTGGCCTCAGCTGCTAATGTAGACATCTATTTCTTTCCTACCTGTACTTCGAAGAGTGTTATTGCCATAAAAACTCAAAGTTTTAAAAAAAGTAATCTAACTTCACACATGCAGATATGAGTTATGAAACTGGTTTTTACAAAGCTGCAGCAGATCGCATGAATAGAACCTGACAATCAGATTTCTCACGGCCTCTTCTCCATGAACAAAGAGAAAGGGACCCCTCTGGTACAATTAACTATTTCTGAAAATTTATGGACTGCGTTAATTGCACTGAACAAAGAATTAAAGAAAACCTTCTTTTGTTTTCTGAAAAAGCACTTTGGAAACAGATTTCGCTTCTTCTGAATGATACATGTCAGAGTTTAGACACACCTTTAAGTGCCAACCCTTCCTGATTTCATGAATGTCACAGACACATTTCAACAGGTAACACCTAACACCCTGGGACAGTGGTCGTCACTACGTTTTTGGATCCAGACTCAAAAAACATTTAACCATAGTAACTTTTCTTATTCAAACCAAAACATTTCCCTGAAATATTTCCTTTCAGAGTCTATGTATTTTGCACTGGAAACATAAGGCAGCACAAATATAAGTTAGCCATCTGGGAGTGGCAGGTGTGTGCAGTTAGCCATCTGGAGTGGCAGGTGTGTGCAGTTAGCCACCTGGAGTGGCAGGTGTGTGCAGTTAGCCACCTGGGAGTGGCAGGTGTGTGCAGTTAGCCACCTGGAGTGGCAGGTGTGTGCAGTTAGCCACCTGGGAGTGGCAGGTGTGTGCAGTTAGCCACCTGGAGTGGCAGGTGTGTGCAGTTAGCCACCTGGAGTGGCAGGTGTGTGCAGAAGCAAACAAAGGCAGCTGAGCCCCATGGGATTACCGTAAGTGAGGATGTACAGGGGCTTCCCATTTGTATCCATCGTGGTCAAGCACGGGGCCTTTGGCGAGATGGTTCCCCATCGCTGTAAGGCGGCTTCTAAAGACGGGGGCCAATTCGTAACCACACCGAGCTGTTCCCCACGCATGGCCAACATCTGCGCTCCCTCTGGCTTTGGCTGGTTTGGATCTGGTTGTTGAACTAAATACATGTGAACACAAGAGGTTTTCAAAAAAAACACATCCATGTCAGCATGATCACGTTTTTATCCCTTTTAAAGAAGCTAGGAGATATATACTCAAGGTATAAACTTATTAGAGCATGGAAAGCACGCACACATGCTTTTCTAGAATCACAGATGTAATGGAGGCACTTAATTCTTACAATTTCCCCAGCGGTGTCGGGTGAGGTACCCGAATGCATCTGTGAACTGACAGCAAGTAAAGCTATATATATGAACATGCCTTGAGTACAGGATTGTAACACTTAGGTTTAAGAAGTCGGTTGTCTACATACGAGGTATGATTAAATAATATGGTGAATGTTTAAATAAAAACAAAAACATTATTACAGTAAAAGGCACATTGCCATTAACCCCCCTCAAAATACTCCTCCTTGCTTTGAACACACTTATCCCATCATTCTTTCCAAAGCCGTTCTGGACGTCCTCTTTCGGGAGTTTCCTTTTTTATTTTTGTTAAACTGAAGTGAATTTTAATACAGAAAATGAAGACAGTATTTTGCAAATTTATCGCTCAAAGGTATATCTCTATTTGCGGAAATCAGCGTGTTACACTTTGAGAGATGAAATGTTACAGCTTGTACACCAAAATTTAAAAATTAAATTGAAAAATGAAATGGTTACCAAGGTAATGCAGGTCAGGGGATCAAAGGTGAAGGGTCATACATTATAAAAAAGAAGTCCAAAAGGATGGCTGCGTCATGATCACTCATTAGTGTTCCAGTGGTGCGTCTCTCTGGGTAAGCTTGAACACTTCGGCAGACATTGAAGCATCTTTTTCAGTAAAAACATGTTTACATGACTGCTATTGCTGTTCCTACGATCATCTCCTAGAGGTGGCATGGTGTTCAGGACATAGTAGGTGCTAGTTCTGCAGAATACATTTTGGGAAACGCTCTCTGGCTTGTTTTCGGCAGCCATTTCCCCTCCGTGTACCACATCCTCTTCCTCCTTGTGACCGGGACCCCGTACTGAGTGTCCTTAATTGTGCTGTCATAGCTGCCTTGAATTCCTGAATCATTTTGACTTTGGGGAAGAGCCAGAAGTCGGACGGTGCCAGATCCGGTGAATAAGGTGGATAAAGACACACCGTAATGTTTTTATTTGACAGAAACTGCCATATACCAGAAGCGATGTGTGACACAGAGCGTTGTCATGATGGAGGATGATTTACAGCATACTTAAAACACACCATCTCTCAACCGTAGCTCACACCTGACTGCACTGAACAAGTTGAAACTTGTCACACACTGTTACTGAGGTTTGACGTGCCGCTTCTTGTATCAAAGATCCTGGCCTTTCCATTGGATGGCACTCGGCAGTAGTATTCACCGTATTTTGTGACCACACCTCACGTACGAGTAATTCTGGACTCATATACGAGTAATTCTGGATCTTGCTAAATTATATTCTGCCCTTAAATACTGAGATGCAAATTTAAGTTTGCTAGAAGTACTATGAATGACAAGCACAGATCATATTTTCTAGAGTAAAACAAAAAGAATGCCTCAAAATGAAATACGATTTGCCCAAGTCTTTAAAGAGGTGAGAAGCTGAGATTTTTCTTTTTGTTCCTGGAAGAGGTTTCTCTCAGTTTGTGATGGACAGCTTCCACGTAGTAGAGAGAACCAGCTGCCTCTTCCTGTGGTGTAAAGTACAGAACTAGGGGCTTGCGTTGGATGTGATAAGTGTGCTTTGTTTCCACTTCTGGGGTTTGTGTTAAGAGGCTCATAAGCACAGCTCCTGGATTCGTAAAGTGGGGTGGAAGCAGCTGTCTGCTCTCTGTGTGCATCCCAGGCTTATTCTCAGGGGACTGTGTCACTGTTGACAAGGTTTTCCATGATTTACTTGCATGTCTGAACCCGAGAGAGTCCTTAGAAAGAGGCATGGCTGACGGGACAGTACTCGCACACCTTCACAGAACCTCCAGTCTCCAGAGAGGAGTCCTGCCTTCTAGTGAATGCCAAGGTTATTGTCTTTAAAAGGTACACTAGCCTTGCTGGAAAAATATCATAGTGTATGGGATCAGATGCCATTAAAACAAAAGGGGGTGGGAAAGGGTTCTCTTACCTTCTAACAATTCTTCAAAGTCGTCAACGAAGAATTCCCGTAAGGGTGGTCGTTTAGGTCGTTTGAGGGTGTTGACAAGCTGCTGAATTTTCGCTGATACCCGGCTACTGACTGGCACTCCTGAAACACAGAACCCCGGGTAGAGGGATGCCTTAGCACACTGAACAAGCACCACAGTGCAGTGGCCGTGACACGCACCCACAGCTCCATCGGAGGGATGGTCTTAAGACCAGTGTCCCGCAAAGTCCCACCTGGGATGATGTGCCGAGGGAGGACATTCTGCTGGGGGACTCTGCTGGGGGACCCTGCTGGGGGACCCTGCTGGGAAGCTGCGAGAGACAAAGTGACAGCAGACATGATTCTGCTTCACAACTTTGTAGAACGTCCTACTCTTGTGATGTTGGGAAGACCGGGCGGGGTCCCACCTCCAATGCCTAAAACAGGGTCTGTCACCTCCTCACTCACATGGTTTCAGGTCCTCTCTATCAACAGGGCTAAGAGAGCTGATGAAATAGTGAGACCTTCTGAGGCCATCTCTGCTGAGACCACTGTGGTGTTCGACCTCCTGAGGCCAAGAGAATGTTCTGCTGGGGATACAAACTCGGGTGCCCCACAGCGACGGCACTGCCCCCCACCGCTCATGACCACCGGGTGCCTCCCGCATCTCATTTCCGTTCTCCTGAGTGAACATTCAGGCAGTGCATCCCAGAAGCACAGCAATGAAAGTCTCTAAGTTCAGTTTCTTGCACAGAATGCTGGCATGTATTTATCCATGAGCACTGAGGAAAACTAACTTCACGTTATATAATACATTTATTACAACAACGAATGTGACATCATTTTGAAAACTGAGTAAGTGAAATAAATGATCACTGAAAAAGGCAAGGGCTTTTCAAAGTTTAAAATTACCCAAATTAATGAACAAAAGCAGCACCAAGGTGCCGCCGTCCTCAATGGTCACATGTGCCTCTGCAAGGGGCTCGGTGACCATGGTGTGGGCACTGTGCAGAGCCTGCTGTCTGAGAACCGCGGCCGCAGGGGGGTCTTCCCATAATGGCGTGGCAGTGCCCACCTCCTCCACTGCAGGCATCACAGAAACAGACCTCAGTCTTTGTAATGAATATGACAGATTCAAAGAAAACTTTCTATCAAATGAAAGCACTTTAACGATTGCCTCAAAATACTTCATGAGCACCTTCAAAGTTGAGATGTGAAATATTTTATAGTTTCGAAAATATACAAAAAGACACAACCCAGACTCCTCAGTACCTGAACAGTGTTTCCCCAGTAAACAGTCAGACCTGATTCGGTCCAGACGAACCCAGGTCATTTCACAAGGCTGCTGCTTCTCCAGCTGCATTCAGAACATGAAGGACCCGAGCTGAGGTCTGGGGCATGGCCCAGAAACTGCTTTCTGACAAGTGCCCCAGGGGATTCTGAGAGTTGGGGTCCCCACACGCTGAGGAACACTGGACAACACGTACGTTATGGAGTCACAGGGACACGTCTGAACCCACCAAGGAGAGCGGGGGAAGATGCTGGACCTCACAGTCAGGCTACTAAGATGCCGGCGACCAGAAGAATAGCAACGACCAATTTAATAAACAGCAAACTTAGTGGAGAAATAAACCAAACACTGAAACGCAGAGCATTCCAGGGGAACTAACCAAATTGGAAACTGGGGGACTTCAAATGTATGAATGGGGCTCATGAACCCCAGCGCCTCTAGGCTTTGGCCGTCCTGGAGCCGTCTGCTGCTGTGAGAGGCTGGGCCCAGGCTTCCTCCTCACCTCCAAACAACACAGTGTCACGGGACACAAGCACAGTGGGGTGGATGGCACACCGAGGCCACGGGAATAGCATTTCATGTCATCATCGGGGTCTATTCTTACTTTCATGGCCCTGAAAGGACTGAGACTTAGGGAAAGCAGAATAAAGCATGCAGCTCACATCACGCCTGCTGCTGCATGTTGGGTCACAGAAACGGCCCCTCATGAGAGCTTATCCAGATTAAAGCTATGAGGAATAAAAGAGAACCCCTACTGCTACATTTTATCAAACCACTAATACTGTTTCCAATGCGGAGAAGAAACAACTCTCTTTCTTCCAAAGTCTAAAGTACCACACTGCCCCACATCTGTCAATTACTTTGTTCACGTCTGACTTCATCCTGCCCCTCTAAGTAACCATTCACGATACTGACACTAGCACACTAATTTGTTAATTGCTGAACCAACATTAGTTGTTCAACAAGAACATCAGAATTTTATCCAATTTCCTTCTCACACCAAATTCCCACATCATCATCATTGTTTTCCTACAAGGAGTAATGCCTGGTCAACTTGGAGACAATGTGCTTTGTTGGAACTATGCCACTTTCTATGGGACGCGTGTAAAGAGTTTGGTGAGTTAGATTCAGTGAGCTGTTTATCTGGAAGAAACACATCCAATCGTGGTCTGAAAGGTAAGTTAGTGGAAATCTGCCCATGAAGGAGGGAGAAAAAGAGCTGGGAGACGTACCGTCGCCAGTTTCCATGAGCTCGGCGTTGCCGTACTTGGGTGCAGTCCGCGACGTGGCTGAGCCTTGGGGCCTCTCTACCTGGATCGCGTGCTCTGAGGTGTACGTGGTCACATCAGGAGGTGCAGAGTGGTTTTCTGTAATGAAGCACATCACAGGTTCCCTGATTCTCATGGCAGAGTTATTCTGAAGGCAAAGGAAGCAACAGGGTTTCAGAAACTGCCATGTTCTACTAGAGACCATGATTCTGAATCAAAGTCCATTACAGAAATCTCAGCATAAAGTGACTTTTAAGATAATTCAAACTGCTCAAAATGGAACAAAGTGAGGCAAAACTTCAGATATAATAGCATAACAGGCACCATCAATTTAACTAAAATAAGATTTTCAAGCAGCCAATGGAAAAAGTGACAGAGCCATTTTCCCATCTGTCACTATCACAGCTGCTGAGCTCAAGGTTCGAGGCAGAGCTCTGCAGATTCAAGCTCTGGGCAGTGTCCCAACCTCTCTGTGCCTCAGTGTCCCCATCTGTCACAGAGGATGGTGGCGACTTCCTTACAGGGGACGTAAGGTTCTCAGGACATTGCTTGGCAGAGGGTGAGCACTGGGCATGTGTGTGCGATGTGTGCCTCGGGTCCGGGCACACAGGGAGACCTGCAGCAGGCCCCACAGCGCTCGTCCACTGACAACACTGATGCTCAGCGGTTAAATGGGAAGGCACAGCTGTGAATAAGGCTTTCAGGCGAGCAGGTAAAGTAACACTACCAATGACATTTGCTTCAAATCAGCACCTAAAACAAAAGCAGCTAAAATGTGAGTTCACTGCATTTCAATTTTATTCAGATTCACTGTGTGTGAAGCTGTAGCCTCATCATGGGTGACAGGCGGCCAGTCCGTCTCCACGCTGGGCAGCAGGAACACTGCCACGTTCCCACTTGGAGGTTAGGAAAAAGAATGATTCTAGTATATCTGGTGACTAAAAAATAGGAATAGTGACAGCTGGGTGACTTCAAAGTACTTTCCAAATTTGTTTAGACGTCACTTCCCCTCCCACTCGCTGTCCAGCTCCTCACACGTGCTGCCTGTGGGGGTATCGCCCCAGCAGCTGCATCTGTCAGGAAGCAGAAAACGTTCTGACACTGCAGGGACATACTGTGCCCTGCTATTCTGATGATGGTCAAGACTCCAAGTGTTTAACCAGCTACCTATCTTTTGGGGAGCCCTTAACAGAACCTTGTGTGTAACAGATGCTCAGGAAACACCTGTCAATGGGGAAGAAAGTAGAGTCAGGCTGAAGGAGTAGGTACATAGGTCTGAGACGCTCCAGTTCCAGGCACAAGGCCATGAGGACACGCGCTCCAGGAGCACTTGGAAGATTAGGCCACTCAGCAGAGTGGGGCTATGTCCTGAGCTTACAGCCCACTGCTCCTCAGATCAACTCTGCAGTAATTTCATATCAAGAGAAAAATGGTGGCCACCCTTCCAGCCATCTGCCAAGCATCCATCCCCTCAACCATGAGCGCCACCACACAGCTACCGTGACGCTCTCACACATGCCCCACAGGAGGCGCTCTGCCTCAGCCAGCCCTGCATGGCTTTCGCTCTCAGCTGCTGACATGGGTCCCCGAGAATCTGTAATGCGAGACAGGCACAGGAAGGAGGGCAGGGAGTGCACTCAACCACTTTCACGACAGCACCCGCACACCACTTTGGTACCGTCTCAGCAGAGCTTCCGTCTCTTCTCTTCCAACAAGTCACGCTGTTTCTGGCTGGGACCATTTCCTGGTCCCGCGGAACCCCACCTTGGAAACCTTGCTCCCTCTGCTTGTGCAGGTGTCTGGCTCAGGTGGGCTCTGTGTCCTATTCAGAGGCTGAAGTCACCTGCCCATGGCCCACACTGTCCACTCAGCAAGTCTGGGGGAGCAGCTCAAAGAATGAGCAGGTAAGTTACAGACAGACGAGTCTGGGTCTAATGCCCGCTGAAAGGTAGCATTCTTTAATTCTAACTGTGTGAATCGGAACCCCTGGGGTCAGTGGTGACAGATCCATTTTCAATCCCCTTCTAAATGAAGAGAAAATGAAATCTGGTTTTCACATACAGAAAGCAATGTGCTCGTGGTTCACTAACTGACGATGGACAGTGAGTGGTGCATTCAAAGGAACCCAACCTTCCATACACCAAGCTGTCCCATCCCGGGTTTCCTACAGTCACTTGACTGCCACTGTCACTGAGAAGGAAAGAAGGAAGGGCGGTCCGTGTGATACAGGCCCTCAGCCCATCGGGTCTGCCCAGCTGCCTAAGAGGACACGACCATGCCCTACACATGGCAAACCAGGCCCCTAGATGAAAACGTGCAGGTGAATAAAATTCAGTGGTGATGAACAGTGATGCTGGGGGAGAGCCGTGCTGCGTCCACGTGCCACCAAACAGAAGGGGGACTTACATGTTGGTTTCAACAGTGAAGGCCACTGTCCAGCTCATGGAAGGCACCTCACCAGGACGCTCCAGTTGGTGTCTTGACCAAAAGTGACACATGACAGTATATCACGTAAGGATTTATCTTATACCTTTAGTGACCACTGAGGAACAAAACATGTGGTTTACCTTGTCTTCCGTGGCAGGTTAACTTTTCTTGTGTGTGTGTGTGTGCACGTGAGTGTGAGCGTGTGTGATGTGAGTGTGAACACAGCATGAGTGAGAGCGTTGAGTGTATGTGTGTGATGTGTATGATCGTGTGCTAGCAGGAGCACATGTGTGAGTGAGCATGTGACTGTGATTCTGTGCCGTGTTAGCATGTCAGTGAGCATGTGAGCATATGTGTGAGCATGAATGTGCATGAGGGCGTGTGTGAGTGCGAATGCATGCATGTATCTGTGAGTGTGTGAGCCTGTGACACTGCTAATGGGACTCACGGCTGCTGCTCAGTGGCAAGCGAATCACCTGGGGACTAGCCTAGATGCTTAGAAAGGGCTCAGGGTCCTGTGTTCCCGCTGCTTTCAGCCCGCATCCTGCGGGTCAGGGTCGAGCTCAGGTCACACAGGTTCTCAGCCCCGAAGCGCCTGTCCCCCACCTTCACGCAGGACAATCACATCAAGATGTGACTGCGACTGGTAGACACATTCTAAGAAGTACGTTCTAATGTCAGAACAGGGATCTCCAACATCGGAAAACAGCTTCCTGATTACTATCCACAAACACAAACTCAGGAGGGGAGTTCCAATTGTCACACAGCCCACAGTGGGGTTGGCACGGGGGCACTGAAATCTTTATTGTGCATGCAGTGTCACTGTGCTTGGCTGGAAAGAGCTCTCTTTCTGTTTCTGTTTGTAACAAGCAATAGAACAACGACACTGAGGAGACAGCAAGACAGCAGCGTCACCCACTGCCTGCCCCAGCTGGTGGGCGTCTGACTCATCAGCTGAGTCTTTGGGCCATCCTGTCAGCTCTCTAAGCCTCACTGTGCACTGTGGCTGAGGGAGCTAAGTGACGCCCTGCCCAACATGCCGCAGTGACGTGATTACTGCCACCGGTGGTTTCTCCCCTTGTGTGGGGACCCTTCCTCTCAAGAGCTCCAAGAAAGTCTGCAATTCTCACGTGCATAATGGTGGCCGTTACGACTGAGGTAAATGCATTTAAACATTGGAAAAAGTCAGGAAGTAAACAGGTGGAGTTCTCTCGTATACACCAGGTATGGGTGAGGTCAGCAGGCACAGCTGCAGAATGGGGCATACAGAGGACAAAGAGTTTGGATACTCATGGGTCCCCAAATCATTACTTTGATTCTAAGTATAAAATCCAGACAAACAATGTCAGTTTTGATAGATAAAAATCTCCAAAGCATTTTTGGGGAAAAGAGACAGGATCAGACCTGGACCCTAATAACACTGACAAGACAATGGGGTACAGGGTGGGGCCAGTGTGTCGGTTCCAGGAGCACTCTGGAATGTGGGCTGCTGAACAAAGCAGGTAGCCTTAAAAACGGGGAGTGGATGAAATGGACAAAAATGTAGAGAGAGGGCCATGGCGGGGCCTCCTGCAGGAGGAAGGGGACCAGGTGTCGGGCCACCAGTAGGGGAGGGGACCAGGTGTGGGGCCACCAGGTGGCAGGCAAACCTCCAAAGCCAGGGTTTGTCCACAGGAGAGCTGAGAAGCTTTATTTACCGCTGACTAAACACGATGACACAGGATGAGAAGCCGGCACTGGGACCTAACAAACACTCCCAGTCACGTCAGCTGGTGAGAGGCCCCCCCAAGCCAGGCTTCTCTCCTACTGCCTGACCCAACAAGCAGCGAGAAACGGGTACTTGACGGAAGAGGCTCATTTCTTCCTGGTGCTTCTAAGGCAAAATCCTTTCCTTTCTAGTTGCGACAGAGATCGTGTGGCCCACGAAGCCTGAGGCCTCATCTCCTGGCCCCTTGCAGGAGAAGCTCGCTGCCCTGCTTATGAATACGAAGCTCTAGCTGCAAGGACTCCTCCGCTGGGGTGGGGTGGGGGCAGCAGGGGGACCCAGCCCCAAGCCTTCATCACCGCCCCATGTACTGGGTAGTTTGAGGCTGTAAATGTTTGAACGCATCAGTAGAGAGATCATAAAAGAATTCTCTGATACTTCTGATGAACTTTCTCACAACGGTGGCCATGCAAGCCCTCTGAATAAACTCCCTAGAGACCCCGAATCTAGACTCAGGCTCAGGCTCCTCGGGCCAGTGCATGAGGTGACCTCTGACTCCCACCTTCTCACAGGACCTACAGAGACTTCGCTTGCTGATGCAAACAGCACACACCAACAGCAGCGTTCACATCAACAAACTCTAAAAGATTCTGGAAATGGTAATTACTTCCATGAATATCTAATAAGCCGTCCCCAACACATGGTTATAGTACCCACACGTGATGATGTCCCAGACGTGCCAGTTAACAAAGAGTGACAGAGACCTGAGAATAGCTTCTGTAGAAGCTTCTTTAACTCCCTGAAGACACAAAGTTTGGTTCTGAATATGCAAGAATGTTGTCTATCCGCTCTGTTCTTCTCTCTTAGCCTAGAAACATCTTCAATTTCTCCACTTCTACATAGAGAACTAATTCCGATAAAATCTTTCTCTGGTGGCTTTTATGAATGTGCCTCTTGCTATTTAAAAGTGTTCCAGTGATTCTGGTTACTTTAAGCTATGTCCCTCAGCTTTGAGGGCTGACAGAACATTCTAGAGACACAAATCCCTTCCTCTCCAGTTGTCTTCAGAATGTTAGGTACAGAGGTCCTGAGTAAGCACCTTCTGATAACGATGCAGAACTTTCTGGTTCTCGCTGTGTAGCGAGGGCCTTTGTGAAGAGAAGGTGTCACTGTGTCTGTGGCGCGGGGACCACCTAGGGCAGGGCTCTTTTGCCTGCGTCATGGGTGTGCTCAGGTCCATTCTCACATCTCAGGATGGGGAAGTCTTGGTGGTCCCCGTCAGCATTATAGGTGTGACACTAACAGCACGTCATACAAGACATAGCAGCAGGCAGAGCTGTGGAAGGGACTGTGACGGCACACAAAACCTGCCTGACGTGGGGACAAATGTGTGCGTCATAAGAACCCAGGAGGGCCTGGGGTTTCGCTCTAACATGACGGTTGCTTCTGGCCTCTGTGGGCTTTAGCCTCCTACTCTCCTCCCTGCGGGGGTGGGGGGGGAGAGGGGGCAAAGCAGTGTCTGCGTGTTACCAACACCTTCCCACAGGGTTAGAAGCACAAGCTGATGGTTCATTTTACCCTAAATTCCTTAAAACATACATGTGCACACATACACACACACACACACACACACACACACACACACACACACACACACACTTTCTTATTTGTAGACTCTGGAGCTCAACAGCAGGTCAAAGATTGCCAAGTCTGATTTTTTACTTCCTCTGCTTTGTCACTGGAAAAAAAATTTTTAATTCTCATTTCATTATTTTGCCACAGCTCTCTTTCAAACCACTTTTTTTGTATTTACACTAAATTCCCTGATAGTCTAGGAACTTATCTTTGTGCCAAAACAGAAATTGCTGAAATGTCACACACTCAGAAGCTATATTTAGGTTACACCGAGACCTATGTACAGGAGTCATACACCCTTTTATAGTCTGCATGAATTTAATCCTCCATGCCATCACTTCCTCTGGCACTCCACGTGCAAATTCACAAAGAGAGAAACAAATGCACTGATTCGTGTACTCAGACGATGTTTCCCTTGTTAGATTCTGGCACTCCCTTGGAGGGGACTCAGTTACAATCACACACGTTTCCAGGGCTGGGTGAGTGGCACAGGTGACAGAATAACCCCGTGTCAAAGCCCCGTGTGGGTGCAGAGTGAAGCATGTGCCGGACCACAGCCACTGGCTCAGGCTCCAAAACACACAGGAAGAAGCTTTACCACCTAGAAATACTTAACGGTCACACATTTCCATTTAATTTTTAACTTACTGTTATTTCAAACAGAGGTTCTCAGGGCACGTTCACCAACGTACATGTTGCTGAGAACATGTGACACTGAAATTTAATACCACTTTGCATCTGAGTATTACTTTTAAAAATTTGGAGGAACTTTCCTATTTTGTCCTTTTTACTCACAACAGTTCTGAGGGACAAAGAAAAGAAATTACTCCAGGAAGCAGTGACTTCTGAAGACACAGCATTCACATGAGAACTGAGACCAGACTCTGCGCCCTGCCCCCACACACTGGTCTCATTCCTGATACTAATGAAATGTTTGCAAATTTTAGGCCACTGAGCTGATCTGGCCTGTGTACATGTCCTTCACACTAGACAAGGACTCGTTTCTGTGGCAAAATGAGTGACCAGCATAAGTGGCGGCAGGAAAATGTGTACCCCACTGACCTGCCTGAAAGGAGTCATTCCGCTCACTCCTCTCCTCTCGTAGTTCTTAACAAATCTCCTTTCCACATTGTTGCCAGACATTTCAGGCAATGCTTCCTAACTGCTTTTTCCAACACAGAGGACGTCATTTGTCATAGAAGCTACGTACAAGCTGATTTCCAAGGTCAAGGTAAACTCACTGTGAAGGCCCGCCTAGGTGCACACTTTAGTGTGAGCAGAAAGCACGCGAACAAACACGGCCACCAGCATCCCAGTGGAGCAGACGCGTTCCTTCCCGAGCAGAGGCTGTGGCTCCAGCGCGAGGACACCTGCAAGGGCAACCCAGGGCAAGCCAAGGCAGAGCGGGCGGGAGCACTCACTCACCTATGTGCGTCTGGGCCATGACGTCCGCCAGCCGGTGGGCAGTGCCGCTGCCCCCGCTCTGGGTGGACGAGGACGATGTGGTGGACGTGGTGGAGCCGTGGATGGCCTGGCTGATCCAGTGCTCCATGTTGATGCTGCCCTGGCTGGAGGTGGGCGTCCCCTGCGAGTCCCCCTGCACCGAGCCCTCGTCGTCCGAGCCAGAGGAGGTATCTATGGGACAGAGCAGAGATGCAGTGTGGCCGAGCCAGGAGACACACGCGGACCCAGCCCCCAAACACAGGCCTGCTGCACTCCTCCGGGTCATCCCCAAGGCCACGCCAGTGTTTCATCCAGAACACCTCCAACTGCTATCAGAAGGGTTCCTGACATTACAATCTCAGACTGAGACTTTCCAATTCTCTCCACTCAACAGTTTGGGAAGAAACCAAAGGTATTCTTTGCACAAACACACAAAGCAGGCAGCCACAGGCAGCATTTTCTCAGACATGCTGGACTTGCACGGGCTCCAAAGTGAGACTGTTTGTAGCCTGTGTTCAGTCCCGAGGGGGCTCTCTGAGCTGTGACTTACTTTCGAGCGCAGTTTAAGTACAAGACAGCCTTGCGCCTCCTCAAAGAGTGAGGTGCCGGCGAAGAACACGGAGGGGCCCCAGTCACTGACCTGCACGAGCCAGGTCTTCCTCCTTCCAGGGGACAATAATTACCACGTGCACTTTATGGACCAGCACAATGTATTTACTTTTACACTTGTCTCCTACAAATTCTTTCATTGTTTATTTTTCTATCTGTGAAAATTGCTTATCTTGAATTGAGATAAAACATGTCACTTTTCTTTAAAATTAAGGAAATATTTTTCATTTAATGTCTTTTCACTTAGCAGCAAGGTTTTCAAGACAGAATTATTGGTGGACTTGTTACTTAAACTTCAATGTAATCCTGACATTTAGGACCCTACTTACAGGTGACTTATGTGACATGCCACAAGGGAAAAGAATGTGAGTAGCTCTAGAACATTTAATGAGAACAAGAGAAATCAAGACGTAGGACCTTTTTTAAACACAATATTTGTAAAGGATACTTACATGAATACTTTATTATCATTGTGATATGACCTATGCTCTGTGAAAACATTTTTTAAATTTGTTAGAAAAGCTACAATATTAGCAGCCTGACAAATTCTGTCCCCCTGCCCTGCCTCTTAAAATAACTTAGAATTATAATTTACATAGAAATAAAATGTATACAATTTTTGTATTCAGACCCAAGACTTTTTTCAATTTTTTTTATTGTGGTAAAATAAATACATAACATGAAATTTGCCATCTTACCCATTTTTAATTGTACAGTTCAGTGGTATTAAAGACATTCATAATGTCATGTGACCATCACCATCCATCTCAATAACTCTTTTCATCTTGCAAATCTGAAACTCCATACCCATTAAACTCCCCAGTGACCCTCTGAACAGCCCCTGGCACCTACCCTTCTATTTTCTATATATATATAATTCTGACTACTCTAAGTACCTCACAGAAGTGGAATTATGCAGTATTCTCCCTTTTGTGACTGACATATGTCACCCAGCATAATGTCCTCAGGGCTCATCCACATTGTAGCCTGTGTCAGAATTCCTTTCCTTTCTAAAGCTGAATAATATTCCACTGGGTGGATGGACATTTTGTCATCCAGTTGTCTGTCGATGGACACTTCCACGGTTACTTCCATGCTCTGGCTGTCACGAACATGGTGCACAAATCTCTCTTCGAGATCCTACTTGTAGTCCTTTTGGGTGTGTGCCCAGGAGTGGAACTGCTGGATCACATGGCAGCTCTAATTTTAACTTTTCAAGGACGCTCCACACTGTTTTCTATAGTGGCTGCATCCATTTATAATCCCACCAGCAGTGCATCAGGGTTCCAATTTCTCAGCATCCTCACCAACACTTACTGTTTTCTGTTATTTTCACAATATTAGGCATCCTAACGGGTGGGAGGTGTCATCTCACTGCAGTTGTGGTTTGCGTTTCTTACTGATTAGTGATGCTGAGCCTCTTTCCATGTGCTTATTGGCCATTTGTATGTCTTCTTTGGAGAAATGTCTGTTCAAGTCCTCAGACTTAAGACTTTTGAGAAATGTATATACCCATATATCCATACCGAGTATTACCATCTCCCCAGAAAGTTTTCTGATGCCCTTTTACTATCAGTTTTCATTCCTCATCCCACCTTTTCACAAGAAAACTACAGAACAACATCCCTCATGATACAGACACAAAAATCCTTGAAAAATATTAGCAAACAGAATTGAGGAACATACACAATGTATGGGACACCACAACCAAGTGTGCCCAGGGCTACACATATGAACATAAATTATAGTTGATTTGACCTTCAAAAGTGAATTGTTGTTATATAGCATGCTAGCAGAATAAAAAGATAAAAAGCCCTAAGTTAACCTTAAAAGTCAAAAGGAAAAAAACATTTCACAAAATCAAATACTCACTTTGTTGAGAAAACCTCTCAACAAAGCAGAAACAGAAGGCAATGTCCTCAACCTGATAAGAACACCCATGAAAACCCACAGCTCACATGGTCTTCGATGGTAAAGACGGAAGACATTTCCAAGACCGAGAACAAAGCAAGGATGTCCATTCTTGCACTTCTACTCAACATTATCTGGAAGGTTCTAGTCATTGAGATACAGCAAAAAAAATACATCAGGGCATCCAGATTGGAAAGAAAACAGTAAAATTGTCTTTATTCACAGATATGCTCTTGTATGTAGGAAATCCCAAGGAACATATCTAAAATTCTTGAATTAAGAAATGAGTTTAGCAAGGTCACAAGATAAGTTTAGCAAGATAAAGAAAAATGATCTTTATACAGATATTAACAGTGAACATTCTGAGAATTAAATAATAATAAAAATTCCATTCACAACAGCATCAAAAAGGATAAAAACCTTAGCCATACATCTAACAAAAATTCAAGGCAATAGCTAATAAAAATCCTAAAGCTTAGCCTAAAATTTACTTCGAAATACAAAGGATTTTACGCACAAAAATAAAAAGGAATTTACATTAAAAAAAAAATACAAAGGATTTTATACAAAAATACAAAAAAATTTAATTGGAAATACTGAAATAGCCAAAATAATTTTAAGAAAGATGGAGGACTTCACTACCTGGTATTGAAACTTACTATGAAGTTACGGTAACCAAGACAGTGATATTAGCACAAAAGGCACAAATATCAATGGAACAAAGCTGAACCCAGAAATAAACTCTTATATTTATGGTCAATCAATTTATTTTTGACAATGTTCTCAAAATAATTTAATGATATATAGATCATCTTTTCAACAAATGTTGTTGGGCAATGGGATAATCCTCATACCAAAAAACAATAAACAAAACAAAACACCACCATAAATCCTTACCTCACACCATAAACAAAAATTAACTCAAAGTGGATCAGAGACCTAAATGAAACTTCTAAAACTCCCAAAAACACAATCTATAAAATAATAATTGATGAACTGAACATCATCAAAATAAACTCTGAAGCTTCAAAAGATACTATTTCTTTGCTATGGGTAATGTGACAAATCACCAAGAACTCGGTGGCTCACAATGACACACTTATTTATTATCGCATAGCACTGGATGTCAGCATGGATACGTGCCTTTTGGAGTCTTACAGGCCAAATCAGTTCCTTTGTCTTTTCTAGGGACCACCTGCATTACCTGCACCCTTGGCTCCTGACCCCGTCATCTATCTTTAAAGCTTATGCCTCCAGTCTCTGGTTCCATTGTCTTTTCTTTGACTTTGACAGTCTTCCCTCTGTTAAGAGGACGTCGCCCCTCTACCAATTTTATTCAGATATAATAGATAAACATCACTGTATAAGTTTAAGGTATACAGCACAATTGTTTGACTTACACATATTGTGAAATGATTACTCCGTCCCCACACCCCTGGCCTCTGGTAACCACAAATGTTTTTCTATGAGTTTTTCTTTTCTTTTTTTTAATGTCTGAATAAGGATCATTTGATGACACTGGGAACACACAGTTAATTCAGGAAAACGGCCCCATCTCAGGAGCCTTCACTTAATCATATCTGCAAAGTCCCTTTTGAAAGGTAAGGTAATATATTCACAAGTTCTAGGAATTAGGACATGGAATATATCTGGAGGGGCCATAATTCTGTGTACTACAGATGCTGTTAAGAAAAAGAAAGGCAAACCACAGTTAACAATTATACCTAATAAAAGACTTGTATTCAGATTATATAAAGAACTCTTAACCACTGACGAGACGACAACTTACTTTAAAAAAGGGCAAAAATTTGGACATTTCACCAATGAATATATATGTATATGGAAAATAAACACATGAAAAGATGCTTAGCATTAATAGAGAAATGTAAATTAAAACCACAATGAGATACAATTTGATATGCACTAGAATGGCTTAAAAGATACAGACAATACCATGTGGTATTGTATGGAATCCTCATACAATACGCAAATGTATGTACATAAATGCTGACAGCAGCATTATTCATAATAGCCAAAACCCAGAAACAAGCTAAATGTCCATCAACTAGTGAATGAATACACAAAAGGTGGTCCATCTAAGAGGACATAGTTCAGCAATGATCATGATGCAGAAGAAGCAAGATGCAAAAGAACGTATTTCATGATCTCATTTCTGAAATGTCCAGAATATTTAGAGAGGCAAATAAATCAGATCAGTGGCTTCCTAAGCTCTGGTGCGACAATGGGGATTAACTGAAAATAGGTACAAGGAAACACTTTTTTTAAATTCAAGTTTATTGGGATGACAATTGTTAGTAAAGTTACGTAGATTTCAGGTGTACAATTCTGTACTACATCATCTATATATCTATTTGTGTGTTCACCATCCAGCCAGTTCCTTTCCATCGCCATATATTTGACCCTCTTTGCCCTCTTCCAGAGGCCCCAGCTCCTCTTAACCTCTGGTAACCACTAAACTATTGTCTGTATCTATGAGTTTTTATTTCTCAATTTTTTTGTCTTGTTCTTTTGTTGTTTTCAGTTTTATATACCACAAATCAGTGAAATCACATGGTTCTCTACTTTTTCTGTCTCACTTATTTCACTTAGCGTGATAATCACAAGATCCATCCGTGTTGCCGCAAATGGTACTATTTCATCTTTTCTTATAGCTGAATAGTATTCCATTGTGTATATCTACCACAACTTCTTTAGCCATTCATCTATCAAAGGACATTTTGGTTGTTTCAATGTGTTGGCCACCGTAAATAAAGCTGCAATGAACATTGGAGCACACTTGTCTTTACGGATAAATGTTTTCAGATATTTTGGGTAGATACCCAGGAGAAGGATCGCTGGGTCACACGGTAATTCTATTCGTAATTTTTTCAGGAGCCTCCACACTGCCTTCCGTAGCGGCTACACCAATCTGCATTTCAACCAACAGTGAATGAGGGTTCCTTTTTCTCCACAGCCTCTCCAACACTTGTTACTATTTGTCTCATTGATGATAGACATTCTAACTGGGGTGAGGTGATAGCTCATTGTGGGTTTTATTTGCATTTCTCTGATGATTAGTGATGTTGAGCATTTTTTCATGTCTATTGGCCATTTGTATGTCCTCTTTCGAGAAATGTCTCTTCAAGTCATCTGCCCATTTTTCAATTGGGTTCTTTGGTGTGTGTTTTTTTGTTGAGTTGCATGAGCTCCTTGTATATTTTGGATATCGGCCTCTAATTCAGGCGTTGTTTGCAAAAATCTTCTTCCATTCGGCTGGTTGTCTCTTTATTTTGTCGTTTTCTTTTGCTGTGCAGAAGATTTTTGGTTTGATATAGTCCCATTCATTTATTTTAGCTTTTACTTCCCTTGCCTTGGGAGTCAAATTCATAATGCTCTTTGAACCCAAGGTCCATAAGTTTAGTACCTATGTTTTCTTCTATGCAGTTAACTGTTTCAGGTCTTATGTTTAGGTCTTTGACCCATTTTGAATTAATTTTGGTACATGGTGACAGATAGCAGTCCAGTTTCATTCTTTTGCACGTGGCTTTCCAATTCTCCCAGCACCATTTATTGAAGAGGCTGTCTTTTCTCCAGTGCATGGCTTTTGCTTCTTTGTCAAAACTTATCTGCCCATATTTATGTGGGTTTATTTCTGGGTTCTCAATTCTATTCCATTGGTCTGTGTGTCTGTTTTCCTGCCAACACCATATTGTTTTGATTATTGTAGCCCTGTAGTACAAGCTGAAGTCAAGGAGTATGACACCTCCAGCACTGTTCTTTATTCTTAGGATTGCTTTAGCTATTTGGGGTCTTTTATGGTTCCAAACAAATCTGATGATGTTTTGTTCTATTTCTTTAAAAAATGCCATTGGGATTTTGATGGAGGTTGCATTAAATCTGTACATTGCTTTGGGTAATATGGCCATTTTAACTATGTTGAGTCTTCCAATCCATGAATACGGAATGTCTTTCAATTTCTTTGTGTCTTCTTCAATTTCTTTTAAAAATGTCTTACATTTTTCAGTATATAGGTCTTTCACGTCCTTGGTTAAGTTTATTCCTAGGTATTTTATATGTTTTGTTGAAATTGCAAAAGGAATGGTTTTTTTTAATTTCGTTTTCTGACATTTCATTGTTAGTATGTAGGAATGCAATGGACTTTTTTTTTTTTTTTTTAAACAAACCCCTATGCCATTGTTGGCTGGGTTTTCTTTTTTTTCTTTTAATTTTACTGGGGAATATTAGAGAACAGTGTATTTCTCCAGACCCCAATAGCTCCAAATCATTGTCCTTCAATCTAGTGGTGGAGGGCGCAGCTCAGCTGCAAGTCCAGTCACCGTTTTCAGTTGTTAGTTGCAGGGGATGCAGCCCACCATCCCATGTGGGGATTGAACTGGCACCCTTGTGTTGGGAACTCGGGCTCTAACTAACAGAGCCATCCGGCCGCCCCTCCCGAAGCTCAGCGACAGCTTGTTGTCTTCAATCTAGTTGTGGAGGACGCAGCACACAGACCCATGTGGGAATTGAACCGGCAATCCTGTTGTTCAGAGCCAGCACTCCAACCAACTGAGACATCCGGCCACCCCAGGAATGCAATGGACTTTTGTACATTGAATTTCCAGCCGGCAACTTGACTGTATTCTTCATTGTTTCAATAGATTTTTGATGGATTCTTTAGGGTTTTCTATATATACCATCACGTGATCTGCAAAGAGTGACAATTGAACTTCTTCATTCCCAATTTGGATAACATTTATTTATTTATCTTGCCTGATGCTCTGGCTAGGACTTCCGACACTATGTTGAAAAGCAGAGGTGATAGGGGACAGCCCTGTCACATTTCTGAATGTACAGCAAAAGGGTTTCAGTTTTTCACCGTTAATTATGAGATTAGCTGAGGGTTTGTCATATATGACCTTTATTATGTCAAGGTAATTTCCTTTTATACCTACTTTATTAAGTGTTTTAATCATAAATGGATGTTGTATCTTGTCAAATGCTTTTTCTGCATCAACTGATACAATCATATGATTTTTGTCCTTTATTTTGTTTATGTGATGTATCACATTGATGGATTTGTATATGTTGAACCATCCTTGTGTCCCAAGGATGACCCCACTTGGTCATGATGTATAATTTTTTTAATGCATTGTTGCATTCAATTTGCTAGAATTTTATTTAGGATTTTTGCATCTGTATTCATCAGAGATACTGGTCTGTAATTTTCTTTTCTCGTGTTATCGTTACCAGGTTTTGGTATCAGGGTAATGTTGGCCTCATAAAATGAGTTAGGGAGTACTGTCTCTTCTTCAATTTTTTGGAAGAGTTTGAGCAGGATTGGTATTAGATACTCTTTGAAGGTTTGGTAGAATTCACTAGTGAAGCCATCTGGCCCCGGACTTTTGCTTTGGGGAAGGTTTCGGATAAATGATTCAATTTCCTTTCCGGTGATTAGTCTATTTATATTTTCCAATTCTTTGCGATTCAGCCTAGCAAGGCTCTATGTTTCTAAGAACATGTTCATTTCTTCTAGGTTATTGAATTTGGTGGCATATACCCCTTCATAGTATTCTTGGATGATCCTTTGTATTTATTTCTGTGGCGTCTGTGACAACTTTCCCTCTTTCATTTCTGATTTTGTTTATTAGTGTCTTTTTTTATCTTAGTGAGTCTAGCCAAGGGTTTGTCAATTTTATTAATCTTTCCAAAGAACCAACTCTTTGTCGCATTAATTTTTTTCTATTGTCTTTTTGTTCTCTATTTCACATAGTTCTGCTCTGATTTTTGTTATTTCCTTTCTTCTGCTGACCTTGGGTTTCACTTGTTCTTCTTTTTCTAGTTCTTTAAGGTGTAACGTGAGGTTACTTATCTGAAATTTTTCTTGTTTCTTGAGATAGGACTGTAATGATATAAATTTCCCTCTTAGAACTGCTTTTGCTGCATCCCAAGAATTTTGGTAGGATGTATTTTCATTGTCATTTGTTTCTATGTATCTTTTGATCTCTCTAATTTCTTTTTGACACAGTCGTTCTTTAAAAGTATGTTGTTTAATCTCCATGTGTTTGTGTTTTTTCCTGCTTTCTTTTTGCGATGATATCCAATTTCAAAGCCTTGTGATCAGAGAATATACATGTTATGATTTCAATCTTCTTAAATTTGCTGAGGCTGATTTTATGTCCCAATATATGGTCTATCCTTGAGAATGTTTCATTTACACTAGAAAAGAATGTATAGTCTGATGTTCTAGGATAAAGTGCTCTATAAATGTCAATTATGTCCATTTCACGTAATGTGTCATTTAGGGCTGCTATTTCTTTATTTTCTGTTTGGATGATTTATCCATAGCTGTCGATAATGTATTTACATCCCCTATTATAATTGTGTTTTTGTCAATTTCTCCGTTTAGTTCTGTTAGTAGTCGCTTGGTATATTTCAGTGCTCCCTGACTGGGGGCATAAATATTTATGACTGTTATGTCTTCTTGTTGTATAGTCCCCTTTATCATTATGAAATATCCATGTTTGTCTCTTGTTACCTTTTTTATCCTGAAGTCTGTTTCATCTGATATCAGTATGACTACACCTGAGTTTCTCTGGATGCCATTTGCTGAGAGTGTCAATTTCCACTCTTTCACTTTGAGTCTATGTTTGTCCTTGTCGTTGAGATGTGTCTCTTGGAGGCAGGATATGATTGGGTTTAGTTTTTTGATCCAATCTGCTACGCTGTGCCTTTTTATTGGTGAGTTCAGTTCATTTACGTTTAGGGTGATATGCAAGGATTTCCTATCATTCTATCTTTGGTATTTTGGTAAGATATTGTTTCTTTGCCTTTTTGTTGCTGTCTATTATTTCAGTGTGGTGGTATTCTATGATTTCTCCCACTGAATCTTCTTTTATTATGTTATATATTTCCGTTCTGGATTTCTTTTGAGTGATTACCATTAAGTTTACATAAAAGAAAGTTTCATATTTAGAGTATTCCATTTTCTTCAGCATGCTTACTTTCTCCATTCCCGTTTTCCGGGTCAGGCCTTTACTCTCCACCCTCATGTTTTTCAGTTGTCACAAATTATCCCTATTTATGCTGGTCGAATAGCCTCCTTCAGGATTACTTGCAGTGCAGGTTGTAGGTTAGAAAATTCCCTCAGCTTCTCTATGAAAGGGCTTTATTCCACCTTCACATCTAAAGGATATCTTTGCTGGATATATTATTCTTGGCTCATAATTTCTCTCTTACAATAGTTGAATATTTGATTCCACTCCCTCCTGGATTGTAGAGTTTCTGTTGAAAAATCTGATGATAATCCAACGGGCTTTCGTTTGTAGGTTACTGTCTTCTTTTCCCTGGATGCCTTGAGGATTCTTTCTTCGTCGTTATTTTTTGACAGCTTCAATACAATGTGCCTTGGAGAAGGCCTGCTGAGATTGACGTAACTAGGTGTTCTATTTGATTCTTGGATTTGAGGATCCAGTTCTTTCCACAAGTTTGGGAAGTTCTCGACTGTTTGTTTGAATATATTCTCGGTTCCCTTCTCTCTTTCTTCTCCTTCTGGTGTGCCCATTATTCTTATATTGCTCTTTCTGATGGAGTCAGAAAGTCCTTGTAGAGTTCTTTCATTTCTTTTGTCTCAAGTCTCTTTCTTCCTACATCGTGTCATTTCCAGGTTTCTATCTTCGATGTCACTGATTCTTTTGTCCATCTATTCAAATCTACTACCTAAGCTGGCTATTTCACTATTTCTTTTTTTTTCTTTTTTGTATATATTTTTTATTTTTATTAGTTTCAGGTGCACAAGACAAAGTAATACTTAGACGTTTATCTTTTATATCCCTCACACTGTGTGAACTCCTCTCCCCCCATCCAATATCCCTCTGAAATCGCACAGAGCCATTATATTTCCACTGTCTCTATTCCTAATGCTATACTCCGCTTCTTGTAAACACATACATACATACATACATACATACATACATATATATGTATACACGTATATGTATATGTATATATACACACACACATACAAACTTGTAGTTGACATTCATTATTGTGCAGCATCTGCTTCACGTGTACAATGCAGTGATCAGGCATCTACATCATCCCTGAGATGGTCTCCCAAATGGGACACGTGCCCATCGGATACCCTACAAATTCTTTACAACATTATTGATACATTCCTCAAATTAATTTTCAAAACCCCATGGCCATCTTGTGGTTACCAACTGTTTTATAATCCCCTCACCTTCCCCCTTATCCCCACCCCACCCCCGGCCCATCTAGCAACCTTCAGTTTTTTCTCTATGTCTCCAAAACTATTTCTGATTAGTTCATTCACTTATTCTTTTCTTTAGATTCCACATATAAGTGAGATCATATGGTATTTGTTTTTCGCTGTCTGACTTATTTCACTTAACATAATGTTCTCTAGGTCCATCCATGTTGTTGCAAATGGTAAGATTTACTTTCTTCTTTATGGCTGCGTAATACTCCATTGTAGAAATGTACCACAGTTCCTTAATCCCACCATACATTCTTGCTTCCATTGTCGTAAATTAAATGGCCATATAGGCATGGAATTATTTCTGGACTCTCTATTCTATTCCATTGATCTAAGTGTCTGGTTTTATGTCAGTACCATGCTGCTTTGATTACTGTAGCCTTGTAATATAATTTGATGTCAGGTATTGTTATACCTCCCACTTTGTTCTTATTTCTCAAGATTGCTGACACTATCTGGGGTCTTTTATGGTCCCATATAAACTTTAGGATTATATGTTCTATTTCTGTGAAAAATGTTGGCAGTTTGATAGGTATTGCGTTGTATATGTATATTGCTTTAGGCAGTATGGACATTTTAACTACCTTAATTCTTCCCATCCATGAACATGGTATGTGTTTCCATCTACTTGTATCTTCTTTCATTTCTTTCTTAAGTGTCTTATAATTTTCTGAGTACAGATCTTTTACTTCTTTGGTTAAATTTATTCCCAGGTATTTTATAGTCTTTGAAACAATTGTAAATGGGACTGTTGTTCTAATTTCTCCTTCTGATATTCTATTATTGGTACATACAAATGCAACTGATATCTGAATATTAATTTTGTATCCTGCTACTTTACTAAATTCACCTATCAGCTCTAATAGTTTCTCGGTGGAGTCTTTAGGGTTCTCTATATATAGTATCATGTCATCTGCATATAATGACAATTTTACTTCCTCCTTCCCAATTTGGATGTCTTTTATTTCTTTTTCCAGTCTGATTGCTGTGGCTGGAATTTGCAGCACTATGTTGAGTAGAAGTGGAGAAAGTGAGCAACCTTGCCTTGTTCCTGATTAAGGGGCATGGTTTTAGCTTTTCCCCATTGAGTATGATGTTAGCTGTGGGTTTATCATATGTGGCCTTTATTATGTTGAGATATGATCCCTCTAGTCCCACTTTCTGAAGGGTTTTTATCATAAATGGCTGCTGGATTTTATCAAATGCTCTTTCTGCATCTATTGATATGATCATATGATTTTTATTTTTCAGTTTGTTAATGTGGTGTATCACATTAATTGACTTGTGGATGTTGAACCATCCTTGCATACCAGGGATGAATCCCACTTGATCATGGTGTATGATGTTTTTAATGTATTGCTGAATTCTGTTCGCTAGTATTTTGTGGAGGATTTTTCCATCTACGTTCATTAGAGATACCGGCCTGTAGTTTTCTCTTTTGTGGTGTCTTTGTCTGATTTTGGGATCAGGGTGATAGTGGCTTCGTAAAATGTGTTTGGGAGTCTTCCCTCCTTCTGGATTTTTTTGAAGAGCTTGAGGAAAATAGGTGATAATTCTTTTTTGAATGTTTTGTAAAATTCACCTGTAAAGCCATCTGGTCCAGGGCTTTTGATTGTTGGGAGATTGTTGATTACTGATTCAATTTCCCTGGTGGTAATCAGTCTATTCAGGTTTTCTGTTTCTTCTTTGAGTTAGCCTTGGAAGGTTGTACACCTCTAGAAAATTGTCCATTTCTTCCAGGTTGTCAAATTTGTTGGCATACAGTTGCTCATAGTAATTTCTTAAAATGTTTTGTATTTCTGTGGTATCTGTTGTCACTTCTCCTCTTTCATTTCTGATTTTATTAATTTTGGTCCTCTCTCTTTTTTTAATGAGTCTGGCTAAAGGTTTGTCAATTTTGTTTATCTTCTCTAAGAACCAACTTTTGGATTCATTGATCTTTTTTATTGTTTTCCTGGTTTCTATTTCATTTATTTCCACTCTGATCTTTATTATCTCCTTCCTTGTACTCCCTTTGGGCTTATTTTGCTGTTCTTTTTCCAGATCCCTTAAGTGTGACGATAAACTGTTGATTAGTGATGTTTCTTGTTTCTTTAGGTAGGCCTGCAATGCTATGAACTTCCCTCTTAGGACTGCTTTCGTGGCATCCCATAGATTTTGGGTCATCGTGTTTTCATTTTCGTTTGTCTTGAGATATCTTTTGACTTCTTCCTTGATCTCCTGGTTGACCCATTCATTATTTAGTAACATGTTATTCAGCCTCCATGAATTGGTGTGTCTTCCAGTTTTTTCCTGTAGTTCATTTCTAATTTCATAGCACTGTGGTCAGTGAAGACAACTGGTATGATTTCAATTTTCTTAAATTTATCAGTTGTTTTGTGGCCTAACACGTGGTCTATCTTGGAAAATGTTCCATGTGCGCTTGACAAGAACGTGTATTCTGCAGCTTTGGGGTGAAATGCTCTGAAAATATTGATTAAATCTAACTGGTCCAATGTGTCATTTAAGGCTGTTGTTTCCATATTGATTTTCTGTCTGGAAGACCTGTCCCTTGTTGTCAGAGGTGTGTTGAAGTCCCCTACTATGATAGTGTTACTGTTGATCTCTGTCTTTATGTCAGTCAATATCTGTTTTATATATTTAGGTGCTCCTATGTTGGGTGCATTGATGTTTACTAGGGTTATGTCCTCTTGTCGGATCGATCCCTTTATTATTATATATTGCCCATCTTTGTCTTTTAATACGTTCTTCATTTTAAAGTTTGTCAGATATAAGTATTGCAACTCCAGTTTGTTTTTCATTTCCATTTGCATGAAATCTCTTACTCCAACCCTTCATATTCAGCCTGTGTGTGTCTTTTGACCTAAGATGAGTCTCTTGTATACAGCATATACAAGGGTCTTGCTTTCTTATCCACTCAGCCACCCTATGTCTCTGGATTGGAGCATTTAACCCATTTACATTTAAAGTGATGATTGGTTGGTACATAGTTATTGCCATTTTTAAATTTGTAGTTAGATTGTTTTCATCTTTCTTCTATTTACAGAAACCCTTTAAGTATTTCTTGCAATGCTGGCTTGGTGGTAATAAATTCCTTTAGCTTATGCTTTTCTGGGAAGCTCTTTATCTCTCCATCAACTTTAAATGATAGCCTTGCTGGATAAAGCAATCTAGGTTGTAGGCCTTTGTTTTCCATCACTTTGAGTATCTCCTGCCACTCCCTCCTGGCCTTCAATGTTTCTGTAGAAAAGTCATTTGATAGTCTTATGGGAGTTCCCTTGTATGTAACCCTCTGACTTTCTCTTGCTGCTTTTAGGATTCTCTCTTTGTCTTTAACCTTTGCCATTTTAACTATAATGTGTCTTGGTGTGGGCCTGTTTGGGTTTATCCTGGTTGGAACTCTCTGCACTTCCTGTGCTTGTATGTTGGTTTGCTTCATCAGGTTAGGGAAGTTCTCGGACATTATTACTTCAAATATGTTCTCAATCCCTTGCTTCCTCTCTTCCCCTTCTGGTATTCCTATGATGCGCATGTTGTTGCGCTTGATGTTATCCCAGAGGTCTCTTAAACCATCTTCATTGTTTTTTATTCTTTTTTCTTTCTGTTGTTCTGTTTGGGTGATCTCTGCTAACTTGTCTTCTAAGTCGCTGATTCGATCCTCTGATTCATCTAACTTGCTGTTAATTGCTTCAGAGAATTCTTTATTTCAGTAATTATGTTCTTTAGTTCTAACTAGTTATTCATTATGATTTCTCTATCCTTCTTTATGTCGTCTCTAAGCTCCTTAAACATTCTTATCATCAGTGTTCTGATCTCTGTCTCTGATAGGTTGGTTACCTCTGTTTCCTTTGGTTCCATTTCTGGAGGTTTCTTCTGTTCTTTTATTTGGGACATGATTCTTTGTTTCCCCATTCTGGCTGACTGTCTGTGTTTGCTTTGATGTATTAGGCAGATCCCCTAGAGTTCTCAGTTCTTGCTGGGTTATCTTTTGTAGTATGTGTCCTTTAAATTTGACTTGCACTACTTCACTCTTCTCCTCTGCGTGTGCTCCAAAGGTGTCTACTGTGTTGTGTATATTGTCCTGTTAAAGAAGATCTTTAATTGCTTTTCACTTGTGAGTAGGTGGAGTTAACTCCTAGGCTGACTAGTTGTGAGATTTGGCTCTGCCCACCGCAGGGTGTTCTGCTGCATGAAGGTTGACCACTTAAATGTGGTTTGGCCTCTATGGGCTCTTGAGCCTGTAGAGAATTCCCTCTGGGTGTGTCACCTGTAGGTCAAACCCGGTAGTACTCTGGTTTGGTCTGGAGTTGGCCTCTGGGTATGTTGTATCTTGTGCCTCTTAAGCTGGGCCCTGGTAGGGCAATTTCAGAACAAAGCAAATCACCAAGCACAACAACAACAACAACCACAAAGAAAAAAATGAAATACATTCACATGTAAAAACAACCAACAACCCCCACTCAATACAGGCAAAGATATCAAAGATATAAAGACACAAAAAAAAGGGAAAAAAAGCAGCGCCAGTCTTGGCTTAAGCCCACCAAGTAATCTCCAGGTTGTCCTCTGCTGTACCAGAGTCCTCTGCGTATTGTGCAGGCAGAGCCGGTCACCTGGTGCCCAGAATGACGTTGGGACTGCAGATTTAGATGAGTGAGCCTGAGGGGTCAAGATGGTAGTTTCTACAAAGTCAGAGCAGTTTCTGCCCTTGCCTGCACATATGCACACTGAGAGTAGCACCACCAGACCTGTTTCCAGTTCTCCTGAGTCTTAGGGTACTTCTCTTTGTGTGTGTGTGTGTGTGTGTGTGTGTGTGTGTGTGTGGTGTGTGTGTGTGGCAGGCGGAGGATTTCTGAGCTTCTGAAAGCCCAGAGGTGCATCTGCCACCTACTGCTGATCCCTGGGAATGCCTCTGCAGTTGTAATTGCCCTGCCCTAGGCAGGCCAGAAAGGGTGGGGTCTGGGGATGGAGGGGTCTTGTCTCTCCCAGCCCAGCAAAAATCACACTCTTCCCAGCTTCTTCCCTGGGTCAGAGCAGCACGCCAGTCTTTCCAGAGCCTGAGCACTAAGGCTCCTCTGTAATCTGACACTACTCCTCAGTTCAGGGGCCAGTTTAAATCTCTGGAAGGGCGGGCAGGGGGGTGTGGAGGTAAGATTGGAAAAGCGGGGAGAGCGGCCCAGGTATGGAGTTTGTGTCCTTTTTCTGAGGTAGAGCCCAACTGGAGGTCTCAGCTGAGGTTATTGCCTCAAATGTTGGATATGCTGCCCCCTTGGCGGGAGAGATCAGCTGTGGGACGCAGGCAAAGAGCCCACCTCCTGGCTTTTGTGTTCTCTGTTCTGTACCTGCATCTCTGCAGCTGCGCATGCTGGCCCGTTTCCATAGCCACAGATGCGGACCGTTTTCACTGCCACGTCCTCACAGCTGCAGATGTGGGCCGCGTCTCCACTCTGCTCCCTTCCCTCTTCCCCTTCTTGCCCAATTTGCCCACCTTCAAATAATCCTTGCACGAGTCTCTTAGCTGTTCTGCGTGATGAGCAGACAGTCCTTTGATGTGTTATAGATGTCCTGTTGTGATTAGATCCGGAGGAGAACTCAAAAATTGCACCCGCTGCCACCATTCCTGACGTCACTCCATTATTCATTTCTTTTATTGAGTCCTTAATCACCAGAAATTCTATTTGGTTCTTTTTCAAAATTTCAATCTCTTTGGTAAAATGTTCATTTTGTTCTTTGATTGTGTTAGTTCATTAAACTACCTTTCTGTGTTTTCTTGCATCTTGTTGAGCTTTTTCAGAACTGCAATCTTGAATTCTCTGTCATTTAAGTCACATGTTTCCATGTCTTTAAGTTCATTTTCTGGAGACTTTTCACTTTCTGTCTGAGCTGTCTTGTTACCTTGGATAACTATGGCAATTAATGAATTATTTCTCTTCCTAGGCATCTACAGTGGTGGGTTCTGCAACAGGTTGAAAGAGGTCTTTCTTTTGTTTTCCTGTAGGTATTGGTAGAATGTTTTATTTTCCCTCTCAGTGCAGCCTTTTAGTCTCTTTCTCACTGTAGTGTTATATTTTCGCTACACTATTCCAGCTTTTCACACAATGGGGGGATTCTCTGGAAGGCAGGCTTCTCCTCAGTGAACGGGTTGCATGGGCCACAGGGCACCAACTCCGTGGGGGGTGGGGGGAGAGGGTGTGAGAGCTTGTGAAGTTCCAAAGCTCTTCTTGCACCAGATTCAGAGCCTGTGTGTCTCAGCGGCTCTTTTTACTCCTGCAGAGATCTGTCCAGATAGGTGCGGACAGGGGCGGGGTGAGTTATGATAGATGGCTCTGAGCAATGGTGCCGACAACCAGCATAGCCAGTCCTGCACCCAAGGCTCCCTCCCCTTCACCGGAACTAGTTGGGCTGCAAGTTCGTGTCTACGGACCACAGTTCTCAGAAGTGCATATATTCTGTTCCTTTGAATTGATACTGCTACCGTTCTACTTCTAGCAACGGGAGGGTGGGGGTGGAATGAGCTCAGGGTGGGTGGGGAGGGGGCAGCTAGGATCTGTGCCTATGCCTTCAGTCCTCTGCTTGAAAGTGGGTGCTTAAACCACCGTTTTCAGCCTTCTTCCCTCAGTCTTTGTTCCAAGGTCTCTGCAGTGAGTGTCGGGTTCAGCCATGTTATACGCTGATCCCTCAGGCGGGACTGTGGGCCATAAGTGGAGCCCTAGCCGACCAAGTTCTTCCCTCTCCTGCAACTGCAGAAGCTCTGAAATGCAGGGAGCTCCGGTCTGCTCCTGTGTCCACATGGCCTGCATCTTCACACTTCCCTCTTCCCTCCTCACCTGCTCGCCCAATTTGCCCACCTTTAGATGATTTCAGTTGCGCACATCTTAATCTTCCCTATTGCTGTTCAGGGAGTCCTTTTTGGAATTAAAGTTGTTCAACTTGTACATTCCAGGGCAGATTTCAAGAGGCTCACCTCATGCTGCCTTTTTATGATGTAATCTCAGTACAAGGAAACTTTTGGATGTGATGGAAATATTCTAAAACGAAATGGCAATGATTGCACAATCGATATATTTACTAAAAATCACTGAATTGTAAACTTACAATGGGTTAATTTTATGGAGTTTAAGTTATATCTCAAGAAAGTTATTTTAAATGAATGTGTGTTCTGCAATAGTTAGACGTAATCTTCTGTAAATATCAACTCCATCAAATTGGTCGACAGTATTGTTCTGACAACTTTCTTAAGACTATTTAAGCAGGGTACTTTTAAAATTTCCCAATGATTATTCTTGATTTTTCCATTTTCCATTCCTTATGCCAGTTTCTGCTTTATAACTTACAAGGCTCTGTTTTTATGTATACATATTCATTCTGCGGTCTTTTTGGTGAACTGCTCATTTCCCATTATGCACTGTCCCTCTTTGTATCTTGTCCTGCACTGTATTGTTGTTTGCTTTGTCTGACAGTAACACAGACTTGTTCACCTTCATGAGCTGTAGGTCTGCACTAGATCTTTTTCCATCCCTTTAAATATCCTTGCTTTTACATTTAAATATGTCTTTTGTAGACAACATATAGATATGTCTATCTCCCCTTTCTAGCCAGTCTAACAGTCTCTGCCTTTAAATTGGGTTTTTAGTGCATTTACATCTACTGCAATCACTGGCATGAGTGGGTTTAAATCTAACCTTTAGCTATTTGTTTTCTATTCATTTCTATTTTTATCTCTGTTGATTTTTCCTGACTTCTTTTCTATTAACCATATAAAGAGTTTCATTTCATACCGTCTGTTAACTCCTAACCTATACTTCTCATTTTTAGTGGTTGCTCTAGGGCAAACAGTGTGCATTCTTAAGGGGTCTATACTGGGTCAATATTGAAATTGTTTGCTCTTCAAATGCGACAATACAAACTGCTTCTTACTTCACAAATGTAATAATCACACAACAGTTTACTTCCATTCATCTGTTCCCTGTCTTTTGAGAAATTGTTTTTTTAAAGCAAATTACAAGTATTTTACATTTTCCCATTTATTTACTGTTTTAAGTATTCTTTCCTTTTTACAGACGTAAGTTTTCATCTGGTATCATTTTCCATCAGCCTAAGTGCCATCTGTCAGCATGTTTACAGTGCAGGTCTGCTGGCACCACATTCTTTCCACTTCCATGTGTTTCATTGTCTTTGTTTCTGTTAACATCCTTGCTTATGAAAAATATTTTCACTGGCTATGAGTGTACAGCTTTATTCATTTCCTTTTAGGACTTTAAAGGTCTCCTTCTATTGTTTTCTAACCTCTACAATATCTTCATATAAGTCATTGATCCTTCATGTGATTGTTTCCCTGTATGTAAAGTATCTCTTGATGTCTCTTCAAGTTCACAGACTCCATCTGCCTTCTCGAATCTGATATTAAACTGATCCAATGATATTTCATTTCAGTTCTGGAGTTTTCATTAGTTTAAAAAATATTTTTCCCTTTCTCTGCACAGCTCAAGTATTAAGATGATATTTTCCTTTATTTCTTTGACATATTCTCATTGGATTCCCTGAATAAATATTTATAATTACAGATTTGAAAACCCCATCTTCTATATCAAACACCTACTCCAGTGCTTTCCAACATATGAACAGGCAGAATTTTAATAATGCATTTTTATTTAACTCAAAATATTGTTTTAACATGTAATACATACCAAAATTAATGAAATTTTTTTTAAATTTTTATTTTATTAAATTTATTGGGGTGACAATTGTTAGTAAACTTACATAGATTTCAGGTGTACAATTCTGTATTACATCATCTATAAATCCCATTGTGTATTCATCACCCAGAGTCAGTTCTCCTTCCATCACCATATATTCGATCTCCCTTACCCTCATCTCCCACCCCCCATCCCCCACTCCCCTTACACTCTGGCAACCACTAAACTATTATCTGTGTCTATAAGTTTCCGTTTCTCATTTGTTTGTCTTGTTCTTTTGTTGTTTTTGGTTTATATACCACATATCAGTGAAATCACATGGTTCTCTGCTTTTTCTGTCTGACTTATTTCGCTCAGCATTACTCTCTCAAGATCCATCCATGTTGTCACAAATGTTCCTATATCATCTTTTCTTACCGCCGAATAGTATTCCATTGTGTATCTATACCACAACTTCTTTATCCATTCATCTATCGAAGGACATTTTGGTTGTTTCCATGTCTTGGCCACCGTAAACAAAGCTGCAATGAACATTGGAGCACACGTGTCTTTATCTCTAAATGTTTTCAGATTTTTTGGGTAGCTACCCAGGAGAGGGATTGCTGGGTCATATGGCAATTCTATTCGTAATTTTTTGAGGAACCTCCACACTGCCTTCCATAGCGGCTGCACCAGTCTGCATTCCCACCAACAGTGTATGAGGGTTCCTTTTTCTCCACAGCCTCTCCAACATTTGTTACTATTTGTCTTGTTGATGATAGCCATTCTGACTGGGGTGAGGTGATATCTCATTGTGGTTTTGATTTGCATTTCTCTGATGATTAGTGATGTTGAGCATTTTTTCATATGTCTATTTGCCATTTGTATGTCCTCTTTGGAGAAATGTCTCTTCAAGTCCTCTGTCCATTTTTCAATTGGGTTGTTTGTTTTTTTGTTGTTGAGTTGCATGAGTTCCTTGTATATTCTGGATACTAGCCCCTTATCGGAGGCACTGTTTGCAAAAATCTTCTCCCATTCAGTTGGTGGCCTCTTTATTTTGTCAATGGTTTCTTTTGCTGTGCAGAAGCTTTTAAGTTTCATATAGTCCCATTCATTTATTTTAGCTTTTACTTCCATTGCCTTTGGAGTCAAGTTCATAAAATGCTCTTTGAACCCAAGGTCCATAAGTTTAGTACCTATGTTTTCTTCTATGCAGTTTATTGTGTCAGGTCTTATGCTTAAGTCTTTGATCCATTTTGAATTAACTTTGGTACATGGTGACAAATAGCAGTCCAGTTTCATTCTTTTGCACGTGGCTATCCAATTCTCCCAGCACCATTTATTGAAGAGGCTGTCTTTGCTCCATTGTATGTTTTTAGCTTCTTTGTCAAAAATTATCTGTCCATATTTATGTGGTTTTACATAATGGGTTCTCAATTCTATTCCATTGGTCTATGTGTCTGTTTTTCTGCCAATACCATGCTGTTTTGATTATTGTGGCCCTGTAGTACAAGCCAAAGTCAGGAAGTGTGATACCTCCATTATTGTTCTTTTTTCTAAAGATTGCTTTGGCTATTCGGGGTCTTTTGTGGTTCCAAACAAATCTGATGATTTTTTGTTCTATTTCTTTAAAATATGTCATTGGGATTTTGATGGGGATTGCATTGAATCTGTATATTGCTTTAGGTAATATGGCCATTTTAACTATGTTGATTCTTCCAATCCATGAGCACGGAATGTCTTTCCATTTCTTTGTGTCTTCTTCAATTTCTTTCAAAATGTCTTATAGTTTTCAGCATATAGGTCTTTCACATCCTTGGTTAAGTTTATTCCTAGGTATTTTATTCTTTTTGCTGCAATTGCAAAAGGAATTGTTTTTGTATTTCTTTTTCTGAGATTTCATTGTTAGTATATAGGAAGGCAATGGACTTTTGTGCGTTGATTTTGTAGCCGGCAACTTTACTGTATTCGTTGATTGTTTCTAATAGCTTTTTGGTGGAGTCTTTAGGGTTTTCTATATATAGCATCATGTCATCTGCAAAGAGTGATAATTTAACTTCTTCATTCCCAATTTGGATGCCTTTTATTTCTTTCTCTTGCCTGATTGCTCTGGCAAGGACTTCCAACACTATGTTGAAAAGCAGAGGTGATAGGGGACATCCCTGTCGTGTTCCTGAACGTAGAGCAAAGGGCTTCAGTTTTTCACCATTTATTATGAAATTAGCAGAGGCCTTGTCATATATGGCCTTTATTATGTTAAGGTATTTTCCTTCTATACCTATTTTATTAAGTGTTTTAATCATAAATGGATGTTGTATCTTGTCAAATGCTTTTTCTGCATCAATTGATATAATCATATGATTTTTGTCCTTTATTTTGTTTATGTGATGTATCACATTGATGGATTTGCAGATGTTGAACCATCCTTGTTCCCCAGGGATGAACCCCACTTGGTCGTGATGAATAATCTTTTTAATGCATTGTTGTATTTGATTTGCTAGAATTTTATTTAGGATTTTTGCGTCTGTATTCATCAGAGATACTGGTCTGTAGTTTTCTTTTTTTGTGCTGTCCTTACCAGGTTTTGGTACCAGGGTAATGTTGGCCTCATAAAATGAGTTAGGGAGTACTGTCCCTTCTTCCATTTTTTGGAAGAGTTTGTGCAGGATTGGTATTAGATCCTCTTTGAAGGTTTGGTAGAATTCACTAGTGAAGCCATCAGGTCCCAGACTTTTGCTTTTGGGAAGGTTTTGGATGACTGATTCAATTTCGTTACTGGTGATCAGTCTGTTCAGTCCTTCCAGCTCCTCATGGCCCAGCCTTGGAAGGCTATATGTTTCTAAGAACTTGTCCATTTCTTCTAGGTTATTGAATTTGGTGGCATATAGTCCTTCATAGTATTCTTGGATGATCCTTTGTATTTTTATGGCGTCCGTTACAACTTCCTCTTTTTCATTTCTGATTTTGTTAGTGTCTTCTCTCTTTTTATCTTAGTAAGTCTAGCCAAGGGTTTGTCAATTTTGTTAATCTTTTCAAAGAACCAGCTCTTTGTCACATTAATTTTTTCTATTGTCTTTTTGTTCTCTATTTCATTTAGTTCTGCTCTAATTTTTATTATTTCCTTTCTTCTGCTGACCTTGGGTTTTACTTGTTCTTCTTTTTCTAGTTCTTTAAGGTGTAACATGAGGTTATTTATTTGGGAGTTTTCTTGTTTCTTGAGATAGGCCTGTAATGAGATAAATTTCCTCTTAAAACTGCTTTCGCTGCATCCCAAAAATTTTGGTAGGATGTATTTTCATTGTCATTTGTTTCTATGTATCTTTTGATCTCTCCTCTAATTTCTTCTTTGACCCAGTCCTTCTTTAAAAGTATGTTGTTTAATCTCCATGTATTTGTGTTTTTCCGCTTTCTTTTTGCAGTTGATATCCAATTTCAAAGCCTTGTGATCAGAGAATATGCATGGTATGATTTCAATCTTCTTAAATTTGTTGAGACTGATTTTATGTCCCAATATATGGTCTATCCTTGAGAATGTTCCATGTACACTAGAAAAGAATGTATAGTCTGATGTTTTAGGATGAAGTGCTCTATAAATGTCAATTATGTCCATTTCATCTAATGTGTCATTTAGGGCTACTATTTCGTTATTTATTTTCTGTTTGGATGATCTATCCATAGCTGTCAATGATGTATTTAAGTCCCCTAGTATAATTGTGTTTTGGTCAATTTCTCCCTTTAGTTCTGTTAGTAGTTGCTTGGTGTATTTCGGTGCTCCCTGATTGGGGGCATAAATATTGATGACTGTTATGTCTTCTTGTTGTACAGACCCCTTCACCATTATGAAATGTCCATCTTTGTCTCTTGTTATCTTTTTCACCTTGAAGTCTGTTTCATCTGATATCATTATGGCTACACCTGATTTTCTCTGGGTACCATTTGCTTGGAGTGTCAATTTCCACCCTTTCACTTTGAGTCTATGCTTGTCCTTGTAGCTGAGATGTGTCTCTTGGAGACAGCATATGGTTGGGTTTAGTTTTTGATCCAATCTGCTACTCTGTGCCTTTTTATTGGTGAGTTCAGTCCATTTACATTTAGGGTGATTATTGATATGTGAGGATTTCCTGTCATTCTATCTTTAGTTTTCTGGTAAGGCTGTGTCTCCATTGTTTCTTTGCCTTTTTGTTGTTGTCTATTATTTCTGTGTGGTGGTATTCTATGATGTTTCCCTCTGTTTCTTCTTTTATTTCAGTATATATTTCAATTCTGGATTTATTTTGAGTGGTTACCCTTAAGTTTATATAAAAGAAAGTTTGATATTTAGAGTATTCCATTTTCTTCAGCACGCTTACTTTCTCCATTCCCATATTCCGGTTCAGGCCTTTACTCTCCCCCTTTTTGAGTTTTGGTTGCCACTAATTGTCCCTGTTGATGGTGGTCGAATAGCCTCCTTTAGTATTTCTTGTAGTGCAGGTCGTGTATTAGAAAATTCCCTCAGCTTCTGTATGTCTGGAAAGGTCTTTATTCCTCCTTCATATCTAAAGGATATCTTTGCTGGATATATTATTCTTGGCTCATGATTTCTCTCTTTCAATAGTTTGAATATTTGGTTCCACTCCCTCCTGGCTTGTAGAGTTTCTGCTAAAAAATCTGATGATAATCTAATGGGCTTTCCTTTGTAAGTTACCGTCTTCGTTTCCTGGCTGCCTTGAGGATTCTTTCTTTGTCGTTGATTTTAGACAGCTTCAATACAATGTGCCTTGGGGAACGCCTGTTGGGATTGAGGTAACTAGGTGTTCTATTTGCTTCTTGGATTCGAGGGTCCAGTTCTGTCCACAAATTTGGGAAGTTCTCATCGACAATTTGTTTGAATATATTCTCTGTTCCCTTCTCTCTTTCTTCTCCTTCTGGTATGCCCATTATTCTTATATTGCTCTTTCTGATGGAGTCAGAAAGTTCTTGTAGAGTTCTTTCATTTCTTTTAAGTCTCAAGTCTCTTTCTTCTTCTATCTGTGTCATTTCCAGGTTTCTATCTTCGATGTCACTGATTCTTTCCTCCATGTGGTCAACTCTACTACCTAAGCTGGTTATTTCATTCTTAATTTCTTCTATTGAGTTCTTAATCTCCAGAAATTCTATTTGGTTCTTTTTTAAAATTTCAATCTCTTTCGTAAACTGCTCATGCTGTTCTTTGATTGAGTTTCTGAGTTCATTTAACTGCCTATCTGTGTTTTCTTGTATCTTGTTGAGTTTTTTCAGAACTGCAATCTTGAATTCTCTGTCATTTAAGTCACATATTTCTGTATCTTTAAGTGCCTTCTCTGGAGATTTTTCTCTTTCTTTCTGAGCTATCTTGTTGCCTTGGTTATTCATGGCGATTACTGGTTTACTATTTCTCTTCCTAGACATCTACAGGAGTGACTTCTGCAACAGGTTGATAGGAAGAGGTCTTTCTTTTGTTTTCCAGTACTTGTTGGCAGAATGTCTTATTATTTCTCCAACTGCAATTTATTTTTCTTCTCCCACACGGTAGTGCTCTTTTCTCTGCACTATTCCTGCTTCTCACACAATGGGGGGATTCCCTGGGAGACGGGCTTCTCCTCTGTTAATAGTTCGTCTAGGTCACAGGGCGCAGTGTCCCGGTGGGTATGCGGAGAGCTTTTGATGTTCCAAAGCTCTTCCAGCTCCTGATTCAGAGCCCGTATGTTTCAGCAGTTCTGTTTACTCCTGCAGGGATCCGCCCAGATAGGTGGGGTCAGGGGTGGGGTGAGTTGTGAGAGGTGGCCCAGAGCAATGGTGGCAACCACCACCACAGCTGGTCCTGCTTCCACGGCTCCCTCCCCTTTGCCGGAACTAGTTGGGCTGTGAATTTGTGTCTGCGGCCCACAGTTCTCAAAACAGCAAATTTTCTGTTGTTTTGATCTGACACTGCTACTGTTTCGCTTTTAGCACCGGGGAGGCGGGGTTGGGCGAGCTCTGGGAGGGGAGGGAGGGGGCGGCTAGTCTCAGTCCCTAAGGCTTCTGTTGTCTGCTCGGCAGTGCGGGCTTAAACCACCGTTTTCAGCCTTTTTCCCTCAGTCTTTTCTCCGAGGTCTCTGCCGTGAGCGTTGGGTTCAGCCGTGTTATATGCTGTCCCCTCAGCCCTGTGGCGCCCTGGCAGAGCCCTTGCAGTCCGATCTCCCACAGCTGCGGTAGTTCCGGGAAGCAGCGAGCTCGGCGCACTGAGCTGGGTCTGCGTCCTGTGCCCGCGCGGCTCCGTGTCCGGGCTTCTCCCTTCCCTCCTCCCCCCACTCGTGCGAATCTCCCACCTGTAGGTGATTTCAGTCGGTAGTGGGCCTCTTCGTCTTGCCTGTCTGCTGTGCAGGGAGTCCTCTGTGGAGTTTTTGTTGTTCGATTCGTTGTAAATTCCAGGGGAGCTTTACAGAGGCTCACCTCACGCCACCATTTTTCCGGAAGTCCCCATGAAATATTTTCTAGTCATTTTTTTCAGCTCATCTAAACCTGTGTGTATTTCACACTTACAGCAACTACAATTGAGACCAGCCAAAATTTTTGTGCTCGACAGCCACCCATGCTTAGGGGCTACTGAGAGCACAGCAGAGGCCAACTATTGTTCCTTTTGTACTGAGTCCTATTTCTGTGGCCGCAGATTACATATCCTGTTTCTCTGAATGTCTAGTGATTGTTTCTCAAGTACCAGATACTGTGGATGGTCCATTGAGGAGACTCTGAATTCTATAATCTTCCTCGGAAGGCTTGTGATTTCTACTTTAGCATTTACTTCAATTACTGGTGACCCTCTTGAGCTTGGGCAGACTTGGAGTCATGTTTTTGATAGTGTGAGTCTGTGGAAATCTACAGCTCCTTCATCTTCCTTGAAGTTGGATCTCTGACTCCTCAACATAGCCGGATGGACATGCTTGCTCAGACCCCAATCTCTGTGCCATGGTCCTAAAATTTCATCCAGGCAGAGAACTTGGAACTGGCAGGCCTGCCTCTTATATTTTCCTGTTGTCAGTGCAGTCTCGCACTGCTTGAGGCCCACAGCCTAATCACTGGTGTCTCCTTTGTTTTTGTGCAGTTCCATAGCTGTTTATAGTGCACGGGTTAGTATGGTACCAGTTACTTCATTATGGCTAGAAGCAGACGTGCTGGCACATTATTCTTATATTTTTATATGTGAAAACTAAAGGAAAGTTTCCCTGTAGCAGACTGCAGTATAACAGTCCTAATTAGATCTTCTCCAGAAACTATGACTCTGGTCAGCAACCAGTCATTTCTCATGAAGAGAATATAAACTTCAAGAATATTTCTTAAAGAGCAGTGGACATGAGTTCTAACAAAAGTTACCAGCAACCAAGGAAAACAGAACGAAAGAAAATGAACCTGAGCCAAGATTCTGTTCAAGCAAATATGCTTATAAATAGGCATTTATAATTGTACAAAACCATCTCGTGTGATATTATCACCAGGACTCCTGAGTGACAGTGTACAAAATGTATTCTACGCTGTACATGAAATGCTAAATAATGAAATGCAAATGTTTCATCAAAAATAACATTTCTAATAATGTTCTTTTATATTTTGCCGATATTTGTACAAGGTTTGTTTTTCTGAAAGTTTTGTCTGGTACAATAATATTTCTAAACATGGAAAAAGCATGTGAAAAAGCACATATATGAATAATCACATTGCTTCTTGCATTTTAAATTCAGCATTTCTCATAAAAGTGGCCCAGAAATATGTCCATCTCTCTGAATTCTGCCTGCTTCCAAAGATTTGGTTAAAAATATTTTAAGTGGGTTTGTTATCCTTGTAAGTCCATTCTGTTTGTTGCACAAACAACACACTCAAAATGAAAACTTCCATATTATAAATTGTGGCAAATTATAACTTTGTATACAAACAGAATTAAACATATTAATTATGCTGATTTTTAAATAGTCCCAAATTACACTGAGACTCAGCATAAAGAAAGGAAAGAGAGTAAGTAAGGAAACTGGCAAAAAGGACTCCCTTTCTTACAAGAGTATTATTTATATTCTTTTTTTATTATATATACTCTTGAGATGAAGAAGAGTTGTTGGATTATTTGTAGATAAAAACCATAATGATAATGGTATACCACACCTAAGATTTGTCTCAGAAAGCTCAGGACTTGAGCCTTTAAAGATGTGTAAAGGTGAATACTTAAGAGTTGTTTGGAGAATTACCACAAATCCGAGGTGACGTGGGTGCTCTATTACCCTCACTGCTTGCAAACACTCCAAAAAATGTTGTATGTCTTCAACTGTTCTTATTGCACCTTAACTTCCTCTTGTGAACAAAACTGGCAGCATTTAAAACTGTTCAAAGTAGTGCACAAGGTAACTTACGAGGTCTGACAATTAAGTTTGCGAACTTGTTGCAATGATGTTGCTAACCTTTTTTGATATCAGAGGGATTATTCATTATGCATTTGTACCAACTGGACAAACAGTTAACCAAGTTGACTATTTGGAAGTGCTGAAAAGCCTGCGTGAAAAAGTTTGATGACCTGAACTTTTCACCAACAATTCATGGCTCTTGCATCACAACAATGCACTAGCTCATACAACACTGTCTGTGAGGGAGTTTTTAGCCAGTAAACAAACAACTGTATTGGAACACCCTCCCTACTCACCCAATCTGGCTCCAAATGACTTCTTTCTTTACTTGAAGATAAAGGAAATATTGAAAGGAAGACATTTTGATGACATTCAGGACATCAAAGGTAATACGACAACAGCTCTGATGGCCATTCCAGAAAAAGAATTCCAACATTGCTTTGAAAGATGGACCAGGTCTGTCATCGGTGCATAGCTTCCCAAGGGTAGTCCTTCAAAGGTGACCATAGTGATATTCAGCAATGTGGTATGCAGCACTTTTTCTAGGGTGAGTTTGCAAACTTAATTATCCAACCTCGTAGGTCTGTAGAAAAGAAACTCAGGTCTGTGTCAACAATGACGTGAATAATGTTAGAGCCAAAATCATAGAGAAAACATCAAGTAGATTCGACTGTCCTTCATGTTTGTAGCAGATACCTGAAGGGTTACCTGTATGCTTCACTTAGGTTTTGAAGGTGATGAGATACAGACTATAATTATTTGGGCAGAGTGAAGTAAAAAATCTTAGGTAGTTCTATTAAGTTCAAGATTGAATAGAAGCAGCAGCAAAACCAGAAATCTAAATGGTCTATCACCTTCAACCACCTAGATCAGGGATCAGCAGGCCTGTGGACCAAACCAGCCCTCTGCCTGTTTGTATAAATAAAGTTTTATTAGCACATTCCCTACAATAGCAGAGTAAGCAGCTGTGACAGACGCCTCATGGCCTGCAGAGACCAAAATACTCTCTGTACTTTACAGAAAAGTTTGATGACCCCAAATTAGGTAACGGCCTAAATTTTTCATTTGGTTTCTTAATGCAACTTTACAATACATCGATATTTTAAAGACTTGAAAATATGTATACACCAGTCTAAGAAGAAGACAAGTTCTACTTCAGTTAGAACTATGGAGGTACACATGCTTCTCCTCTGCTACATGAAGAATTAAGTAAAATTTTGTAATACTTTAAGTCTATCATACTTATGAGTCTCGATGAAAAGTTTCAAATACAGTTTTACACAGATCCATACATAATGATGGTAACTTTCCTTCCAAGTATAAGTTAGAGCACATGTACTGTTTCTGGACTTACGGTTCACAAAACACGAGCCAGAGCACCATGACTTGAAAGCTGGCACTGACTTAGTTCTAAGCACGCTCGCCACTCACCACGCAGGGGCGGCCTGCCGCTCACCTGGAGGCGTGTAGGCGTCCATCGAGGTCTGCACCACCAAGGACCTGCGTTTGGAAGGCATAGGCACTGCCATCTTCCTTTCTTTGTGTTTTGCAAGCGCTGCCTGCACAGCTTCTGTGTGGACATCTAAACAAAAAGAGAGCTCAATTACCCCATTGTTCAGAGACATCCCGAAGGCCCCTTGCCTTTCTCCACTTTCTCTAGTCCTGCGGAATAGTTTCTCCTCCGACAGAAACTGTCACAAGTGGATGGGTGGGGACGGACAGGAGAGAAAGTGTGAAACTGCTAGCCTGGAAGCTCCCCAGAAGACATGCAAATTCACTCACAGACATTCAATTATTCATTTTATTACCCTAAGCTGCATAAATGACAAGTGCTGTCTGCAGGTGGCTCTGTGATTTGTCTTTTCTCAGGGTGAGTGGACCCTGACCTTCAGATGCTTCTCAGTCTCATTTTCAAGCCTCGTAAGTCATTTCACTGCTAAGGGAGGCATGTGCACCTTATAGGCCGTTGGTAATGGCTTCAGCTAACACTCACAGGCACTCAGTTACGGGCCAGTCACTGCTGGCGTTCTGTGTAACTGACCCATGGCATTAACGCCACGACTACATGAGGCCACATCCTCAGGGTGGCGTGGTGGACGATCAGGTGGGGGAGACCTGTGGGTGGAGCCATCACTCTCCACGGGGTGACACAGGCCACAAACGAGCAACTGGGCAGACTTGGAACAGGGAGAACAGACTGCCCGCGAGGCTTCCTTATGAGGCCCAGGGAGCTCTCTCAATGCGAAATCACAGTGGTGAGGATGAACAAGCCGTCTGTCAAGGTGACCATGTCCGGGCAGCTCCAGGCTGCCTTCACACTGCAGCAGGGAAAACAGCCCTAAAGCTGAAACTGGTGGCCAGGGTGGTGCTGGCAGAACGAACATGAACTGGAGCAGGGCACACGTGGTAAGTGACCAGGACACTGGGGTGCTAAGGACGGACGGCGTGAACCCGATTCTGTTTGGTGGGGTTGTTCAGCCACTGTGAAGGCCACAGGAGGACAAGAGTGGATGTGAGAAAGCAGGCAAGGCAGCATCAGGTGATGTGCCAGCCATGCACAGTCTACACGTGTCCACAGAACAGGTGCTCTGAGTCCCCGCCCACAGAGGAGAAACCTCCCAGGTCATCGACCTGCTGAGCGGCACTGCTGTCTCCGCGAGCTGTGCTGCCATCCAGCCGTCCCTGTGACCACTGCCCCTGCTAACATGTTACACCCGGCTGGGCACCACAGCACGGGCCACACGCAGCTGCCATCTCCTGTGATAAAGTCTCGATGGCACACAGCCGCACCCCTTCCTCTGTGCAGACCGGCTGCCTTCCCACTGGAGTAGACTGTAGACGTGAGAGACCATAACGGCCCAGAAAGCTGAACATCGCCCACCTGGCCCCTTACAGAACATCTGCCAGCCTGTCTCACTGCACATCACGTGTCAAATACAGCCAGCCCGTCTCGCTTTATTTTGCTCAGCTTGTGAGCACCACTCTTCTCTCCTCAACTAGACTCAAAGGGCTTTAAGGGAAAAACTGAGTTTCTGAACACCTTTTCTTAAACTCAGGCTAAAAACTGACAAATGAATGACTTGGATTCATGATCCTACATCATTTTTTTTAAATTAAAGAATTTAATAAGATTAACCAAGTCAAGTAAAATATAACTTCAAACCCCACTTGATTGAGAGTGACTTGTAACCATCTTAATGGAAGACTTTTACCTAAATTAAATCCTTCATAAAATGATTTGTTTAATTGGTGACATTTGTAGGAAAGAACCATGACAGCATCAACTGAAAACCCCTGAAGCTAAGAGGGAAGAACAGCTCTGAGCGTCACCTGACTGTGCCTCCCAGAAGGAAATGATTTAGAACAGCAACTAACACCCAAAACTGAAGTCAGAGGCATACATTATGGGATTCAGTGTTTTTTGGCTCTTCATTCCAGTGGTTTTAAGTTATACTGTTGAAGAAGTTGTTAAAATTGAAGTCTACCTACAGACTTCCACGTCTCGGCTCAGTAGCTTTAAGAAAAATATTGTTACTTGTAAGTTTTCTAATTACAAGTTAACCTGTAATTAGCCAAAGAGATGCACGTCAACTAACAACTACTCACCTGATTTCTCACATGGATCTGGGATGTGTTCACCTGATTCAAAAATGACACGTGGGACCAGTGACAAGATGGGCCACGTAAGATGAACCATGTCACTCGTACTTTCTGGCAGCGTCTGGCACCATCAGCAATTTCCATTTGGAAGAAAACCTCAGCATACACACTAACCATGGGGCAATCAGTAAGCTTTTGTGGGACTACCCATAAGATAAATGACCTAGCAAACGAATTCTTTTCAAAAAGGAAACTCTCTGCTGTTTGACCCACAGCAGGCTTTTTGTAGAAATCGACAGGGTATTTGGAAAATTCCAGGAAAATGCAATCAGATTCAGATAGCCACACAAATGGCACATACTAAACACAGCCAGAGAGCGCCTCGGGCGATGGGCGGGGGTCTCAGGCCCCAGGCCCGCAGCAAAGAGAGACCCCCCCCCACCCCCACGCCCACCCCCGACCCTGGGCAGAGGCCAACTGAAGCAGCAGACCACCCGTCTCCTCCTCCTTCTGCAGCACATCAGGGACAATGCCACCCACAGCCACACATGGTCACTTCAGTCACTGCAGATGCATCTGCTACTCTCTCTTCAGCCTTTTCCTCCAAACACCAATTTTCAGGACAGTAACCAAAGCAACAGCAACGGCCCCGAAACGCATGCTTGGCCTAGTGAGAGGCAGGGTGTGCCCTGGGTTTGCATGGCATCGAACCACACACACACACACACACACACACACACACACACACACACACACACGGCCCCTGGTCCTCAGTGCTCAGCGCAGTAATCTGAGCTCTAACATTTACAACAGACACAGGCGACCACAGCGACAACACCTTTCCGTAAACAAAGCTTAGGGGGCCTCACATCTGCTTTGCATGGCGTCTTTCTTCTTTTGCTTCAAACTTGGCATTCTTGGCATTTTCTCCTTATTTCCTAACTGATCATGATTTGGTAATTATAATTAAAATGCTCATCTTAAAAGTTATTTTATTTTTAAAAATGAATGAACAACACCAAAAAGGTATTGAAAGATAGACCTGACCCTATTCTTTGACTTCTCACAATTTATCCACCTACTGTTTCCTCAAAGAAACTTTCAAAGTTTTTCTTTCCATTTGGATCCACGAGCTAAGACCCTGTCTTACTGTCAGGAGGCTCCACGGGGACGCAGCAGCACAGACGTCCCCACTGCTCTGGGAAATGACAACATGGGAGTGCAGGGCAGGTAGTCAGAATGCTGGCTCTGCCACCTACTGGGTGTAAAACACTGAAACATTTTCATCTGTCAGCCTCACATGGACCTCCTGTAAATGGGAACGAAATCACAGCGTCACTGTGGGACGATGTGAGACAAAATATACCAAGCAGTCCTTAGCCACCTGTCCCAGTCACAGCGGCACTCACTGACGACAGTGCCCTCAGTAGCATTCTGAAGCAATGGGCTTGGGCCAGGGGGGCTGATAAGAGGAAAAGGGCAGAGGAAAGGCCTTTTCCAGAAGAAGGGCCTGCAGAAGGGATCTGACGGCAGGTGGTGCCCAGCCCATGCTCACACCTCAGAGCCCAAACTCTCACAGGGAACCCTGACGCCGGTGTCCCAGCCAGGCACACACTGCAGACCAAGGCGTAACCCGGGAACGCTGCCCTATGCCCGGGGGGGGGGGGGGGGTGGTGTTCCGGTGCTGAAGGCCCTGTAGGCACCAGGCCACACTGCCCTCAACCACCCACCACCTCCCGTCTGCATCTTGAAGGGAAATCGCACAGGGCAGTCACTCAGCCAAGCATCCTTGCCCTTCTCAAGACTCCCACATTTTTGACTCCTGGGTCAAACATCTCAATAAGCCCTTGAACAGATACAAGTTCTGAACACTGAACAGAAACCTCCACTTTCCTCTTGGTTTCTTTAAATAGATGGCACTTTCATTCACTCTGGAAGAAACCATATCCTGTAACTCAGCCAACAATGGGATATGTGAAGAATAAAAGTACAAAAAATCACACACCCTCAGCTGCTCAGACAAAGGGTAGACCTGTGAGTATTAATGGGTTTCAATCTAAGAGAAATTGCTGCTTGCCCCTTCCTTTCCATCTCCTGAAGTCAAAAAGCAAGATGTGTTTCCTAGAGCTCACAGCGTCACACGATCTCGACAACAGTTGAAACAAAAGGTGAGTCAATAGAAGAGACTGTTTTTTCCAGGACGCCTCCCTGTGTTGTGACAGCGCAGCAGTCAGGCCACGGTTCAAGCCAGACTTCAGGTTCAAATCCAGTTCCTCTAGGCACCTGGCACCATTACTTAACTTCTCTGTGCCTCAGTTACCTTCTGTGCAGAAAAAGGGAGGAACGGGAGTAGCTGTGCACTGGGGAGGTGGCAGGTCCTATGTGAGCGTATGTGCTGTGGGGTGCGGGGCAGAGCGGGCACGCAGCAGCATGTGCTGCCACTCACATCAGCGCCACGCCTGGCAGAGGGGAGCCAAGTGAGGGACAAACAACGCTGCACCGAAGAGCTAGGTGGGGACCAGCTTTCCCGTGCCATCACTGTCAAGGCCACCGGGCTCCATTCCCCGGGAGCTTCTGCAGCCGCAGCGCTGTGGGGAGCTGTGTAACGGTGACAGTGCAGTGCCAGCAGAAGAAAGGAACAGCATGACACGGCGCATTCCCATGAGCGCTGTCCTGTTCACCACTGGGCACCAGGAGCCATGCCAGTCACCCGGCTGTCACCTTCTTGCTGCTTCAGTTCCATCCCCTCCACCTCTCAGCCTCCAGGAGAAACGTGTAGTCACACAAATGCGTATGCTGTGAGACAGGACAGTGCACAGGAGTTCTGGTTACGACAGCTGATTCACTGTGCACCTACTGTGTGCCTGCCTAGTCCCTCCTGGTTACGACAGCTCATTCACCGAGCACCTAGTGTGTGCCTGCCTAGTCCCTTCTCTCCCAGGAGGCTGTCTCAGGACAAAGACGGGTACCGAACATGATAACAGAATGTCCTAAGAACGAATGCAAGGACACAGGTGGGTGAGTCTGCGGCACACCGTCAGGAGAGGTCTCGACAAGAGGAGACATGCAGCTGAGCCTCCAGACACACGCACACTCCTTCCCACCTCCAATCGGTTTTCCTCTCTTTTTATACCCCTGGTAGCTGCACAGGCACACAGCCTCGCACAGGGTCACTGCCTGGTCTTTGGCCTTGAACTGTTGCTGACAAATAATGAATAATGTCACTGTTCAACCAGTAAATGAATATGGATCAAATGTCCCCTGTGCCAGGCTCTGCTCTAGGCATAAATTATTTCTCCTTTCTTTTTCACCATAAACTCGTCCCATGTTTAACTAATACTTTTAACTCATGCTTCTGTCCTTCATGAGTGATACAGAGGATAGCATTTTATAACAGCTATAAACTAAGTACACCGGAAGTGCACCAACAGTGCATTAGAAAAACAAAGACCAGGGGTTTTGTCCACCCGTGCAGTGAGGGCTGAGAGACTCAAGTGGTGTGAGAGGGAAACTACACGAGTCATTACGTGAAAAGCACCCACCATATGTCGGGTACAAAGCCGACAGGACAGTCACCTTAGCAACATCTCATCAGCATTAGCGTTGTGACCACGTAGAAGCAACGTCAGGCTTTGCTGTGTGTTTTGGAGGCCATATTAAGGGGTAGTTGCCAGCAGTTGCTACTGCTCTCTGTTTTCTAGAATTTCACACAGATGGAGTTGTGTGAAAGTCATCTGTCAAGCCCCTTTCTTGTTAGCATGACGCCTGGAGACTAACCGTGGCACGCCTGCAGCAGTCCCTTTCTCTTCTCTGCACCTCGCCTGTCCAGGCCCTTTGCTCATCCACACCAGCTGCACAGTCGGCCTAAGCGCCATCATGGGGCTGCGGACGCTTTCATTACGACTGAATATAGCTTAGGAGAGCCGCGTCTCTACAGGGCCACGATACTCTGTCCATTACCACAGTGTACCAATCATTTCGGCCTTCTTTAATATAAAATTTTATAGTTTTCACCATAAAAGTCTTGCACGTCTTTTGTTTAAATTTTCATTAGGTTCTTTATAAAGTTTTTGTTGCTACTGACTTTTTAAAATTATATCCTTGCATTTGTTGCTAGGGTATAGAAATGATTGATTTTTATTCAGATTATATTGAGCAATTATACTAATCCCTCATTTTTTCTAATAATCTGTGGATTATTTGGGGGTTTCCATGTAGATAATTATCCTATAATTTTATTTTCTCAGACTATCCTGGTCTATTGTTGACAGAGGCCTCTGTCCTGGAATGTATTGGGAAGGACACCTTTTTTTCTTTCCATTCTCTGAAATTATTGTATAGAATCACACTGGTTAATTTCTAGAAAGTTCAGTATAACTTAAATATAAAACCTTCTGACTCTGGTGTGTTCTTTTTTTTTTTTTTTCCCTAAGGAGGGCTCAGCCCATGTGGGGATCGAACTGGCAACCATGGTGTTATCAGCACCAGGCTCTTACCAACTGCGCGAACCAGCGACCCCTGGTGTATTCTTTATGTTTTCATGAAGTCCAACTTATCAATTTTTTCTTTCATGGATTGTGCTTTTGGTGTTCTATCTAAAAGGTCTACGCCAAACCCAAGGTCACCTAGGTTTTCTCCTATATTATCTCCTGAAAATTTATATAGATTGTTTTACATTTAGGTCTGTGATCCATTTTGAGATAATTTTTGTGAGAGATGTAATATGTGGGTTTAGGTTCATTTTTTTGTCATGTGAATGTCCAATTGTTCTGGTGCTATGTGTTCAAAAGACTCATTTTTCCACTGAATTGCCTTCCTTTGTCAAACATCAGTTGACTATATTTATATGGGTCTATTTCAGGGCTCATATGACCCATTATCTATATGTCTATTCTTTCACCAATACCCCACTGTCCTATTTCTAGTTTTATAGCAGGTCCTGAAGTTGAGTAGTGTCTGTCTTTCGACTTTGTTCTTCTTCTGTATCATGTTGGCTATTTTGGATCTTCTATCTTTCCATATAAACTCTAAAATCAGTGTGTTGATATTCACACAGTAACGTGGGGATTTTGGCTGGGTTGCATTGAATCTATAGATCAAATTGGAAAGAACTGACATCTTGATGATATTGAGTCTTCTTATCCACATACATGGAATCTCTCTCCATGTATTTAGATCTTACGATTGCCTTCATCACTTTTATAGTTTTCCTAATATAGACCTTGTACATTTTTTTTAGAGCTCTACCTAAGTATTTCAAGTTTTGGTGGTAATGTAAATGACACTGTTTTTAAGTTCAAGTTTCATTTGTTTGTTGCTGGTATATAAGAAAGTGACTGGTTTCGGGATATTAACCTTGCTATGTAACCATTTATTAGTTTCAGATTTTTTTCTTCAATCATTGTGATTTTTTACATACATAATCATGTCATCTGTGAATAAAGACAGTTTTGTTTCTCCCTTCCCGATCTGTATACTTTGTTTCCTTTTCTTGTCCTATTGCGTAGCTGGGACTTGCAGTATAACACTGAAGAGTAGCAGGGAGAGGAGACATCCTGGCCATGCTTCTGACCTTAGTGGGAAGTCATTTAGTTTCTCACCACTAAGGAGGATATTAACTGTAGGCTTTTTTCCTTAGATGTTCTTTATCAGTTTGAGGAAGTGCCCCTCTATTCCTAATTTGCTCAGAGTTCTTATCATGAATGAGGTTAGATTTTGTCTAATGCGTTTTCTGCGTCTATTGGTTTTTCTTTTCAGTTGATGTGATGAATTACATTCATTGATTTTCAAATGTTAAACCAGCCTTGCATATCTATCTAGAATAAATCCCACTTGGTAGTAGTGTATAATTATTTTTATCCATTGTTGGATTTGATTTGCTATTATTTTGAGGAATTCTATATTACCTAATATAAACATTTTTATATCTATGTTCAAGAGAGATACTAGTGTGTGGTTTTCCTTTCTTGTGATGCCTTTGTCTCATTTTGGTATTAGGTTAATGCTGGCCTCATACAATAAATTAGAAAGTATACCCTCTGTTTTTATCTACAGGAATAGAATATAAAAAATGGGTATTACTTCTTCCTTAGATATTTGGTAGAATTCACCAGTGAAGCCATCTGGTCCTGGTGATTTGTTTCGGAAGGTTATTAATTATTGATTAAATTTCTTTAATAGACATAAGCCTATTCAGATTGTCTATTTTCTCTTTGTTTTGGCAGACTGTGTCATTCAAGGAATTGGGTCCATTTCATCTAGGTTATCAAATCTGTAGGCATAGTTATTCACAGTATTCCTTTACTATTCTTTTATGGTCAGTGGGATCAGTAGTGATGATTGCCTTTTCATTTCTAATTTTAGTATATGTGCTGCTGAAGCGAGCACAGCCTTTTCATTTCTATATTAGTAATTTGTGTCTTCTCTATTTTTTTCTTAACCTGACTAGAAGTTTATCAATTATATTGATCTTCTCAAAGAAACAGCTTTGGCTTCTTTGATTTTCTCTATTGATTTCTGTGTTTTCAATTTCATTAGTTCTCCTCCAACTTTTGTTTCTTTTCTTCTCTGGATTTACTTTATTTTGCGTTTCCTAAGGTTGAAGCTTAGATTATTTATGTTAGATCTTTCTTCTTTTCTAATATATGCCTCTAAGCAATGCTTTTGCTGCAGCTCACAAATTTTGATCATTTGTATTTTCATTTTCTTTTTAATTCAAGATATTTTTTAAATTTCTCTATGACTTTTTATTTGATCCATGTGTTATTTAGGGTATTTTGTTTTATCTCCAAGTATTCTTTATGTAGATCTGACTATCTGACCTATCCACCTTCAGTCTATTGATGAGCCCATTCTTCATTTCTGTTACAGTGGTGTTTTTTTTTTTTATTTCCAGCATTGCCTTTAGAGTCTTTCTGAGAGTTTCTACTTTTCTGCTTACATTACCCATCCTCAATTTGGGGGCAACTGTTTGCCGAATAACCTCAGTTCTTTGATGGATCAAAGAAGGGTTGTTGATTTCCCATTTCTTAAGCTTTTCTCTTGTTATGGGGAAGGTTTCATGTTTTCACTACATGCTGGAGTAGAAACCTAGTCTTTATCTTCTATTCCATTTTATTCTCTTTATTATTTTTTTTCCTTTCTCCTTTCTGAGGAGTTATTCAATTTTCATTTTCCAATTTTTTAAGTTAAATCACTATTTCTTCAATTTCCAGGATCTCTGCTTACCTAATAAAAATATTTTAAGCTGTCAATTTCTTTCTAAGTACCATTTTGGTGCATCATACAAATTTTGATTAATCAGTTTTTAACCTTAAATACAACAGCCTCTTAACATGTCCCTGCTTTCATCCAGGAACCCACCCCAACTCGACCAATCTGCCCTATATGTTCCTGCTACACTGACATTTCTAAAATGCAAATCTGACTGTGTCATTTTCTGTTTAAGTAACTAGGCACAGGTATCCATCCAGATTGAGTTCATTTTTATTAGTTTTGGACAAGCAGACTTTACTGATCTGTGTTAACTGCATCTCCCACCTTCACCCCCACTCTTACACAAACTTGGTCCTAGAATAGCTTTGTGAAGAAGTTTGTACTGTGTTGGCAATTTCCACATCTGCACTGCCCTGTATAGTAGCCACCTGCCTTAAAATGTGGCTAGTGAAACACAGGAAAAGAAATTTAACTTTTATTTAATTTTAATTAATGTAAATTTAAAAGAAACCATGTGGACTTTGGCCTCCATGTTGGACAGTGCAGCTCTACATGGAGCAAGCCTGCCCTTCACAGGGACTCTTTAGTCGAGTGTGCAGTCTGACTTAGCACATTTTTCTCTCTTACTCTAATGTAACAAAATATGTTATTTCCTGATTTATACTAAAATAAATAAATTAACAAAAAATCGAGCTGTTCAGAGAACACAGGTCACAGAGTCACAGAGTTAGGAACCACATTAATATCAGTAAATTCAAGTTGAGTAGAGAAAGAACCACCTTCTCAATCTAGAAAATTAAACTTTAATGTCAAGGAAGAACCTACTATAGGGTAAATAAACTCTTTAGAAGCAAATGCAGTATTTTCTGTATTTTTGTCTCACCTTCAGGGCACAGCAGAGTACTCAGTACACAAACTTATTTGCACATTTGTTGAGTGAATGAATACTAGGATACAAGTCCGCAGTCTCAGAAACTGAACACTGCCACGAAGCAGATATTAAACTGTTGTCAACAGAAAATCAGTCTCAGGGTGGGTTCAGTTGTAGAAGTTTCTAGTCCATATTATCTCTTAATTAAAAAATAAAAATAAAAAATTACATTTTTACAAGTCTCATAGCAATGGTTCTCGAACTCTTTGACCCAAAGAATGCTTTACACTGTTAAAAATTGTTGAAAACCCTTAAAAGTGTTTGCTTATGGGAGTACTACTTTGACGTTTACTGTATTAGAAAGTAAATTTTAAAACTTTTAAAATACAAGACTTCACAATCACAGATTCCACTGGATATCAGAACCATAACATCACCACATGTCTGGCAGCCTCTGGAAAAATCGATTGTACATTCATGAAAAAACAAGAGCAAAAAAGGCAATAACATGTTGGTGTTATTAGAAAGATAGTCTGACGTCTCCGACATCCCTGCTAGGGTCTGGGGACCCCCAGTACCTTTGTATTCGCCGTCCTAGAGGAAGACAGGGCTCCATGACTCTCTCCCTGGAATGCACTGGGGGCAGAGAGGTGGGGGAGTCAGGGCAGCTGACCCCTAAGAGGCAGCTGCCTTGTCTACGCGCACATGCGAAGTATGAGGTGTGGTTTTTTAAACTGTTTCTAAGCTCTTAAAAAGACCCAAAAAAAAAAAAAATCATTTAGAAACACATTAGGAGACAGTGAGCTGCATTTTAGGTTTAATATTATTTTTTGTCATAATCAGTCTTGGTAGGAATGAAAAACAACACGTATCTCAAAGTTTTCTTTTCTAGGATTTTTGGTTGGGGAAAAGGGCTGTTTAAAAATAGCTAAAAATTTTTACGCTCTAATTTAGTCTTTATCAAGTAAAAGTAATAAAGCACCTGATGTAGAATTTGACATTTTCTAGGTACTCAGCAGATGCCTGTTCATCATTCATTCACTTTCCAAATTAAATTTGTTTCCAAAGAAAGTTAAAGAGGGGAGTTGCACACTATTATCAAGAGTTCTAGCAGGAGTTCATAACAATGTACGGCCATGGATTTAAAATGAAATAGAAAAATATGGCCAGGAGAGATCAAATGTGAGACGATATGGCTGACGAGACTGACAGTTAATTAGTGAATTATCTAAGAGATAACAGAATTACTTCTTGGCTGGTATAATTTGGTCATTGAAGCAACCAAAGGAACTCTACATCAAGTTTAGTGGTCAAAGAAATTTAGAAAGCAAAATTTCCTGAGGGTCACAAAACTTTTTCTTGTGACTGTCTTAACGTCCATGCTGGATGAGAAAATAAACCAGAAAATCCTGAAATATGGACACTGGCAGTAGACAGAGATCAGGTGAGTTCATACTGCACTTTTAAAAACGATATAGAGGATAACCTCTAAGAGAAAGTACCTTCTATCAGTGACACGTCTAGTCAGGACGCTCATGACCGATGATTTGAACAACAGGAGATAGCAGAGGGTAAAGCAGTAGGGGGGTCTCCTCATCTCTCCTTCAGGGGCTGCCATGATATATGGGAGGGCGGGGGATTGAAGGGCAAGACTGTGGAGAAACGCCAGCCAGACCACACACATGGCGGGCCATTCTGGGACATGAGTCTACCTCTGATGGGAGCAGAGGAGTGTCACCAGCTGACATAAGCTCCGTGCTCTGAGCTCAGCCGCCTCAGAGACCAGCTGCACAGTGACATCTATCATGTGCACGTTATGGCCTCCGGTTCAGTGGACTATGAATGCAGGGTGGTGTGTGTGGGGGGGTCTTGTTTCCTCTGCAGCTCTCTAGCACCCAGCACCTGGGGAAGCAGGCTTCATGGCACTCCTGGGCGCTGGCCACTGGAGGGCTACAACAGTCTCTGAGCTACAGAGAAGGCTGAACTCAATGACTGGCGGGGGCGACCAAGTGAGAGGAAACCAAAGCTGTGAGGAAGCCGGCAGGGTGCCCGGACAGGTTCCCCCAGAAAGGAAGCCACAAGGCCAGGGCTGTTGGAACGCTCCACTGCGTCCCCTGGGGAGGCGGAGCTCTAGCGGGGAAGGGCTCGCGGACTTCAGCTTTGTTCACAAGCCCCCACCTCACAGTGGTGAGGGTGAGGAATAGACAGTGATTGTAAAGTAGGGCTGGGCCCAGAAGGGTCTACTTTCCTTCCTGGAGGGCCACGCTGGCTGGTCACAAGGAGCCCTGAAGCTGTCCTCCTTTGTCCTCCTTAGCCCCCACCTCCCCGGCACCCGGCTCGCCCACATCTTCCCCTCTGCCCTCTAAGGTCGGAGGTGATGTGCACAGGTGAGTGAGATGTACCTGAGGTCGAGAGATCATCATCCTACTGTGTCAGCCTCTCTCAGATTTTTACTGTCTGACCACTGTCCCACTCATCCCCTAAAATAACAAAGAGGATTTGCAAAACACGTGCCCCTTATCAAAGGCCATATAAACATCGGGGCTTACCATGCCCCACCCATCATTAGGAAAGACAGATAATGTCGGAAATAGACTGTGATGGGTTGAATTTCCCATCTCTCTGACACAGAGAGCTGTAGGTTAGACACGGACCCAAGACCCAATCTGCATGCTGAGAAGTCAGATGACAGGGCCAGACACAGCCAGGCTGGCGAGCTGTTGGTGAGCAACTCCCCACAGGATCATTACAATCACATTCCTGCCTGAACTTGACTTTTCTCATCTGTACAATGGAAATAAGGAAGCGTGACTAGTTTCTTTCTTTGTTTTTTTTAAGTGTTTTTTGGGGGGGTTTTTTTGGTGTTGTTTTTTTTTTAGGACTGATATTTTTTTTTTTTTAAGATTTTATTGGGGAAGGGGAACAGGACTTTATTGGGGAACAGTGTGTACTTCCACTTTTTTCCAAGTCAAGTTGTTGTCCTTTCAGTCTTAGTTGTGGAGGGTGCAGCTCAGCTCCAGGTCCAGTTGCCGTTTCTAGTTGCAGGAGGCGCAGCCTACCATCCCTTCTGGGAGTCGAACCGGCAACCTTGTGGTTGAGAGCCTGCACTCCAATCAACTGAGCCATCTGGAAGCTCAGCAGCAGTTCAGCTCAAGGTGCCATGTTCAATCTTAGTTGCAGGGGGCGGAGCCCATCATCCTTTGCAGGACTCGAGGAGTTGAACTGGCAACCTTGTGGTTGAGAGCCCACTGGCCCATGTGGGAATCGAACCAGCAGCCTTCGGAGTTAGGAGCACGGGGCTCCAACCGCCTGAGCCACCGGGCTAGCCCAGTGACTAGTTTCTTTAGGACTGAAGAGACTGATGATAGCAAACATATGTCTGCGTTGTCTTGTGTGTGTGTCTACACATGTCGGCATGTGTGTCTTGTGTCTGTGTGTATCTTCTATGTGTTTACACGTGCGCCTATGTGTGTGTCTTCCATGTGTATCTACACATGTGTACGTGTCTTCTGTTTGTGTCTAAAGATATGTCTACATGTGTCTTGTGCATCTACTTGTGTGTCTACGTGTGGGTCTATGTGGGTCTATGTGTGTATCTACATGTCTGTCTATGTGTGTATGTGTGTACGTGTACATCTATAAAATAATAGCACAGTATCAAGACAAAGGAGTTCATGGAAGCATTTCACAGTAAGCCGACAGCACACAAGTGCAGGCCGCCACTTTGCTAATATTACCGAAAAGGGGCCTCTGAGATACCTGAAGGAATTAGACTCTTGATATGTGCTGGGTGTTGAAATACTTCTGAAACACTTAAGGCAGATTTGGAAACAAGCCCCTGCTTTTGCTGCGTCAGGCATCAAGCCCGCCTGAGAGGGGAAGGACACAGGAAGACAGTGTGAGGCTGCACCTGGCCTTTCCCTGTGTCCCGAGTCCCTTCTCGGCATGAGCACATGCTGGCTCCTGATGCCGTACAACCTGACTTTCCCCTTCTTTCCCCCAGAAAGGAGAGGAGCCCGGAGGTCAGGCAGACAGCTCCTTAGGGCACACGGTGGCATTTATCTTGTAAGTAAGTCCCTGTTAGTGGGAAGATCCATGAAACGTGCACCCGCCCAGCTCTGTGTGAACTGGCTGAGCTACTTCCTTTCCTCAAGCCTGAGCTTCCACTTCACTGTTGCTAGTGAAACAGTAATAAGGGCTTCACCCACTTGTTAGAGAAACTGAGTGAGAGAATGTCTATGAAAGTACAAATGTTAGCGCTCAGATGGTTCCCATCAGCAACCCACACGCGTCCTGAATGGTGCCTGACAACAACGTAAGCAATGACACCCTTTTAACATCACAGTTAGGGAAGCAGAGAAAAGCAGGTTTAATCCAGATGTTGGGAAAAATCCCTTGAAAAGGAATTAAAATATCAACCACAGTACAAGTTTTCTGATGCTCAATTAATGAAATATATTCAAGCCAGCCAAGGCCAGGTGACGCTTACAATGAAACGGGATCACCAAGACAGCATCGTAAAGCACAGAGGCAACAATAAACAGAGAACATGCAGCATTTTAAGGATTTTGTTTCTGTTTTGAAAACTGTACTTGAAAGACAGAAGTCACTGAGGTTAAAAAGGAAGAAAAAAATCATAGTAGCCACCAAGATTGTAAAAAGTATAACCAAACTTGAACAGTGACACACAAAAGGAATGGGCAAAATGTGGCTCATGAGAAATTACTATTTTCTAAATTATCACGAACTTCTAAACAATGAACAACACTACCTTTAAAAATGTGAAAGTACAGACAATAGTTTAGTGGTTACCAGAGGATAAGGGGGGTGAGGGGTGGGAAACGAGGGTAAGGGGGATCAAATATATGGTGATGGAAGGAGAACTGACTCTGGGTGGTGAACACACAATGGGATTTATAGATGATGTAATACAGAATTGTACACCTGAAATCTATGTAATTTTACTAACAATTGTCACCCCAATAAACTTAAAAAAATATGCAAATAGTTACCATTTACTGAATTATATGTGAGCCCTACAGAGAATGTCTGTGGCACAGGACAGCACCACCATGAGTCACACACCCAAGCAGGACACTCACGCATGCAGCTGCTGCAGACACATGCCCACTCGTCCGTGCCTCCACTGCCAACGCTACTGACCAGGGTGTTCGTGACCCCACGTCCACATCTGGTGCCTTACCTGACCGGTAGCGCTCATCTCGTGACCCTGAGGATCTCCGGCGGTGGTAGCGAGAGGCGGAGGATGGAGTAATGGGCGCCCGGCGCTCTGGTGGCAATGCTTGGTCCACCCCTGGGTTAAGGAAAATGGCAAAGTGAGGTGAGGCTTTACTTGGCAGCTGGAGTTAAGCTACTTTGTGGGGCAAATCACCTGGCAGAATGTAGTTCTGACTCACTGAGCCCACAGCCCAGGACAGCTCGCCCAGAGTGGGCATGGGGGCAGGGCGTCAGGGAAGATGAGCAGGAGAGGGACATGCATCCTGGCAGGGCAGACCCATGCTCGATGCCACAGAAACAGCACAGGCTCCTGCGTGTCACAAATGTCTAAGTGTCCTGGGAAGAGGCACTAAGCCCTAAGCAGCCACGGAAACCACTGGGGTTTAAATGAAACGATGGGACCCAAAGCTCAGAACCACGTTATGATCTTCTTTATCTAATAAACATATATAAAGCGTTAAAAATACCTGAGAAAAATGAAACTACATTTATCCACAGTAACTTTAAAATAAATCCCATAGTTTAACAATATAAGTCGGTCAGCACAAACTTTGTTCATTCAAAATTTCTAACTCTCTGGAATCTTACCATGTCTGAAGCTCAACAATCGAACACACCGTATTTCTATATGGCATTGACAAGTTTACAACACAGGTTTTAAAAAGAAAGGAATCTGACAAAAGGAGAATGGCTTCAACAGGTCACTAGGAGCTGGCCATTAAAGGAACTAAAATATTACTGTGCACATTCAACCATTGATTTTCATCTGACCTCCCTGGAAATGGAATGCGAGGTAGCTTAACGGCACTTCTCACAGGAAAAGGCTGCCAGTCCAATATGCGACTCCAAAGTCACCCCAGGAGGGCCTGGAGGGTCTTTCTTGTGGTCAACCCTGAGCACCTAACTGAATGCTGCAGCTGGAATGGGTGTCTTCTTGGCAACGCTGCCACACAAATGGTCAGTAAAACCTGTAATTAGAGCTCAGAGTTCAGCACTGCTGAGGTCTCACCCTCACACTGTGAGGAAGAGCTAGAAGCCATAGGCGACCAGAGTGTCTGTGACAAACACAGGCTGAGAGGCTCCTGGGGACATGAGCTATCCCGAGGGAGGACAGTAACTGTCCAGAATCACGTGAAGCCGGGGGACAAAAATTAACTCTGCTCAGGTGACATGGCTCCTTTCCCACTAGGGGGTCGAGCCCCAACTGGCTGCACAGCCCACAGACACTGCAAGGAAAAGCTCCAGGACGGCGTCGTGCCCTTGAGATGACCTGTGACCCTGGGCCTCAGTTTCCCACCTTTAGACAGAACTGATAGGAACAGCCACCACTTGATCACGCTGGTGTAACCACTTTATGTTTGTGTTGCACTTAGTAACGTAATCATATGAGGCAACTGCTGGGGCTTCTGTCACCTCACAGATGAGGAAACAGGCCCAGAACCGGGATTACAACGCAAGTCAGCACCATTCTCATTCACTCGGAACTCCCTTTCTTTTGTGATGGGTGTCCCCTCCCTGCACTTCCATGTACCCTGTTGTCACTTAGAGTGCTCTGGTGGCCTCAGTGTCCTGTCCCCAGGAGGCCTGGTCCCCGAGGCGGAGGCTGTGTCCTGCCCGGTGACATACACTGGTGCAATACCATGTTTCCCCGCAAATAAGACCTAGCCAGACGATCAGCTCTAATGCGTCTTTTAGAGCAAAAATTAATATACTGGGTCTTATATTATAGTAAAACAAGACCGGGTGCATGGCAGCTGTGTTACATGGACAAAAGCGAGCTGGTACCTCGAAGCTGCAAAGAAGTGTTTTTGAGACCTTACACAGAACCATTCATTCACCAGCAATCTTATAAGATGGAAACTGCTACAACTTCAGGTTGTTGCCCAGGATGTAGTCAAAGCAGGTGACAGCTGCCACCTGGCACAAGTGCATCCACCAGACCCTCACTGGGAGACGGGCAACATGAGGTGACATGGCTCCTATCGTCTCCCCCCGCCGCGCTGCACCTGGCCCACAGGATGGGCCCAGGGGACATTTCTGAACCAGTAAACGACACGGTCAAAGCCATGCAGGGGCTGGAACGCTTCAATCTGAATATGATGTCGGTGACGTGTTTGCTTTTCTCTAGAACTGCAAAGCGACTGGGAAAATGCTCCGTATCTGAGGACGAGAACCAAGGTGCATACAATGAAGAGGACACGAGAGCACAGCACAGGGTGGCTAAGTCACAGCCACCTTCCGTGAGCTGCCACTTCCCGGGTGGCCACCTCCCATAAGTCTCTCTTCCCACCCTCCACTTTATCCTCAAGGTCAGAAGGCCTAGTGCTGGGCCTGCCTGGGACCTCAGACAGAGGCCACCTCCTGCCCCCACCCGCCCCCAGGACCCCACAGTCTGTCCCCATTCTGACCAGCAGGGCTCACCCAGTCCAAGTACTACATCCTGGTGGCAGAAAACAGAGCTCAGACTCCCCCCCCACCCCCCAAACCTCACCACCCCTGCCCAGCCACATCTGCCACTCGAGCCCCAGGGGCCCAGCAATCAGAGGTAGTCGCTGTCTGTCATTCTGTCCTGCTCTTCACCTTCAGATGTGAAACCTCATTCAAGTCCAAAGGGAGAGACAGGGCAGAGAAACTGGCCATTTCTATCAGACCTTCAATTACTTACTTCTATCATGTGACACAGAGGAGCCCCAAAGACAATTCCCACCAAAGACAATTCCTAACGACGTAGCTGGGCCCTGAAACAGCCACATGGTCACTTCACTAATTATGGGAAATCAGACACTGGAAGTCACTTGACCCCCCCAGTGTCCTAAGGACATGGGGACAGTGCCGAGCACAGGTCAGACCTGCAGCACAGACATGAGGCTATTTTACAAAGAGAAATTCAGAGCATGAGGGACCTGGAAATTCAGGTTCCTGGCACCGTTTTAAGGAAGTTGTGGGGTAGGTGGGGGACGACGTCAACGAGAATGCGTGTGGGACTCTTTTAACACTAGGAGTTCTGTTCTTACGAACTGTGAAACTGGACGCACTGCGCGGGCTCTGAGTCCAGGCCCACCCGCTGTGGGTCACGCGGGAGCGCCTCCAGTCAAGCCTCTCCTGCTTGTCCCCCTGCGTCCGGCATCCATTGGGCCCCCACGGGTCCTGGGCTGTAGAACTTGGTGAAGCCACCAAGGATTTTCCTTCATTTCAATTCCGTGCAAAGCACTTCTGAGTCCTGTGCCCCGACCGCAGTCCACATCAGCACTGACTCCCATGCAGGCGCCATTGCGGAATCTGCCAGAAGCAGACAGGACGGCTGCTGAGTGTGTGGGTCAGACAACTACATCTGCTGGTCCTGGCTCAGGTGGCGACCCCATGAAGTACACAGACATTTTGTCGCAGGTAAGGTCGACCCCACGTGTACTGGCCTGAGTCTTCATTACTGGTTTCTAGCTCCTCCTTCATCGTCATAAATTCTCGCTGTACATCAGTACAAATTTGCTAAGCGTTTCCTATTAAAATATTTCAGTTTGATTAGGGACTCATGACGGGAATGCAGAAAAGACACGGAGCTTGAGGGACTTTGACAGGCAGCTCGGGACGCCGGTCTTCCCTTGTCAGAAGGCAGTGAGGGCACGTGGTCGGCAGCGGCACATCAGGTTGGGCACTCTCATTGCTCCTCATGGACAAGAGCCACATCGGAAGCCATTCTGACAGTCCATGGTGACGCCTGACGACCCCCATGGCCAACTCTGCCAAAACTCCAGGGGCCTCACGTAGAGCAGCCAGGCTGTGGACCCCAGAACCACTGACATCTGGGGGAGGAACCTGAGCTTTAAAGGGCACGGCGCAGGGGTGGGGCAAGACACTCCCGTAGGAGTCCAGGAGCTGAAGCAAGGCCAGGCCCCCTGTGTGAGCCTCCAACAGGAGCAGACGTGCGCACAGAAAGTCACCCTGACCAGGGGGCCCTCCTTGGAGGCCAGCCCCGTGGACCCCGCAGCCGATTCCCAGGGGACAGAAGGACAGAGACAGACTTGCTCTCCGGTGACCCGAGACACAGCCCTGAGAGCCTCACAACCAGTGGCCATGGCAAACCCTCGTAACTGAGCCCAAGCCGTGGCTATGCAAGAGAAACCAAGTGGCTCAAGGGAGGCTGGGTCTGCACAACCGCCGAGGAGCATGCTGGCCGGTGGTACAGAAGCCACATCTGCATGCACGCTGGGAGGAACACACGTGATGTCCGCAAAGGTTCACGCCTGGGGGAACGCTGGGGTTCCCCTGCTTCTTGTCACGGCCTGTCCTGAGAGCAGCAAACACGCGCTGGAAAATATTCACATGATGCTGATGCTCCTGAAGAGGGTGCATTTGAATTTCTTTTTACAAGTTTTGTCAGATTTACAGATTAATGAAAGATGATTTTGAAGGACGCACTACACAGCCAAAAGCAGCAAGGGAATAAGCACTGAGTAAGTGTTTGTGAATACATCTTCTCCTTGACCATAATTTCCAGTGCACTCTTTGTGATCCTTTCCTTCATTAAATATGTAATTTTCACTTTTCTTTGTAGCTTCTGGGACACTTTTGCTCGCGTAGATTTACGCAAGAATTCAACACTACACTGACTGAAGACAGTGTATCTTTCAGGGGAAACCAAGTCACACCACATATTCTGTGACAGTCACTCACTTCTGAGCAGGGACAAAAATCAGGAAACGTGCCCCAAGCATCTTCTCGGGGACCTGTGACTCAAGCCATTGGTTTCTGCTGATCGCACCAAGCTGCTCTAACTCACAACAGTGTGTCCCAAACAAACACCTGAGAAATATTTCTAGAATGCTTTCTGGAGAAGTCTTAGAACTTTCTGATAAATAAAAATAACGTAAAAACAAAAAGTTCCCTCAAAACACAAATCCCTGATAAGAAAGTGTGAGGCAGGATAAGAGCGGCTGAAAAAGAACAAAGGTGTTTTGCACAAACACCCTCTACCAAAAGAATTACTTCTGAGCCCGAGCTGGTCAAGAAGGAATTCTCGGTCTAAAAGCAAATGTTCGCCTCACTGCTTCACAGAGACCAGGTTTCGTAAGAGAAGCCGGTCTCGCTGCAATGCCTCAGAAATACAGGTTAGCAGTAACAGTGTGCAACTCACTGCACTGCCTTCCCAGCAGGAAGGGATGGCTCATGGAGGCGACAGAGCAGCGCCCCCAAGCAAGTCCCTCGTCCTCATTTCACCAGGTGCGTGGGGCTTTAACTGTGAAAAGGGCCTCACAGCTAACGCCCAACTCTGTCACCCACTCACCAACCCTCCGTTCTTCCTGCAAGGACACTCATTGTACCCGTCAGCACGTGACCTAGGGGACCAACAGAAGCCACACAGGGCAGCCAGGCTGGGAACCTCTTCTGAAATCCTGGGGCCCAGCTGTAACATTGTAGCTTGCCTATAATTTGTGGATGACACTCAAAACAGTGCCCTTCAGGGGGCGGCTGGATTCCCACATAGGACAGTGAGCTGTGCCCTCCACAACTGAATTGAAGACAACGAGCTGCCGCTGAGCTGCCGGAGGGCAGCTGGCTGGCTCAGTTGGTTAGAGTGCGAGCTCTCAACAACAAGGTTGCCAGTTCAATTCCTACAAGGGATGGTGAGCTGTGCCCCCCCCTCCCCCGGCAGCTAAGATTGAAAACGGCGACTGGACTTGGAGCTGAGCTGCACCCTCCACAACTAGACTGAAGGACAACGACTTGGAGCTGATGGGCCCTGGAGAAACACACTGTTCTCCAATATATCCTATTCAAATTTATTAAAAAATAAAAACAAACAAACCAAGAAACAGTGCCCTTCATTTGAGGTAAAACCCTGAAGATAAGCCTAAAACTTACAAATGCTTATTTTCTTATTCTACTAAAGTGCACTAAACTCACCTTTGGGGGCTTCTCCTATTCAAAGCATTATCCACTCACATAATTGTGACCTCTGAAGAGGGTCCCTGCCTCTGAGAATACCTTTGCGAGTAACTGGTTTGTTTTTCTCTCAAACCATCACTGCCCTCTGGAGACAGGCCTTCAATGGGCGCAGCTCTCAGCCCCCCGCCCACTTCTGAGGTCAGGACCTGCTCGTTCCAACTTCATCGCACTCTGTGGTTACAACACAAAGGTCAGTGGAAGACCAACCATTTCAGAGAGAATTTTAGGACTTGTCATGCATTCTTCTTTCTCTAGAGTTTTGGATACGGTGCCCCAACTGTGAAAACAGAATTGTAAAAATGATGTATTCTATTCTAATATTAACAGAAAACACTCAGAACTGGCCCTGAGCCAGCGAGACGGGGGTGGTTCCGGGGTCTGAGGCAGCTCTGTGACGGCTCATTGGGAGAGCGGGGCTCTGACACAGGACCCTGAGGGCCTCCAGAGCTAAGCCCTGCAGTCCTGTCTGGAAGGATGGCTGGCCATTTCCAACGGGTCCCTGCTGCGGAGTCTTTCTCAGGAAAGTGCGCTCACCGAAACGAAAGTAAAACAGAGGCCGGTTTCCCACGGTGCTGGCCACACGCTCCCTGCCGGTGGCTTCTCGGATGTCACACACCGCGATGTGGCTGCAGTGTGGCGGTCTCCTCGGGGCGCCTTCACTGTGCGGCAGTCTACACCGGGCCACGGCAGCTCCATTCGCTGCTGTAACAAGTTGAAAAAAAACTAATTAATTCAAACTTTAGTTTTTTTTAAATTTGTTACAGCGCTGAGCAGGGCTGCTGACCCCATGCAGAACAGCACAAAGGACACCAAAGGGACCACACGACACGGGGCCGCCCTGAGCACCCAGCCAACATGGTCAAGCCCACTTTGGCACCAAGGCCCAGCCTTGTTCTGGGCACTGCTTCTGTTTCACTCTTGTTTGGAAAGGCAGAGGTGGAAATCCAACACTGTCAAGAGCCTCCGGTCAGCCCGCCAGCCTTCCTCCAAGGCATGGAGGGGCCGCCTGCCAAAAGGGATTCACAGTGAAGGGCCGTGAGGACCACGCTCACCACACAGTCCTGCCAGAGGATGAGAGGAAACGGGGAGACCAGCGCCCAACCTTCTGCCCACTTGCTCCTAAAGCCTTTCACACGTGGGTGCCAGCCCACCAAAACACTGATTTATTTTTAATTCACCCAATTACAACAGAGCTTCTTCCTTTTGTAAGCCAGACAACAGGAAGTTAGCTTATACTACCAGTCTGTCTTTAGATTAACTCTCTTAAGAATCAAGGAAAAACAAAGCACACACACAATGTCAAAACAAAATGATAAACACAGCAGATATGCAACAACACAAATCAAGTTTCCTGGGATGTGAGCCTCTGGAAGTGCTCCCTGCCAGCTAGCAGAGCACTGTTAGACAAGTCACAGCCTGGCAAGCAGGAGGGCAGAACTGGGGGTCTGTGTGCTCTGTGCATCTGCAGACTTAAACCTTCTCTAGCAGAAGCATCTGAGCAGCTTTAGAAATTGTTTCAGCAGTGAAAACAGTGTTCAGGCAGCACCTTCAACACTTACGTTGCTATGCTTCCTCCTCAAGTATAGCATCGCCTGTGTTCATCGTAAGCCACCCCCAAAGCCTAGCAATATTCAAGGCAACCCTCAAACTGAGCTGAGCTGTGAGAACTCCAGCCTGGCATCGTTCTCTGCTTCTGGAAATGCATGGAACCTGGCTCCAGTGCAAAAAGACCACAAACCTGGACACGTGAAAACGTTGGAGGGAAACAGACTCTGCTTTGGGGGAGAATCCAATGCGTTTTACAGTCACATTTCAAAGTACAACCAAGCTTTACAATTTCATAACCAAGGCAGGATATTGTATCATTTTCTAGATTTGCCCTAACCCTGAATGACACCAACAAAAACCTTGGATTAATTTAAACCATAAGCAATAACAGCAATAATTTTAACTCACTATACCAAAAGTCATGTTTAAATCATAAATGCTGTCATATTTATTATAGTATTTTGATGTAATCAACGCCATTATTGCCCTCTATAGTATAATACCTATTAAATCTATCAGGCGCACTTATAGAAAATCCTATGTGCCTGGTATATTCAGAGGAGTACGTGTGGCCAGTGCCAAATCAGGAGCAGGGTCTTCATTGGACCAGGGACCAATGAAGGACTTGTGATAAAATGTTCTATTGCATGTTGCAGGTAATACTTGAAATCAGATAATTCATGCTGGCAGCAAGGTTGACATACTTGGAGGCTGGGGCAGGTAGGCTCCAATCAATTTCGACCTCTTCTTTTCATATCCTTTCTGTGTGATGTCACCTGTAAGACAAGGAAAGGAGGCGTCAGAAGCGTCCCCACAGGCAGAGCTGATCACTCATGGAGTCTGAGAAGACATACGGTTACAACGTAGAAAGAAAGCACTTTGCATTGTTCATCGTGACCTCCTCTCCTGCCTACACAAACATACATCATCGTTTACGTTGCATGAAAACACTTTACTAAGTACATGTTTGTCCCCAGCCCACCTCAGACGTTTCAGCTCTGATAGGGCCCAGAATTCGGCTCTCACAAGCTTGTTCACACCTGCTGGAGCAGAGACCCCATGTGCATGGCTCTTAAAAACTCAATTAACCAGGGGTCACACGGGCACCCACACTGGTGACAGCTGCCCAAACCATTACTGATTGGCACCTTTTGCCATTAGCGAGGTTTTCCTAACCAGGCATGTCGGTCCAAGGACTTTAAACTGCTAGTGACTTAGACCAAATTAAACACTAAATAAAGCAAAGCTAATTTTAACGGGACACATAGAAACCCAAAACGTGAGAAAGGTGCTTATCGATAAAACACAAGTCAAGTGTTAAAGCCAGAGGTTCACACACACGGGCAGAAGACAGAACCCCTGCTACCCCCGCTGACGATCGTCCTCAGTGCCGAGTCCCAGGACAAAATCATCTCTGACACACAACAGCCCCTCCCAATTACGAGCGCTAATGCACATAATATACCGATTTTACCCCTGAAGTTCTTAGAACCTGCTGTTTTTTTCCTAATATTCTGACCAAACATCATTCCCAGAATAGCCAAATACTTAAGTTTGAATAAAAACACAGCAAACAAATGAAACGTTGTAAGTGACACACTGACTGGCAAACGTGCTTTGCCCAGGGTGTACGCTCAGCGTGCTCAGCCCATGAAGCGCGCCCGGCGTCTGCAGCCTGACACGGACTCACACTCACTGCAGAGTCCTGCCCACCCCACGAAATGCACAACTCGCTCTGAAACACAGCGCTGGAAGCCATAGAAATGCAGAGTGCATCCTGCTGGCGGCTGGCGAGCACTTCTGATGCCAAACGGCCAACGTGAAGCACACAGCTCCCCAGGCCGGCTGTGCGCCCCGAGCACCCACGTGTGAGTGCACGCTCTGGAACAACCCTGTGACTGCGCAGGACAAGGGAGCAAACACATGGGGACGCTGGCTGGGAGGTGACTCTCACACCTTACCCCCAACTTCTCTCCATACGACCACTCATCCTGTCTCTTCGCAACAAAGAGGGGCACATCTGCCCGTCACCCCACCCCCCCCGCAGCCCCCCCACACCCGGCTGTGCCTCCTGGGGTGTGCCTCCCCATCAGCCCTTGGAAACGACAAAACCACTGCGGCAGCCAGTTCCCATGGTAACTGTACTCCCACTTCAGCCACTCTGGGTCATGCTCACGCTTCTGCAGATTCAAAGCCGGTCTGTCCCCAGAGCCGAGGGCCTGGAACAGGAGCATGTGAGCGAGGCACGTGGTGGGGCGTCATCAGCACACACGTGGGCCCAGAGGCTCCCTGCGCACTGGGGACACACCTGTTTACCTGTACCCGCCCCCCGCCAGTCCCCCCGAGCGCTCCATGCTGCTTCCCTCACAGGGTTTACACAGTTTCACCACCAACTCTCAACCCTGGCAAACCAGACCCATTTCAGCCTGTTCACACCCCAAACTCAGCTTGAGTTTTAAACTCTCTCAGACGAACACGAAGTATCATGAGGGTGAGGGAGGCCCCTTACATCTCAGTGTCACCCAACTCACAGGGACTTTGAGCTCTGAAGTCTGCCTCTGGGAAACTCCAACTGCTAAAACCTGGGTGTAAGGGGAAATAAGCACTTTCCCCACACAACCAAGGCCCCCTGAGGGCCCTGTGCTACGCGTCCTGAACAATCACTCCTAATCCTTGCTACCGATTTTATAGGTAAGACAGTGAGGCACAAATAGCACTTAGGCTTTTCACTCAGCGCCCCAGATCTAAAAAGAAAACAAAGCCTGTCCCTGTGCAGAGCTTCCCCGTTGAAAGCACACCCAGAACCACTCCGGCCCATACCGCCGGGCCCATTCCACCCACCTCATCTCGGGACCACCTCACACACACTGCCTGCTATTCTCCCCAGACACAGCCCAGCTCAGCGACACCGAGTGTCTGGGCTCCTGGTGGTGGCCTCCCCGTGAGGCCCCGCTTGCTGCCTACGTACACGTGGCTTATCCTCAAAACTAGGTCGTGACAACTTCATGGGTCAGTGTCCTCCAAGCCGAGTCCCGGCCCTGCTGTTTCGCAAGAAGGACTGCATGTTGATGGGTCTAAGTCACAGAGGCAAGCAGTAGGCACGAGTGTCACAGAGTGACTTCAGTCAGTAAATGACTGGACAGAGCTGCATTCGTAATCAGAGCAAACACGGGTGACTGTTCACTCCTTAGTGACCATGAGGGAAAGCGTAGAGGTGACAGTCAGTAATGCTTCTGCTCTCCACGTGTGTAAGACAACAGCTCGACTTGTTCACTACCCAGACGGGTCCTGTGACAAGTGACCAGGTTTGCTCAGGAGCCCTGCGCATCAGGCCTAAGAATGCCTTGGCCAGACCATCTTTCCCATGGAGACAGTCAGGTGTTTTTATCTCTGGAACCACATCAGACCTGGTGGACAGCAGTCCCCCACACAAATCTCACAGGAGCCAACAAAAGCAAACGGTGTGTTCTTTATTCTGAGGTACCCATGAGGTTCTCGTGCTAATACAATAATAAAGACAGATAAGCTACAGTAGATGATAAGCAAATAATATGGATGACTGATTGATGGAATTGATCATTGACAGATGACAGCTGTAGATAAGTGACAGGTAAATGATGGCAGATACACACAGCCGGAACACTTCCTGGGCTGTCGTGGGCTGACCTGAAGTCAGGGCCATGGTATCACCATGGCAACATGGTGCCTCTCCTCCGCTTGTGTCACTTCCAGCTGAAGGAGCGACTGGCTATACCTGCTCTCTCCTGCTCACCTTGGGTCTGTCGCAAGCACAGTCCCCCAGGTAAAACTTTGTAAATTCAAGGCAGGAAGGCAACAAGCAAGCCCACTGCTGCAGTCCCATCTCTAAGCAAAGTCTTATTTAACCCCTGTCACCGCCCCCTCCCAGGACTACCCCATGTGCACAGCAGGTTAACGAGCCTTCGCTCAACCCGGCAGCTAGAAGGTGACCATGATGAGATGCGCCGCCCACCTCCGTGGCTGCGTCCCCACAGTTCTGCTCCTTGAAAGATCTAAGGTTCCAAGACGCGAAGCACAGGGTCCCCACCACATAACATTTCACAGAGCTTGAGTGCTCCAGTTGCTCATTCACTCCCTTTTCATTTTAGAAATAAGAACGTATAACAGAAAACACAAAAGTGGTTGGCAACCTCAGGGAGTGGAAAATAAGTGATCTTCTGAAACACTTCCCACTTATGAAAAATGTGATAAAAGTGTGATTTGTGTTACCTTCAAAGAAGTTACATAAAACTTTAAATTTGGACAGTAGAATCGAGTTGCTGTGAGTTCTGTTACAAAGAAACGACAGTTACAGACCAGTCATAGATTTAAATGAAAATGCAATGAGTAGATGGTGGAAACACACAGAGACGGCAGAGATCACCCCTCTTTCCCTCCCTCAAAGGAATTCTTTTTCCTACTTAAACTGTAGCCAGAATTTCAGAGTGAAGTGTGAGGCTCAGAAACAAGAAGGGAAAACAGAAGCAGGGGTGAAGGTGACACTGCATCGCAGCCTCATTCTGGGAAACAGGCCAGGATGGTTTGTGCAGCCACCAGCCTGAGTCTGTCTGTGGTCTCAGGGAGAGAGTGTGCCCCATGGTAACATGCGAGCCACGGCCACGTCACGGCAGTTCCAAGGAAACGGGGTCCATTCTGGTGTCAGGAGATCATTATTTAATGCTGGAACAAGTGCTGCATGTAACAAGGCAGCCATTGCCATGTTTGGAGTTTTGTGGCCGGCAGGAACCTTCCTGGCGCTTCACTCATACGCCAATGGTTTTCTAAGGCTGACAGGCCTCTCACCCCAATGCAGGAGGCATAGTTGTCAGCCCTGTGATGTCCAGGCAAGTAGTCACCTGTCCTAGGGCCTGGGAGCAGGCAGACCCGGACCTTGCCTCCCCCAAACACAGGTGGCTGACTTCTCAGGTCTCACTTTTCTCTTGATAAAGTACTGGTAACACAGCTATCACCTTCTACTGCAACTAGAAAGATAACACACACAGAGCGAAGTGTCTCAGGAAGCACTCATGCTGGCCTGTTTATTATAAGTTCAAAAGTGTGACGGACACTAAGGGACGCCAGGGGCAGTTCCTGTCCTTGAGTTGCGTAGGATGACATGTGGGGCAGCCTCGCTTGTGCGCCAGCAAGCCGTGCACAGTAAGAAGCCAGAGGGGACTCTGCGATGGCCCCTCCAGGGAGGCAAGGCCAAGAAGGGCTCCAGAAGAGTCGCAGATCTAGAGGGAATCATCGTCTGCTTCTCCTGCATCCTGTCAGCCTCACTGTCACGCCAGCAGCAGCCCACCCCCACGCCCCCAAGGCACCCAGCCGGGGACTGACAGGCGTGAAGCGGGCTGCTAGGGCCTGGGGAAGGCTGCCCAGCAGATCCCCACCTGGCCCGCTTGTGACGACGTGACGTCACTACAGTCATGCTTCCTTCTGTGCTGCTTAAGTCACCGCACCTTAGTTTGTCATGTTTCCAATGGGAAAGTTAGAAACTTAAGTCCCATAGGATGTTTTCAAGAAGGAAAACAGGATAAACATAAAAGTGGCACGAGGATTATAAAGTCACCGAGGCTTATCCTGAACTCAGTACGAAGGGGAACAATTCTCAGAACTACAGGTTGTTTATGTCAATGACCAGAAAGTTCCTTTCAGCATTTACTTAATGGCCCGACCAGAAAGAAAAACACGTATTTTCAATATGCCACGCGTCACAGTCATAGCTCTAGACTAGGGGTGTCCAAACTGCGGCCCATGGGCCAACTGCAGTCCGCAATCCATTGTTAATTGGCCCACAGCAAATTCCAAAAATACATTTAGTTTACTTAAATAAACAAGGTGAGGCAATACATACTTCACCTCAAGTGAATGGCCCGGCTGTTCGTGTATTTTACTGCATATGGCCCTTGGTAAAAAACGTTGAAAAAAGTTTAGACACTCCTGTTCTAGACAGTACGGTCCTGGATGTTTCAACTTTTCATTGTTTTTGTTAAAAACTCATCATACGTCGCTGGTGGCTTTTTCTTTGGAGTGTCCAGAGCTGCAGCTGTCAGAGGGCTTAGCAGGAATGGCCTGGCTGGGGCCCCCATGGCTGCTGCTGGTGGAGGAGACCAGTATAGGGCCCTGGGGCCCCAGCTGCCCTGAGGAATTCAAACACGAGAGTCCCAAGAGAGCTTTTTAAGCTTTCAGAATGCTGGCGAGAGTGCGTGTAGTGACAGGCTTGTGAGTTTGAGGCTGAATCCGTTGTCCCTTCCCAGGGTCCCGACACGATCAGGACCAGCGGTGGTGCCCTCGTGCTTCCAGGCACACACGTCAGTGGCTGTCACCTCCTCAGGCAGCGCACGCAGCCATCTTCCTGACAAGCTTGGCCGCTGTTCTTTGAGGCCAGAATATGAAGCAAACGCAGGAAACAAACCTGCAGGAATTGTCATCTCGATCACTGAAGTGACATTTGGATGAACCACATAAAACTACCATGAGCTCTCAAAACAAAGTAGAAAATGTGTTCGACTGAACAAAAATGATGCAGTAAAGCTTTGGATCTGAAAAGAAAAGTCTCAAGTCCATAATCTAAGCTACTACTTTAAAAAATAGAGAAAGAAAAGTAAAATAAACCCAAAGCAAGTGAAAGGGAATAATAAAGAGCAGAAATCAAGGACATTTAAAACAGAAAAAAAAAGACAAAAATCATTCAAACCAAAACCCTACACAGAAAATCCCATGGGAAACACAAAATTAACTGCTAGCTCTAACAACTGACTCTAGCAAGGTTACAGCATACAAAGTCAAAACAAATCACATTAATATATTCCAGCAATGAATATTTGGGACTAAAATTTTTTAAAAAGACATCATTTAAAGTAGGTACATAGAAAAAAAAACCGAAACATTTTGGCATAAATCTAACAAAACACACAAACATGTCTAGGCCCCTGAAAACTACAAAACACTGACAGAAGAAATCAGAGAATACCCATATACATTAAGAGACATGTGCATACGTGTAACAAGAACAACATAACAAAGAGGTCAAGTCTCTGGAAATTATAGATTTAACACAATTCTGATTAAAATGCTAGCAGGATTTTTTTTATAGCAATAGACAAGCTAATTCTAAAAGTTAAATGGAAAGTCAAAGGAACTAGAATAGCAAAAGAAATGTGATATTTGAAAATAAGGTGGGAGGAATCACCTGCCTGTTTTTAAGATTTACCACAAAGTGACAACAGTCAAAGCAGTGTGGCTCTGGTGAAGGTGGAGATGAACGGGGCCCAGAAACAACGCCACAAATGTGCGCAACGTGTGAAATAGAGAAAAGACAGTCTTCTCAACATAGGAACTGGTCACCTATTTGCAAAAAATCTACAACCAGAAAACCTCAACATAAAACTTGTAGAAGAAAACAAAACACAGGATAAAATCCTCATGAGTTTGGGTTAGACGAAGAATTCATAGACATGATTACTGAAAACGTGAACCATTAAAAAAAATAACAATAAAGTGGACTTGATAAAAATTTAAAAACTGTTCCATGAAAAGGCACTCTTAAAAAACTAAGCTGGTGCCTGGGAAAAAGTATTTTCAAACCACGTACCTGACAAAGGACAACCTTCCGATTAAAAAACGGGCACAGACTTGAACAGACACTTCAACAAAGTAGATAAACAGCTTGCAAATAAGCACAATAAAATTCACGGCCCTGGACACCAAAAAGAGAGTCAATGTCACTAGATGCTAATTTTAAAAACAAAATGAAACTGCTGTGAGGGAGAAACGGAAGTGGCATCATGGGCCACCAGGCACAGCTGGCAGGGCCCACGGGAGGGTTGCTTGCCGCCTTCACTCAGGGCCAGTGTCCCCACCAGTGCCTGTAGGAAGGATGGCTTACACCAGGGTAAGAGAGAAAAGACTACTTCTGCGCAATTCAGGACCATTTCTCCAGTTCCTACCCAGCAGTCAAACTGAAAACGGGGCTACCTTTGGAAACCAGGTTGCATTTTAACACTTTCTACCCCACGAAGAATCTGTCTGCTCTTCCCGCTCCGGTTTTCATAGTCACGTCACCCGGGAACTGCAGCCCGTCACAGGCTTGCAGTCAGAACCTGTTCTGGGGACTGTCCCTATCCTCCCAGTCACTGAGAGTTCCAGCCCAAGGAAACGGCAGTCCCATAGCGGCTGCTTCACCCAAGAACTGGTTTAACCATGTGGACGAGACACAGTGCCCAGGAAGCCCCGGCCTTGACCCCAACACCGGCCTGGGCAGCAGAGAGCATCGCCCAATGTCCTCAGGCCACGAGCACAGATCCGCTCAGAAGCTCCATGCAAAGTCAGGGCCGCAGCGAGCAGCCGTGGGACAGGGGCTGAGGTCAGGCGGCTCGTTGCTCCCACCCCCGAGGGGACGGTCCTGAGGTCCCCAGACAGAGCAGCAGCTCCGGGCCGAGCCACCTCGAGATCCTGGCTGCCACCTCCATCACCCGTATCCCGTTACGACGGAGGTGGTGATGGATGAATAAGAAAAGGAAAACACCCTGAAAACTGTGATTTAAGTTACGAGTAATGGAGTGAGTTTTTTCCTGGTATTTTGTGTTCTCTCACTTTGCAACTAAACAATTTACTATTTCTTCTTTTAAAAGACAGCTTATAGTTATCTGAGTAACAGAACATGACAGCTAATTCTGTTACTTTCATCTTATAAGAAACAAATCAAAATTACTAGGTATCACACCTTACACTAGTGTTGTCCCTTTTTGTGCATGGCAAACCCTTGCTGTCCCACACAGAACTTGCTCCAAATTAAACTCAACAAGACAGGTGATATGTCTAAATTCCTGTTCTTAACACAAGGAGTCACTTTTATACAGTGAGACCTCAGTCAACGTCCTCGGTCGGTTCCAGAAACTCGCTTTAAACGAAACAACATAAGGAAGCCCAGTTTCCCCCAGGCTAACTGACATGAACACAAGTCCCCACGACATACATTTAAGGAGAGCTGCCCATATATTTAAGGAGACGAATAAAAATAAGTAAGATCGTCATTTCCCACCTGCTCCTCCCAGTACAAGGTCAAGGGTGCCGGAGCCTTTATCGGGGGCTCAGGGTGCAGATGGGACCCACCCTGGACAGGAAGGGACGCCCGTCCTCCGCAGGGCCGCTCACACCCACACTCACTAGACAGGGACAATGCAGACACCTGTTCACCTCACGCGCACGTCTATGGGACGTGGGAGGACCCCAGGGTCCCCACAGAAAACCCACACAGACTCCCCACACAGTGGCCCCAGACGGGAAGCAATTCTTATCATGAAACCAGGTTGACTGAAACGACATCATTCAGGGGCATGCTATGTATTTCTTTCTGAGCTCGTGTGAACAATTGGTGTTTTCTTTCATTCGTTCATTTGTTCGTTTGTTCACCAGACATTTCACAGGCTCTGCAGGGAGCACGGTCCATCCTGGGTTCTGGTGGGACAAGCACATGTGCTTCTCCTGGCGTAGGACAGACTCGTGGTGAACAGGGGATGGCCATGTGGTCAGGGGTGCTGAGGGGCGACACCAGTCACAAACCTTTGCAGGAAATGCATAACGGTGGCTGCCTTGTACATGAGGGCTTCGGATACCCCGTCAGTTTCTTCACATCTGAAGAGTGTGGAGCAGACACAGGAGCCCTGGAAGTCCTGGAGACGCTGCTGAGGGGACAGGCTGAGCCTCTGGAGGTGGCTCTGTCCCATGTGGGTGACAGGGCCTGTTTCTCAGCCCCTGCCCTCCAGGACCCCTCACCCCAGCCCCCACTTCTCTGCAGCAGCCCCGGTGAGAAGGCGTCACCCCCATCCCTGCTGGGCACTGTGACAGCAGTACGTGTGGGCAGACGCTTTGTCACATGACGCAGACCCCACGAGGACCTCGGCCTGTCCTCTGCCCGCTCCACATGAAGCGTGAGTCAACTTTAATATAACAAATACTGACAGGACATGTCCTGCCCGAGGAAAAGCAGGAGCTGGGAAGCCCACAGAGGTCAGAGGTGGTGCCTGTTACAGGGATCGTGTCCACGCGATGACTTGGCAGCACAGATGTGGTGGGCACCTGGCTACGAGTGCTGCCTTTCCCACAGCTCCCCACGGACACGTCAGTGCCCTGCCCACACTCGTCACCGTGGGAAGTACCTGGAAGCCAACTCACGCGCCCCACTCACTGGGGCACTGTTGCAGGGAGCGCCATGGACGCACCAGCCAGTACCCCAGCCTCCTTTACCCACCACGCAGGCTTTCGGCACCGAGCTAACAACCAACAACGCGTAAGATTTATAAAAAGCAGACATGCTCAGGAAGTCACAGAGAAGCGTATCTCCTGCCATGTCTAGGCACAGTGGACTCTTAAGAAGTTTGCTCTTAAAATTAATGGAAGTTTAAAATCCAGGAGGCAGGGTACTGTTTGTCTATGCATGTCTCTCTGTTCACGTGTGTGTGCATGTATGTTTGTCTGTGTACCTATGTGTCTGTGCATGCTTGTATGCATGCGTGGATGTGCAAGTGTCTATGCATGTCTGTGTGTTTGCATGTGTCTGTGCATGTGTGTCTAGGCATGTCTATGCATGCAGTGAAATTAAAAACCTTTTTAAAAAGTGATTCTCTTTGGATCGTGTATATTTATCAACCTTTTGGCATCTTACAGAAGACACTAATAAAATACAGTAACCATTTTTAAATCCTCTAATGAAACATCTGTTACAAACTCAGTCCCATGGGAAAGCCAGGCTGAGTGACACTTCCGCAATCTGGCTACAATGCCCGGGAGCCAGGAACTCCATGAGAAAAGGGGAGAGCAGTGAACATTTTAACTCACACTTTTAAAGTACTAAAATACCTCATTAACCCTGACCATAATGATTATCGTGCAAAACACAGGCGATGGGGGAGAACGGCGCTGGTCCTGCATGCGCCCCACAGAAAAGTAAGAAGGGAAAAGCATGGCACTCACTTTAACTCCCGGCCACACCTCCCGGCAGGGCGTGTGCGCACATGCACACACACAGCTGCTCTAAGTATGACCAAATGTTGAGCGTATGTAAGGACCAGGGAAGGCTGGCTGGGACCGCTGTGCCACAACAAACAGGGTAGAAGACAGGAAAGTGAGCCAGCTCCCCAGGGACACCCCCGTTTCTATGATGGGCAGGAATAACAGGGCCACGGGCCGCGTCAGCGGAAGGAGGGTTCAGCTTGTCTCGTTCACCCTGAGTGACGCATACACAACCCCAGAGAACCCACCAATGCTGACGAAACACATCATCTCATCAGTCCAACCAGAGTAGGAGAGTGGGTATTTCATGCCCTTCAGTACAAGTTACCTCCATCCACAGGCTCCCTAACTCCGATGTCTCTGGACGTGTCCAGAGGGTTTGACACACAGACTCCCTCCCACTTAAGGACACTGAGCGGTCAGTGTCCCCAACTGCTGGCACTCCACCGTCATGAGAATGTCAGGACGGCCAGCACAGTCCCAAGCGTCCTTCCCGTCTTTGTCCACTACAGCTCCACAACCTCCTTGGGGGACAGTCTCTGCTAACATCTGTCCACCAAGCCCCTAGGAGCCGAGCCAGACCGCCGGGGGCCACGCCACCTACTATCCAGGGCTCTCCAACCGCAGCTTCTTCCAGGTTCTCGCTCGAAGGCATCTGCCTCCCCTCCTAGTTGCAAGGCCCCAGGACTCTAACCCTCTGGGCACTGCTGCTGCTCAGTCACTAGCATTTTCTTTCCTGATGATGTGTCTTCCATGCCCTCGGGCCCAGAGGCCTTGCTCCCAGCAGCCATCCAGGTGAAGATGGCTGTGTAACACCAGCTGTCACGTATGGCACATCCAGTCCACCGGACCTGGTCCTCAGGAGTCTGAGCGTCGGAATGGCAGGCGGCTGCTTGCCAAGAGTTTCCTCCAGTTGTGGAGGTGGAAGAGGGAAACCACGGGCCTGCAGAGACCTCATTTCTGTAGCTAAGCAACCCCAGTGGAGTGGTGACAAAAAGCTAACTGGACTTTTTAACGTCTTCTTTCTCTACAGACACGATGCAATTTAATTTTTTTGCGTCCACATTTTCAACAGTTCCCAGTGAGCATATACTAATTTGCATATACACATACTAACTAGCATATACATATGCAAATACTAATTTCCAAAAAAGACCAGTTGTTCCATCCTTTTACCATTTACCACTATCACCATTAAGAATTATCCCCAAAGAATCAAGATTATCTCTTTCTCACATTTACAAATTGACAGTCACGCAGTTAAATATCATCTAATGGAAAGGAAGGTTTCATTTCAGGTTTCTAATCTGAAAAAAAAAAAAAGAATTGATTTCTGGCAACAAGATAAACATTAATTACATAACTATGCAAAATGCCTCAGGAAAATTTAATGAATAATGTAATCCAATTAGTTCTTTAAAGTGTTATAAACACAGCTGTTTTGACAGTAATTTGTCCATAATTAAAACGATCACAAAACCTTAAAAATTTTTGATACTGAAAGAATAACCATAAATGGATAAAAAGTGCTGAACAGAAGGGTTAACACTTGGGGTAATTCTTGGCTGATAATTTTTAATACATGCACAGTTGTTACTTATTCTGCTGAAGTGTCCTTCTCTGCTCCAATGCTGATTTCCATCCGTCAGCTGACGTCTGCTATGCAAAGGCAGCCTCAAAAGGTGGGGAGGGCGAAGAATAAGGCTCAGAAAGCCAGGGCATCCTCCTGGCGCACATGCAGCACTTCTGTCCTCTGGCTCCTGGACGACAGGGTTCAGTCGCCTCTCCGCACAGCGGCCAACAGTCACCACCAACACAGGACACACCGGGGCTGACACCCAGACACACAGGACTGATTAATGGGCCCCCTGCAGAGTTCGGCCATGAAAGCTATGACACGGGGTCCACGGATGCTCAAAATTGGATGATCTGATTCAGGGGCCAGGGTGCCTGTAAGGTGACAACTTCCACTTCTGAGTGCAAAGAAAACTGGGCGGTTTTCCACCCTCAGTGGACTGAGGTCTGAGCCCCTGGCCATCTGGGGACCCCTGTAACAGGGGCGGCATGAAGGCCAGGCCCTGAGGGTCATGGTGGCTTCCCGGGACTCCTGGTCACTTCAGCAGGAGTACAGGAAATGTCCCCAGCTCTGTAATCTGACCCCTTTCCTGGAATCAGCGAGGGCGTCGTTTATTCTGCCCAGTTTGGCGACAACTCAACAGGTGGAGGAATTTTTTAACATCAGACTCTCTGTGAGTGAAAGTGACAGGCAGAACTCCGTGGCTGTGCCTTGTCCCTATTAAAATCAGTGGCATGTCCCCAGGTTGACAGCCAGTCATGCTTTGGCTTCAAGTGCATTTCTCCAAGGATGCAGGCATGGGGTGGCGAGCAGAGTGTCACCATCACCGCACGCCGTGGAAGGGAAAAGCACGTGTTGTTGAGTGACACAGGCAGGACACGCTGGATACTGCACGCCCCATGCGCGTCACACTGCCAGATCCAGCGCCACCCTCAGCTTCCTGCTTGACCCCTAACACCAGCAGCTCATGGGCGGACTAACCTCAGGTCTGAGTGAGCTCGAGCTCCAGTGACAAGAGGGACAGGACCAGGAGGGGGGCCATCGCCAACCAGGACAGGAGGAAACAGAAGTGTGCCCACTGGCCCATGGGGACCTGTTACTGGAAAGGCCCCCAAGCGGGGACACCGTGGGTCACGCATGCAGAGGCAGTGTCCTCAACGTGCTCTACACAGACATGGAGCCACGCTCACTCCCACACTGCAGGGTGTGGGGTGGGGTGCTGACATGGGGCCTCCTCAGGGCACCAACGAGCCTTGTGTCACAAGACGGGGACCTGGGTCATCTGAACCGTGCACCAATCCTGTGTCCAAACCAGTACAGACCCTGCTCTGCAGGGCTCCTGGCCCAAGGCTCTCGTCACCTGCACAGAGAGCAGTCCAGCCGCTCCAGAGCCGCCATTAGAAACGACTCACCCGAACCATACACTTTTCTCCCCTGGGGGCTTCCAAATGCAGATTCAAGAGTGGGGGGCCCTCCGCCCTCTCACAGGCGCGCAGCTCTCTAGGCCACAGCTTGGTGCCGAGTCCCGTCCTGCTCCCTCCTCCCCAGCACCCTGTCCACGGACACATCCCCACCTTGCTACCACTCTCCCTGGGACACCGCGTGCCTGCTGTATCGTCAACTCGAATCTCACCAACCAAGGCAGATGTCTGCCACAAGACAAAAATCCCACTACCTCACCTGTGACACGTCCCACTTCAGAGATGCCAAACGAGAGAACAAAAGGAGACGGTTGGGCGGCCTGGCATCTCTGAACCTTTTCTCCGTGAAGCTGCCTCGCACCACACCAACCCACGCCCCTTCTCACGGCCCTCGCCCCGTCCACACTCCTGTCACACCAGGTCTGCACTCATGAGCACAGTTACCTGCTTACAGTACACGCCCGAGAAAGGGCGTGACAAGTCTTGTTGGTGACATGACAAAAATGATTCATTATACCCGGATTGTGAGCAACAAAAGCGACAAAGCGACAGGTGACACCTGAAGGGTCCTGAATGCCCATAGCACTGCCCACCAGAGCTGGAGCAGAGTCAGCACTGCAAGCAGGTTTATCACTAGCAGAGAGGGCGCCCTCTTTGGGATTGACAGCTTACAAACATGCCCCGTGACACGGAACTCATCCCAAGGCACTCCTGCTTGTGCTGATATAAAAGGTCCCCGTACTGACGACCAGCATCCATCTCACCGAGGCTTCTGGAGAGCCAGCCAGCGTGTCCTGGACACACGGGTGACATTGTGCTACTTCCACGTCCCACATGAAATCCATGCTTCAGGCAACATGGAAACATGCCTGACCCTCTCTGACCACAATCTGGGGGTGGGGGAGGGGGCTTCACACGCCAAGGGAAACACCAGGGTCCCCCTTCCTCTCTAACGGGGGGCAGACACGCCGGCTCCCAAACCAGGTCACCTGGAAACTCTGATTCATAACGAATTGGCCTAAATTCCCTGTTCTCCCCACACACAGTAAAACATCTGGCTCCCTCCAAGCAAGCAGCAGTTCTATTAGAGAACAAAAGAAGGTCCGCTATAGAGCAGCCCACTCAAAGGTCATCTAAAGCTATTTTGTTATTTCTCCCATATCAATGGTCATTTTCCTGGAAAACCCACAAGGAGCTGTATGCCCGGGTTCTGCACATGCAGCTGGTGGGGAGTTTTCAAGCTGCTTCCTCGTCTGCTTTCCCAGTGACAGGTAGAGCCCACCACTGTCCCTCGCAGCGAAAGTCTTCTGACCTAGCCCCTGCAGTGGTCACTTGCCCGTTCACCCAGACCCATGCTGACCAGCACTGCACATTCTTGTGGCCATAGACCCAGCCTTCCCACAGCCTCCTGGGTCCTGGCCCGACACGGAGGACGGCATTCCAGGGCCGCTGCTGTGTGGAGACCACAGCAGCATGACGGCCAGCACACTGCAGTGAGAGCCAGGCCTGCACGATGGCATGGAGCCGCTACACCCGAAACTGGACCACTTTGAACTTGGCCGTCTCGTGACTCAGGCATCCAACCATCCATTCGCCCTGCCAGTGTCTCCTGAGTATGCCTGCCACAGGTGTCAGCCGTGCCAGCGAACAAAGGAGGCGTGACTGCCCCACCCAGGGACCCATCCTGGTGGAATCACAGACGCCCGAGCGCTCTGGGTGCCCGCAAATCACAGTCAGAAGCCTGATGTTTACACAGGACGGTGGCAGGCCTCTCAGGCGCCCAACACATCATCGTCATTGCAAAGCCGGTCTCAGTCAGGTAACTGCTGGACACACGGCAGCAAGGCCACATCCACTCACAGACTTTACTCGACTAGTGTTACAGGCTTTGCTTTTCTAAATAGGCTATTTCAGAGATGTTTTAGGTTCACAGCAAAATTAAGGGGAAGGGACAGAGATGTCCCATAACCCCGTGACTCCCTATGCACAGTCCTCTATTATCAACGTCCCCACCAGATGGCACATTTGTTACAATGGATGAACCTACACTGACACGTCACCATCACCCAGAGCCCACAGCTGACACTAGGGCCACTCTTGGTGCTGTCCATTCTGTGGGTGTGGACAAGTGTGTAATGACACGTACCCACCATTCTAGTGTCACTCAGAGCAGTCTCTCCGCCCTAAACATCCTCTGTGCTCTGTCTATTCATCTCCCCTCGATCCCTGGCAACCTCTGATCTTTTCCTGTCCCCACAGTGTGCCTTTTCCAGAGTGTCATTGAGCTGGAATCACACAGTATGCAGCCTTTTCAGGTTGGCTTCTGTCACTTAGTCATATGCATTGAAGGTTCCCCCTGTCTTTTCATGGCTTGATGGCTCATTTCTATCTAGTGCTGAGTAATATCACCCTGTCTGGATGGACACAGTTCATTTATCCATCACCTGCTGAAGGGCAGCTTGGTTGCTTGACAGTTTGGTGATTATGAATAGAGCTGCTGTAACACCCGTGTGCCGGCTTTAGTGTGGACACAAGTTTTCAGCTCCTTGGGTTAACACTAAGAAACACACTGCCGGATCGTAAAGAAAGAGGACGTTTTGTCTTATAAAGAATGCAACCTGTCTCCCACAGTGGCCGTACCACGTCCCCCGACAGTGACAGGTTCCTGCGAGGCCACGTCCTCCAGCACTTGGTGTCATCCGTGTACTGGACTGTGGCCATTCTAACAGGTGTGCGGTGGTGCCGCGGTATCTCGTTGTTTTAACTTGCATTTCCCCTGTGCCTTAGGATGTACAGCCTCTCTTCACATGCTTATTCACCATCTGTGTCTCTTCTTTGGTGAGGGGTCTGTTCAGGCATTTTGCCCATTTTTTAATTGGGTGGTTCGTTTTCTTGTTGCTGAGTTTTAAGAGTTCTTTGTATGTTTTAGATAACAGTCCTTTATCAGATGTGTCTTCTGCAAATATTTTCTCATCTGTGGCCTGTCTTCTGTTCTCTGGAAGCAGTATGTGGTGTGTTTTTAAATCTCCAGATGAGACGCAGACTTTTCAGCTCATCACAGTGTGTGCCCGCCCCTCCCCCATTCACTCCTTTCACTGCTCTCCACGCTCTGCTTGACCCCAGAGGCATTTCAGTTTTCCTCTGCATCTCAGGTCTCTACCCACTTTCTAAGGAAGGGAATTTAAAGGCGGAAAGGAGCTGACCAGGCAGGAGGTGGGCATGGGGGCTGCTGGTGGCACACAGTGGGGCAGCTAGGCTTTTCAGATGCCCCTCCAGTCCCCCCAGGACAGTGCCCTGGGCCTGATCCAGGTGGTGGGGCATTTAGAGGAGAGCCCCAGCAACCCAACCCTCCCATTGGGCAATCACATTTCACTATCAAAGGCCTTTCTTTAACAAAGAAACAGAAGGGTGACCCTTGAATGAGAAAACAGCAACTGCTCTGAATGACTTGCGTGGCCATTGTTTGTACCAAACCGAAGGGAACCCTACGAGCATCTAAACTTCCCAGCCCAGGGAGCCTAACAATTTTAAGAACATGAGGGTAGGGCCCGGGGTCTCCCAGCATCTCAAAGAAGGGCCCTGATCATGAATCCCCATGGGTCAGCTGTGAGGCGGGCAGCCTGAGACTTCCCAGGCAGAGGTCAGGCTCCCGGTGCTCACACCAACCTGTGGCATCCTGGACACGCCCCTGCAGTATGTGCCCCCCGGCCCCAGCCCTTAACTTCCATGTTGAGGCTCCTGAAGGAGCAGCATGGACCCCGGGAAGGCTGGACCACAGACACCCAGGGCCCATCTGGGGCTATTCTGAGCAACCTGCTGCTTCCAGAAGTTCTGTTTCCAAAAACGAGCTTCCAAAAATGGGAATGTGCTTTGTGGAGCCAGGAGAGTGGGGCATGCAGACATCCACACTCACATTTGAAAAGTCAAATATGGGAAGACAGAAAAATCTTTCAATCACCCTCACGACCACAAAGTAAAATCACTGTAACTTAGACAGATATCTGACACAAGTACAGGAAATTATTTACAGAACACAGAACAGAAAATAAATAAGCTTCCAGATCTGACAGTCACACTGACCTCATGACAGTGAGTCTGTGAAGCAGATTTCTACAACCTGCCAACTAGATGAGGAGATTAAAATGTTTAAGTCCTAGCAACAAAAATAAAGTGCTCTGAAGTATGGGCATTTTAGTTTGAAAACTAAGGATGCGTTACTTCTTCCCTAAGTTTCCCTTTTAACCAACGACATTTACTCAGAAATTCTAAAACTTGCCAACTTGATATGCAACATTAACTGTCTCTATCTGCAGACGACATGATATTATGTAGAGAAAATCCTAATTACCCCACCAAAACAATTGTTAGGATAAACAAATTCAGTAAAGTTGAGTAAAATCAATACAGAAAAATTAGCTGCATTTCTATACACTAATAAGAAACCATATAAAGAAAAGAAACTATCAGAGAAATTAAGAAAACAATCCTTTTTACACTTGTATGAAAAGAATAAAATACCTAGAAATAAATTTAACCAACGACATAAAAGACTTATACACTGACAACTGCTAAGACACCGATGAAAAAAACTGAAGACACAAAGAAATGGAAAGCTAGTCCATGCTCATGGATTGCAAGAACTGTATTGTTAAAATGTCCATACTACCTAAAGCAATTTATAGATTCAATGCAACCCCGATCAAAATAGCATTTTCAAAAAAATATGTATTGTCCCACAAGGCACTGAATAACCAAAGCAACGGTGAGAAAGGAGAACTGGAGGCATCACACTCCCTGCCTTCAGACTATACTAAAGGCTACAGTAATCCAAACAGGTTGGTATTGGCACAAAACAGACACACAGATCAATGGAACAGAATAGAGCCTAGAAATGAACTCACACTTATATAGTTATTCATTTATGACAAGGGAGCCAAAAATGCACAGTGGGGAAAGGACAGTCTCTTCAATGAACGATGCTGAGAAAACTGAACAAACACATGCAAAAGAAACAAGACCAGTATCATGTACTATACACAAATATCAACCCCAAATGGATTAAAGACTTGAAGATAAAACCTGAAACCATAAAATTTATGAAGAAAACATTGGAAGTAAGTTCCTTGACATCTATCTTGACAATAAATTTTTGGATCTGATACCAAAAGCATGGTAACAAAAGCAAAACTAAACAAGTGGGACTGAATTAAACTAAAAAGCTGCACAGCAAAGGAAACTATCAACAAAACGAAAACACAACCTACAGAATGGGAGAAGATATTTGCAAATCCTATATCTAATAAGGGGTTAATATCCAAAATATATAAAGAACTCATACGGCTCAATAGCAAAACAAAACAAACAAGCCAATTACAAAATGGGCAGAGGACCTGAACAGACAGACATTTCTCCAAAGAGGCCAACAGACATCTGAAATGATGCTCAACATCACTAGTATCAGGGAAATGCAAATCAAAACCACAATGAGATACCACCTCACACCTGTAAGGACAGCTATTACCAAAAAGACCAAAAAAAGTGTTGGCGAGGTACACTGTTGGTGGGATTGCAAATTGTTGCAGCATCATGGAAAAGAGTAGGGAAGGTCCTCAAAAAATTTAAACTAGAACTACCTTATGACCCAGCAATTCCACTTGTGGGGCGTTTATCCGAAGGAAATGAAATCAGAATCTCAAAGAGATGTCTGCACCCCTATGTTCATTGCAGCACTATTCACAATAGCCAAGCAATGAAAATAAACTAAATGTCCATCAACATATGAATGGATGTCTCACATACACACACACACACACACACACACACAGGAATATTATTCAGCCATAAAAAAGAATGAAATCTTAACTATTTGCAACAACATGGATGGATCTTGAGGGCATTATGCTAAGACAGAGAAAGGTAAGTACCATATGATCTCACTTATATGTGGAATCCAAAACAAACAAACTTATAGACAAAGAGGCCAGATTTGTGATCACCAGAGGAGTAGTTAGGGGGAGAAAGAACTGGGTGAAGGGGTACAAACGTGCAGTTATGTAGAAGTCCTGGGGAGGCCCTGTACCACATGGTGACTCGTATTAACAGTGCTGCATTGTATATTTGAAAGGGTGCCTAGACAGTAAATCTTAAAAGCTCTCATTACAAGAAAAACAACTGTAACTGTGTGTGGTGAGGATTGTTAACTAGACTTATTTTGGTGACTGTTTTGCAACATACACATATACTGAATCACTATATTGTACACTTGAAACTAATATGTTACATGTAAATTTATCTCAATAAAAAAATAACAGTTTTTTAAGAATAAGAAGGTGGGCTTGCAGATTTGTTTGAAGAAACCCAGATGGTCTACACGTAAAGCTTACAACAGAATGACATTCCTAAGGTCAGAAGACCAAGAATGAACTCAGGATATAGTGAATAAGGTCGTTTTACACTTACGGATATTAAAAATATTTCACGTATGCATGATTTGGGTGGAATAAATACGACATCCTCAGGAAAGACATCCAAGTCTAAAGTACAAAAAACAACCCATTCTTAATGGGCTATGGTTCCTAAAACCACAGCATAGTATATCAATGACAAATCATTTTACATCAAATTTAAAACAGCTACTTAATGAAAGAAAATATATCACATTATTATTTTATATTTTCAGAATTCCTAAGGTGCCTAAAACCTGAAATTGTGAGTTAGACAAGCCATCTCCAAGTCGCAAACAGCTTGTGTGTCAACAGCTGTCCAGAATATAGTCTTTGATGGAAATGCTTGCTTAGAAATGTAGACACAATCCCCCAGGGACCACAAAGCTGCTTCCACCTGTACAGAACAAAAGTAAGTGCATTGGGACGGACACCAGAAAGCAGCCTAGGAAGGTACTGACTACTGAGCAAAGCGGGGAGACCCACGCTGCTCTCATCCAGAGCACCAGGGCTGCGGCGTCCTGTCAGGTACAAGTAGGTGAGTTGACAAAAGGAGCCCAAACGTTGTGAAGGGGACGATGGCCACTGTCAGGACTACAAACATGTCTTCATCTGTACATGAATATGGACATCGAGCTTGCCTACCTATGACAGGTAAATAAAAGCAGAATAGGCCTTAAAAGTGTTTGTTGAAAAGCGCTAAGCTGAAAAAGAAAAGCCAGGAAAACGGAACCAGTCCTGAGCACCTGTCTAAATGCAGCAGGCCACATATTTAATCTTCACAGGGATTGAGGTCAAACGTCCAGTCCAGGAATCCAGACGCAAAGGTCAACAGGACTTGTCCAACTCAGCAGTTCTCAAACTCAGGCAGGGTGGAGCCTGATTCTGGACCCACGGACCTGCAATTCTGAGAAGCTCTGTGCCGGTGCAGCCACACAGGTCACGTCACCCGTCACCCACGTGGCCGAGAGACAGTGCCCTGCTCCACCTGGCGCTCCGCTTCTCCGTACGTGCCAACACCCATTGGCTTGGGTTTCCCAAACTTACAAAGCGGTGAGAGGAGGCAAAGGGGGACCGAGAGGCCATGGGAGTCAGTAGGAGACGAGTTTCCCTGCAGTGCAGGCAGCTGGGGTGTGAGGTGTGAGACGTAAAGAAAATGCAGGAGGGGCAGCAGGTTCGCTCAGTTGGTTAGGTGCAGTGCTCATAACACCAAGGTCGCCAGTTCGATTCCCACATGGGCCAGTGAACTGCGGCCTCCACAACTAGACTGAAAACAACGACGTGACTTGGAGCTGATGGGTCCCAGAAAAACACACTGTTCCCCAATATTCCCCAATAAAAATTAAAAAAAAAAAAAAAAAGCCCAAAGCCAGACTTGAAAAAAAAATGCAGGCGAATACAGGCTACAGGATGCGTCAGCCTCCTTTCATGGCAGCAGCACTGTGCAAATAGTCCAGAGTGGGTACCATCAACCCCAAGCACTTTAGTTTCCATCTGGAAAGCTGGTGAGGGATGGAGGCGCCGTGTGACTGTTTTTATGCTAAATGCATAATCCAGGTGTTTACCGCTGTGACACGTTTCTGGTGTTTCCACACACATGCTCAGGACCCGCACGCAAGCAGCTATATTCTAACTCCCATTATGTGTCCATCACATGCCCAGGCCCACCCACCAAGAAACCAAAAGCCATAAAGTTCCTTAACTCAAAAGTAATTTTAATAAACTTAGTGTTACAACATCTTTGGAGATGAAACTTTGGTGTTATTTCCCCAACGACTGCCAAATATAATGGTTTCACAATAAAAGTGCATTCGCTCTCAATTCTCTACTTCCAGGAACACACCTACACTCACCGCTTGAGCTATTTCTACATGGACAGCTCCCAAAGGCATTTCACGTCAAAATACCAAAATCCACACTCTAACAGCAAACCGGGATGTACTCTCCAAAGTGTGGCACCTCTGTGTCTCCATTCTGTTGGGGCACCTTTTCTCCGGTGAGTCACTGCTACGAGGCAGGGTCCTCCCACACCTGTCTGGAAATCAATGACCTTTGTACTTCTGGGGCGACTTTGAGGGCAACAACCCACAGACAAGAATACCAAGCCTTGGTTCTTACCCTCTTCTTTCTACGCGCAGTGAGGGGTGTTGGCAAGAACTTCTGAAGAACAGAACTCTGCGAGAAACGTCTCACAGAGCAGCACACAACTACACAGATAGAAATGCAGATGTGAACACAAGTGCAAAACGTGCGGCTAAACCAGACTGACAAACACATGCCAACGGGTGGTATTTCTGAAGTCGGCATGTGTTGGCTGAGGGACAAAAAATGATGTGATGACATCGATACAGTGGCCAGCTTGGAACCACTCGCTCTCTCATCCTTACAGTAGCATCAAAAGGAAAGTAAGTCCACTTGAACAGAGGGACAGGAAACTTAACTGTGATGCACCTTCTGTTCGCATTCCCATTCACCGTGCCGCACCGCCTTCCCCAGCCCACGGAAGAGCACCGAGGAGATGGCCCTGGCAGGAGAGTGGGCGTGGGCGCTCGGCCACTCGGCCCACCTCAGGACAGTGGGCACGCCCACCCCAGCTGCAACCACCTGGGCGAGGATGTACGGGGCCAGGCAGTGGAACCGCAGGGGTGAGTGACTAGGGAGCGGGCACAGCAGCCTTGAGTGAGACGTTTCCCTGTTCTGTCGCCCCTATATTATGGAGCGCCTCTGGGACAAGTGACTCACTTTGCCCTGACACAGCAGCCACTGCACCTTTACTTAACAGTGCCATCACTGAACAGAGACACATCAAACGTCCATGCGCACCATGAATTCATCCACATAAACACCACTGTGGGTTCGGCCCAGCAACCCCACTCCCGGGCACACACCCCAAAGGACTGACAGCAGCAGCGTCTCGAAGAGAGATCTGAACACCCATGTTCACAGCAGCACTAGTCACAGTAGCTAATACATGGGAGTGACCCAAGCGTCCACCAACAGATGCCTGGATAACACACGTGGTGTGTACAGGCCATGGAACGTTACCCAGCCTGAGAAAGGAAGAGAATCCTGCACATGCGACAGTAAGGAGGGACCCTGAGGACATTGTGCTGAGTGAAATGAGCCAGTCACGAGAGGACAGACACTTGTGATCCCACTTCTATGAGGCACTTAGAGTATAAAAATCTCAGAGACAGAAAGTAGAAGGGGAGAGGAGAACAGGAGTTATTGTATAACAGGTGCACTTTCCGTTTCACAAGATGAAATGAGCTGCATGGGGAGTGATGGGGGTGATGGCAGCACCCACTGTGAATGTCTTTAACACCACTGGTCTGTACACTTACAATGGGTAAGATGGCGATTTGTTTGTTATGTGTATTTTGTCCCAATAAAAAAAGAGGAAAGATTTGTTGTTTACCTTAATTTTGTTCACATCTAACCCACTTGGGTTACTACTTTAGCTTCAGGAAACACACAGCTCTTTGCTGGAGACTCACATTGTGTATCTTCTCACAACCATCTTTGAACTGGGGGAGCTGTACAGTGTGCTGGCTGGAAGAGCAGTAAAGAGGCAACCGTCAGCCACTTCAGTTTCCTTCCATGAACTAGCATCCCGGGGTATGTAGCATAAGCTCTTAAGTTGCATCTTCTAAGATTTCCGTTGCATTATTTTAAATTGGAAAGGTTTCCTTGCTAGGGAGAAAAAGGGTTAACCATACTTCCTTGCTAACAAATTCTTACCACTCACTGTGGAGCTGGTAGGTTAGGCCAGGTATCCTGACACCCTCCCCTCACTAACTATTTAGTCTCTGTGACACGAGTTACCCTGCAGTGTCGCAAAGCTTTGCACATACCAGGCCACGTGGTTCTTACCTTGAGAGCCCTGTGGGCGAGGCTGGCATAGCTGCCAGGCCAAGCGATAGCCGCATATAAATAACAGCCCAGAAATTACTTGCCTGATACTGTGAGTATGTCATTCCAATTGTAACTGCTTCTCATGATTAGATGCGACAAGTCACAATGGACTAAAAGGTGCTAGAAACTAACACATTTCTCAGATATCAAGTGGAGTGTGAAGTGAGCTTATTAGATTCTCAGTTATTGGCTGTGGGCTGGATGCAAAATACTTTCAGACTTCTGGGGACAAGCATCTATACTGGTGAGACCCTGGCTTTCCACGCAGAAGGATCACAAAATGCCCATTTCACACCTGTTGTTCTTATCACAACCTGAGGCCAAAGAAAAGAGAACAATAACGGGGCAGAGACCTGACTCCACGGTTGTAGGGGGTTGACCAGTGTGCTCCAGCGGGCAGGAGGGCAGGGCGAGGCAGGTCTCAGCATGGTGGCAATAAACACGTAAATTAATACGGTGAACAGCGTTCCCTGCAACTGCACAGAGCAGGGCACTGTCAGTGCTGGAGAACAAGTAACGCCCAGTCCTCCTGGCACTCTGGTGCCAGGCCCAGGGGTCTGCTGCCCGAGAGCAGCTCCGGAGTAACCAGGCCGGCCGGCTGGCCATTTGCACCAGGCAGGGCTGCACCCAAGGAAATCTGACAGTCAGTCAGTTGTGCATTTTGGGAAATCAGGAAGCAACCAGGTGCTGTGCCGGCTCCAAGGACCACGGGTCTGGAGCTCCAGGGGCCCAGAAGGCACGCAGGACGAACAGCGAAGCCTCAGCTACCCTCTCATGTCACAAGTGGTGACAGGCAGGATGACCCCCACAGGACTTTACAGCTGACCATGATTCTCATTCATTCCTGGAATCTTGTTCACTTACTATTGCCATTTTTAACCACAAGATAAAGGTTTCGTCTGATAACTGGCGCCTGTGTGGGCTCCAGCCAGCTTGGTCACCCTTACTCCCACCTTCCAGGTCAGCCACTGACCAGGCTCCTAGGCTTGCTCAAGGAGCCACTGGTGTTCACTCAGGAAGTCCAACATCTTGTGTCACACGTGGAGTGGCTCGTTGTTGAATTTGAGCCTTTGGTGAAACTACAAAGCCATATTTTCAGCATTTATCTCCCATTCCTCACGTGAACTTCATCCTGAAGCTGTGATTGTGTGCAAAGAGTACAATCAGTGGATGGTACCTCCGTTTCCTAGGGTCACAGACTGGGCGGCTTACACCCAAACCCAGATGCCCGCAGGGTCCCTCCTGCCTCCTCCAACATTGGGTGGCCCCTGGCATCCCTTCGTTTGTGGACACATCACTCTAACTCTCCCGTCTTCCCACGGCCTTTCTGTGCCTAATTTCCCTCTCCTTCTTTAGTAAAGACACCAGTCACTGGGTTTAGGACCCACCCTAAATCCAGGATGATGTCATCTGAGACCCTGGTATTGGCAAAGACTCTCCTTCCGTAAGCTAACAACACAGGACATGAACGTATCTTTTGGGACGATACGATTTAACCCAGGACAAATGCTAAGGGATCACGAATTCTGGAATTCTACTCTTGGTGAGTGGAACAAGTACAAGCCTAGTGAGACCAGGGCCATCTGCAATCTCCTCCGTGACTAGGTTTTTTACTGACTAACCGTCCTAACCGCATGAAGCTTCTCCACGGGCAGGAAAGGGAAAGTGTGAAACTGGAAGAGGGAAGGTGAAGGTCTGAAACCACTTTCTTTTCCTTGAGTTGCCATAGTCTATTTTTAATTCTCAAGTATTCCAAAGGCCCCATTTAAAAATCTTTAGTCAACAAGTATCAGGTTTTCATACTTTTTTTCCCCGGGATATATTACACATGCCATTACAATACCACTCACTTTGTAATGACAGGAGATCATTTTCAGTATCTAGGTATCAAGACTGTGTCTTCCTGAGCCTTTCATCCTGGGCACGGAGTGGAACGAGCTTAGTCCTTCAGTCTTAGTTCGTTGTTAAATGCCCACAGGTGGCCTGGAAGAGCTTCCCCACTAAGAAAGGGGCCCCTTGTTACAGCTGGATATACTACCGTGTGGGGAGGGAGGGAGCTTCAGAGCCTCAAACGTCAGTCTAGGAACCTCAGAACACCCAGAAAGATAGAAACATGTAAAATCCCGACTTATAATAAATTTTTTTTTTACAAAAAGAAATTATATCTGTCAATTCTTCTGCCAAGAACTGTATCAGTACTGCACTGGGCAATGTGATTGTGAAAAGTTTGCTATTTCGAGATGCAAGAAGCAGCTGCTACTTTAAGCCCAGGTGAGTGTGACCCCGTGTCCTCCTGTCATGTAACCCATCTGCACTTTCCTCAGCAGGGGATCGGCGATTCACGGCATCTTTGCACATTCATCTAGTTTTATGGCGTTTCTTACCCATTGCAATAAACCCTTCAGACAGTAACCAATCGCACTACCCTTTAACCCCTCATCGTATGTGATTTTTTAAAATTCTGTTTGTATTTGGAAATACAGAGGTTTTCAAAAAGTTTCTGCGTAGCAAATCCAGCCAATCTATTATTAAGAAATGCTTTCCATCACTTATGTCACTCAGTGTCCTTCCTAATCCAGACACTCAGTACATGCTCACTTTCCTGTAAGTGTGTTTGTTTTCATGTAAAATATAACATTAAAAAACTAATTTTGGCCAATTATTGAACTAATCATCCCAATATAGTTACTGAATACACATCAATTTTTAAAATTAAATTCTTACAGAAGTCATTTTATACCACAAGAAAGCTCTTTTGGTTTTTAAAGTGAAATAACCAATAGTGTTGAAAACTGGCAATATTATAAGCTAATAGGACAAAGCAGACCAGTAATAGGCAAAAATATGACTTCCAAGCTAATCACAATGTAAAAGATTACAAAACCATGAACACTAAAATGCTCGACAATAATATTTCAAAAGAAACAAGACGTTTGAATGGGGCCTTGCATGTCCCTTTCTGACTTCATTTTTTAGTGTTCCTAGGAGCTTATGTTTCAGCAGTAACTGTGAATCAAACAGAAGTAGCATCCACTGCAACACAGACCTTTAACAAAACAAACAAAAGAGGAAACATTTCATTTTTATGACAGGTAGAGAGTGATGAAAATGATATGTGTGTTTTAAAACCAACAAATATATGTTCCGATTCTCAGTCTCCCTTAAATATTAGAAGTTAATCACCAAATCTCATGGACTTAGAAAGACAACTTGCAAAGAGAGACAGTCCATTCTTATATGGATGGTGTCATCCCCACGCTTCTCCTGGACAGATGTGAAGGGGTGAGCCTGGTCCCTTCAGGAAAACCAACACTGAGGCCCCGGGATTCCCCATCACATGACCACGGCTTGCCGCCATGTCCCACTGGAACCAGAAGAAAACCCAAAGCACTTCTTCACACCTACACAGTCTTCCCTGAGAGCTCCCTCCCCCACCCTTCTCTTACTGAAATGCTTATTAATAATCCATGTAGCTCAGGGGAAGAGGGGGTGGGGAGTGAGTGTTTAGTGGGGACAGCGTTTCAGTTTGGGAGGATGAGAAAGTTCTGGAGATGACGGTGGGGATGGTAGCCCAACAATGGAAATGTGCTTAATGCTGCTGAACTACGCATTTAAAAATGGTTAAAATAGTAAACTTTGTTATGTAAATTTTACCACGATAAAAGGTTTTAAAAAAAATAAAATGCAATCTGTAACTACTGTTCCCAGTTCTTAGCATCCTTTAAGGTACATTTACTTTTGTAAATAGTTGGTTGTGTTCTGAAAGATGTGTACGCTATGGCTTGCAAAACATGTCAAGTCTGTTAAGGTGTTTCAGGCCTGGCTAGAAAACAGTGTGTTAGACCTGGAGAGAGGGTATTCACAGGCAGCAGGGCCTGGCTGAGCGCGCACAATCCGTCACACCCATGAGGCCCACTGGGCCACCTCTGCCGACACCGTCCTGGCCCCTGCCGTGTCCTGCCCCAGAAGCACCACGAAATGCCACTGCTGTTCATCAGCTGTGGCCAGGCACAAGGGACTCCGAACCCCAACTGCTCAGAGACGGACAAAACACAATGGCCCCCCAAGTCCAAGCACAGCTGCCCAACAGCACCCCTCCTGAAAGGAGCCTGGCCACTGTTGGCATTGCTTTCTCGCTGGGTGGGGCGGGGGCACCGAGTCTCCTCTGTGCTCCATTCATGACCTCGGGGATAGCAGGCCCGGAAGGACGCCAGGGGACGGCGCCCGCCCCACGGCTGCCCCCAGGAAGCTGCCTGGAGAAGGGCCCAGTCCCCGGAAGCTTCTGCCTGGGCTTCCCCGGCTCCGGCCGTGGTCCTATGGAGGCCACTGTTGGATTCAGGGTTCCAGTCAGACGTGGATTCAAGCTCCACCCTGCTACATCCCATCTCTGTGACCTCCGACTATGACCAGATGACAATGGTCTTGACTCCGGGGGGAATTTTGGAGTGTCATGCACAGTGCTGTGCCTGGGACCCCGCACCCCACCCCCACCCCGCAGAGTGGCATCTCCTTTCTCCTCCTGGGAGCAGGTGCTCAAGTCCTCCTTCCAATGCTCGAAAACAGACCAGAGCGGGGTCACCACAGGGGCAGCTCCGTGTGGTCCCGCCAGGGGTCACCCCCACCCCAAGGTCATTACCACACTGCCCACACTGACAGCCAGGTTCAGAGAATGCAAATTTCATACTTTAACTAAAAGCAGCGAAAATGCTCCAAAGCCAAACACTTTTCACGCAGTCTGACTTGGGGTGTGGGGTGTTCGAATCCTGTTCCTCTCTGTAGCACAGAAAATCAAATACTGATTATTTTTTAAATTAGCATTTTTCTGCAAACCATTTAAAACCCGTTGTGAGCTTCAAAGTTAAATATATTACCGTCAACTGCTAGGATGTGTCCTTATTTCCAAAACAGAAAAACCAACTCTCAGTCCCACAAAATCCTCACACAAGGTGTGCGGCCATTCACATGCTTCTAGCAAGAGGCTGTTAGATAAGCAAGGCTTCTCCAAGAGCCTCAGACATTAAGCCACAGCTGGACACAAGTCACTCACATCCAGTTTACGTGGACAGGCTGCGGACGAGTCTGAAGGGGATGCTCACAGTCACGGAGGCCCAAGTCAAGAAGTCAACTTCACCCCAATAGGAGTTTTCACACGCCACACCCTCGCTTCCTCAGCCACAGATGAGGTCATCTTTCCAGGCGACAGGAAGGAAACCACAGTAACACCACTGTCTTGAGAAAGCTGCAGTCCTCCAGCTGCCACGGTCACCTCGGCCTGGGCATCTCAGCCAAGGTGTCCGTCCAACACGGTGTGGCTCTGGGAACCGGTCAGTGAGCTCACCGGCCTGCTGCTGGGAAGGACACAGGTGTCCCTGCAGGTGGGACCAGAAAAACGGCTCCTCCCGGAAGCCCCAGGCGGTTCAGGTGGTTCAGGTCGCATCCAGGTTTGGAAAGTTCTGGAAGGGAGCCATCTACCGCGGAGCGACACCAGGCTGCAGCCGCCAGGCTAGGGGATGTTGGGGCGTGTATCTGCCTTGAGGAGCGCGGGGAGACACAAGTGGCCGCTCCGCTCCTGCGCAGCCAGCTAGCGCACTGAATGCAGGAAAGATGGTGAACGTGCGCACTCCGCGCCCTCGTGGCCATGGTAACTAATTGCAGACACAGGTAACATCTGTCGGTTCTGCTCCTGAAGGGCCTGCCCACAGCTCAAGCTACCCGCCAGGCCTGCACCGCTGTCTGAGCGTGTCCTCCCTTATGTCGGTGGGGAGCGCAGACGCAGGACACACGGCATGCGCAACCCCGTCAGCAACCATGCAGGAAAGACCTAAAGGCTGAAACGTGCCAAACTTGTTGCAACGGACAGGAGGCTGATGCACTATGAGTGCATTTCCTGCCGTCTACTGAGACTACCTGGGAAAAAGAAATCTTTTGTACCTTAGTCGGCTCACGTGTATGTGTCCTTGTCCCTTTATACCAAGAACAGCAGTAAGTTGTTAGGAAAGGTAGGAACCAATGATCTGGGCTGTAACACAGCTAAGCCTGTCCCCATGGCTGTGGGCTGTCACTGTGTCCAACAGGCTCAGACACAGTTTAAGGTCCTATGAAGATGGAGGAGTTTAGTGCTTTTTCCGGACATGAGTTACATGGTAACAAGTTTTAGATGCAACATCTTTCACATTCTAAAATATCAACACCCACAAAAAAGTTATACTTAATTTCTTTAATTGAAACAATTTACAAACCAACTATCCCTCCTTTTAAAGGGTACACTTCAGTGGTTTGTAGCATATTCTCAATGAGCTACAAGGTATGATAAAAAAATATGGTGAATGTTTAAATTTTTAAAAAATATTTTATTACAGTAAAAGACACATTGCCATTAATCCCCCTCAAAATACTCCCCCTCGCTTCGAACACACTTATTCTATTCTTCTTGCCACTTTCTGCAGCAGTTCTAGAAGTACTCTTTCCTGAGTGTCTTTACTTCATCCTCCATATCATGACAACGCTCCGTGTCAAACATCGCTTCTGGTACGGCAATTTTTGTCAAATGGAAACATTACAGTGTTATGTCATCTAGCTTATTTACCCGATCTGGCACCATGCTACTTTTGTCTCTTCCCCAAAGTCAAAATGATTCAGGACATTGAAGCAGCCACAACAGTGCAACTCACAAAAGAGGATTTCCAGAACTGCTTCAGAAAGTGGCAAGAACAATGGGATAAGTGTGTTCCAAGTGAGCGGCAGTATTTTGAGGGGGATTAATGGCAATGTGTCTTTTATTGTAATTTTTTTTTTTATTTAAACTTTCACCATATTTGTTCATCACACCTCGTACTTCATTGCAAATTTCTACCATCTGGCTTAATACAAAATAGCAGGATTTTCGCATGTGCTTCTGTATCAGTCTGTTACAATAAGAGTGTAGTTCTGGCTGAAGCATATTGACAACGTCTGGCCTCACGCTGACAGAGTGGAGAAGGAAGAAGTATTCAACAGTGCTTTCCAATAATTTTTGGTATTCTTCCTTGGTGCTACACCAAATTTAGTAACTGGTACTTAATGGTGATTTAGAATGTGGAATCTGTAGTCTTATCAGTGAAACTTGCATGCTCAAATCCTTTTAAATCCATTGGTCATCTTGCACTTTGGTGTTTTTAACAACGTGATTTTGTCACTGCACTTTGGTCATTTAGGAAACACTGCTCACTGAGTTCCACACATCTTTCAAATGGTGACAGTTCATCACATGACATCCAAAACCTCACATCTGTTAAAATCACCACTTATCACATCAGAAACCGTGGTGGAAAAAGGTTTCCAAAAGTTTAACACTCCCTTGAAAGTACCAATTTTATCACTGCAGGCAAACAAAGTAAGTTATTTTCCTTGAAGTGAGACAATCGTTTGTTTTGGAGAAAACATCTGCAAATCCCTGTGGCCATAGTCTCTATGTCACGCTTTCCCATCACGAGGCTGCTCCTGGTAAAGTGGCCGAGCCACCCACCACAGAGCTTCTCTTCGAGACGCCTCTCACTCAGCGTGCGTCAGGGCAACTCACGCACACTTCCCACCCCGTTGCAGAATGTGGAGAAGTGGAGCTGGGAGTTAAGATTTAGTAAAACTGAAACTTGTACTGTTTCATCAGGTGTATTTCCAAGTGAAGCTGGTCTTCTGTTCCCCTGCAGATATGTGGAGGGGAAGACGGTAGCTCCAACCAGCACCTTGATTCAGGCCAAGATGCCCACAGCGTACCCACCGTGGCTCATGGGTCATCAGTGTAAGTGTCCACACGGTGACAAAGATGAATGACCTCTTAGAATTATAAATGTTCTGACCTGGTGGGGGTACTCTCCCGGGAGTTTGGGACACAGGAACCTGTCAGGCCACTGAGAAGCAGACATAGCACAACTACTGGCCCTCAAGTCAGTGCTGCCCATTTCAGCTCAATGACGTGTGAGGAATAACAGTTTGCAGAACTGAGAGCTTTTTCTTTTTTTTTCCCCCATGGGATTGTATTGACTCCATTTTATTTTCCAGTTAGTTTATTGAGGTGACAATTGTTAGTAAAGTTACATACATTTCAGGTGTACAAGTCTATATTACATCACCTATAAATCCCCTTGTGTGTTCACCACCCAGAGTCAGTTCTCCTTCCATCACCATATATTTGATCCCCCTTACCCTCATCTGCCACCCTCCTCCCCCTTTACCCTCTGGTAACCACTAAACTATTGTCTGTGTCTATGAGTTTTTGTTACTCGTTTGTTTGTCTTGCTCTTTTGTTGTTTGGTTTATATACCACATATCAGTGAAATCATATGGTTCTCTGCTTTTTCTGTCTGACTTATTTCGCTCAGCATTATAATCGCAAGATCCATCCATGTTGTCACAAATGGTCCTATTTCATCTTTTCTTACCGCGGAATAGTATTCCATTGTGTATATATACCACAACTTCTTTGTCCATTCATCTATCGAAGGACATTTTGGTTGTTTCCATGTCTTGGCCACCGTAAATGAAGCTGCAATAAACACTGGAGCACACGAGTCTTTATGCAAAAACATTTTCAGATTTTTTGGGTAGATTCCCAGGAGAAGGATTGCTGGGTCATACGGTAATTCTATTCGTAATTTTTTAAGAAACCTCCACACTGCCTTCCATAGTGGCTGCACCAGTCTGCATTCCCACCAACAGTGTATGAGGGTTCCTTTTTCTCCACAGCCTCTCCAACACTTGTTACTATTTGTCTTGTTGATGATAGCCATTCTGACTGGGGTGAGGTGATATCTCATTGTGGTTTTGATTTGCATTTCTCTGATGATTAGTGATGTTGAGCATTTTTTCATATGTCTATTTGCCATTTGTATGTCCTCTTTGGAGAAATGTCTCTTCAGGTCCTCTGCCCATTTTTCAATTGGGTTGTTTGTTTTTTTGTTGAGTTGCATGAGTTCCTTGTATATTTTGGATATTAGCCCATTATCAGAGGCACTGTTTGCAAAAATCTTCTCCCATTCAGTTGGTTGTCTCTTTATTTTGTCGATGGTTTCTTTTGCTGTGCAGAAGCTTTTAAGTTTCATATAATCCCATTCATATATTTTAGCTTTTACTTCCATTGCCTTTGGAGTCAAATTCATAAAATGCTCTTTGAACCCAAGGTCCATAAGTTTAGTACCTATGTTTTCTTCTATGCAGTTTATTGTGTCAGGTCTTATGCTTAAGTCTTTGATCCATTTTGAATTAACTTTGGTACATGGTGACAAATAGCAGTCCAGTTTCATTCTTTTGCACGTGGCTTTCCAATTCTCCCAGCACCATTTATTGAAGAGGCTGTCTTTGCTCCATTGTATGTTTTTAGCTTCTTTGTCAAAAATTATCTGTCCATATTTATGTGGTTTTATTTCTGGGTTCTCAATTCTATTCCATTGGTCTATGTGTCTGTTTTTCTGCCAATACTATGCTGTTTTGATTATTGTGGCCCTGTAGTACAAGCTAAAGTCAGGGAGTGTGATACCTCCATTATTGTTCTTTTTTCTTAAGATTGCTTTGGCTATTTGGGGACTTTTGTTGTTCCAAGCAAATCTGATTATTTCCTGTTCTATTTCTTTAAAAAATGCCATTGGGATTTTGATGGGGATTGCATTGAATCTGTATATTGCTTTGGGTAATATGTCCATTTTAACTATGTTGATTCTTCCAATCCATGAGCACAGAATGTCTTTCCATTTCTTTGTGTCTTCTTCAATTTCTTTCAAAAATGTCTTATAGTTTTCAGCATATAGGTCTTTCACATCCTTGGTTCAGTTTATTCCTAGGTATTTTATTCTTTTTGCTGCAATTGCAAAAGGAATTTTTTTTTTTCTTTTTCTGAGATCATTGTTAGTATATAGGAATGCAATGGGCTTTTTGTACGATGATTGTATAGCGGGCCACATTACTGTATTTGTTGATTGTTTCAAATAGCTTTTTGGTGGAGTCTTTAGGGTTTTCTATATATAGCATCATGTCATCTGCAAAGAGTGACAATTTAACTTCTTCATTCCCAATTTGGATTCCTTTTATTTCTTTCTCTTGCCTGATTGCTCTGGCAAGGAATTCCGACACTATGTTGAAAAGCAGAGGTGATAGGGGACAGCCCTGTCGTGTTCCTGAACGAACAGCAAAGGGCTTCAGTTTTTCACTGTTAATTATGAGATTAGCTGAGGGTTTGTCATATACGGCCTTTATTATGTTCAGGTATTTACCCTCTATACCTATTTTATTAAGTGTTTTAATCATAAATGGATGTTGTATCTTGTCAAATGCTTTTTCTGAATCAACTAATATAATCATATGATTTTTGTCCTTTATTTTGTTTATGTGATGTATTACATTGATGGATTTGCATATGTTGAACCATTCTTGTGCCCCTGGGATGAACCCCACTTGGTCGTGATGAATAATCTTCTTAATGTATTGCTGCATTCGATTTGCTAGAATTTTGTTTAGGATTTTTGCATCTGGATTCATCAGAGATATTGGTCTGTAGTTCTCTTTATTTGTGTTATCCTTACCAGGTTTCGGTATCAGGGTAATGTTGGCCGCATAAAATGAGTGAGTATTGCCTCTTCTTCAATTTTTTTGGAAGAGTTTGAGCAGGACTGGTATTAGATCCTCTTTGACGGTTTGGTAGAATTCAAGGTGAAGCCATGTTGACTTTTGCCGGACTTTTACTTTTGGGAAGGCTTTGGATGACTGATTCAATATCGTTACTGGTGATTGTTCTATTTAGATTTTCCAGTTCTTCATGGTTCAGCCTTGGAAGGCTATATGTTTCTAAGAACTTGTCCATTTCTTCTAGGTTATTGAATTTGGTGGCATATAGTCCTTCATAGTATTCTTGGATAATCCTTTGTATTTCTATGGCGTCCGTTACAACTTCCCCTTTTTCATTTCTGATTTTGTTAGTGTCTTCTCTCTTTTTATCTTAGTGAGTCTAGCCAAGGGTTTGTCAATTTTGTTAATCTTTTCAAAGAACCAGCTCTTTGTCACATTAATTTTTTCAACTGTCCTTTTGTTCTCTATTTCATTTAGTTCTGCTCTGATTTTTATTATTTTCTTTCTTCTGCTGAGTTTGGGTTTCATTTATTCTTCTTTTTCTAATTCTTATGGTATAACGTGAGGTCATTTATTTGGGATTTTTCTTCTTTCTTGAGATAGGCCTGTAATGACATAAATTTCCCTCTTAAAACTGCTTTCACTGCATCGCAAAAGTTTTGGTAGGATATATTTTCATTCTCATTTGTTTCTATTTATCTGTTGATCTCTCCTCTAATTTCTTCTTTGACCGGGTCATCCTTTAAAAGTATGTTGTTTAATCTCCATGCATTTGTGGTTTTTCCTGCTTTCTTTTTGCAGTTGATATCCAATTTCAAAGCCTTGTGATCAGAGAATATGCTTGGTATGATTTCAATCTTCTTAATTTTGCTGAGGCTAATATTATGTCCCAACATATGGTCTATCATTGAGAATGTCCCAATTACACTAGAAAAAAAAAATGTGTAGTCTGATGTTTTAGGATGAAGTGCTCTATAAATGTCAATTATGTCCATTTCATCTAATGTGTCATTTAGGGCTGCTATTTCATTATTTATTTTCTGTTCAGATGATCTATCCATAGCTGTCAATGATGTATTTAAGTCCCCTAGTATAATTGTGTTTTGGTCTATTTCTCCTTTAGTTCTATTGGTAGTTGCTTGGTATATTTCGGTGCTCCCTGACTGGGGGCATAAATATTGATGACTGTTATGTCTTCTTTTGTATAGTCCCCTTTACCGTTATGAAATGTCCATCTTTGTCTCTTGTTATCTTTTTCACCCTGAAGTCTGTTTCATCTGATATCATTATGGCTACACCTGATTTTCTCTGGGTACCATTTGCTTGGAGTGTCAATTTCCACCTTTTCACTTTGAGTCTATGCTTGTCCTTGTAGCTGAGATGTGTCTCTTGGAGACAGCATATGGTTGGGTTTAGTTTTTTGATCCAATCTGCTACTCTGTGCCTTTTTATTGGTGAGTTCAGTCCATTTACATTTAGGGTGATTATTGATATGTGAGGATTTCCTGTCATTCTATCTTTAGTTTTCTGGTAAAACTGTGTCTCCGTTGTTTCTTTGCCTTTTTGTTGTTGTCTGTTATTTCTGTGTGGTGATATTCTATGATGTTTCCCTCTGTTTCTTCTTTTATTACAGTATACATTTCAGTTCTGCATTTTTTTTGAGTGGTTACCATTAAGTTTATGTAAAAGAAAGTTTGATATTTAGAGTACTCCATTTTCTTCAGCATGCTTCCCTTCTCCATTCCCATATTCCGGTTCAGGCCCTTACTGTCCCCCTTTTTATGTTTTGGTTGCCACAAATTGCCCCATAGATGGTGGTCGAATACCCTCCTTCAGTATTTCTGTATTGCAGGTCATGTATTAGAAAATTCCCTCAGCTTCTGTATGTCTGGAAAGGTCTTTATTCCTCCTTCATATCTAAAGGATATCTTTGCTGGGTGTATTATTCTTGACTCACAATTTCTCTCTTTCAATAGTTTGAATATTTGGTTCCACTCACTCCTAGCTTGTAGAGTTTCTGCTGAAAAATCTGATGATAATCTAATGGGCTTTCCTTTGTAGGTTACTGTCTTCATTTCGCTGGTTGCCTTGAGGATTTTTTCTTTGCCATTGATTTTTGTCAGCTTCAATACAATGTGCCTTGGAGAAGGCCTGTTGGGATTGAGGTAATTACCTGTTCTATTTGTTTCTTGGATTCGAAGATCCAGTTCTTTCCAGAAGTTTGGGAAGTTCTCATCGACTATTTGTTTGAATATACTCTCTGTTCCCTTCTCTCTTTCTTCTCCTTCTGGTATGCCCATTATTCTTATATTGCTCTTTCTGATGGAGTCAGAAAGTTCTTGTAGAGTTCTTTCATTTCTTTTAAGTCTCAAGTCTCTTTCTTCTTCCATTCGTGTCATTTCCAGATTTCTATCTTCGATGTCACTGATTCTTTCCTCCATCTGGTCAACTCTACTACCTAAGTTGGCTATTTCATTCTTCATTTCTTCTATTGAGTTCTTAATCTCCAGAAATTCTATTTGGTTTTCTCAAAATTTCTATGGTAAAATGTTCATGTTGTTCTTTGATTGTGTTTCTCAGTTCATTAAACAGTCTTTCTGTGTTTTCTTACATCTCTTGAGTTTTTCCAGAACTGCAATCTTGAATTCTCTGTCATTTAAGTCACATATTTCCATATCTTTAAGTTCCTTTTCTGGAGACTTTTTACTTTCTTTCTGATCTGTCTTGTTCCCTTGGTTATTCATGGTCAATAGTGATTTATTATTTCTCTTTCTAGACATCTACAGGAGTGGATTCTGCAAGAAGTTGATAGAAAAAGGTCTTTCTTTTGTTTTCCAGTATGTGTTGGTAGAATGTTTTATTTTCTCTCTGACTGCAGCCTTTTATTCTCTCCCACACGGTAGTGCTATGTTTTCTCTGCACTATTCCAGCTTCTCACACAATGAGGGGATTCCCTGGAAGGCGGGCTTCTCCTCTGTGAAGAGTTCACCTGGGTCAAAGGGCGGGCGTCTGCGTGGAGATGCGGAGAGCTTTTGAAGTTCCAAAGCTCTTCCTGCACCATATTCAGAGCCCATGTGTTTCAGCAGTTCTGTTTACTCCTGCAGGGATCCGCCCACATAGGTGGGGACAGGGGCAGGGTGGGTTGTGAGAGGGGCCAGAACAATGGCGGTGACAACCACCACAGCCAGTGCTGCTTCCACAGCTCCCTCCCCTTTGCCGGAACTAGTTGGGCTGCAAATCTGTGTCTGCGGCCCACAGTTCTCAGAACAGCAAATTTTCTGTTGTTTTGATCTGACACTGCTACTGTTCCGCTTCTAGCACCGGGCAGGTGGGGGTGGGGCGAGCTCTGGGAGGGGAGGGAGGGGGCGGCTGGTCTCAGTGCCTAAGGCTCCGTTCTCTGCTCGGCAGTGAGGGCTTAAACCACCGTTTTCGGCCTTTTTCCCTCAGTCTTTTCTCCGAGGTCTCTGCCGTGAGCGTTGGGTTCAGCCGTGTTATATGCTGCCCCCTCAGCCCTGTGGAGCCCAGGCGGAGCCCTAGCAGTCCGAGTTCTTCCCTCTCCCGCAGCTGCGGTAGTTCCGGGAAGCAGCGAGCTCGGCGCACTGAGCTGGGTCTGCGTCCTGCGCCTGCGGCTCCGTCTCCGCACTTCTCCCTTCCCTCCTCCCTCCACTCGCGCGGATCTCCCACCTGTAGGTGATTTCAGTCGGTAGTGGGCTCTTCGTCTTGTCTGTCTGCTGTGCAGGGAGTCCTTCGTGGAGTTTTTCAATGTGTTGTAAATTCCAAGGGAGATTTCCAGAGGCTCACCTCACGCCGCCATTTTGATTTAGAGCTACTTCTTTTATTTTTATATCCAGACTTACTTAAAGGTGTAAACCACCAAGACCTCATAAATTAACTAGAGAAAAGGCTCAATGCAGTCTCCTTGTATGTGTGGTCACTGAGGCAAGAACTGAGACTGACTCGTGACTTATCCATAAGATATTATTTAATCTATGAATAAAATTACTATTATCAAGACTTCAGAGGGGATTACGTACTTGTGAACCAGACTGTTTGGGGACTGAAGCACCAAGTACACTGAACTAGTTACAAATACATAAAACCTAGTCATCATTCCTGCGCCTTATCCTACCAGCACTCATTAGCTTAACTTTCAAATTCCATTCTCAAAATTACTTGCAATTTTATTAGCAAGCTTTCATTAAATCAGACTGTATTGACTTCAAATTCCCATTTCTACGTCACACGACCTAGATTCATTAGGACCTGGCTCAACTCACTGGCATAGAAACTACCTCCAGGGGCCCAAACAACACTCCAGCCTGTCCTGCTCACAAGAGAACACGGAGGCGCCTCCAAATCATGGGGCCTGAGCCCCTCCCCGCCCCCACCCGAGCAGGTCCCTAGCCTCTGGTGCCAGCCGGCTGCTAGCACTCTGGCCACCGAGGGAAGCAGGTACCCACATGTTAAAAGCCTCTCTAAGCAGCAAACAACTCCCTCATCTACTGTGGCCATGTGACAAATCCGTGGCTGACAGGAAGGCAAAAGGGCCACTTTGCGGCTGGGCAGTAGGTGCCCAGTGAACGACAGGGCCCCCGTCACTGAGGAGGAGCGGGTACTGGAGGGGCACAAGCTGGCACAGACGGCACTTCAGCACAGACTACCCAGCCTGATCCTCATACCTTATGAGACACACATTATTCTTTCCGCCGTTTTATAAATATGAAACTGACATCCAGAGAATTGGAGATGATCATATGCTCCGCCAGCCGGCTCCCAAAAAATACTTTTCAAAGTTATACATATGTCACACACAAGGCACACATAAAACACGTACACGTGACAGAACCACGTGGTTTACACAGTCCCCTCCCTTCTGCAGGGACGCTGATGCCCACCCGGCTCTGGCTCCCAGGAGGGAGGAAGCCACGCTCCGCGTCCAAAGGGCCCATCCCGTGGCCCATCCACACTCAGATACTCTGCCTGAGCACATGCTTCCGGGGCACACGTAGAAAAGGGCCATCACGCGCATGTCTGAGGTAGCTTTCAGGGACCGAAAGGAGTGCCCAAATCCCCAGACTGTGGAATGGCTGCACTTACACAGACTCGGGGACTGTCCAAGTGTGATTTATGGATGACATTTTAATTAAACTCTTATACCCAACTTTAAAGGAAAGTAGCAATTTAGACCATTGTGTACACTAAAAGCACAGTACAAATATAGCACGCTCCGGGACCAGGAACAGGGCATTGGCAGGAGAAAACACAGCAGCTCAACTCACCCCCCCAAAATGGGAGCAAAGAAAAATCACTTAAGATCAGAAAAAGAAGTCCAACCCTCACCAGCTGTGAATGAGAAAAACAGGAGTATAAATTCTGTATCAACAGAGTTAAAAACAAAACTGTTCACGTTTACTTTGTACCTCACAGAAAACAAGAGACACATCAAGCACCCTACAAGCAATGGCCTGAGCCACCCCCACATTAAAAGTCCATTTAAGTCACTTTGTAAGTGTGTAGAAAGGTGTTCTTCATTACTGCCCACCCCACATGAGCCTTCTTAGACTTCTCCTAAGTGCCCCATCCCAGGTAAGCTGTGTATCGGTTATGTGCTGAGGCAGTTTGGAAGGGCACAAACCAGAGTAGCTCTCAAACCCCTCCCAGGACAACTCCCCCCGGGACAACTCGACCTGTAGAGAATACACGACACACACATATGGATAAAGAGCCCACTGTAAAAATGAACTATCTGGTAGACAGGCAAGATACAGCACATGAAAAGGAAAATGAGTCACCAAAGGAGAGGCCGTGTGTGCCGCCTGCCATCAAAGGCCGGCGACTGCGGGGACACAGCTGAGAGCCGTCAATTTTCACTCCGTTCCTCTCTGGCCCTGAGGCTCACAGCCGGTGTGGATTTACCCACAAAACTATTGACACACGCTACAGGTGGGCGGACACCAACTGGACACATGCTGCTTAAAAAGGAGTCCACGGCATCACACTTAATACTGTGACACTATCCACACACAGTTTATCTTCCAGAACTGTGCTGTCCCATCCAATAGCCACTGGTGGCACATAGCTACTTAAAATCAATTAAAATTGAATCAGATAAGAGTTTGGCTCCCCATCTGCACTAGCCGCATTTCAAGAGCTCAGGAGCCGTGTGGGGACAGCTCAGAGCTGCTTCCATTGCTGTCAGAGGGTCCATGGGACAGCGCTGGCTCAGTACCCATCTGCTGAAGCTACTGCGGTTTTGTTTCCTGTAGATGTTACCTTCTTCCCACTTAAAACAGTCAGGATGTTCCAACAACCAGGTCTGTGTTGACTGTCTCCTGACAGTCTTTCCTTTCTTTATAACAATCTGCAGAACACCTGAGCTCCACTCCCAGCCACGGGATGGCAGAAACTGGAAGTTCTAGAAAGTTGGAAACGAAATCGAATCCCAGCTCTTTCCCCCTACAATTTTACACCCCCTTAAAATTCAGGATTATTGTCAGAGTAGCAACAAACAAACATCCCCAGGACATCTGGTGACAGGAAAGGAAGACGACACAGGTCCTGGCCTCGGACTCACCTGTGGTTTCCCCAGCCCAGGGTGAGTGACAGTCATGGTACAGGTGCCCTCTTTCCTCTGTCCCACAGACCTACAAGCTTGTCCCCTCCCTCCTTCCACCTTCTCCAACACCCGCCACCGCCGCCACCAGCACCACCACTGCCACCAGCAGCACTGCCGCGAGCACACCACTGCAGGGCCCCCACCAGGAGTCTGGGCGTCATGATCCACTCAGCTGGTTCTGGCCCTGTTTCTGGAGCAGCATGGCTCCCTAGTGGATGTGGAGCTCCCGCACCCAGTTTGTAAAGGCCTTGGCTCTCGACCCCACACCCAGGGCTCCTGTCCCACAGGCATGAATGCACATTTGGCTTCAGGAAAGCTTCCCGCCTCCCAGAGAGAAGCCTCCCAGGCCCACAAGTGCTCAGCCTGACATCCATCCAACAGCGGCTGCTGAGCCATCACATGCCGGAGTAATCCGGGCACCTGCACAATTTTTCTAGGACATGCCAGATGTTAACTGACTAAAGATCAGTCTCCACGGATGGGAGCGTCTTCTGTGAAAACGCCTGTGCCACGTGGGCTGCAGAGAAGAAGCAGTGTATATTCACCATCTGACACAATCTTAGCAACAAGGAGGCTCGAGATTCCGACAGCTGCCCACAACTGTCCTCCCCATCCTGCGACAGGGCCGCGTAGAAACAGCCCCATTCACGCAGGAGCACAATGACACCCGCAGCTCTCTCAGAGAAGCAATGATGGGTGAGCCCTGTTTCTCCAGCCCCAGGTTTCGGTTCCCCTCAGTGGCCCCTGGACAACACACACGTCTCCGCATCACTACCCTTCATCCAGATGTGAGGTGACATACTAGTAGAACACCCAGCCTCCCTGTTATCCAGGTCCCCTCCAGACCCCTCAAAACAGCTGCTATGCGAGGACAGCCGCACGTGCGAATGAAGGAAAGGTCCTGTCATCTCCGTGGAGAATGACCGCTCTTACCACCTTGGGAACGGTGCTCTGCATCTTTGGTGACGCTGGTTCAGTTGCCATGGTGATACACATTCTGTCATTGTCGATGGCAGCTCTATAAAGACCAAGAACTTAACTAATTTTGGAGATTTACTCTCCAGACTTTCTATTCAGTATTTAGAAGGAAAGCATCATGACGTTCTAAGAGAAAAAATTTTTTTACAATCTGTCGCATCGAAACAGCAGAAATTTCACTGGGATTTTAATAGGATGTGGGCAGAGGAACAGATGGCACTATTTTAGGAACAGTGCTTGCTGGATTTTTAGAAACATAGTAAAGTCACTGCCAAGTAAAATGGTTGTTTATGCTTTTGCTTTCAAAATGGAGGAGAAAGTTCCTTATTATTCTAATATATTAAGTATGCACATATTCTGATCCTGGGTGACCACATTCTCCATGCTATTTCTGTAAAACACATCATTGTTAGGCAAGACTGTAAGTTATCATAAAATAATTTACATGCTTCATGCAACCTGCAAGTGGCCCAGGAGACAAGGACATACTTGTTTCACTGTTGTCCCCAGAGTTCTTAAGAAACAGGGACGGTGGCAGCATCCTTCTCCTCCCGTTCCCCAACCTCCAGGTGAGGGAACAGAGATGGTTCTAGAACCAGGGTCCCAGTGATCAGGCCTGAGCCTTTCTACTCCATGATGAAAACAAAAGCCTTTGGGGAGAGATAGTCAGGTGGGTAACGGGTCTTTCACTGAAGAACCTATGCCTCCAGGAGGCAGGACAAAGCAGGAACTGTGAGGAAACCTGTCCTCTGTCACTTCTGTAAGTGGGCACAATGGGTGACCACCGAGGGGACACACAAGATGACGTGAGAGCCTCCCAGGGCACAAGCAGCACCACGACACTGGGACAAACAGCTCAGGGTCAGGTGGACCAGCTGGAGGTAACAGCAGCCCCTTCCTTACTGGACAACGGGACAAACGACTTCAGTCTTTAAAACCAGGACCCAAGTGTCTAGCAGGCACAGGGACTCCAGCCTAGACTGTCCCACCTGGTCTGCACACAGCTGTTACAGCCCAGGCACATTGGGGCACTCATTCATTAAAGACACACATCTGGGTTTCCTGTCTAAATATGCAGCTTCAGGGGCCCAGGGACAGCCCACAGCCGTGGGAACACCGGCTCCTTCCTGCACTGAGCCTTGGCCCAGTGCACCCACTTTTATGGAAACCACTGTGCCCTCCTTCTGTCCTCCGCAGATGTGTTTTTACCTTCCTCCAAGCCCAGGGCTGGAGGTCACTGAATCCTGTGTGACCTTTTGTATAGTACTCAATGTTACGCTCAGTTTGCCAATGAGACTGAATGACAACAGCAACTCATAGCTCTTACTCAGCACCAGGCACAAACCTAGATTCTTCATGGAAATGAATTCAGTCACAGCTGGGGCTTTGTGACACTGAGGGGACACGGTGACAAGCACCTATGGGCAGGTGCTACACATCACTGCTATTTAAACAACAAATAATAGATTTGATTCCCCAGCCTTTCGTCAACAAAGACTTAATCCCATCCCCGAAAAAGAGTATAAAGCGGAATTCACAAGTGTGGGCCCTATAAGAGCGGCATCAACAAATTCCTTTAAATAACTCAAACTGCAATTTTAGAAAACAGGGCAGGCATCCGAACACGTGGGGTTTGCACAAGGGTAGCAGCCACCGTCCCATGGACCTCAGCTCTGTAGCTCTACCTCTCAGCTCCCCTCACCACGGAGGAGGGGACAGAGGCACAGCACCCGCCCTGCCAGCCAGCACATCACATCGCACACCATCAAAATGCCTACTGAGGTCTGGATGGACTTGCTGTCCTCCTACAGAAGTCAGCCACTTAATCACAGAGGGAAAGAAAATGAATCTGGCCTGATTTCCTCTTCGCAACACTAGGTGTTCACAACTCTATCCTGTGCGCCGACTGCCCAGCGCAGACTCGTTGAGCCCCTAGACTGCTTCCCAACCTCAAAACTGATGGGACACACTGCGCTCTCCTGCGGCTGAGCTGGTCTCCGTTAACGGAATGCCACGGCGCTGGCCCAGTCTTCAAAATCCTTGGTTTTCAGAGCTCCCCGTAACAACAGTGCCCAGGGCGGGTACGCTCATGTCATGCTTAGGGAGCAGGGCTTCTCCAAACACATGTGGCTTTCTGAAAAGCTAGGCTCTCCAGTGAGTGCACTGGCTTCTTTCTCCATGCTAGGTGTCTATTCTGTCCCCACGTCCTCACAGAGCCCTGGCCCCGCCGCTCCCCAGGCCATATTCACACAGCAGATGGAAAAGGTTGACAGTGATGGGAGAAAGACGGACAGGGAGAAATTTTATTCTGTGCCCAACAGCGATGACCTCGGCCAACGCCAGTTTTGGACACAGTGGACTTACCCACCCCGCACAGGGCCTCTCACGGAGCACAGTGAGAGGGCGTCTCCTCAGCAGGGGACTGCGTGCTGTCAGAGGCCTGGGAGGTCGGCACCATGAGGGGCCCACTGCTCCAACGAGGCACCGAGGCCCAGAGCAGGCGGCTGGCACTCGAGCCCGTGCTCTTTGTGGCTCTCCCATCAGTACGATCACATGACCTTCTGACACAAAAGGAAATGCATTTGAACATGAGGTGTTTCGTAGGTAATTTTCAGTTAACATGATTTGCCAGAACTTTGCCTAAAGAGGGAGTAAGACAGGGAAGCGTAGGCACCCGTGTCACGTGCTAAGTGGCTGAAGAAAGTGTCTGTGTATGTGGAGAAGGGGAGGGTGGAGACAGGCGACAGCTGTCCCCAATATCTTAAGTGTCAACAGGGAAAGCAAGAGCAGATGTATTCTGAGCTGTTTCAGAAGGAAGCGCAGAGAAGGTCCAGCAGGCCAGTTTGAGGCCATGCACGAGGAACAACAAACTCTGTGCGACCCGTGTCTTACAGACGATGGAGCAGCACAAATTGAAGGCGGCTGCGCCTTCCAGCGCTGAGATGTTCCAACTCAGACAAAGCCTGACCCTGTGGGCACAGCCCGGGCCCCTCCCGAGTGACCTACCACAGTGCTCCGGCTCCGCCAGGTCCTGTCCAGCGGGAGGGAGCGCCCACGGCATGGCACCGTTCGCACCATCTCAGAGCTCTTTAATTATGCTTATTCTAAGAATCTGCACTGCCAGACTGTAGGCTTCCAAGTAAATTGCCCCAGGCCACCAGCATTTGACAAAATTCCCCTCCGTCAACGATTCTGCTTGTATTTACGCTGCTGTCTTTTTCTTTCAGTTCTGATGCTCATTCCCTCTACGAGGGACCAAGGCGCTGTCTGTGGGATGTGACAGGCACACGCAGGGCACATACAACTCACAGATGCCGCATGTCCCCACCAGCCAACCAGGAGGAGACGCTGTGCCTTTCAGGGCCCCTCAGAGCTTCCTTGGTGAGGGAAGAGAGAGGCTGGCGCAGGGAGGGAGGTGAAGGCGACCACAGCAGGCAGGGGAGTGAACCCGGGGGGATGGTTACATGCGTCCTTGTGGCCCCAGGTGTTTCCCACATGGTTCCAAGGACCACAGAGGATACCAATGGTCAAGTTCTGTTTGGAACACCACCAAGAGCTCCACTGAAAGCAGCTCCCAGATCAGGCACACGCTGCCCAGAGAAGCATCTTGAAGGCGACGTCCCCATGGCTGGTGCCAGCAGCTTGCTCTCCCACCCCACCATGTCCCCACATCTCATATACCTCAGGGCTTGGAGACACAATGGGAAGGAGTGACCTGCCCAGCTCTCTCTGGAAAAGCTCGCTGTCTAGGAGCGCAGGACGGAGTCCGTCTGCAGGGTCACCCAGTGTCGATGAGGGACAAGTGACCTCCCTGCTACCTAACTGTGTGACACGGACATCAGGCTATCCTTGGCCTCTGCCCACACCGCCACATGCACGCCAGCCCCTAAGCCTTAGGCCGTGTCTGAGAGGGGCGGTCCTTGCCTCCTGCCAGAGGGAGAGACGCAGCACTTGGTGGCAGGCAGGGCAGTGGGTCACCCAACACCCATTAGCTCATCCCCCAGGTGCCCACAGGTTACTGAGCACCCACTGTGTGCAGGCGCTGCCCAGGGCCTAGGGGCACAGTGACCAGAAGAGAATTCCCTGAGCTCATGGAGACCATCGGTTTGGGTGAGACGATAGTAAGCAAAGGCAGTGAAATGCAGTCATTAGATAGGGTCGTTGCAGGAAGCAGAGAAGGGAGGGACAGATGGGCATATCATATCACCGAAAACCGGTCCTCACTCCGACGAGAAGGAACAACACAGTCGCGGACCACAGGCAGGGAGGCGTGGTGCCCAGTGGACAGGCCAAGGAGGACCAGGGTGGCGTTGGCAGTGACCGCCCAGGAAGAGTAAAAAGGCCCCGTGTTTCCTCTGGCATGGCAGCTCACAGAGCTTTGTCACATCCGTGGATGCACTTCAGTTTTAAAGCTCAGAAGCTTGCAGGCCTGAGAATTCTGCTTCCAGGAAAGCCCTCCAGGGATGCAAGTGCCATCCAAGATGTCTCCTGAGGGGTGAAAACCCAGTGCTCATCCCCCTACGGGAAGGGCATGGAAGGAGGGGTGAGCCCCACGTGGGGGCCGCGGGATAATGCTGCTCAGACCTGCTCCCCGGCCTGCGTCCCTGAGGCTGGAAGGACCATGAGCCCCAGCCCTGTCCACGCTCTCAGCCAGGGCCCCAAGGCCAGGGGACAGGTCTCCTCCCCATCCCAGCAAGAACACAGAGCAACAGGGTGGCCCCTCCTACAGCATCTGCGCATCAGGCTCCCTCACGTAAGCCATGAACTCTGTGACTGATCTGCTCTCCACGTGCAGTCAGTCACGCACGACCACGGTTCCTGAGGGATGAAAGTAAAACTGGGAAGAAGGAGCATGGCGCACATGTAAAGCCGGGAGCTGGCCCCTCACTTTCTGACGCCTGCTCGTGGACTAATTTGTGCCAGATATTGACACACCTTAGCCAATCACAAACTGTTCGACCTTCTGCACAATAACTTGGCAATTTCAACGAAAAAAAAAAGAGCATACCCTGAATCCACATGGTCCTCCGTAACTAATACGAATTAGAGCCTCACTTCCCTCAGGGTAGTGCATTCTCACATCCCACGGCATTTCTGCTGCCTCGCTCCTGTTCATGCATTTATTCATGTCCTTTGCATTTGTGGTCCCCAGACTGGCACATCATGGCCACCTGAAGAGGGCTTGCTTCTGTATGCCCTGCTTTGTCTTACATGCAGATTTCCAGGCAGTACCTCCAGAGGTTCTCATTTCATAGGTCTTGGGCCCAAGTAATGGCTCGTCTTCCAGGGCAGCCTGGGCAAGACTGAGAGTTGGGCCAAGACCCGCAGCTGTGCACATCGCATCCGACTTGCACTGTCTGGTGACCTGCCGGCACCTGCAGGGCACAACACACCTCTCCTGCCCGGTAGGCCTCCACATACTCATGGTCTCCTCCCTAGCTCCCGAGGAAGCTCTCGGGAGAGAAGAACCACGATGTGACACTCACACGCGGAGCAGGCAGTGTGATGCGAAGTGGCCACTAATGACACTTATCAACAGGGACCTTGGGGAAGTACCCACGACCCTGCTTCATCAGCAGGAACACACCGTGATGGAACCATCCATTCATCCATCCAGCACTCACTCCCTCACCGCTGTCCACATCCGAGCGTCTCTCAGACGCTGGGACTCAAAGGCAAAACTGCATAAAGACAAGGCTCCTGGCCTCTAAGTGTACAGTCTGCAGAAGGACAAGTATTTGTTTGATGCCCCCACCCCCAGAAACCCAACACCTGCAGAGTGCCCAGTGCTGCCGCAGAAGCACGGCCCGGCACCTGCAGGACCCAGCAGGGGGCAGGAAAATGCCAGACACGGACAGAGAACGGGGGTGCAATGTGGCAATGCGGCCGACCTGGTCCCGGAAATTAATCCACATAAGGAGCGGGACTGCCCCCCATACCACCGTCGCAGGTGAGAGCTGTGGGTGCCCCCAGCCGGGGACTGGCACCTGGGAGTCTCTTGGGGACCTGCCTGGGAAGCTCTGTGGGAATCAAGTTGAGGACAGCAAGTCAACAGCCGACTAACCAGACTGTAAGTGACCTCAACACGTGGCGGCCTGGGGACGAGGGCCTCAGTGCCACCTGCACAGAGCCCAATGGGGCCAGCACACCACAGGGCTTTGGGAACGGCCAACAGCCCAGCAGCTGCCCACCCTCCACCCTGCCTTTGGTCCCCCGACATCTCGCCATGGCCTCTCCTCACAGGCTTGCTCTGCACCGGTAACTCCCATTCTCAAAGCTGGTTTTTCCTTATTGTCTTGCACCTGTTCCATGTTCTTTCTCCCATTTGATTTTACATTGACCTTCAATATCCCACCATTTTAATCAGATATGCAGAATAACTAAAGAAACAAGCACAAGAGACACTGCTACCAAAGCACTAAATGTAATAAAAACAAGATCGCACTTCAGAACACAGAGCTGGACGCCGCGGCAGTATGGTGCTTGCCTAATAGCAGGGATTCCTTTGACTCACGTTCCAACAAACACATAGGCTCAGAGACACAAGAGTAAACTCCCTTCCTTACTCTTGTCTTGCAACAAGAAACCTAAGCCATCCATCTGTAGAAGCCATGTAACCAGTTATACTTGTCAGAATTTTGGATATTCAACCCCCAAATCTAAAAATCAGATTATCCATAAATACAGCAAGGAAGACATGACCGTAAACTACCAAACTACCACGTTTCCCTGATAATAAGACCAGGTCTTATATTAAGTTTTGCTCCAACAGACACATTAGGGTTTATGTTCAGGGGATGTCATCCTGAAAAATCATGCTAGGACTTATTTTCCGGTGAGGTCTTATTTTGAAGGAAACACAGTAAGTGCTGTACTGATTTGTATGAGTCTGCACTTTTCTTGGCTACGTTTAATTTCAAAGAGCTGAACTGCTGCAGCCTTCTTAGCAGAAACTCCAATTTCTGTCCAAGGAGACTCTGCTCCCTTCTCTGAGGGCCCCACTGCCACAGGGGCGGATGTAGAAGGCTGAGGGAGGTGTGTCTCCAGAGGGCTCTGGACTGGGACCCAGACAGCAATGTGACAGTAGGAGAGGAGGGCTCAGTCAACATGCAGGGAGGGCCAGGGATCGATGGAAGCTGTAAGCCCGGCAAGACTCTTGCTCTCGCACAAAATGAGACACTGCCAGCACTGCTCTCCCGCCAGCCAGCTCTGCATTCCTCCGTCTGCACACACCTACTGGGCCGGACCCCCAGCATGACAGTTTCTACCCCAAGGCAGGCAGAGCCCAGTCATGGTAAATGCTGACCTGGACCTGCCTGAAAGTGGGGGCTGTGGCACCTTCTGACCAACTTAAAGTAAGACTGGACAATGTAAGGACCAGACACATGTACATCAAACCACCCGTCACTGCTGGGGAATGACAATGGGAAGTGACAAATGCCAATTTCATGAAATAAGTTAGTTCTTCATTGTGGTTTTGAAGAGAATCTCATTCTCCAACTATTTAGAACATCAGGGTAAACTATTAATGTTTTCTGAAATGACCCTTATGCAAACTGCTTTTTATTGATTAATTCCAACAACTTCTCAGTGTTTGGGCATCTTACGAAAACATGTTTGAGTGTTTCTTCCACATACCTTGTACAGAGGCTCTCTAAGGCAGTTATTCCTATGAAACATAGTTTTTCCCATACTTCCATCAATTACATTATTCCAAAAGTGAGTGTTCCTCATACATACACACACACACACACACACACACACACACACACACAGGTGTTTAGAAATCATCGATTCACAATCAGTCATGATCACAAGCCAGCAGAAACAGGACAGACAGCCTAACCCAAACAAAGCCTGAGCTCACACAAGCGTTCTGCAAAACCAACAGTTTCTTCCTTTCTCGAAATAAGCATGTCCCTCATGAATTCATTTGTAAATGTTTATCAGACACCCCAGGAACCTGGTCAGTCTATGGGGCAGAGAGGCAAGCTCTCAGGGTGGACGGAGGGGCCAGAAGGGGGCGGAGACAATAAGCAGACAGGAAGATGTCCATACTGGCACCTGCCAGGAGTTACAGTGGGTGGCACCTGGGAGGGTCTGCCTTAGATGAAGACATCCCAGGACTCTGAGCTGTCAAATTTTCATGAAAAACACCCTGAGATTCAGACGCTATGGTGCAAGGCTGGCATAACCTGCACACAGCCATCCACCTGTCACCAGACCATCACGGGACTCTCCCGTCACTGGTTAGGAAAGGTCACTTTTCCTCAACAAGAGTCTAATACATGAAAGTGTGTCCCCGATAAAGAGCTCATAAATTAACATTTTAAAAGTCGATGTTTTGTCAGATACTTATCTGTAGGATAAGAAGACTGTTACACTGTTTCCGGCTCTGAAACTAATATTTCTCTATTGACAAAAGGTACCTTCTGTAGAAAGCATTTCGGAACAAAGAATTCCATTGCAGCACAAAGGCCAGGCCCTACATTTATTTGTTTCTGGTAAATGTTATTTTTCTAAGTTAATTGAGGCAACACTGGAACAAAATTATGAAAAATGTCAGTTAATCCACTTAGCCAGTGAAGGGTTCATGCTGTCTTGTCCGTGATGTAATGGAAAGAACCTCGGAGAAGGGGACAGAGGCCCACCTCTCTCACCTTCTGTTACCCTGGAGGAGTCACTTATCTACCTTCAATTTCCTCCTGGGAGGAAGGACAGTGAAATAGTGGGGTCAGACCCGTGACCTCCCACGGAGTGTGAAAGAGGCTTTCAAGATTTTGAAAGTGCAATGGTAATTGTATAATTGCATCTATGCAGCCACACAAACTAATCAAAAGTGAAATTTCTCCTTTTCTTTAGAATTATAATCAACTTGGTGCAGCAGCACTGGCTACATTTCATGCTGACTGGAAGGAAGTTCTGTGGTGGTCATGTGTCTCTGATGAACTTTAACAATGAGACAAGTGTCTGGACCAACACATTGAGATGACGTACAACTGGGAAAACAGCCAGGCCTGGATGTCTGGTCTTCGTGGGGGATCTCAGAGGGAAGGACAGGGAAGGGCAGCAGGGAACCCAAAGCAAGTACTCTGCCTCCTGCTTACAGGTAATCAGCACTAGAGGGCAGCAGATCAAGCCACCCCAACACATGACTGCAGGGTACAGGACACACCACCTCAGGAAGTGCCACTTTGGTGCACTGACTGTTTTGAGCTGAAGGCATCCGAAACACAGCAGGTGCAGGGAGAGACCTTCACAGAGCTGCCGCATCTGCCAAAACAGAGGCTCCAAAAGCAACAATTGTCACTCACCTCCCAGCAGGTTCACCAACCAGGAGGACTGTCCCTTGTCACAGGACAGGAGGCTAGACGTGGATACTACACCCAGACAGACTCTGTCACCAGCCATCATACCTCCCATAAGTTCTCCCAGGGACCCAGCCATCTTTGCTAAACCACTGACTCTCCCCTGAGAGGCCCATACCCCTTTCCCCTGCAGGGAAGTATTTAAGCCTGAGTTCTGTGCCACCTCAGAGTCACTCATCTTTCCCTGGGCATCTCCCATATGCACAGGAGGTACACATGTTAAATAAAATTGTTTGCTCTTGTTACTCTGTCGTTTATCACAGAGGTCTCAGCTAAGGAGCTCAGAAGGACTGAGGGAAAATTACTTTTCTTCCGCTACACTGTCAACCACAGGAATTTTTTTTTTTTCTTTTTTAATTCAAGAAGAAACATATTAGCCCAAAAACAATGCTAAATGTCCACAGCCCCAAACCCTCAAACCCTCCAAAGGCATCATTCTTCATGTTAACATCAAAACAGCAAATCGTACACCAGTGCCCAGCATGTTCCAGTGATAGGAAAACCAAAAGTCCCATTTGCAGTTTGGGGAAAGTCCTGGCGAGGAAAGCCTGAGAACAAGATGAGCTCAGGGCTGTCTTCCCCCACTCTGTACCTCTGTGTGCTCAGATCAACCTTCTGGGGCTCCCTCACAACCCCAAGGGAAGCCTGCAGGTGAGCACGTGTGGCCAGGTCCCTGTGAGAGTCAGGATTTGGGCAGGCCACATGCAAGCCCCATCACACCAGGGGAATTTCCACTCGTGTAACCAATTAGTCCATGAACTGGAGGCACAGAAAACTCCAGACGGTCACCTCAGCCCTTAGCCAAACGCCCTCCCCATTCTGTCTCTCCTCATCTGCCGCTGAGTCTGATGGAGTTCCTGGGAATCAAGACAATGGTGATTTTACAATCACCGTTACAAATAAAAGGAGCCATAGCAACCAAGCAGCTACTGAGTACCTACTGTGTACCAGGCACCAGCATGGGTTCCCTTGAGACTACCATCTGTGGGGACCTCCACGACAGAGCGGGAATTCAGGGAAGGCAGCCATGACTGGCGGCCAAAGTGAATCAGCGTTCAGTGGCTGGAACCAGAGACAAACAGAAACAAAAGACCCACAGTGACATGTGAGTCCTGTAAACACTGCTCTTTAAAGTAGAATACCTCACTGTTAATTAAGAGCCAATCAACATTTAAGCTCTGGAACTGCTTGACATATCAGCATACAGGCTTCTCAGGTGTCCTGGTCCCTGGCAGTAAACCCTGATTAGTCACTGGAGACGTCCCATTGTTTTCTCTGAAATGCCACTGGTTCTCAGGCTGCCCTCAAAGGACTTTTCCCCTTTGCTGTAAACTCAGTAATTAACATATTGAAACCCACTGATTTCCACAGTAATCAGCTAATTTAAGAAAATATGAACTACCACACAGTACGTCAAAAACAACGAATCAGTTTCCGGTGTTTTTTTGGACGTGTGTTCTTTTTCTTGCGGGGGGTGGGGGGGGTGCTCACAATGGACAGAAGGAGGCAGTTATCCCGCTGGACAAAGCCTCACAGAATGGGGCTGATTGTCACCGCTGGCCGGCGGATGCCTCCCACACCCAACGAGATGTGTGTGTGTGTGCACGCGTGCGCGTGCATGCATGCACACACTCTCACATTCACACACACATACACTCCTACACACTCATACACTCATACGCACATACGCACACATACACTTACACTCATGCTTACTCATACACTCACACTAACACTCACACATACACGCACATACACACGCACTTACACACACTCACATACACTCACTTATACACTTACACTCACATATGCACACTAACACACCCTAAGACTCACACTCTCACTCTTACTCTCATACACTCACATTCACTAACACACTCACACTCTCACACATACTCAGCGGTCTACTGGTAGAACTACACCTGGTAGAGCTTCTCATTTCAAAATCCCAATAGTAAAGCCCCAAACTTGTTCCACATGGCAGAGTATGTGTCAAGAGCTGCTTTGCATTTTTCTCTCTTGCTTCTCCTGGAGTTTGTTCCTCTAACAATCACAGCGAGAGCATCCGACGCAGGATGAAGAGGCCATGGTCCAGCCTCTACTTTCCAGCTCCCAGTCAAGTGAGCACAACACCTGGCTCTGGTCCCCTCATTGGCTGTCTGCCGGGAAGGGGGGTCTCCTGGCTCCAGAGATGACGAGGCTCCCCCAGGACGGGGTGTGAAGCACTGCGAAGGCAACACCTCTTCCTCCTCAGAGACTGCCTACCTTGCTCCCATCCAGACGTTGCCAAGACCATCAGCACAAATCCCCCACCCAGTGTCGGAGCCTTGTCCCCATCCCAGCCAGCGACCACCACGATCTTGGGCATCCCCGGGGCCCCCTGCTGCCGGGTGGGCCCGACCTGCTCAGCTGCCAGGCCATATGCTCTAACGGCAGCTCCTAATGGACTGCAGGCAACAGCCAAGATCGCCAGGGCCGCATTGTGCTCAGATAATCAATGAGCTGAAAGGATGCAGCAGGATATCTCCTCCACAAGACCCACAAGGCTCACTGCGTGATAGCTGCTACCCCGTGTTACTCAAAAGCTGTCAACAGTCCTACCAGATAAGGTCCCCAAGTACAAAAAGGCTATTCTCTGATGTCAGAACATTAAACAGAGGCATCCATGTAAAACAATTTCTCTGCTCAGCAACATCAAGATAAACTTTAAAAAGTAATAATTTTCCTGCCTGGGAAACTGAGTTCACTTGACAACTCATGCAACCAATGGGCTCTTGACAAAGTTATATACAGATATTTAATGACAAAGACTCACTAGTTAAAGAAATCACGTGATTTATCATTTTGTATCATTTTAGTTTCATGTATCTGAAACATGAAGCAAGACTCCTGCCTGATAAGTTATAAATCTCTACCTCATAGACAAAACTCTATGTTTTAATAGATGGTCACTAACACTTCTCTCTGAGCTAAGTGCTAGAGCAAGTACACAGCTTTAAGTATAGAAACAGCACTGCTCTCCACAAGTTGGAATTCACTTGAGGAAATAACATCACTCCTAAGAATACAAGCAGTACCTGAGTTCCCAAAGTCACGCTCTCCCTCCCTTTCCCTCCCTTTCTCTCTTTCTCTCTCTCTCTTTCTTTCATATACACAGATGGTAATGCAATGTCACGATTTGGACTCTCCAAAAATATACATTTCTAGTTGAGAAACTGTCTTCAACTAGAAACAGCCCAGAGATTTATTTTCTGTCTTGGTTCTGCTTTTTAAACAATGAATATGAGGATTCATCAGTTTTTCCAATTTTAAAGAAGGCATTTTCCACGGACTACACCTACAATTTGAAACCATAGAAACCACATGTGCTAAAGTCATAAGACATAAAAGTGTGCTTTTTCCACAATTCCTACATGCAAGTTCAGTTTCTAGCAGCATCTCATCAAATGCACTTAAATGTCGTGCCCATAGGTCATCCCGAACCTAAGACAGAGGCAATTACAAACACAGTGATGGAAAGTGAGACCCCAGCACAGAAAACCAACACGTGAGTTACACGCACTCCAGCTCAATACACTGCTCGGAGTACTTGATAGATTAATGACACAATACAAATCCTGCCAAAGCTGAACAAGATACACTGATCAGTACTCATAACATACGGGAAAACAGACACTCACCGGAAGTCTCTGATCTGCACGTGCTGTTCCTCTGAACACATGTGCCTGCACCGCCGGTGCCGCCCGGTGGTGGGCTCGCACCACTGCACATGTAAGCTGCTTCCCGAGCCCTTTGTAGCTCTATGATGGAGAAAAGAGGTGCTAAACCACACCACAAAAAGGAGCCTATTTCAAAAGTGGAGCACATTTTAAGGAATAAAAAGTTTTAAAATCAGTACCTATTTGGGATGTTTTTAAATTAAAATCCTCGGTCCAGAAAATATAATTTACATTTTCACTTATCTAAAGAGCCACAATGTAATTTTTGCATATTTTAAAACTATAGTAATGACTACCATTTATTAAAAGCCTACTTTGTCAGGAATCTTACAAATACGCTTTTTGATTTTGTTTATTTATAGTGTAAATGTGTACATTTCAGAAGGCTGCACTATTATTAGTGTCTTTTTATAATACACAAACTATTAGCCAACAGGATATACAACCAAGCCCTTCACTTCTATGGTTGCCTTTATTTTCGTTTGACTAGCATTCTAAAAATGACCACTGCTCACACTGGCAGTGCACTACTTTTACAGTTCATTTAGGCTTCGGAGCTCGCACCCAGAAAGCAGGGACAAAGCGGTGTGGAGGGCAGAGCAGGGGCTGCCCTGGCCTGTGTCAGGTGTGGAGGGCCGCAGGCAGAGCACCTGTTGAATTTGGTCTGTTTTTTTTAGTGTTTGGGTGTTTTTCAGTACTCGAAAGGAGAGTTAAAATAACAATCCAATTGTGAAACCAGAGCTGAAGTTCTAAATTGGGAGCAAAAGTGTATTTTTCACCAAGTCCCACAAGATCCAAGTTGGGAAGGACACCCCTTCCAAACAGCACCATTAGTGAAGGGGAGGCCTGGCGTGACAAAAATGCAAAACCATTAAATCGCTAGCTCAACTCCACTACGGTAGAGCAGGGATGGGTAAGAGAGGATTGTTTCATTGCTGCGTGGCCTGAGAATGAACAGCACTGGAAGCTAGTGCCCTACATTCAGTTGTCCGCACGGGGGGCCTCCCCTGAATCTCCCCTGGTCCTCCGCTGCGTCTCCCCTGGTCCTCCCCTGAGTCTCTCCTACTCCTCCCGAATCTCCCCTGAGTCTCCCGTGATCCTCCCCTGAGTCTCTCTTGCTCCTCCCGAGTCTCCCCTGATCCTCCCCTGAGTCTCCACTGGTCCTCCCGAGTCTCCCGAGTTCTCCCCGAGTCTCCCCAGCTCCTCCCCTGCATCTCCCCGGGTCCTCCCCTGCGCCTCCCCTGCATCTCCCTGGTCCTCCCCTGCGCCTCCCCTGCATCTCCCCTGGTCCTCCCCTGCGCCTCTCCTGCATCTCCCCTGGTCCTCCCTGCATCTCCCTGGTCTTCCCCTGCGCCTCCCCTGCATCTCCCTGGTCCTCCCCTGCATCTCCCTGGTCCTCCCCAGCTCCTCCCCTGCATCTCCCTGGTCCTCCCCTGCGTCTCCCTGGTCCTCCCCTGCATCTCCCCTGGTCCTCCCCTGCGCCTCCCCTGCATCTCCCCTGGTCCTCCCCTGCGCCTCCCCTGCATCTCCCCTGGTCCTCCCTGCATCTCCCCTGGTCCTCCCCAGCGCCTCCCCTGCATCTCCCTGGTCCTCCCCTGCGCCTCCCCTGGTCCTCCCCTGCATCTCCCCTGGTCCTCCCCTGCTTCTCCCCTGCATCTCCCTGGTCCTCCCCTGCACCTCCCCTGCATCTCCCCTGGTCCTCGCCTGCTCCTCCCCTGCATCTCCCCTGGTCCTGCCCTGTGCCTCCCCTGCATCTCCCCTGCTCCTCCCCTGCAAATCCCTGGTCCTCCCCTGCTTCTCCCCTGCATCTCCCTGGTCCTCCCCTGCGCCTCCCTGCATCTCCCCTGGTCCTGCCCTGCTCCTCCCCTGCATCTCCCCTGGTCCTCCCTGCATCTTCCCTGGTCCTGCCCTGCGCCTCCCCTGCATCTCCCTTGGTCCTCCCCTGCTCCTCCCCTGCATCTCCCCTGGTCCTCCCTGCATCTTCCCTGGTCCTGCCCTGCGCCTCCCCTGCATCTCCCTTGGTCCTCCCCTGCTCCTCCCCTGCATCTCCCCTGGTCCTCCCCTGCGCCTCCCCTGCATCTCCCCTGCTCCTCCCCTGCATCTCCCCTGGTCCTGCCCTGCGCCTCCCCTGCATCTCCCCTGGTCCTCCCCTGCTCCTCCCCTGCATCTCCCCTGGTCCTGCCCTGCGCCTCCCCTCCATCTCCCCTGGTCCTCCCCTGCATCTCCCCTGGTCCTGCCCTGCGCCTCCCCTGCATCTCCCCTGGTCCTCCCCTGCTCCTCCCCTGCATCTCCCCTGCTCCTCCCCTGCATCTCCCCTGGTCCTGCCCTGCGCCTCCCCTGCATCTCCCTTGGTCCTCCCCTGCTCCTCCCCTGCATCTCCCCTGGTCCTCCCCTGGTCCTCCCCTGCACCTCCCCTGCATCTCCCCTGGTCCTCCCCTGCTCCTCCCCTGCATCTCCCCTGGTCCTCCCTGCATCTTCCCTGGTCCTGCCCTGCGCCTCCCCTGCATCTCCCTTGGTCCTCCCCTGCTCCTCCCCTGCATCTCCCCTGGTCCTGCCCTGTGCCTCCCCTGCATCTCCCTGGTCCTGCCCTGCGCCTCCCCTGGTCCTCCCCTGCACCTCCCCTGCATCTCCCCTGGTCCTCCCCTGCTCCTCCCCTGCATCTCCCCTGGTCCTGCCCTGTGCCTCCCCTGCATCTCCCCTGCGCCTCCCCTCCATCTCCCCTGCTCCTCCCCTGCATCTCCCCTGCATCTCCCCTGGTCCTGCCCTGCGCCTCCCTGCATCTCCCCTGGTCCTCCCCTGAGCCTCCCCTGGTCCTCCCCTGCACCTCCCCTGGTTCTCACCTGCTCCTCCCCTGCATCTCCCCTGGTCCTCCCCTGGGCCTACCCTGCATCTCCTTTGGTCCTCCCCTTCGTCTCCCCTGCCCCTCCCCTGCGTCTCCCCTGCTCCTCTCCTGAGTCTCCCCTGGTTCCCCCCTGCGTCTCCCCTGACTCAGGAGAACTTACCCCATGTGGGGGCAGAGCCCCAGAAAGTAGTTTCCAGGCTCTCAGCCTCACATAAACAGGTGCTGGCTCAGGTAGTAAATGGCCAACTGTGATTGCATGGCCATCAGGTGTGGCTAGTTGGCCGTCAGCTGTAACCAGTGAGCCATTGGCCACTAATATAACTGCCGTGGCTACGCTAGAAGAAAGAGAAGAAGGATGGGGCTAGCAAGGAGATGGCGGCTGGGCTGGCAAGCGTGGATGGCAGTTTGCGGACAGTGTGGATCCAGCCTCCAGTGAGAGTATAGTGCCGCCAGAGAGAATATAGTGGTATGACTCCCCCACCTATGGCTCCGTGGGTGTTCCTTTTGGCCTCACCATATCCTGCGTTCTTGTATGGGGAGCGGGAGCAGAGACCCCGCAGGCCTCCCTACATGACAAATGGCGCAGCGAGCAGGGTCCCCTGCACAGCAAATGGCGCAGCGAGCAGGGTACGGTGCCGGCCAAAGCTCTCCAAAGAGTGGTGGAGCAGTTTGTGTGTATGAACACTCAGTCTCTGGAAGACCAGGAGGAGCAGCTGCCGGAGAGCTGGACCCCCGTGGAGGGGTGGGAGGACATGGATGGTTCTCCCACCAGCAAAGGAAAAGCCATGCAGCTGCTGGAGAGATGGAGCCCCGTGGAGAGGTGGAAAGATGTGGACGGTTCCCCAACCAGCACAGGAAAAGCCATGCAGCTGCTGGAGAGATGGAGCCCTGTGGAGAGGTGGAAAGATGTGGACGGTTCCCCAACCAGCACAGGCCGGAGAAAGCGAAGGTCGTTGCAGCCCTGTGGGCCGGGAAGTTCCTGCTCAGGCAGCCCGGATGCAGGACTTATAGTCCCAGGAGGTAACGCTTGCTGAGTCCTCCGTGGGAGATGAGGGTGAGGTCAAGGTCGTCCCTCACCCCCAGGACAGCCCTGGTGAATGACTATGGACTATGGGGAATTGCCTTCCATCCCTAATTTAATGGACCGCTTGACTGTTTGTTTGGGAACTGTTGTTAGTGGAACTGGGGGATATTTGCTTTTGTCTCTTGACTGGCCGCCATTGAGAATATGTAAGCACCTTGATTGTGAGTCGCTGTTGTTCCAGCAGGGTACCCTGAGAGGCCCAGAGAGAGTGGCAGTGCCCTGAGAGCCCTGGCTGTGTCCAGGAAGTGTGGCTGTGCCCACAGAGAGTGGCAGTGCCCTGAGAGCCCTGGCTGAGTCCAGGAAGTCTGGCTGTGCCCTGAAGATGCCCTGGCTGTGCCCAGGAAGTCGGGCTGTATCCCAGAGAGAGTGGCAGTGCCCTGAGAGCCCTGGCTGTGCCCAGGAAGTCGGGCTGTTCCCAGAGAGAGTGGCAGTGCCCTGAGAAATCCTAGCTGTGCCCGGGGAAACTAGTGGTACCCCAAGAAGTCCAGGAAGTCTGGCCGTGCCCAGAAGCACTGGTGGTGCCCTGAGAAACCCTGGCTGTGTCCGGGAAGACAGGTGGTACCCTAAGAAGTCCAGGAAGTCTGGCTGTGCCCAGAAGTACTGGTGGTGCCCTGAGAAACCCTGGCTGTGCCCAGAGAGCCTGGCTGTGTCCAGGATATTGCATTCACCTCCAGGCTCCTCGCACAGGGCCCCTCGCGGAAGACGCTTGTCGCGTAGATTGTGAGGCGAGAGCCTGTAGGGGTGGAGTGTGGGGCAGAGCCCCAGAAAGTAGTTTCCAGGCTCTCGGCCTCACATAGACAGGTGCTGGCTCAGGTAGTAAATGGCCAACTGTGATTGCATGGCCATCAGCTGTGGCTAGTTGGCCGTCAGCTGTAACCAGTGAGCCATTGGCCACTAATATAACTGCTGTGGCTACGCTAGAAGAGAAGAGAGAAAGAATGGGGGCTAGCAAGAAGATGGCGGCTGGGCTGGCAAGTGTGGATGGCGGTTTGCGGACAGTGTGGATCCAGCCTCCAGTGAGAGTATAGTGCCGCCAGAGAGAATATAGTGGTATGACTCCCCTACCTATGGCTCCGTGGGTGTTCCTTTTTGGCCTCACCATATCCTGCGTTCTTGTATGGGGAGCGGGAGCAGAGACCCCGCAGGCCTCCCTGCATGACACCCCACCACCATGCTCACCGGTGTGATATGCTGAGTGTGGACAGCTGCCCCTCCCACCCACCCCACGGCTGTTGTCTGTGTGTCACTCCCCTGGGACAGGTTGCAGTTCAGGCTTAGCCCCTCCACCTGCTCACTGCCTGTCTCAGGTTGTGGGCCTCTGCTGCTTTCTCATTTGCCACTGACCCCACAGGAAGGAGCCCTGGCTACTGAGATGCTTCACTACTGTGCAGTCAAGGGTCTCTCAGGGGAGCTCACTACTTAAATTCTGTGTCTCTGGCCAAGGGCTGGGCCTGGAAGAGTTTTAGGCACCACTAGTGCTGGCCCCCATCCCCCCTCACTGCCCGCTTCTTCTTTCTTTTTTGTGGAAAAGAACATAGATCACGAAACTTACAGTTCCCTTCCTTTTTTTAAGCAAGTATGAGTTAACTGCTTTGGGCATGTTAGCAAAACTCACTGCACCTGCTGGTACCTTCATGTCCTTTGGGTCCCTGGGACCTGGTGTGTGGGGCTCCCGCTCCTTGTGAGGCCGTGTGTCCCCATGGATGCCACTGGGATGCCACGGTCGAAGGCTCTGTTGCTCCAACATGAGTCTCGTGTGGGCTCCTTTTGGAGGAAAACCTTAGAGCCGCAATGTTGATGGCAGTTATTTTTATTGTAATGTTGCTTGTATTGTAAACATGGAACCAAATATACATCCCCTAATGCTGGTAGCTCTTCTGCAACTAGATCTGAAGCTATTTACAAGTTGGATAACAAAACTCCATAAGCGATGAAACTGAAATTAATTTAAATGAACACTTGCAGAAGTGACAGCTGCCTGCGTCCTGCACATGAAGGGATGCGTCACTTGAGTCCCCGTCCTCTGTCACCAGTGGCCTTAGCGGGGGAGGCCGTGCAGCCGAGCACACGTGAGGGGAGTCTAGGGCGCATGTGGGTTACAGGGTGCCCACCCAGGTGTGCTGGGACATGTTGATGTTTACGTGAGAATAATCATTGCAATGAAAACACAGAATGAAGGAAATTCCCCAGTGACCCTGGTGGACCCGGAAAATAAGTTGCTAATTCTGTCTGAGAACCCGACCCCAGGATCAGTGAGAACAGGGAGATGAGAGAGAATGGGGAGAGGAGGCAGGAGAGGAGCAACCGGGCAAAGAAGTGGGAGGGAGGGAGGGGAAGTAACACGCGCCTTCTGTTGGGAAGTCAGCCCTGGGCGACTGTCCCTGCTGTTCAACATGCGTAACTCTGCTCCACTCAAGAGACTGTTGTCACAGTTGTCATTTGTTGTGTCCAACTGGAAAGAAAAGCACTCCTCCCTTTAGGCCTTTTTTATTGTATGGTGTTTGTCATGGTTTGATTGGGGGTTATCGTGAGAACGTTAGGGACACTGCAGAGTGATTGCCAGTTTCAGATTATTGACTTGTCGATGGGGACAGTCCTGTGTGGGCTGGGCTGACACAGGTCCCTGTGGCAAACCTGAGGTGATGTGTGAGGTCTCTTTCATGCAGTTGTGATAAATGTTTCTACTGAAAAAAATAATAGTCTCTTATCAGAATTTGTTGTTATTTGCTAAATCCCTTGAGATCTTTTTTCTTTGAATGGAAATGTTCTATTGATAACAAGTCGACAATCCATTGGTTGCTTAGCATGTGGAGGGTGGGGAATGAATTAACAGGACGTCCTACTCTCAGTGGACTGACCCGTTGGGTGGGACCACACAGGGGTGTCTGTGAATCCCATCATAGAGGAATGAGAAAAGTATGGGCTCGTACTGAAAACACTTAGAGGGAGATGCCTCTCTCCTAGGTTTTAGAGAACCTTCTGGATGAAGTGGTGCTTGACCTGCATTGAAAGGTGGCAAAGCATGGATGCACAGCTGGGGATGGGAGGCACAGGGTGTGTCGGGAATGGCAGTGGCCTCAGGGAGGTGGGCACCATCCAGGCTTCAGAGTCAGAAGGCCATTGCCGGGCTTCCACCCGTGTCACTCTGGATGGCGCACTTCGCTGCTTCGAAACTCAGTTTTCCTGCTTCCAAAATGGGTATAACAAAGCACACAGCAGGAGTTTGAAGACCCATCGGTGAGTATGGATGCTTATCCCTCCTGTCACAGAGCAAACTCAGGAAATGCAGCAGGCTCTGGGGACAGCAGTATGCTGGGCGGGCTGGGCTGGCGGCGCCGCTGTGTGAGCAGCGTGGGTTCACCTGGGGCCGGGGACAGACTCGCAGGGGTATTGGGTCCCCTGCACTCTGTGGTATGCGTGGTCAGTCAGAGCTAAGGGGCGACTGCAGTAGTGGAGGGCCAAGCTGATGAGATGTGAAAACACAGGTTAAGGCACAGGACATACAGAGGCCGTCCAGCGGCCAGGACTTGTTGACTTATGTGCATGGGAAGGTGGTGACATGGAAAGAGCCCAGATTGCTCCAGAATGTTAGTCTAGAAGACTGTGCTATGGTGAAACTGGTACACGAGTCAGGGTTACCTGTGGTTTCTTTCTGGAGACCCTGCTCCCCTGAGTCCTGTTGGGCTCACACCTGTCAGGTTTGCGCTGGCTCACTGACAGCCGGGCACGCTGACCAGTCTCGCTTAGTCTCATCTAGCTTCACGTTACAAGTCTCTGGATTTGGCAGCAATACCCAGAGAAATCTGAAAGGTGCTTGTAAAGTGTTGAAACTTGTATCTGTCACCTCGCTGATTCACTGGGAGTGGCTGGACCATCCTCGGTGGCTGTTGTATTGAACTTGACCTTTGAGCTAGTTTCTTTTCACAGGGGACTCCAGTTAGCTGTACTCCCATCACACCTCGTTATGGATCTCAAGTTGTTTTTCCTCCCTCATTGTGGCTTTTACCAACATCAAGTCTGTCCTAAGCACATGACGGCTCTTCTCCGCTGAGGGTGTTCAGAGCATGCTCTGCAAGTCCCGAGTCACATGTCATATGGCGTCACTTCTAATCTGTTTCCATCTACTCATCCTGTGCAATCGGTTTATCTTCCTGCTCCTGCTCCCACTCAGGAGCCATGTGCCCTGCTGCAATCGGCTGTGGTGACTTAATAACTCACACACACTAATACAAAATCAATGTGGGTTTTAAAACGACTGCATACGTGTGTTGGCCAAGACTGCCTAACTGTGCTGTCTAGCCCGATGTGCCAGCAGCCCGTCACACCCACGACTGTCTGTGAATGTGCCCCCTTAGGACACTTCCACACACAACGCAAAGAGGGGGCTTGTGCTCCTAATTGTGATCGTCAGCCATGACCGCGCTGCAAGGTACACGCTGACTCCCCACAGATTAAGTCACACTTCAGTCTTCACTGCATTTAATCACACTTCACTTGACTTTTGACAACTGTTTATTTGTATGTTTAAAGGCAGTGTTAAGAAGTGGTTTGGCTGTGACCGTTCACAAATTCCTACCCACTCTGACCTCAGTTTCCTCATCCACAGTTTCTTCAGTCACAAACCCTCCTCACAAGACTGCATGAGAATGAAATGAGCTGGCACATAAATCACCAGCATACAGGTGGCTTCCAGTAAGGACTGGAGCAAGTTCATTTCAGCTTACCCCCCGTCATGTGGGGTCTCAGCTCCCACTCCCCACATAAGAACGCAGGACATGGTGAGGCCAAACAGGAACACCCACGGAGCCATAGGTAGGGGAGTCATACACCTAGAGTCTTGACGGTGGGTCGAGACACAAAAGCAAACATCCGCCAGTACCCCAACAGGGGTTCTTCCTGCACCCCTGTCTCACTGGCGGGCGGGGAGACACAGGAAGTAGGATCAACATGACCCGCAATCCACAATCCGCTTGCTAACCGCACTTGCTAGTCGCAATCCACGCTTGCTAGCGTAGCCACGGCGTTTATACTAGTGGTTAATGGCTAACTGGTTACAGCTGATGGCCAACTAGTCACAGTTGATGACCATCTACTACCTGAGCCAGCACCTTTCCACGTGAGGCCGAGAGCCTAGAATCTGCTCTCTGGGACTTTGTCCCCACACCCCACTACACACCCAGTTTAATAAAATCAAATGTTTATACCGAGACTAAACAATACCAAATATGTTAGAACAGAATGTCACCCATTCTGACCAGACTGATCTGGAATTAATGTCCACATTCCATTAACTGAAGATAAAATTCATTAGCTGGTACTTGACCTACGTATATATTTTCATTCCTTATGACCATGTGCATGTCTCTGATATTGCTCAGCACATTTGCTACTCACACCTGCTGAATGTGCCCATCGGCAGAAGACAAAGTGCTTATATTTCACGATTGAGCCAATCCTTGTGAGGATGCGCCCTGCAGTATTTATGAATCCTCTGGTAATGGAAAAGTGAAACATCCTTTGACATATTACTGGAACTTAACGAGGGGAATGGCCTCCAGTTACATGAATAAATCGATAGATTTAGAAGACATAAATATAGTTTATCGCCAATTCCCCACTGATTAGCAATGATTTTGTTTTGACGAAGAAGAAGAAAAACATCAAGATTTGCTAGTAGGAATTAATAAAGGCAAAAGTAACTTGAAACTTTATCACATTCAAATCAACCCCATTGCCATGTGCCCACAGCAGTCCGTACACCTGATTTTACACATCGTCACACTAAGTGGCCAGCATGCTCTCTCCCTCAGTGTGGTGACAGCTTCCCAAATTAAAGAACCTTGGGTTCATCTTTGTACCTAAGCCGCTGACACCATGCTTGGCACACAGGAAGGACCCCATGATGCCTGCCCAAGGAACAGATGGCCAGATGAAGGGTTGATAGCCCCATTAGCCCTGTATGTAGTTCACGAAAAGTATAAAACAATTCCCGCCTTCAAGGCACTTAACTCCAATTAGTATGAGACTTCCCTATGTGAAGGTTAAATAACCGTGAATGACCAAAGACTTTGTGCACACAAGTGACAAACTGGTGGTACTGTAACTTGACGGAGAATAAATCCAAAGATTTTTTCCTTAAGTTTTAAAGAGGGAAGAACCGAAAAGGTATCTTTTAAAAGTTGCAAACAACTTGTTTCTCCAAAAGTAGAAGCTGAAGTTTACCTCTGAGATAGTCCGCCCTTTGTTCTGAAAAAACTAGACTATTGTAGCAGCAGTCTGTCGACAGCGAAGCTCCCAAAGAAACGGAAATTCAAAGCACTTACTTAAAATCCCACAAGTCCAGACCGGTAATCTAAGATTGGAGGCATCTCACTCTCAAACCCCAAATTTGGAGAAGTTTTGCACCAAGCTCTTATTATCCCTGTTTACTTAAAAAGCACTCTCTATTCTTCTCGCATCCTAGGTGTCTTCACTCTCATCCTTCCAAGCCAACCTATGTATCACCTGCAATTTTGACAGTGATACTGTGTTTCTTTTGAACTGTTTATATTGGCAACATCAGAGGGATTCTCCTACATAAAGACAAAGAACTACAATGCAGTCAGTACTCTCTGAATGAAGATAAACAGTAGGAAGACGAACAGATACTTCCTGCTGGGCGGCAACTTCCCATTTATTTAGTTAAGTGATAATAAACAAAAGTTGTGATAAGGAAGTGGAGGAAAATGAGATACGTGATAGGATGCTAATATTACAGGACAGTTTCCTTTGCTTACACAAGTCATCTAGTCACTATTAAATGTCAGTGTTCTCATCTGAGGAAAAACTACTTTATAGAGCAGCTATGATGACTAAATGAACACACACCTGCGTCAATGACGTGGTTGGTTCCTGCACTGTCACAAAGGTCCAACAACTTGCCACACTTCATATCCTATGTAGCAAAGAACAACCGTGAACACCCTGTACTCTGCCCCTGCAAGACAGATGGTGCTTCAGAGGAGTTGGCGGGAGCCTGATTCCTGGTACCATATAGTGTCCAAACACAAGGTTGGACAGTTAAGTTCACGAGCTCATCCTAGAACAAGTGCTACACACCTCATTGCTGAACATCACTACGGTCACCTTCCAAGCACTCCCCTTGGGAAGCTATGCACTGACATCAGTGCCTAGTCCACCCTTCAAGGCAATGTTGAAACTCTTTTTCTGGAATGGCCATCAGAGCTGTTGTCGTATTACCCTTGATGTTCTGAATGTCATCAAAATGTCTCCCTTTCAATATTCCCTTTATCTTCAGGTTAAAGAAAAGAAGTCACTGGGGGCCAGATCAGGTGAGTAGGGACGGTGTTCCAATGCAGTTATTTGTTTACTGGCTAAAAACTCCCTCACACACAGTGCCGTGTGAGCTGGTGCATTGTCGTGATGCAAGAGCCATGAATTGTTGGCGAAAAGTTCAGGTCGTCTAACTTTTTCACGCAGCCTTTTCAGCACTTCCACATAGTAAACTTGGTTAACTGTTTGTCCAGTTGGTACAATTTCATAACGAATAATCCCTCCGATATCAAGAAAGGTTAGCAACATCGTTGCAAAAGTTTGTGAACTTAATTGTCAGATCTCGCATATCCATACATGTATGCACACATTACATATAAACATGTATGATGTGCATATATGTTCTGTCACTTCCTAATGCAGTAAGCACAACAGCTGCTTAGCAATGACATCGGCGTTCTTTTAAAAAATCAGATATACGTCTGCTATGTGGCAACAGTGTACCATAAATTCAATGTTACTGGGCCAGTGTGGGAAAAGTAAAGGCACAAAGTCTTTTCCAAATAAACGTAAACAGGTTTCTGGAAAGACAAAAATCAAGGAAATTACGTAAGGAAAACTGTTCATTGAACTGTTCGTCAGAGCTGCAATTCAAAATGTACTTGCAGATTTTTAAATTGTAATGCTTAGACACCTATGGAAGAAACTAGGAATGAAATCACCACTATCTGCATGCAAGAGTTCACACAAAGTGATTGTAAGGTCTTTGCGATGAAGTTACATGAAAGTACTGTTTTAGTCATTGCTCATCTGAAGCTGCGAGTGGGACGAGTCACCAGGAGGGAACCACTGAGCAAACGCTGAGGTCGAGGAGGAAGGACACGAACAGTTGGCACTGGTTGGATCTGTGGCTTCTGAGCTTTGGGTCACTTGTGTCCCAGGCCCCCCGCACACAGCACACATGACAATTGTGTTTAGAAGCCTTCGATCCCACCTGCCGGAGCCCCAAGTCCCACAACCTTAGGTTTACTCAGTTATGAGAATTCCTGGTTACACGAGAACCTGAGCAAAAGTCCGGACTGGATTCCCTGAGGAGACAGACATAGCCGGACAACTAGCCGGACAGAGCCCAGCCCAGCCTGCGTGACAGTGTCTCAGAAGGAAACCCAAGAGAGCACGCTGTCCTGGTACTTCTCTTTGGAGCTGATCCCATTTGAACAAATACTGAAACGTCTTTGTGCAGACCCTCACTACACTCACGACAGAAACAGGAGGGAACCCAGTGACTGCAGTGGAGGGACACCAACGTTAGAGGACATACATGAGGCACAACCTGTGTGTCCAGGGAGAGCCATGAGCACGGCCTGTTGTGGAAGTCACGACAAGGCCACATGCTTTTCCTGTCCTTGTTTTTAAAATAGAGCCACACAAATGACACAAGGAGCTATGAAGTAAGTCCCTTTAGGCGCTCAGAATTTCTACAGAAAGAAGAAGCGATCATTGAATACAGGAATTGCTATGCAAGGAAGTTCCCACATTCACAGAGAAAATTTCTGATATATATCACAACTACCACCTCCTTTGTAAACAAAACAATAGACACAGAAGCTCACTTTGCCACATACGATAAAAGGCACTAGGACATTTCGTCAGTCGTCATAAATCCTCACACACGTCTTCACTTGGGCCACTTGCGGATTTACAAACTGTGTGAGCACTTCTGCCCCAGCAGGACGGGACATACACAGGAGGCATGATGACATTTCCTCCAGGGAACACTCAGCCATGTGAGTACGCTAGTGACAAAAACTGCAGTCGTAGAAAGTGTCTTCAACACACTGTTCACTTGCTTCTGATTAGCGAGGTACATGCAAAACCACGCCGGCTCCACCACACACACACACACACACACACACAGCCTCCTGGTGAAGAGGAAGCACAGGCAGAGCTGAGCACCGGGGCCACACATGCCCAGGCAGAGGCCCAACCATCATCACGGCTCCCCGACGGCCCAGGCAAACAGAACGCACTGTGGGTCTCCAAACAGGTCTCCCTTCAAATGCCTCCTCTTGAACAGAGAAAAGAAAAATCAATTGAGAGGGAAATCAAATGAAGACCAGAAAATGCAGCCATCAATTTAAACATTAAAATTTAATAACACTTTCAGCTGCAGGTGAGTGGAGGGGTGTTCCCAAATGGCTGAAAGCAGGTGGCTCTGGCAGGAGGGGTGCCCCACGGACGCTACTTCTCAACTGCCCAGGTGGGAGGACGGCTGACTCGGCCGAGACCGATCCAGTCTGCCCGAAGCAGCAGCCCCTGGCAGCCGCCCCTTCCCCAGCAGCTGAAACACACGGAGATGAGGGCAAGCGGGCGGACTGGCGCCACCCAGCGCCCTGCCAGGCAGAGAAGAAACTGGCTGCAGCCCTGCTTTCCCACACCCAGCACCACAGCCCTGCCCGGCCGAGAGAACTGGCAGAGCCGGCAGCATGTGGTTCTCCAGGAGGGAGGGCGGTGAGCTCACTTGCGGCTACGCAAGAGCCACGCTCGGGAAGGATGTCTTATTTCTCCTGATAATCATGTGCATTCTGACTCATCTGCCTCACCAACCGGCTTTGCACACTCCTTCCTAGTGCGAAACAGCAGGAATCAGACACAGTGCAACCAAAGGACCCGGCCATGGGGGCGGCAGACGCCTGCCCACAGGACCTGAGCACCCGTGAGGAGGAGGGTTAGCTTCATCCAGGATGTGGTCTCCCCACACCAGAGAACCGGGAGCTGATGCAAAGCACGGTGCAAGGCAGACTGTGACGCCCACATAAAAACCCACCGCGAGGACCGTGTCTGCAGGATCTAGAATCTTCTGACATGGGGCTTTTGAGGGCTTATCTGTAAACAAGGCTCAGTGGGCTTTTGCCTCCAGAAAGGTCAGACAGTGGGCCATTCGTCATTCTCAATGATTATGAAGAATCTATTTCTCCCAAAGTGTTGTGCTGCCAACACAGTCCTGCCAGGTAACCCAACAGGGGATGACAGCACAGACAGGTGCGGACAGGTAGGGTGGCAGATGACACAAGGGCGGCCACACATTCAGACCACCGCACGCAGCTCAGGTAAGGAAGGCCTCGCCGAAAAGAGATGCTAGTCAGAATGCTTATGGCCCCCAAAATTCGACAGTTGATACCCCGCCCCCGGTGTGGTGGGGTCACGAGGCGGGGTCTTGGAGGGGATGAGGTCCTGAGAGCGGAGCCCCCGTGATGGGATGAATGTCCTTATAAGGAAACCCCAGCGGGGCCCCCTCGCCCCTCCCACCCTGTGACGTCACAAGAGAAGACTCCGCCTGTGAACCAGGAAGCGGGTCCTCACCAGACACTGAACCTGCGGGTTCCCTGACCCTGGACATCTGGCCTGCATCCTGGGAGGGATAAGTGTCTGTTTATAAGCCCCCGCCTGTGGTGTTACAGCCCATGGACAAGGCACAGGACAGAGTAGCATCCCTACTGCTTCAGACAACAGTGGATTTAGGACAAGGCAAAAAGAAAATCTTCACGTAAAGCAAGTTCTGGTCGAAATGCAAGCGGAACCAAGTAGCCATGTGCAGAATGGGGGGCATGCGGCATCTCAGTAGGAATGTTCTGGAAGACATGGAGGTAAATTATGCTCAGCAAAGAGCATTCGAATGCCTCTCAGGCGCATTCACATCTCGCAATCCCAGAGTGAATGATTCGATGACAGCAGGGTGCACAGTCTGACTAGCGCAGGTGTCTGAGTGAGACACCGCAGGCTGACCACACCTCTGCAAGGCGCAAGTGCCATCCAGGCTGAGGGGCACGGGCTCACACAGTGGTCGGGGGGTTTTTCAATCACACTACTGCAAGACCCAGTGATGACAAAGCTGTGATCTGCACTGGATGACATTTCATCACCACAGAAAACCTTGGGCTGTGGGCTTCCTGTTTGTTTGTTTCACATCAAACATTCCTAACTGCCCTATAAAAAGGACAAGCAGTTTGCTCAGCCAGGAAACAGCCTCTTCAAGAAACCCGAAAGGCCCAAGGAGGTTATGCCTTCAAACCAGGGAAAGGTAATGAGATCAAATCCTCGGCCGTGGGCTGAGACACGGCCTGCTCCTTCACTGAAGGCTCAGCATCATGGACACGCAGCCCCACACAGCTTTCTATCCTTCAGGGGGTCTTTCTTCAGCTGTTTCTGCCACTCTGTCACGCTGGAACTGACGGCGCCAGCATGAGTGGAGAGTGCAAGAACGTATCAAGCCCATGCCAGCAAGACTCAAACAGGTGAGCCATCAGTGACAGCGAGCTCTGCTGGGCACCTGCACAGACAGAGCTCCATGTCCCCACGCCAGGACCACAGAATCATGAGCTGCATCCCTCAGCTGCTGGAGGATGAGAATCACTGGGAGCACGACCCAGCGCTGCAGTCACACTGAGTGGTGACCGCCCCGCAAACTGCCAGTTCCCAGGGGGCCTCAGCCGTGCTCACCCTTCCCCTGCTGGTTTGACGCTCACTTACTTGTATGGCTCTAAACAAACCTGTTTACATACCATTTAGTAAACAGATTTCCACAAGTGAAATTTCCACTGTGGAAAACACTTGCAGGAGCCAGATAAATACAAACGTACACACACCCAATAGAACGCTTGTATTCACCTTTGCTCAGCGGTCCAGTCAACATTCCAGGGAACGCGTGGGTCTCCAAAGAACAATAAGGGTTCATCCATTAGCCGGAAGTCAGTCCAGCTTCACAAACCATGATGTGCAGCCTGGAAGCGGGGAAACAGCCACGCGTTCAGGCTGAGCGTGAATGCGACTCGTCGAGCTGGAGCCAGGTCCCTGCCAATTGTTGGACTTGACACAAGTTACTAGCCCCCTGCTTTCATTTCCTGTGGGTAAAATGGGGACGGTGACAGTGACCTCCTGGTGACTTACCATCTACAGAAGTCACTGGTCTTAACTCCATGAGATGTTAAACCCTACGTACTAAACGGGTAGTCACGTGCAAGGCTTCCATCCAGGGAAAACAGACTAAACCCAGTGCTGCAGAAAGAGGCTGCAGCAGCTCAGGTCTCCCAGCCCCAAACCCCAGAGGAATCTAACAGAGACGCCCCCAACCCCCTCAAGAGGCCCTCGTGCAAACAGGAAGGGCTCCTCCCAGGAGGCACATCCAAGCACACAGGTTTGCTGACCACGCCCTGGTTCACTCCCAGGGAGAAGGCCAAGGAACTGAAGGCCATGAGACAGGTGCATCTGGAAGCTGGACATTCCTCCAGTTGTGGGCCCAAAGCCTCCTGCTAAAGGGCCGGGCACTGACTGCTATGGCGAAGCCACCACCCACAGCCTGCTCAGAGGCTGACACTCCCTCCCAGCAGCCCGCCAGCTGCAAAGGCAGGTTTCCATAATGATCCAGCCATCGGGCTGGCTGTGTCCCTTTCAGCTGCCCCACTCTGCAGCCCCTATCAGTGAGTATGGCTTTTCTTTCAATTCACTAACTTACCACATCAAAACACAGAAATAAAACTCAATGCAAAGTCATACTGAGGAAACCTGTTTTTCCAAAAAGTAATTTAGGGTAACTTTTCCTAGATCTATTAATGTTGTTATTCAAAATTACTTTTTTTAATTGTTTTAAAATTAGCTTGTGGTATGCTGTCTTCCCCATCTCCTAAGACTCCAGAAAAAAAGAAAAAAGTCATGAATTCCAGTTCTATTTTATGTCAGTTAGAAATACAAGTGTTTCCTGAGGACTACAAAACAGTGATGAACGAAACTGAAGACGAAACAAATAAATGGAAACATACCCTGTGTTCATGGACTGGAAGAATTAATATTGCTAAAGTGTCCATACTAGCCAAAACCATCCACAGATTCAATGCAATCCCTATCAATGGCATTTTTCACAGAAATAGAAGAAATAATCCTCAAATCCATCTGGAACCACAAAAGACCCCAATAACCAAAGCAGAAAGAAGAACAAAGCAGGCAGCACCCCACTCCCTGACGTCAAAGTTCACTTCAAAGCGACAGTAATCAACACGGAGGTCGGGGCACAAAACAGACGTACAGGCCACAGGGCAGATCCAGAGCCCAACAATACACCCCTGCATTCACAGTCAGGCTTTTACAAGGGCGCCAAGAACACTCGGGGGGGTGGGGTCTGGTGCTGCGAAACCTGCAAGAGGGTAAAACTGGACCCTTCACATACACCACTCACCAAAATGAACTCAAAATGAATTAGACGTAAATGTAAGACCCAAAACTGTCAAGCTCTGAGAAGAAAACACAGAAAAAAGATCCTTGACATAGGTCTTGGAAATATTTTTTGGCTTTGACACCAAAAGCAAAGGCAACAAATGCAAAGATAAACAAGTGGGACTACATCAAACCAAAGAGCTTCTGCTCAGCAAAGGAAACCATCAGCAAAATGAGAAGGCGACTACAGAATGGAAGAAAATGCTTGCAAACCATCTATTCGATACGGAGCTAATATCCAAAATATAAGTTAACCTGTACAACTCAACAGCAAAAAACAAAGAATCTGATTAATAAATAGGTAGAGGACCTGAACAGATGACAACTAATGGCCAGCAGGTGCAGGAAAAGATGGTCCACGTCACTTGTCATCAGGGAGACCCTGACCAAGCCACAGTGAGATGTCATCTTACACCTGTCAGGACAGCTACTATCAAAAAGACAAAAGGTAAGTGCTGGGAAGATGTGGAAAAGAGGGAACCCTCGGCACTGCTGGTGGGATTGCAAATGCATGTAGACCCTGTGGAAAACAGCATAGAGGGTCCTCAAACAATTAAAAGTAGAGCTACCACATGACCCAGAAATTCCACTCCTGGGTATTTATCCAAAGGAAATAAAATCAGTATCTCGAAGAGATATCTGTACCCCGTGTTCTCTGCAGCACTATTCACAATGGACAGACATGGAAATAACCCAAGTGTCTATCCACAGACGGAAGCATGGATAAAAAAGATGCAGTGTACACACACACACACAATGGAGTAGTACTTGGCCCTAAAAAGAAAGGAAAGCCCGCCATTTGTGACAACATGGATGGACGCTGAGGGCGTCATCTGAGTGACAAAAGTCAGACAGAGAAAGGCAGGTACTTCACGCTCTTGCCTAGATATACAATCCGAAAGCCAAGTCACAAAAGAGAGCAGAGGCGCCTCCAGCACCCGCCAACCTGTCCCCTGTTCTATGGTTTACTTTCCTGGAAGGCCTTGTGAGTGGGATTTTACAGAACACAGTGTTTTGAGGTCGGTGCCTGTTACGCAGCATAACGCCTGGCGGAACACCCAGCGCTGCGAGCATCAGCAATTCCCCGTCTGCAGTGCTCAGAGGTCAGCCCATGGGCTGGACACACGCACTGGCTCATTTATTCTCCCGCGTGGGGCAGCTCCCAACACAGCTGCTGCGAACGCCAAGTACAGGAGTCTGAGCACAGCAGCTCTCACTTCTCCAGAGTAACGTCTGAGGGCCTCATGCTGGGCCATGTGTCAGGCACGTGGTCACTTTGGAAAGAAACTGCTAAGCCAGCCCCCACGGTGACCGCCCCTCCCACTGCCGGCTCAGGGCACTGTCGCTGCTGTGTCAGCCACTCTGGCCCACGTTCAAGGCATCTCATACTGAGGGTGCTGCATCTCAGGAGGGCAGGTCGTGGTGAATACTTCACGTGCTAATTTGCCATCCTTCCATCCTTGTCGATGATGTGTCTGCGCAAACCTTTTGCCCACTTTTGAATGAGGCTCTTTGTTTCTGGACACAAGTCCTTTGTAGCAGATGTGACTTGTAAGTATATCCCCCAGGGTGTTGTCTCTGTACTTTTCGGAACTGTCTCCTATAGAGCAAAAATTTTTAATTTTGATGAACTACTTCTTTTCTTTTATGAATCCTGGTATCACATCTAAGAACTTCTTGCTTAACCTCAGGTCCCAAAAAGTTTCTCCTATGTTCTGTTCTAGAATTTTTAGAGTTCTCTATACTTAACGTAGGCTCCAGTTAACATTAACTTCTGTATGAGGGGTTGTTCCTTTTTTGCACATGGATGCTCCAGCACCATTTGTTGAAAATACTTTCTTTGCCACTGAATTGCTTTTGCACCTCGCCAAAAATCAACAGCCATATTTGTGTGGGTCTATTTCTGGACTCTATTCTGTCTATTGATCCACGTTCTACTCTGAGCATATTCTAATTCCCTACTTACTTTAGTAAATGTCTATTTGTGGGGAAAGAAAATGATTTTGTCTGGAAGCAGAAACATACCAGCGGCACTCTGCACGACCCTGCCGGCATCCTTCTTCTCGTAAGGAGGAGTCGGTAGCACAGCCCTAAACAGACAGATGCTGTAACGGCTCCCAGGCAAACACGCACGTGACATCTGAACACATTCAGGAGGAAAGCAAGTCATTTCAAAATAGTTTCCAAAGGAATTCCAACAATTTAACAAGCGAATGAAGTTCAGAAAGAACTTTGAATTAAATTGGTAACATAAACATATCCTCAGATTAAGGAGGTTGGACCAACACTGAGTAGATAATACATATCTTGAAGGTGCAAGACAACAGCTGACAAACTGAGATGGTTTCTGTACCAGGGGAGTGACCCTGACGAGACCCCTGATGGGCACAAAAAGCAGACACCCTCTAAGAGGCAGGTGCTGAGGACAACATCATAGGCCACACTGCCAGGCACTGAGCCGGGGACACGCATGCGGCCCGGGCTGCCACATGAAGGCCTCCAACCAGATGGCCTCTCAGCCCGTCAACGACGGCTCAGATGTTGCTGGGGCAAGAGCAAAACAGGGAAGTAATGACTGGGAGTAGACAAAAAACTAGTACACGGTCAAAGGAAGGGTCTAAAACAGTACACTGCCTCGAGTGGGACAAACTAACGCAACACACACAGTTGTCACAAACACACAGGCCTGCTCGTCATCCCTGGGAAGGCTGGACTATTATAGCCCACATGGATCTTCTCTGGATGATGGCACTTCGGTGACGCATGGCCGCACGGCTTCTTTTGACCAATACGCTCAGCGGAGAGCTTGGACGCTGACTCTCTGTGGCATCTGCTGCATCAAACAACACACGTGCCAGCTTTGGTTCCCTCATTTCGCTCAAATGAAGAAGGCGCCAACTGACCAGGAAACGTCTACTCCAGTCTTTAAAAGAGTACACGCCAAAGCTCAGTCCCTGCGAGATAGACGGGCTGTGTCCCATTCCCTTGCCTTCAGGGTACTGGAAATCAAATTGAAAATAGAAGACATCTGTACTGACTTCAATTGACAGTGAGCATCTATCAGTTTGATAAATGTGTAGTTCAGTGTCCACAGGACCAATCTAGCAGTTGAGAATATTAAAAAATATATCATTGTTCCTGTTCTGAATGTAAAATTAAGAAAAAAATTGAATATTAAATAGTTAACTACTGAAAATGCAAAAAGAAAGGAATTTTAAATACATAAAAGAAAAAGAAAATAGAAGACAAACCTGGAAAGTCTACTAACACGAGAATCAAATATCCGGCCAAAATCGTTCTGATGGAGGGTCAATCAGTGGTGAGAGAGTCCTGCCTTGGCAGAAATATACACAGACACCAACGTACACCCACTGATGCTATTGGCGTATCCGTCGGCTAAGCCCTCCTTGCCCCTCCATGGTGAGACAGGGCAGGGCGATACACTGACCCCTCTGTGAGACCCGCACGGCATGGCCACATTCTGATGACACATGTACTAAAACACCTGTATCCAGAGTGTCGTCCCTTTCAAAAGAGCCACCAGAGAAAGCCGCACATTCACCCCAATAAGTTAACAGCACAGCACAAATAGGTTTGGAACTGGTCTTCATGCTCCTTGTCCTTCTATCCAAAGTGGCTCAAAACTAAATTCCCCAAATTCTTTGAGCTGGGAAAGACGCTGGAGAGCTCCTTACTAAACCATAGATCTCCAGTGTTCAGGTCCGAGGCAAAACAATATGGTTCCCAAACCAATGACCTTCAGCCAGGCTGTGTCTTCTGTCCAGCATGGGACACCCACACTCTCTGGAGAAGGGGTTTTTTGTACACAGTCAAGAGACAGACAATGATTTCTGGTGGATCAAACACCAGGTATGAGTACAAATTAATGTGCCTGGCTTTTCAGGTGTGGTCAACAACCTGGGCTACAAAGGCACAGAGCTGCCATGTGGAACTCAATAATCTGATGCTCTAGGAAGCTGGACCTACAAACGGAGCCAGCTTTCAGTGTCCAGGGAGGGGGCAGGGGCCGTGGTCAGTGCTGCTGCTCCTCCTGGGAGCGGGGCATGCAGACCTGGTGACAATTCTGCATGAGCAGGGGCTGCTCCTCACCTTCCTGATCCTGAAGGAGGAAAGCCGAGCCGCCCTTCCCCTCCAGCCCAACCTTCCAGAAACACCCCACCCCAGGAAGAAAGGATCGCTGTCTTTGGAGCCCAGTCTTTGCCCCCTTCTGGGGCTCAGCGATCAGAATTAGTTCCTGCTCTCTGGCCCTCAGGTACCCCACCCACGTCCATCTGCCAGCATCTGAGGGAGGTGAGACAACACAGTCACAACGCACACAAGAACCTGAGGAGCTGAGAAGAAATGGCGACTTGACCGCCTGGACCCCAGGACCCACTGCCTTCTTCCTTCATCACCACGAGCTGATCACACCTCAGTCACAGCACCCCCACTCTGTGCTTCCAAAGGGACCCGCAAAAATTGTCTCAGAACGCTTAGGCTTGAGCTGAACAAAGTAATTGTTTTTACCTTTGGCTTGTCAAGACCAACACTGCAAAGGGGTCCCAGCTTTTGTCACTAAAACCGAAATAATGTGCTGCATTTAACCATGATGGCACAGGCGCTTCTCTTTATTGGTCTGATTTGTAACCCAACTTCTCACACCCGCCCCTGCATCTTTTAAAATGAGTTTCATGGCTGTATTGTTTTCTCCATGGAATCACCAGTTACCCATTTGCAGGACAAATAACACTCGATTTAAAAAAACAAAACATCCATTTCCACAGAAACTGCCAAATCCCAGCTGATTCAAGCCTTGCACAGAAAGTCCTGCTGGTGACTGAAATTTCCCTTTTCATCTATTTACCTTATAAACAGACAAAAGCACTAAGCCCATGAATTAGAAACATGGGAAATACCAAGGCAAAGAAAACTTCAGGTAAAAACCCCAGGGATAAACAGAAAGAAACTACAATCTCCTGCACAGTCCCCGCCACCTCCCAACATTAAGGACATCAGGATGCGAAGCAGCGACGTGCGTCAGGATCCACCACCACCCGTCGGTGCTTATTAAGCCCTCTGTGCCCATGGCACACTGAGTGACAGACAGCATCTGACTGCGAAACTATGTCCCACAAATGGTGAACCTTCTCATGCAGTAAATTTTTACATTTCAGTGAAGAACTACTACACGTCCATCTGGGAGTAGAGATGGAAAACCATATTCAAATATAACTTCACACTTCAACTGAAAACTGCAGTGATCATATAAAAGGAAAAACTGATTGCACATATTTGGGAGTATTAATAAAATGTGGTTTCTTCCTGAATGTGTACTTCACAATCTCATATTTCTGTATAATTTATTCAATTGGAGAAACAACTAATAAAATATATTACAAGTTTAAGATCTAAGAAGCATTTGGGCAACTTTAGGTGCTACATTTGTGAGTATTGAGTATTTGAATATAAGAAAATGGTTCTATGTATTGTCAATAAAAAACGGCTGTAATCCGAGCTCACATTGGTTCAATGGCAGATAATTTTATGACATTCTTATCTTCTACAAGGAAACCCTGAAAAACTGAAGACTTCAATAGGCACACATACTCCCCAATAATCTCTATGTACATCAATACGAAAACAGATGAATTATGGGATGTTCGCACGTGGCATACTCCATAGCCAGAAAAACCAAACAAACCAGAGCTGTAGGTATCAACCAGGACAGAGAAAACTACATTTTACGTTCATTAAGGGACACAATGCATCTAGCACAGATGTTTGCTTGAAAACGGTACTGTTAACCCTGTGTTTTAAAAATCATAATTAGCAACAGTGTTAGGGCTATATCTGGAAAAAAAGGATAATAATGACTACATAATTCAAAGTTCCTTGTAAATTCTAGCTATTACAATGAAAATTCTAAAAATCTGCAGCTTTTTTCCCCAGCTCTTGCTTTGACAAGCTTCAAAGCTAACGTCACGGGTAAACGGCGCCCATGAAGTCTATGGAATCACAATTGGAAAGCTTGCCTCACATGCACCCACAAATGGCAAAAACATCCACACGCAACTTTGAACTGGTTCTGTGTAGTCTTGATCCCATAGCGACTTGGGTCTTTAAGGGCTTCTGTTTCCTCTGCCAGTTTCTTGGCCAACTCCTTCTTACCCAATCCCCTGCTCACTGAGGTTTCCACCTTTTGCCCTCCCTGGTTCAACAACTCCACCTGGGAGGCTGGCCCTTGTCTTGGCCCAAATTTACCCTGAGGACTCGGAAATCTCCATCTTCCAAGCCCAAAGACACCCCATCTAGGGTGCCAGTAACAGCAAGTCTGCCCAGCGTCCTGATTTATGTGTCTTCCCAGCTTGACTGAATAGCACCGTCTTCCACTCTGCTCACCCGCCCACATCCCATTGGGTACCTCACTCTGAGATGCCCCCTCAATCTCAAACAACCACCCCAACAAAACTCATTACCTCCTTCACTGCCTCCTGGAAATCCCGTCTTCCTCCTACCTTCCTTGTTGGAAAATGATACTAGCAGCATCCAACTGATTGTCCCAAATCAGAAAGCGGAAAGTTACCTGAGTTTTTCACTAATTTTTTCTAAGGCCCTCGAGACACCACCGATTGCCATAATTTCACCTTGTAAGTATCTCTCAGCCCAGCCCCTCGTCTCCAAACTCACAAGCTCGTGTTTCGCTTTCATCATCCCTTGCCCAGCTTGCTCAGAAGTCTGTGTTCAGGACCTCCTGTGGCACAGCCCACTGTCCTCCATCAACGAAATCTTCTTTCTTCAGTGAGACTCCACGGCTGTTTGCCTGGCTTAAACCAGGCAAATGACTCCACATTTACAGGAGAAAGTCCGACTGCCCACACATCTCACCGTTGCTGTCCCCAGCAGGACCCACTCTCATCAACCCCCAAGACGCCTCACCCAGAACCCACCTCCTCTCACTCAGTGTACCCTTCTCCCCACACGCCTACACCCCTCACCCTGGAGTGCACTGTCCTGCTCTGCTGCTCAGGGAAAGCCCACTCTCTCTTGAAGGATCGGGGAGACCACCTCCTCGGGGAAAGCCCCCCGATTACCCACCCACCACCTCCATCCTTCTCCAGCTAAGCCAGGAGTCCCCCTCTGCGCTCCCATCACCTGGGGCAAGAACCTAAGAAGATCCAAATCTCTGCCTGGCTCGCTGAGTGCCTGGGCAAGCAAGGCCTTAAACTACTTTTCATCTCGTGTCCGCACGGACCTGGAGGATGGCGGAGAGAAAAATCATGCAGTGCGTGCAGAAGACAGGACGCCTGCGCCCACCGCCCACCATGAAGCCCCACTGCACTGCACTTTGGTGGTCTCCCTCGGGTTCCCCACTACAGGCACATCCGCGAGACGGTTCTGTCATTCACCCTTGACGCGCCAGGTCCCTCAGGCTTCTGAAGGAAGAAGTAATTGGGGTGAGATGCACACGGGGCCACTTTCCGCTGCAGAGGTAAAGGGCCTTTGGCAGCGGGACTGGACATCCTCAAGGGCGAGCACCAAAGAACTCAGGGATGGCCGGGGGCCCCTGGGCTCTGAGGCCACACCAAGAAAACGGAACAACGAAATCACTTCATACCCACCTGGGCTCCTTACAACAAGGCAGGGAGTAAACTTTTGAATACTTGTTTACTGTTTGTGTGAGAATCATAAGTCTGGAAACAACCGTTTTTAATGACATCTCAAACAAACTGATGGACTCGACTGCACTGGTTAGGAGCGGGAGCTTCTGGTTAAGCTGACAATCAACAGTGGGACCTACTATGTGGAAAGGGCACAAGTATGAGGCCCATGGCCCGGTCACAGGCCCTGCACTGGCCCGTGTCAGCTACGGGGCTCGGACACACACAAGGTCTGTTTCCTCAGTGTCCCACCTGTCAGAAGGGACAACACCCTCCCTACTGCGAAGAGCACAGGTTGACATACAAGCAATAGCACTTTGAAAACAAAGATCACAAACAAAACACCCTTGTGTTTTTAAATGAAATGCGTTATATTAATGTAAAGATTTAACAGATCCATTAAAGTCAAGTTATGGTTGGTATAACACTTTCCTCTCCTTATGAGACAAACCATTTATTCTATAGATAGTTATTCAACTATGACAAATACTATACTTTAGGTGATATAAAGATGAATGAGACAGCTTCTCGCTGGGAGAAGATTAAAATTCAGGTGGACAGAAGCATCACACTCTGAACTGAACCAATAAACAACACAGGGCCCTGAAAGAGGTGTGAGTGTGTCACACAGCTTCCGTCTCAAGCCCTTGATGGCAGCCTCCATCTGCATCTGTGCCGGCTCCTGCTCAGATCCCTAAATTCAGAAAAAATTATCACCAGCGCGATAAAGATACAAAGGAGCCACCTGTGTGACGAGTTCATTAGGCAGACGGAGGGCGTGACAGTAAAGCACGTCAGCAACATGTGCAGAGACAAAGAAGCAAACAGTGTGTAAAAGCTATTCGACACACACGGTTATTGCCTTGGAGTGACCTGCAGGCTCCTCGTGGCCCTGAGGTCCAGTGCCCTCTGCTACCCAGGCCACACACAGAACTCAGGCAGGAGACAGCGAGTGAACAGGAAGCACAGAGACAAACGGCATCAGTTACAAGAATGTCACACAGTTTCAGTACATACCTATCGGTAATCAACGTATGCCACAAATGGAGAACAGTAAAGGTATTTTAAACTAGTTAAATGAATTTGTTTCATGATGTGCTCCTAATACTTGAGACATCATAACACTAGACCAATCACAATTATGTAAGTCTTTAAATGCCCTTGAACTATTTCTGTCCCTTCGAATTTTCATATCAAATAAGCCTAAGGTCAGAAGAGTATAAATAATATCACTGACAACAGCTGGGATGACATGAGGACAGAACTTACACCCGTAAGGTACTGACCAACCCCAATTTCTCTCCTTTCTATATATAAAAATAGGGACTAACAAAAGAAAGCAAATTGGAAAAAAAGAAGAAAAAAAAACGGAAAAAAAATAGGGACCAAACGAAGAGTCAGGACTGAGCGTGGGACCCACCCGTCCCTGTTCCGTGCACACTGTGTACCAGGGGCCCCTCCTCCAGCCACCCCACAGTTCTGCAGAGCTGCCAAGTGTCCCAGCACCACCGTCAATGCCCCGCCTGTGTCACTGCTCGAGCCTATGGTGGCATCCTCCTCTGGACACCATTAGCGCCCACAGTCAAGTCTAAACTGGATGAAGCTGACCTGAAGACCAGTCACCCCAAGGAAACCCCCCCATGAACTTCCAGTCAAGGACCCCATGGTGCCCAGTGAATCCACTCAAAGGAGTAGAGTTTAGTTCTTACAGAAAAACAGAAGAAGGCGAGAGAGACACAGAGCAGCATGACTTACAGAGGCGGATGCTGGCACCAGCCTCAGCCCCACCAGCACCGCCCTGCACCCTCCATGGCAGCTAGAGCCCACGGCCCTGCCTTCCCACGAGACCCCAAAACTGAGCACTAACCCTCTGATTCAAGCTTCACACCAACAAAGGGTGACAATCTGGACTCTCCGTCCTCCATCTACACGGCCCCACGCAGCACACACACAAGTACGACATGCACTTCCCATGGGCGACGGGTCAAAATCCCACTCAGACCCCATGGAGAATCGGAGTCCATAGAACACTGGCCGCAGGGTCCCGTCCCCATCTGCCTGCACCCCCTGTCCAGCACCCCCGGGCCTGCTGTGATCACGCGCCCTCCTTCAAGTCACTCATTCTTCAAATCCAAAGAATGAGGGGCCTGTGGCTTAAGAGAAAGCCCCACGCCCAGCTTATGTTTTGAATCTCTTCAGTGTGAGAACAACAAAGTAAGTCTTCATATGAAGCTGAGCAAAATGTCAGAAGCCAGGAGAGGCTCTAGGCATCTCTGACACCATGATGAGTTCACACAGTTCATTTTAAACCACCACTGGCAGAATCAAAGCCAGTAAGGATTTGTCTGTCAAAAGTATGGAAAACCCCACTACAGCCACCCAGAGGCACCTTCCAACGCCATGGATGTTTCTGCATCAGACAAACGTGGGTCCCTCATCCCTCCTTCCTGAATTGACGTGACCAAGGCCACGTGGCACCAGAGACCAGAAACAAAATAAACAAAGAAAGAACAAGTCAGCTGCTGGGGCTCTGCAAATCACAGCCTGTCCTGGTTGTAAGCTGAGTTCAGAGCCCGAGTCCCACCTCTCCTCACAGGACAAGAACAAATGCCACCCCCATCCCAGTTGGGGGAACAGCAGCCTCTCACTTGCTCAGGTCCAACACAAGTGGCACTTCACTGAAGTGGTCAGAATTAGACAATGAGGCCCAGAAGGGGCAAGGACTTACTAAGACATCCCGCTGGAATACAACAACCAGCAAAATCAGAAGTTAAAGGAATTCATAGAAACGTCAAGTCATTCACCTGCGATTCTGTTATCTGGAAGATACTGACACACAAACCTGGTGAGCCATCTCTTCCTAATCCCAAATCAAACCCAAATTGCAGAATGACAAAGATCAGGATGAAACTAAAGGGAACAAGCAATAAATAATAGGTCAAGAACAGACAAAACCCTGTCAAAGCACAACCTTATCACCGGCTTTACATTAAAGGAAGGAACAGTGAATCCTCTGGCCACTCGTCACCAACCAACGGCCCAGTGGACTGTGAATCAGGTCGGTGATGAAAATTGGGCAGCCAAGGGCAAGGCGAAATGCTGACACGAAAGGGGCTGCAGGAGCCTCACAGGTCATCTACCCAAGCCCCTCACTGCACAACTGTGGGCCCACAGTCACTCGCCCAAAGTTCAATGTCAACTAAGGGAAACCAAGGCATTGGACGCTGGTGCCCTGCCTCCGTACCAGCCACCTTCCACCTGTCTTGTCACTTCTCACGGTGTTTACAAATACTAAAGAAATGTGAAAGTCATGAGTTTCAAAACAACACAGATTTTGAACACAAAATAGAAGCTGAAAAAATTAAAGAAGTGGTAAACTCTGAGAAATTAACTCAAATACAGTTTACCGAATACCCAAACTCAAAACTAATTTTCCAAAAGGAGATCAGATGAATTCAGCCTCGACCATTTTTTTAAATTTCACTTGTGACCTTGTTCCTTTTTCCCTTTGAATACATAAATAATCCAACAAATAATTAGTTATTTCATTTCAGGAAAAAGGGAAAAATCATTTTAAAGTCCCTACCACAAAACACTTATTATTCCTCTCTCTCTGCTTTATCATAAGACGGGTATTCAGCTTCAAGCATCTACAGTACAGTTTTGTTACATAGCATTCATGTGAACAGACAAGAGACCATCAAGAAACACTTGGTCTGAGCTTTCAGAACCCACAGAACATGTGTTTTACAGCAAAGGGAAAAAGACACCAGAGTGTGGGTCACTAAGTGTGCTGTCTTTGCCTTCACACAGAGGAGGAGCCGAGCAAACACCCAGAAGCCACAGGCCAAGGCCGCCACGCTCAGCCGCTAGGGGGCGGTGCCCTGGGCTGCGCCATGATGGGTGTGTCCCCGGGGTCACGTGCTGATGCCCTAACCCACGCGGTGGGGTCAGGAGGTGATGAGGTCGTGAGGGTGGAGCCCTAGAGCTGAGACTGGTGTCCTTACAAAGAGACCCAGAGGGCCCCTCGCCCCTTCCGTGAGGACACAGGAGAAGATGCCGTCTGTGGCCCTGGAACCCAGCCTTCCTGGTGCCTTGATCTCGGACGTGCAGCCTCCAGCCCGTGAGAAATGAATGTTCAGTGGTCGAGGCCCAGCGTGAGGTATTTGTGACAGAAGCCTAAGCTGACAGAAACTGAGGGGACAGAGCCCCAGAAAGTAGTTTACAGGCTCTCGGCCTCACGTGGAAAGTTGCTGGCTCGGGTAGTGGATGGCCGTCAGCTGTGGCTGATTGGCCGTCAGCTGTAGCCAGTTACCCAATTAGCCGCTAATATAACTGCTGCGGCTACGAAGGAGAGCCGAGAAGCAGAGTCGAGGGGAGTGGAAGAGAGTCGTGGGTCGGTTGGCAGAAAAATGGACAGCAGATCGCACGTCCGGTGAATCCAGCCTCCAGTGAAACCATAGTGGTATGACTCCCCTACCTATGGCTCCGTGGGTGTTCCTTTTTGGCCTCACCATGTCCTGCGTTCTTGTGTGGGGAGCGGGAGCAAAGACCCCACGGGCCGCCCCGCACGACAAATGGTGCAGCGAGGAGGGTCTCCCGCACGACAGAAACCCTGGGACGGCCCCTGTGTCGGGAGGCCACCCGGCCCCCACCGGCCCAGGGCCCCCACACCCAGAGCGCTCGCTGCCCACAGCTTCTCGGGGCCTCATCCTGCCTTCTCTGACTCCACTGTCAGCAGAGTGGGGGTTTGGCAGTCCCCAGCCCACTGCCTCTGCAGCCTCGGAGAAGGGCTGCTTAGGAGAGAAATGGCCAGGAGCATGGAGATGCCTGGACACCGGGCCGTAGGCACGGCGGCTCCCTCTGCCCTCACACCCACAAGTGCTGCCACAGCCATGCGGGTCCCAATGCAGTCCACAGACGGCGTGCCAGTGCCCACACGCCGACACCCAGCACACAGCCAGGCGCCTACCGGAGCCGGACCACAGGGCCCTTCTGACAGCAGGGCTGATCCAGAAACTGAACTAATGTTTCCCAGGGCTCACTGAAAACTAGCTGCCTCGCTCAGCTGTGACTTTCCTGGATGATGAGCCATGTCCGCAGCCAGCTCTGCCAAAACTTAGGACACGTTACACAACAATGTGACAAACTACGCTTCCGGGGACTGTTCCACCTTCGGGCGTGTGCTCTGCGCCAACGTGCCAGTCTGTCCATGCTCACGTCACTTCCTCGTGTGTTTAAAAGAAAGCCAAACAACTGGCTTTCTTTTCCAGCCAATCACCTGCTTTACACAACTACATGGGTTTTAAATTATAAGGCTTTGATCACTTCATAGAGAAAGTCACACAAATATACACTGATGTCATTATCACCACTCAAAAAAATCGGCAAATTTCCAGCTAATCAGGCCAAAATCAAAACAACGCTTATTAAGGTTTACAACACTTAATAATAGTTTAAAAATACAATCAGGTGTCAAAAATCACCATTCCCGGAAAGGCCGGATGGCTCAGTTGGTTAGAGTGCAAGCTCTCAACAACAAGGTTGCCAGTTTAATTCCCGCAGGGGATGGTGGGCTGTGCCCCCTGCAACTTAGATAGAAAACGGTGACTGGACTTGGAGCTGAGCTGCACCCTCCACAACTAGATTGAAGTACAATGACTTGGAGCTGATGGGCCCTGGAGAAACACACTGTCCTCCAATATTCCCCAATTGAAAACAAAAATTCTTTTTTTAAATCACCGTTCCCATTTCAGATGTCAAAATGCCCATGAGAAAAACAAGAATGCGCTCCAATTTCTTTGCAACCTACACAGAAACCGCCCGTTAGCTAAAGTCCACAGCAACTACAGTCCAGACGGACGCTGTAGATGGATGGCCTCACTCGGTGTGGGGACAGAGTCCCAGAGAGCAGTTTCCAGGCTCTCGGCCTCACGTGGAAAGGTGCTGGCTCGGGTAGCAGATGGTCATCAGCTGTGACTAGTTGGCCATCAGCTATTACCAGTTAGTCATTAGCCACTGATATAACTGCCATGGCTGAGCTAGGAAGCACGGACCACAGTTAGCATGGTGGATTGCAGTTAGCAAGGGGTGGCAGAGAAGCGGACAGCGGGTTGCAGATCGTGTGGCTCCTGCCTCCTGTGTCTCCAACCCAGCCGCCAGTGCAACTATACTGGTATGACTCCCCTACCTATGGCTCTGTGGGTGTTCCTTTTTGGCCTCACCATATCCTGCATTCTTATGTGGGGAGCAGGAGCTGAGACCCCGCAGGACACCCTGCATGACATTCGGTCTCAAGTCCACCCGACAAGGCTGGGAAAACACACTCCCTGCCTCGTGCAGCAGGGGGACCCCCGTGGGACACAGACGTGAGTGCAGGACCTTCCTGTCACTCTCACTGTTCTGTGATGGAAGCTGCATGGCAGTTAAAAACCAACTTGGTAAGGACAGACTATTCAAAGGGACAGCTATGGCAGCAGGAGCAGATGGCTGCAATGGATGAAAGGATACTGGGCCCCAAATCTGCCTGCATCTGGAGGGAGGCAGAAAGTGAGCAAGCTGGGGGGGCCTGTTGTGGGGAGTACATGGGGGCAGCCTTACCAGACACAGGTCAGAGAAGGCCAGCCTGCCCTGGGAGATGCCCTGAGGGGGGCTTCTTGCTGGCTCCGAGCTCAGTGGCCAGGGAGAAGGTTGAGCAGAGTTTGGTTAGCATTTTGCTCCCACTGATCAGTGGGGCGAGCAGCTCAGCTCATCACTTCCAAGCAGAGGTGAGAATATGGAGGGTCTATCTGGGCTTGGCCCGGGTACACAGGGCACTGGGTGTCTTATCTAGGTCACATGGGAAAGCAAGTTCTTTGCAGTACGCGAAGGGCTGGGGGCCTTCTCAGCCATCCTGTCCAGCAGCACTCAGGACTCAGGAGAGCTCCCCGGTGTCAGACGTCAGCTCTGTACTGTCCGGGTACCTCCTGACAGGTCCCACGTCGAGTCCCTGCGTCACAGTCCTGCTGCGAAAGTGCCCAGAAGGGTTTCTGTGCCTTGCACCAACCCCATGTCATGTACTCACTGCTGTTTTCTGCTCTAGTGCCACCAGCACAGCCGCCCTGACTCTACAGCACAGGACGCATCCATGCATCATGAACCACTGCTTCTCAAAGGCCAGGGCAGTTCAGGGAAATGCGACAAGACACAAGTGGAACTCCCTGGAGGGCGAGATGGGTTCAGGAAAGAAATTCCACCAAGAACCACAGAGAACCACAGCACTGAGCATCTCCTGCAGGAAGGGGGTGGCACATTGTCACATGTCTAAGCTGGCTTCCCATCAGACAGGGGCAGCAGGGGTGAGAACACCCTCCAGGAAAGCTGCGGGAGAGCAGCACTGATGTTTAAAGACTGAGCTCAGCTGCAACAAGCCAAGAACTTGCCCTATAGCTCACAAAACAAAGTAGAATGAACCTGCCCAGGAATGCCCCACCACCACCAATTTGCTTGGGAAATGTCTGACGGTCACGTTCAAGTTCCGACATGTCAATTAATAAATGAAATCTATGTGAACATTATTTATTACAAAGTACATAAAATAGGAAGATAAGAATGTTCAGCAAATTATGAAATTTGACTGTTCCAACCAGTAATGTGGGTGAATTCTGTATCCCATACTCAAACATGGATTAACAGGATTCAGGACTCCTATCTCAGATATGCTTTAACTTTTTATTTTCACACACAACACAGGAAAGCGGAACAACTGTTTCCAATACAATGTATGCTATTACTGAGATCAGACTGTGTGACCAACATTTCATTTTTTTAAAGGCCCAAATAATACATCCAAAAAAGAGCCACTATTTCTGTCCGTCTCTTTTCCACCGTAGTTGAAATGCCTCTGCCAGAAACCGCCTCTCATTGTAACGTAGGACACACTTCAAAGGCTGATAGAACTTAGGCATTTTAAAAAGACTCCAAGGGGAAGAATAGAAACGCTCTATCCATTTCCCATCACAGCTGTACATTACTAGTTTGGTGGCCTCCAACCCCACACATTTATTCTCTCTCCACTCTGGAGCTCCCACATCTCACCCGACTGAGCTGAAGGTGACAGAGCTGCTTCCTCCTGAGGCTCCCAGGGGCCTCATCCCTTGTCCTTTGAGGCCGTTATTCTGCTATCACAAATGCTAAGTAAAAATGTCTGTGGTAATTTTCAATTTAACTTAAATTTAGGATCCAAATATCACATCACATGACAACTTAATCATTAATCATTATTAATCATTAACAAGTCATGGAAATGTCAACCAATATGAGTTAAAAAAAATCAGCCAACCAATAAATACTGAGTACCCAACATATTTCCAGAGCTGCTGGTGTGGAGAACACACAGGCATGCACACCAATGCACAGAGGCACACACACACAGACACGTACACACACCGGCACACACACAGACATGTACACACACAGATGCACACCCCCAAAAACTTGAAGAACTTTCAACTTTAATACTCTAAATCTATCTCATTACAATAAAACTGCCTCTTGATTATATAAATTTTTAGAATATGGGGTTTCTTTTTAAAATTAACTATCCAGAAAAAAATGTATATTTATTTCTCCATTAATTAGAGATGAATTTTCTTCACAAAACGCTTTTCTCAATTCTATTATCCCATATGAACTAAGCAGGTGTGTTGAAGAAAAAGAATTATTTAAGTTAATTGGGGGGGGGGGGGGCGATTGCCTGTGATTTGGCCAAGCATGATTTACTCCTGGCCAGTTAGGGAGCTGTGATACCAAAATTTGAGAAGGAAAAGCATGAATTTGTTCTTTGTACCAGGCCAAATATTCTGGGTTTTCTCGATCAGTTTGTTGGCTTGCTCTTTTTCCTGCACATTCTCAGTACAGGTTTCTTACAAAAGCTGAATTTCAAGGATGCCGACAAGGCCACCAGAATGTGAAAACAATCCACAAAGCACAGATAAATCAGGAGCCACAGACGATGAAACTATTGTAAGACAATACAGAAGATCTAAGTGTCGAGGGGAGATCGCTGCACACTGGAGGCATCTAGAAATGGGGTGAGAACTGGGGACACCTGGCATGCATGTGTGCATGTGTGTCTGTGTGCTTATGTAAGGGGTCATTCTCCCATGTCACAGGAAACCCTCCCAGTGCCGACGTTACCCAACCATCCATCCCACCTGCTCGGTGCAGAGGGTGATACCTGCAGTGTCATCAGCCATCTGTACCTATAATGGTGGCTGGGGCAGCCCAGTGGGATTTCTACAGCTATTCAACTACTGGTTTTGGGGCATCTCAGGAAACCATGAGAATCCGAATCTATTGATTTCACCAGCTTCCAGAATGTCCTAAAACATTCTTTCAATTTGCTACTCAGGCTTTCCTGCCAAATCTAGTAAAGTCTGAATTCCTCTCCCAAAACACATAACATGAGGAGACATAACAAGACCAGTTGACACCCTGCCCTTGGCACTGATCAATACACACAAACTTATTCATACAAGATTCCTCTTGAGGCAAATGTCAGCAGAAACAAGACGCCGAGGAATTTCACTGTCCCCATTTGGATCTGAATATGAAGGCTCTTGCCAAAGCAGGTCTCTCATTCGGAACACAGAGCAAACGTCCCAAACCAAACCATAGCATGTTGCCCTTCACGTGTCGTCCGCCTGTTTTCTACATTGATGCCCCAAAACTAAATTCACCAATACCTGCCAGTCATTTAACCAACCACAACCATAACATGGTGACTGTGAGAGTCGTATAAACAAATAATATTGCTTCACCAAAGGGAAAGGTAAGGACATATTTGGCTGTTAGGACTCACTGCTCTAAATTTAGTGTAAAATAGCTAAAAATATCAAGAGACAAATAAGATTAGAGCTTATTTAACAACCTCCACCTACATTCAAATCAAGCACTGTGACCTTTCCTCTCGTTACAAAAGCTTTCCAAAAGTAACGAGAATTAACAGGCGGACAACTTTTTCTGGTGATGGAATCCAGAGGAAATCAGCGGCAGGTTGTTTCCCCAGCTGTCAGCAACTTTTCTTTTACACAGTATGGGTGGGAGGGAGGGTTCCACCCTCTTTCCATTCACTTCCATTCCAGCAGCCACAGTGAAGATGACTGAAGACGGGCAACAGGTTGTATCAAAGCCGAGTTTCTACATCAAGACCAAGAGCAGTTTCCTCGATGAACCCACAGTGTCTTTTCAAAGCTACTTCATCCATTTAATAATTAACTCGACTCAGAAACATGCCATCCTTTTATCTTTCAAACACGATATAATTTTACCCAACATAGTTTTTCTTTCTTTCAAATGATTTAGTTTAATCTCAGGTTGAGAGTATTGAACGGATTCTGTCATGTTCCTTGACTTCTTAGAAAATAAAATACACCAGCTCCTGAATACCAGAAGCACTGAGCCCCGCAGCACAGGCAGATTTCAGCACAAGCAGAGGGAGCACAAATCCCACTGCAGGGCTGGGTCTCACCGGAAGCAGCGCAACTTTCGCCCAGATGCCACCAGGCCAAGTCCTGCTAGTGTGCGAATTACAGACGGAAAACAGACTGGTCGTTTGTTCCTCAGCTGCTTCCTCACCAGGGGGACAAGTGAAGATGTCCGTGCACAGAAGCACCAGGCATTCCCTAAGGGCTTGGTGGGTCTCCAGCTCGAGCTAATTATTAAGTTTCCCTAATATAAAATTGACAGAAGCAGCTGACACGCACGGATGGGGTGGGGGTGGGAGCGGGACAAGGGCCCCAGGATTGGCAATTGTTTTTTCTTCTATCCAACAAAGGTCAAGTCACTAGCTTTCACCTATTTTTGAAAACCCTCTGCCAGAATTCCCCAGGCTGTTCTATCTACTTTTCCCATGTCAGGCAAACCGGGTCTGTCATCTTGTTCATCCCATACAATCTTTCCCAAAGAAGTCCCGGCCATCCGGCCCTCTCTGCCAAGAGCCTTTCTCACCACCAGTTCCTGAGATCCCCTCCAAGAAGCCTGTCTGGATTTAGCAATAGGTCACCTAACAAGTAAGGTTATGAAATGACTCACAGAAAGGACGCCCCCGTCCCCCAGATTGCCCACGGAGCTCCCAGCGCTGGAACCTGCACATTTTTGCCTCGAGTGAAAGAAGCCACGTCAGGCAAAAAGCATCAGTGGAAACAGTCACCGCCTTGTTGACCTTTCCTCCCAGCACTGCCCCCGTCAGCCAGTGCGGGGACTGTGGCCTCGTCCTGCACAACAAGCTTAGAGCAAGGATTCCGACTTGTATAGCATCTGCACGTTATTTACAGCATCTCCACCCCCTGGACGTTATTTACCACTAAGATGACATTAAAATCAGCTGAAAGGTGTCACTTCCCTTAGCTTCAGTGTCCGCATCTACAAAATGCCAGAACAGACATAAAATAATGCGGTGTTACTTCTATAAATAACAGGCCTGTGCTGGCATCCACACTGAGAGTGAACGCCTGGAATGCACCCGCCAGACCCGGGAGTGGCTGGCACAGCTGCACGAACGCCAGCCGCTGACAGATCGACTGGGAGGAAAGTCAGGCACCTAAACTTGGCTCCACTGGCTTCGTACGCTTGGCAAGGTTGGGCCAGGCAAACGACTGCATCAGTTCCCACCCTGAGGAGGCCGACTCCTTCCTGCTTTAGTGACGGTCACTGCTTCCACCTCACGCTAACCGAGATGGGAACCTAACAGCAGGCAACCAGACCAATGGCGCCATTTACCACTGACTTACAACGGCACACATGCTGGGAGGCGTGGACTTCCTACCTGCAGTGGGACAGAAGCAGCCCTGCAACCACTCCTTCAGCCCCAGGCTTCTGAGGGAGGGGGAGCACCGCACATGGCCCAGGGAGCCTTTGCGTCAGAACTTCACCCGTCCCAAACCCACTACCCAGACCAACCCCCACCCCTGCCTCCTCCCACCTCAAATATTCAGAGGCTTTTTTCCACATAAATGAATGGCCAGGAAGCCTGTTATCCAAGGGATGGCATTCCCAGTTGTCAATCTACAGCACTGTGACAGTTACTAAAGTCAGCACCCATCCCCAGGATCTCCCATGTCCCAGTGGATGACAGAGGGACTCCACCTACAGCCACAGGGTGACACTGACCACAGCACTTCAGCTGCGCTGTGCCCACTGGCCGGCCTGAGGAAGGCCATCTGCTCTGCGAGTGAGGCAGGGAGGAACGGCCCACAGTGCTGGCAAGCCGGACGGCAGCACCCACAGGTCCGCAGGAAACAGCGCAGCACCCTCAGCGCAGAGCCAGGAGACCTGAGCACACCCCCGGCCCTAGAAGCCACCTATGACCTGACCACGAGCACTCCACGCTGACCTTCAGCTGGGGAAACACAGGAGAGGGTAACAGGAAGACTGCACTGAGCGGGCAGCTGCCTTCCAGAGGCCAGCGAGGGTTCTAAGGGGACATCAGCTGCTCACGTGTCTCAGCTCCTGAGGCCACACTGACTGAGTGTCCTCAAGACACTGTCACCACACAACAGCCTTCACAGCCTCCAGGGCCAAGCTCCAAGCAGAGGCCAGCTGCCTACGGACCACTGGAGAGACCCAGTGACCCCGACAGCGGGCACTTCTGTCGCCCCTGCAGCCACTAGCGCCGGGAAGGTGTACAGGCCCCCGTGCCCTGTCCCACCTGCCCTGACACACGATGATGTCCAGGACTGACACCGTCACGTGCTGTCCTTCACGAGGAGCAGAGGAAACAGCAGGGAGAGAAACCCTGGGTATCACCTGTTCTGAGAGAAGGACCTGAAGCTGCTGTGTCCCCAGTGCAGGGTCCCCTCCGATCACAGGACCAGCGCTGATGCCCACTGAGCAAGCGGCAGCTGTCACAGAGGAAGTGCCAACACTGCCTGGAGCCCCCGAGGATGCAGGCTGAGGAGGCTGAAACCAGGTGTGAAGACCAGGTTTGGAAAACTGTCCAGGTGAGGAGGAAGCCAGAAAAGTGCGGGAGAGGAGGAAGACTTTTCAATAGGTCAGATTGGGTAAATGCTATGCCTACTGCATCCCAGGATCACACCAAAATTACAAGTAAATTACAGAACAATCAACCTCAAGCATCAGCTGAACACTAGCTGAATAGAACCCCCATAACTAAGGATATAAAGAAGCCACATCAGGACTGGTAGGAGAGGAAGAAACACAAAATGGGCTGACCCCAAACCCATAGAGAGAGGTTGAACGCTGGGAGAGACACCGTGGTGGCAGAGGCCCCCAGCCCCACGCTGGGCTCCCCGGCCCAGGAATCCTGTACCGGGAAGAGGAGTTCCCACAGCATCTGGCAGGGTAAACCAGTGAGGACACTGTCTGCTCTTCCCGGTGGGGCGGGAGGTGGCTGGAAACCCAGACTCCCTCTTGTAGAGCCACCATATGGACTTCCTTGCCTGCGGGTATTTACCTCGTCTCTGGTGGAGGGAGTGGCAGCTCAGGAGGCCCAGGGACATGGGAGGAAGGACTGAACTGAGTAGCTTTGATGCTGGAGCTGGAGGGACAGGAGCCTGCGCACGTGTGACTTACTGGAGCGTTCCATCTTTTCAGGGTTAAGCCCTCCCCCACAGGGCCAGGTCTGGGACTGCACTGGTCTGATGGAATCCGTGCGTGAGCACCACCTTGGTGAGGCTCTGAGTCCCCGCTCCACTCAGAGCACATGTTTCATCGCCTGGGAAACTCTTGACTGCGGGGCTGATGGCCCCACTCCACAGGTTGCAGACAGAAGCATGCAGAGGGCCTGTGTGTGGCAGTCTGGGAAATGTTTGGATAACTAAGGATATAAAGAAGCCACATCGGGAGGAAGAAACACAAAATGGGCTGACCCCAAACCCATAGAGAGAGGTTGAAAGTTGGAGGGCAGTAACCCAAGCCCTGTGTCACAGCATAGACGGGGTGGCTTGGTGAGCCGAAGATGGCAGGCAGCTGGCCATCGTGTTCTTGGGGCGTTTCTGTGGGGTAGTCCTGGACCCAGCACCTGTGTGGAAGCCAAGACTGCACTGCACTTGTAGAACCACTGATCACTCCCCTTAGCTCCCGGGAGCCTTGCCCCGCCCACCTAGAGCTGCGTTGTGGGAACACTCTGGGAGCCTGGGCAGCTGGCCCCGCCCCACAAGCCACAGAGGAGGTTTTTTTACAGCAGCGGACAATCCGCCAGGGCCTGGGGAGATTTTGGTGATGGACAGTGACCCAACAACTGCACCGCAGCCACTCGGGGGTAGCTCTCAGGAATTTGTGAGCCTGAAGTGGTGGCGGGCTGTAGTGTTCAGAGGGGCTAGGCAAGGTGGTCACAGGCCAGGCATTGGTGTAAGAAATGAATCTGCACTGACGTTGTAAAAACCCCCGGTCACATCTTGTGACCCCTTGAACTCCGCCACACCCAACTAGTGCACTGTCAACACCGGGGCAAACAGTCTGGCACATACACGTTAAGGAGCCCCTTTCAACACCTGGGCCTTATGGGTGGCTGGAGGGTGACAATAGGCCTAGGAGGCCCTGGGCATTTTGCTAAGCTGCCTCAGGCCCAACACTGCTGGCAGCCAGCCTTGGTTCACAGCGAGGCCACCCTCACATGCCTCCAGGTCCAGCACAGGCAGCAGCCAACCACATACAGCTTTGAGGCTCCTACCAGGTAGCTGCAGGCTGGTAACAGACAGGCTGAAAGTGGCCTGCACAGGAGCCCTCCCAAGATACACCAGAAACAACACACCCAGAGGCTGGCTTCAGACCACACCAAAGCACTGCCTGGTTGGCCCAAGCAGCACATCCAAAGAGTGGTCTCAGCAGGCACAAGAGCCCGAGGGGGTGAATCCCCCACTAAGGGGTCAGCCCCCACACAGCAGCTCATACACTGTGGGTGTAGCTGGTCCTGACTGTGGGTGTAGACAATCAGTCAGCCTGGGAGTCAATCCTACCCATTGATGCACCAAAAGCAATCAACCAAAGAGAGGCTATCACCCTAGTAAACATTTATGCACCTAACATAGGAGCACCTAAATATTTAAAGCAAATATTGACCAACATAAAAGTAGAGATCAACAGTAGCACAAAAACAGTAGGGGACATTAACACCCCACTGACACCAATGGACAGATTCTGCAGATAGAAAATCAACACAGAAAGAGCAGACTTAAATGACACATTACACCAGACGAATTTAATTGATATTTTTAGAACATTTCACCCCAAAGCATCAGAATATACCTTCTTTTCAGGTGCACATGGGACATTTTCCAATATAGAAAAAATTGTTAGGTCACAAAACAAGTTTCAATAAATTTAAGAAGATTGAAATCATATCAAACAACTTCTCTGACCACAGTGCTATGAAACTAGAAATCAATTACAAGAAAAAACTGACAAACACACAAACATATAGAGACTAAATAACATGGTACTAGCTCATGAATGGGTCAACAATGAGATCGAGGAAGAAATCAAAAGATACCTTGAGATAAACAAAAATGAAAACACAATGACCCAAAATGTATGGAACACAGTGAAAGCAGTCTTAAGAGGGAAATTCATAGCAAAGCCGGCATATGTAAAGACACAAGAAAAATCTCAAATCAACAGTCTATCTTTACACCTAAGGGAACTGGAAACAGAACAGCAAAATAAGTCCAAAGTGAGTACAAAGAAGGAAATAATAAAGATCAGAGCAGAAATAAACAAAATAGAGACAAAAAAAAATAATGAAACCAAGAGATGGTTTTTTGAAACGATAAACATAACTGACATACCTTTAACCAGACTCATCAAGAAAAAAAAGAAGAGGACCCAAATAAATCAAATCGTAAATGAAAGAAGTGACAACAGACACCACAGAAATACAAAAACTTTTAAGATAATACTATGAGCAACTATATACCAAGAAATTTGACAATCTTGAAGAAATGGTTAAATTCTTAGAAGTATACAATCTTCCAGGGCTGAATGAAGAAGAAACAGAAAGTCTGAATAGTCTGATTACTACCAATGAAATGGAATCAGGTAGCGGCCAGATGGCTCAGTTGGTTACAGCACAAGTTCTCAACAACAAGGTTGCCAGTTCAATTCCCGCATGGGATGGTGGGCTGCACCCCCTATAACTAAAGACTGAAAACGGCGACTGGACTTGGAGCTGAGCTGTGCCCTGTACAACTAGATTGAAGGACAACAACTGATGGGTACTGGGGGGAAAAAACACACTGTTCCCCAATATTCCCCAATAAAATTTTTTTTTTAAATCTATGAAAAAAAAAAAAAAGAAATGGAATCAACAAGCTCCCAACAAACAAAAATTTTGGACCAGATGGCATCACAGGTGAATTTTACCAAACATTCAAAAAAGAATTATCACCTATTCTCCTCAAACTATTCCACAAATTCCAAAAGGAGTGAAGACTCCCAAGCTCATTTTATGAAGTCACCATTACCCAGATTCCAAAACCAAACAAAGACATTACAAAAAAAGAAAAGTATAGGCTGATACAAAGTACATGCAAAAATCCTCAACAAAATGCTAGCAGACCGAATTCAGCAGTACATTAAAAAGATCAAACACCAAGATCAAGTGGGATTCATTCCTGGTATGAAAGGTTGGTTCAATTAATTAATTGAACATCATACACCACATAAAATGAAAAATAAAAACCCTATGGTCATATCAATAGATGCAGAAAAAGCATTTGACAAAATCCAGCATCTACTTACAAGAAAAACTCTCAGCAAAGTGGGAATAGAGTAAACATATCTCACCATAATAAAGGCCATGTATGATAAACCCACAGCTAACATCGTACTCAATGGAGAAAAGCTAAAACCATTCCCCTTAAGATCAGGACCAAGGCAAGGTTGCCCACTTTCTCCACTTCTATTCAACATAGTGTTGGAAGTTCTAGCCACAGCAGTCAGACAAGAAAGAGAAATAAAAGGCATCTAAATGGGAAAAGAGGAAATAAAATTGTCATTATTTGTAGATGACATGATACTATAGAGAGAACCCCAAAGGTTCCACTGAAATATTAGAACTAATGAATGAATTTGGTAAAGTAACAGGACTTTACCAAAGTCCTGCTAGTCATTCAGAAATTGGTTGCATTTTTATACACAAATAACGAACTATCAGAAAGAGAAACAATTAAGAAAACAACCCCATTTATAACTGCATCAAAAAATAAAATGAAATACTTAGTAATAAATGTAACCAAGGAAGTAAAAGACTGTACTTAGAAAATTTTAAGACATTGAAGAGAGAAGTTAAAGACGATACAACTAAATGGAAACATATACCAAGCTGATGGATAGGAAGAATTAATATAGTTAAAACGTCCCTACTACCCAAAGCAATCTGCAGCTTTAACACAATCCTTGTCAAAATACCAATGGCATTTCTCACAGAACTAGAACAAATCATCCTAAAATTTATATGGAACCATAAAAGACCCCAAATAGCCACGGCAATCCTGAGAAAGAAGAAGCTGGAGGTATGATGCTTCCTGATATCAAATTATACTACAAGGCTGTAGTAATCAAACCAGCATGGTATTGGTATAGAAAGAGACACAGAGATCAATGGAACAGAATAGAGCCCAGAAGTAAATCCATGCCTATGCGGTCATGTAATGTTTGACAAAGGAAGCAAGAATTTACACTGGGGTAAAGAGAGTCTATTCGATAAATGGTGCTGGGAAAACTGGACAGATACATGCAAAAAATGAAACTGGACCACCTTCTTATGCCATACACAAGAATAAACTCAAAATGGATTAAAGACTTAAATACAAAACCCAAAACCATAAACTCCTAGAAGAAAATATAGGAGAAAATGCTCAGATATTACCTTAGTAACATTTTTACTATATATACCCTTGGACAAGGAAAACAAAAGAAAAAATAAACACATGGTACTATATCAAACTAAAAATTTTTTTCACAGCAAAGGAAATCATCAATAAAACAAAAAGACACCATATTGAAAGGGAGAAGATATTTGCCAATGATACAACCAATAAGGGGTTAATACCCAAAATTAATATAAAACTCATACACTCAACATCCAACAACCCAATTAAAAAAATGGGCAGAGGACATGAGACATTTCTACAAAGAGGACATACAAATGGCCAATAAACATATGAAAAGATGCTCAACATCACTCATCATCAGAGAAATGCAAATCAAAACCACAATGAGGTATCACCTCATTTCGGTCAGGGTGGCTATCATCAATAAATCAAGAAACAACAAGTGTTGGCAAGGATGTGGAGAAAAGGGATCCCTAATGCACTGTTGACAGGATTGCAAATTGGTGCAGCCACGATGGGAAACAGTATGGAGCTTCCTCAAAAATTATAAATAGAGCTACCTTATGACCCAGCAATTCCACTCCTGGGTATTATTCAAAGAAATCCAAAACAGTAATTCGCAAAAATATATACACTCCTACGTTTATTGCAGAGCTATACACAATAGCCAAGATATGGAAACAATCAAAATGACCACCATTACATGATTGGATAAAGAAATTGTAGTACATTTATACAATGGAGTATTATTACTCAGCCATAAAAAAGAATGAAATCTAACCATCTGCAACAACATAGATGGACTTAGAGGATATTATGCTAAGTGAAATAAGTCAGACTGACAAAGACAAATACTGTAAGATCTCACTTATATGTGGAATCTAAAGAACAGAATAAACGAGCAAACAAAACAGAAATAGGACTTCCGGTGGAAAAATGGCGGCATGAGGTGAGCCTATGTAAAGCTCCCCTGGAATTTACAACGAATCGAACAACAAAACTCCACAAAGGACTCCCTGCACAGCAGACAGGCAAGACGAAGAGGCCCAAAGGGAGAAGCGTGGAGACGGAGCCGCGCGGGCACAGGAGGCAGACCTAGCTCAGTGCTCCGAGCTCGCTGCTTCCCGGAACTACCGCAGCTGCGGGAGAGGGAAGAACTCGGACTGCTGGGGCTACACTAATGGCCCACAGGGCTGAGGGGACAGCATATAACACGGCTGAACTCAATGCTCACGGCAGAGACCTCGGAGAAAAGACTGAGGGAAGAAGGCTGAAAACGGTGGTTTAAGCCCTCACTGCCGAGCAGAGAACGAAAGCCTTAGGCGCTGAGACCAGCCGCCCCCTCCCTCCCCTCCCAGAGCTCGCCTCGCCCCCACCTGCCCGGTGCTAGAAGCGAAACAGTAGCAGTGTCAGATCAAAAGAATAGAATATTTGCTGTTCTGAGAACTGTGGACCGCAGACACAAATTCACAACCCAACTAGTTCCGGCAAAGGGGAGGAAGCTGTGAAAGCAGGACCGGCTGGGGTGGTGGTCGCCGCCATTGCTCTGGGCCACCTCTCACAACTCACCCCGCCCCTGACCCCACCTATCTGGGCGGATCCCTGCAGGAGTAAACAGAACTGCTGAAACATACGGGCTCTGAATCAGGAGCTGGAAGAGCTTTGGAACACCAAAAGCTTTCTGCATACCCACCGGGACACTGCACCCTGTGACCTAGACGAACTATTAATAGAGGAGAAACCCGTCTCCCAGGGAATCCCCCCGTTGTGTGAGAAGTTGGAATAGTGCAGAGAAAACATAGCACTACCGTGTGGGAGAAGAAAAATAAGCTGCAGTCGGAGAAAAAATAAAACATTCTACCAACAAGTACTGGAAAACAAAAGAAAGACCTCTTCCTATCAACCTGTTGCAGAAGCCACTCCTGTAGATGTCTAGGAAGAGAAATAGTAAATCAGTAATTACCATGAATAACCAAGGCAACGAGATAGCTCAGAAAGAAAGTGAAAAATCTCCAGAAAAGGCACTTAAAGATACAGAAATATGTGACTTAAATGACAGGGAATTCAAGATTGCAGTTCTGAAAAAACTCAACGAGATCCAAGAAAACACAGATAGGCAGTTAAATGAACTCAGAAACACAATCAAAGAACAGCATGAGCATTTTACGAAAGAGATTGAAATTTTAAAAAAGAACCAAATAGAATTCCTGCAGATTAAGAACTCAATAGAAGAAATTAAGAACGAAATAACCAGTTTAGGTAGTAGAGTTGACCAGATGGAGGAAAGAATCAGTGACATCGAAGATAGAAACCTGGAAATTACACAGATGGAAGAAGAAAGAGACTTGAGACTTCAAAGAAATGAAAGAACTCTACAAGAACTTTCTGACTCCATCAGAAAGAGCAATATAAGAATAATGGGCATACCAGAAGGAGAAGAAAGAGAGAAGGGAACAGAGAATATATTCAAACAAATTGTCGATGAGAACTTCCCAAACTTGTGGACAGAACTGGATCCTCGAATCCAAGAAGCAAATAGAACACCTAGTTACCTCAATCCCAACAGGCCTTCTCCAAGGCACATTGTATTGAAGCTGTCTAAAATCAACGACAAAGAAAGAATCCTCAAGGCAGCCAGGGAAAAGAAGACGGTAACTTACAAAGGAAAGCCCATTAGATTATCATCAGATTTTTCAGCAGAAACTCTACAAGCCAGGAGGGAGTGGAACCAAATATTCAAACTATTGAAAGAGAGAAATCATGAGCCAAGAATAATATATCCAGCAAAGATATCCTTTAGATATGAAGGAGGAATAAAGACCTTTCCAGACATACAGAAGCTGAGGGAATTTTCTAATACACGACCTGCACTACAAGAAATACTAAAGGAGGCTATTCGACCACCATGAACAGGGACAATTTGTGGCAACCAAAACATAAAAAGGGGGAGAGTAAAGGCCTGAACCGGAATATGGGAATGGAGAAAGGAAGCATGCTGAAGAAAATGGAATACTCTAAATATCAAACTTTCTTTTACATAAACTTAAGGGTAACCACTCAAAAAAATCCAGAACTGAAATATATACTGAAATAAAAGAAGAAACAGAGGGAAACATCATAGAATACCACCACACAGAAATAATAGACAACAACAAAAAGGCAAAGAAACAATGGAGACACAGCCTTACCAGAAAACTAAAGATAGAATGACAGGAAATCCTCACATATCAATAATCACCCTAAATGTAAATGGACTGAACTCACCAATAAAAAGGCACAGAGTAGCAGATTGGATCAAAAAACTAAACCCAACCATATGCTGTCTCCAAGAGACACATCTCAGCTACAAGGACAAGCATAGACTCAAAGTGAAAGGGTGGAAATTGACACTCCAAGCAAATGGTACCCAGAGAAAATCAGGTGTAGCCATAATGATATCAGATGAAACAGACTTCAAGGTGAAAAAGATAACAAGAGACAAAGATGGACATTTCATAATGGTGAAGGGGACTATACAACAACAAGACATAACAGTCATCAATATTTATGCCCCCAATCAGGGAACACCGAAATATACCAAGCAACTACTAACAGAACTAAAGGGAGAAACTGACCGAAACACAATTATACTAGGGGACTTAAATACATCATTAACAGCTATGGATAGATCATCCAAACAGAAAATAAATAACGAAATAGCAGCCCTAAATGACACATTAGATGAAATGGACATAATTGACATTTATAGAGCACTTCATCCTAAAACATCAGACTATACATTCTTTTCTAGTGTACATGGAACATTCTCAAGGATAGACCATATATTGGGACATAAAATCAGTCTCAGCAAATTTAAGAAGATTGAAATCATACCAAGCATATTCTCTCATCACAAGTCTTTGAAAAAGGATATCAACAGCAAAAGGAAAGCAGGAAAAAACACAAACACATGGAGATTAAACAACATACTTTTAAAGAAGGACTGGGTCAAAGAAGAAATTAGAGGAGAGATCAAAAGATACATAGAAACAAATGACAATGAAAATACATCCTACCAAAATTTTTGGGATGCAGCGAAAGCAGTTTTAAGAGGGAAATTTATCTCATTACAGGCCTATCTCAAGAAACAAGAAAACTCCCAAATAAATAACCTCATGTTACACCTTAAAGAACTAGAAAAAGAAGAACAAGTAAAACCCAAGGTCAGCAGAAGAAAGGAAATAACAAAAATTAGAGCAGAACTAAATGAAATAGAGAACAAAAGACAATAGAAAAATTAATGTGACAAAGAGCTGGTTCTTTGAAAAGATTAACAAAATTGACAAACCCTTGGCTAGACTTACTAAGATAAAAGAGAGAAGACACTAACAAAATCAGAAATGAAAAAGGGAAGTTATCACGGACACCACAGAAATACAAAGGATCATCCAAGAATACTATGAAGGACTATATGCCACCAAATTCAACAACCTAGAAGAAATGGACAAGTTCTTAGAAACATATAGCCTTCAAGGCTGAACCATGAAGAACTGGAAAATCTAAACAGACCGATCACCAGTAACTAAATTGAATCAGTCATCCAAAACCTTCCCAAAAGCAAAAGTCCGGGACCAGATGGCTTCACTAGTGAATTCTACCAAACCTTCAAAGAGGATCTAATACCAATCCTGCTCAAACTCTTCCAAAAATTGAAGAAGAGACAGTACTCCCTAACTCATTTTATGAGGCCAACATTACCCTGATACCAAAACCTGGTAAGGACAGCACAAAAAAGAAAACTACAGACCAATATCTCTGATGAATACAGATGCAAAAATCCTAAATAAAATTCTAGCAAATCGAATACAACAATGCATTAAAAAGATTATTCATCACGACCAAGTGGGGTTCATCCCTGGGGCACAAGGATGGTTCAACATCATAAATCCATCAATGTGATACATCACATAAACAAAATAAAGGACAAAAATCATATGATTATATCAATTGATGCAGAACAAGCATTTGACAAGATACAACATCCATTTATGATTAAAACACTTAATAAAATAGGTATAGAAGGAAAATACCTTAACATAATAAAGGCCATATATGACAAGGCCTCTGCTAATTTCATAATTAATGGTGAAAAACTGAAGCTCTTTGCTCTACGTTCAGGAACATGACAGGGATGTCCCCTATCACCTCTGCTTTTCAGCATAGTGTTGGAAGTCCTTGCCAGAGCAATCAGGCAAGAGAAAGAAATAAAAGGCATCCAAATTGGGAATGAAGAAGTTAAATTATCACTCCTTGCAGATGACATGATGCTATATATAGAAAACCCTAAAGACTCCACCAAAAAGCTATTAGAAATAATCAACGAATACAGTAAAGTTGCTGGCTACAAAATCAACGTACATCCACCAAAAAGCTATTAGAAACAATCAATGAATACAGTAAAGTTGCAGGCTACAAAATCAACGTACATCCACCAAAAAGCTATTAGAAACAATCAATGAATACAGTAAAGTTGCAGGCTACAAAATCAACGCACAAAAGTCCATTGCCTTCCTATATACTAACAATGAAATCTCAGAAAAAGAAATACCAAAAAAAATTCCTTTTGCAATTGCTGCAAAAAGAATAAAATACCTAGGAATAAACTTAACCAAGGATGTGAAAGACCTATATGCTGAAAACTACAAGACATTTTTGAAAGAAATTGAAGAAGACACAAAGAAATGGAAAGACATTCCGTGCTCATGGATTGGAAGAATCAACATAGTTAAAATGGCCATATTACCCAAAGCAATATACAGATTCAATGCAATCCCCATCAAAATCCCAATGGCATATTTTAAAGAAATAGAACAAAAAATCATCAGATTTGTTTGGAACCACAAAAGACCCCGAATAGCCAAAGCAATCTTAGAAAAAGAACAATAATGGAGGTATCACACTTCCTGACTTTGGCTTGTACTACAGGGCTACAATAATCAAAACAGCATGGTATTGGCAGAAAAACAGACACATAGACCAATGGAATAGAATTGAGAACCCAGAAATAAAACCACATAAATATGGACAGATAATTTTTGACAAAGAAGCTGAAAACATACAATGGAGCAAAGACAGCCTCTTCAATAAATGGTGCTGGGAGAATTGGATAGCCACGTGCAAAAGAATGAAACTGGACTGCTATTTGTCACCATGTACCAAAGTTAATTCAAAATGGATCAAAGACTTAAGCATAAGACCTGACACAATAAACTGCATAGAAGAAAACATAGGTACTAAACTTATGGACCTTGGGTTCAAAGAGCATTTTATGAACTTGACTCCAAAGGCAATGGAAGTAAAAGCTAAAATAGACGAATGGGACTATATGAAACTTAAAAGCTTCTGCACAGCAAAAGAAACCATTGACAAAATAAAGAGGCCACCAACTGAATGGGAGAAGATTTTTGCAAACAGTGCCTCCTATAAGGAGCTAGTATCCAGAATATACAAGGAACTCATGCAACTCAACAACAAAAAAACAAACAACCCAATTGAAAAATGGGCAGAGGACTTGAAGAGACATTTCTCTCAAAGAGGACATACAGATGGCTAATAGACATATGAAAAAATGCTCAACATCACTAATCATCAGAGAAATGCAAATCAAAACCACAATGAGATATCACCTCACCCCAGTCAGAATGGCTATCATCAACAAGACAAATAATAAGAAGTGTGGGAGAGGCTGTGGAGAAAAAGGAACCCTCATACATTGTTGGTGGGAATGCAGACTGGTGCAGCCGTTATGGAAGGCAGTGTGGAGGTTCCTCAAAAAATTACGAATAGAATTGCCATATGACCCAGCATTCCCTCTCCTGGGTATCTACCCAAAAAATCTGAAAATATTTAGAGATAAAGACATGTCTGCTCCAGTGTTCATTGCAGCTTTGTTTACGGTGGCCAAGACATGGAAACAACCAAAATGTCCTTCGATAGAAGAATGGATAAAGAAGTTGTGGTATATATACACAATGGAATACTATTCGGCGGTAAGAAAAGATGATATAGGAACATTTGTGACAACATGGATGGATCTTGAGAGAGTAATGCTGAGCGAAATAAGTCAGACAGAAAAAGCAGAGAACCATGTGATTTCACTGATATGTGGTATATAAACCGAAAACAACCAAAGAACAAGACAAACAAATGAGAAACAAAAACTCATAGACACAGACAATAGTTTAGTGGTTACCAGAGGGTAAGGGGGGTGGGGGGTGGGAGATGAGGGTAAAGGGGATCAAATATATGGTGATGGAAGGAGAACTGACTCTGGGGGGTGAACACACAATGGGATTTATAGATGATGTGATACAGAATTGTACACCTGAAATCTATGTAATTTTACTAACAATTGTCACCCCAATAAATTAAAAAAAAACAGAAATAGTCTCAGAGATACAGAGAGGAAACTGATCATTGCTAGATAGGAGGGGGGTTTGGGGATGAGTGAGACAGTGAAAGGGTTAGAAATTACAAATTGGTAGTCACAAAACAGTGACGGGGATGTGAAATACAACGGGGAATACAGTCAATAAAGATTATGTAGGGTACCAGATGGCACTGGACTTACCAGGGGAATCACTTCATTGAGTGTGTAGATAGATGCCTGACCGCTGTGCTGTACACTTGAGGTTGATATAGAAAATATTGAATGTCAACTATAATTAAATATATATGTATATATATAGTCACAGGATGTAAATTAAATTACAGCATTAGAAATATAGTCAATGGTACTATAACAGCTAACGTACGGTGTCAGAGTTGGGGGGGTTTATCACTTTGTAAGGGGTGTAATTTTCTAATCATTATGTTGTTTTCTACACCTGAAACTAATATCAAAAATAAAATTAAAAAAAAAAAATAAAAAGAAAGAAAAGTGCAGGAGAGATGACACCATGGGGAGGAAGGATGCCTCTCCATCGGGACGCCACGCCAGCTGCACGGAAGACAACAGAGGGCAGGTCCAAAGCATGTGTCAGGATAAAACAGGCTGCTACGCAAAACAGCAGAGACGTAGTTGCTGACGGACTTGGATTTACTGACAGGAACTGGAAGTATCCACACAGATATGAACACCTGAAAACCCCAGTGCTTTTCATATGAATTTGAGAAAGACACAGACACACAGACACACACACACACACACACACACACACACACACAGACACACACATGCCTTTGGCCTGCAAAAAATGATCAGCACATCTCAGGTGGATTTGACACGAGATCCTGAGACTGCCTGCCCAAATCTGATTCTGTCAAAAGATAGAAAACGTGGTATTTAGGACACTGACACCGCCCTGTCTTCATAATCCCAGGCATTTGCTGCTTGCCCAGCTGTCCTGAGTCCTGAGGGATCTGATGCTGGCAGGTAGAAAGAAGTAAGAGGCACAGGTGAAGGGTCCTTAGGTGTGTACAGAATTGCTCCTCAGAAATGCTTCTGTCACACCCCCCTACGATGCACGTGCCCAGTGGGAGGCATGCAGGTGGCATTTTTCTGGACTATGAGTGGGGAGAGATTTCATCTAATAATCTGAGTGTCAGGTCATATTTGTGTAGATTCATGGAACATTTACAAAAAAACATGCCTTATTTCCCTACTGGACTGCTTTCGCAATCTCTTGCAATCAGTATCGTCAGAGGCAAACAATGAAGCCAGAGGACGGTTCTGTGTGGTTGTTTTCTTCCCTTGTTATTGGAAGAAATACTTGTAAAAATGATTCCGATTCAAAAAAAAGAGTTAGTGGCCACACACTTTCTTGGCCATACAAACACTACAGACAACTGTAGGTTCTGCACTGGCTAGGAATGAAGGTTGAGTCACAGCTGAGTACACCATTCGAGACCAATACTACAGGGACCTGTCCTTTTCCTCCGGCGAGCATGGCGCGGACAGTGGGCGCTGGCGGCTTCCCACCAACACAGAACTGAGCACTCGGGCTGGTGGCCAGGGAAGCAGGGGGTCTGCCTGAGCCCCCATCTGGCCCGCACAAGGACGATGAAGGCGGAAGCTGTCTCGGTTCCCTGTGCCTGGCGCTGTGTGAGCAGGGCGGCCCCTCGGCTCTCATGTTCACACCCTTCCTCAGGGTGGCCCCCTCCAACAGAACATCCCAGGGCGGACATATCTGCTCTCTCCAAATAGAAGCCAATGGTCACATGGGGAGGCTGGGCACCTGAAAGGTGGCTAGTGTGATGGAAGGGCTGAATGTTCAGTTAATAAACTTCTCTTCCCAATGTACCGCTAATCCTGAAGAACGTGGGAATTAGGGGCACTGGCCCCTGCACAGCTGGAAATCTACGTGGAGCTTTTGATTTCCCGAAAACTTAACTACCAATAGCCTACTGCAGACTGGAAGCCTTACCAACACACATGTTGTATGTTATATGTATCATATGCTGTTTTTTTATAATAACGTAAGGTACGGAAAAGAAAACGATATTAAGGAAATCATAAGGAAAACACATTTCCATTACTGTATTTATCGAAAAGAAATCCACATATAAGTGGACCTACGCAGTTCAAAACCATGTTCAAGCGGAACTATATTTAATTGATAGAATTACATTTTAATTAAACTGACAGGTAAAAGTCTGTGGCTGCAGGCTACCACAGTGGACATCAAAGAGCACACATGGGAAGACGTGATGTCCAGAAGCTCTTCTGTTCTTCAAAGTAACTCGACACATGACATCGGTGACATGAGGCAGCATGTGTCAGGGGAAGAGCTCGGTCCCTGGACAGAGACAGACCGGCTTGAACCCCGTCCTGACGCATGTTGCCGCTGGCCCAGGTCCCCATCTGGACAAGTAGCAGGACAGGGATGACAGAGCCACGGCGCTAGAAGACAAGCGCCGTCACCCTGTGCAAAGCAGGCAGGCCGCATCGTTCCAGGCCCTCAGGAGAAGGACGGAGGGCCGAGTCCTCAGGCACCTCACAGCCCCGGAAACGCGTGAGCTGGGCAGCCCCAGGCAGGTTCCTTCATGTCGCGGCCCTGGCAACATCCACAGGACAAAATGGAAATCTGTGTGGCCATGTGCTTTCTTCTTTCAGGACAGATCATTTGCACGGTGTTAAGCAAGAGTTATCACACAGCTTGTGACTGCCACCTAACCGCAGGAGCACCGTGGCCGGTCACTGTGCGGGAGTTTTGTCTCCTCTGATGCATTTAACTCCTCGAACTTGCACCACTGAGACATCAGTCATTTGCAGCCAAAGCCCTACAATTACAGGAGACAGGTAAGAACACCACATGCCCCAGCTTCAGTTCTCTAGGACACACCAGCAAATGCACAGATACTCATACAACGTCAGTTTACGAGGGAGAGCCAAGAACAGGGCCCCCTTCGCCCTTTCTTCACTAGAACTTTGACTAGTCTGCAACAACGTCACCAACAGATTTGACCCACAGAGGAAAGAGCACGCACACTACCAACCCACTTGGGAGAATTCCTGGGCATTGGTGTTCAAAGCCTGTACCTCACGCATCAGGTTACACAACCCTCCAAAGACAGGAACCATGAATCACGTCATGGCATCCACGAGGGCTCTTGGAATGAAACGTTACCTATGGACCAACTGCCACTAGCTACTATATTTGTAAAAGAATTCCTTTTCGTGTGCAGGTGGGCTGAGCGACCCAGCTGAGGGCCGAGTCAGGTGAGCACAGGACAGGTTGGCGGCACAGGCAGGAAGCCCCTGGTGGCAGTGTTCCCCATCGCATCCCAAGGGAGCTGACACGCAGCAGAGGACAGCAGCTCCGGCCCTCTCCTGCCACCCAGCTCCCCTCTAGCTTACACAATTAGTGAAAACCAACTCAGTTCTCTGTACTTTAGGCTCCAAAGCAAGTATAGAATTTCTAACAATTTTATCCAATTATTGAGCAGCAGCCTGTCATCTGGATCACAGCCTGACTCAAAACCCACCGCTACTACGGGCTGCAGGCTGCGGGCTGCGTCACTGCCGGACACAGAGGGAAGCTCCTGCTGCTCCGTGAAGATTGTTTGTGGGACCAACCTCACAAACAAACCAACTAGTCAAGCAACGCATGTCTCCAGTCAACCGCAAATTAATTTGCTTCCTTTGCAGATTTTTTTTTTCTCTCTTCCAGTATGAATTTTTCAATCTGTGGTCTTGGGGGCAAATCTCATAAGTCTGTACTTCTTCTAAGTACGGCTGTCCCTCCAGCCTCACCACTGGCAGGCACAGGAAGAGTCCCAAACATCCGCCAAGGAGCTCACCGGGCAGAACAGAGACACACGGCAGACAGTGGGGGGCACCTGGAGCCAAGCCCGAGTCTCCCCATGAACACATGTGGACCTAGGGCCATGTCGGATTGATACGGTCCTGCACATTAATGACATGGTGCTGTGTCTGCCACAGACGGGGTTCTGCAAATGGGAATCCTGCCTGCGGCGCGGCTTGCTGTGGGGACAGAGCTTCTTCAGGACACTCAGGCACAGGCACAGAAATGCTGTGGGGATGCCTAGGCGTCTGCATTTTACTGTGATTCTATGGACACAAAAGTGGGATCACACCTACACTGAGCAACAAATTGCTGGAGGCCAAGGCTGGGCCACCGAGCACACAGAGCCCCAGGCTGACCCCACTCTCAGCAGCCTCGCAGCCCTCTGCTGAGTGCTTGGGGGGGTGGGGAGTGGAGACAAGGCCTGGGGAGCAGCGGCCACTCCTGCAGAAGAACATGGAGCTCAGAGGCAGGACCCTCCCCCCAAGAACAATCTCAGGAAGGCAGCTGACCCTGCAGGCCGCCCAGAGCATAGGGGAGACCACTGCCCAGGAGGAAGGGAAAGAAAAATACCCCCAAAGAGGGCAGGATATGTCTCCTGCCAACAAGTCCAGGCTGAGAATGGCCGCTGTGAGAAATCAGACTAATGTCACCAAAAAAGCCCCATTTCACCTTAGACCCAGGGGCTGAGTGAGAGTGAGCCAGGCCTGGAGGGACACCCCTTCAGACCTCAGGACCACTACCGTGTTTCCCCGAAAATAAGACCTAGCTGGACCATGAGCTCTAATGCGTCTTTTGGAGCAAAAATTAATATAAGATCCAGTCTTATTTTAATATACTATAAGACCAGGTCTATAATATAATAATATAATATAATATAATATAATATAATATAATATAATATAATATAATATAATATAATACAATACTGGGTTTACATTAATTTTTGCTCCAAAAGATTTATTAGAGGGCCGGCCCGGTGGCTCAGGCGGTTAGAGCTCCGTGCTCCTAACTCCGAAGGCTGCCAGTTCGATTCCCACATGGGCCAGTGGGCTCTCAACCACAAAGTTGCCGGTTCAATTCCTCGAGTCCTGCAAGGGATGGTGGGCTCCACCCCCTGCAACTAAAATTGAACACGGCACCTTGAGCTGAGCTGCCACTGAGCTCCTGGATGGCTCAGTTGGTTGGAGCGCGTCCTCTCAACCACGAGGTTGCCGGTTCGACTCCCGCAAGGGATGGTGGGCTGCGCCCCCTGCAACTATGATTGAACACAGCACCTTGAGCTGAGCTGCCTCCCAGATGGCTGTTGGTTGGAGCGCATCCTCTCAACCACAAGGTTGCCGGTTCGACTCCCGCAAGGGATGGTGGGCTGCGCCCCCTGCAGCTAGCAACGGCAACTGGACCTGGAGCTGAGCTGCGCCCTCCACAACTAAGACTGAAAGGACAACTACTTGAAGTTGAACGGCACCCTCCACAACTAAGATTGAAAGGACAACAACTTGACTTGGAAAAAAAAAAGTCCTGGAAGTACACACTGTTCCCCAATAAAGTCCTGTACCCCTTCCCCAATAAAAGAAAATCTTTAAAAAAAAAAAAAAAAAAAAGACGCATTAGAGCTGATGGTCTGGCTAGGTCTTATTTTTGGGGAAACACAGTAGCAAGAAGCACCGAACAGCAACAGCATCTACCGATGGGTGGGGACTGGGCATGGAGAGACACCCTGATTCTGCCCTGAGGCTACATCAGGAATATGGGGCAAGACCTATGGCACCCCCAGCCCAGGATCAAGGTGGAGCTGGAGGAACCGAAGGTGACTATTACAACAACAACTCCAAACCCGCTCACACCAAGGCCAGAGGGACTCAGCCTCCTACACCGCCAACCAAGCGGAAGAGTGGGGCCACTTCCGGCACAAGCACCTGCACTTCAGTCTTGTTAGTGCCAAGTATTCAATCAAGACACACCAAGAAAGCAGTAAAAAACCCACTATCAGCAGACAGACCAATCCACAGAACCAGTGTGGTCACTGACGACTCAGATGTTAGAACCATCAGATGGGGAAGTCTTCAAAATTATGATTCGGATGTTAAAGGCTCTAATGGAAAATGGGGATGACGTATGACGTGCATGAAGGGATGGGGAACTTCAGCAGAGGAGGAAACCGTGAGAAAAAATCAAATGTAAACACAAGAAAATAAAAACATGGTAACAGATGAAGAATGCCTTCAATGGGCTCATCAGTAGATTCAACCCAAATCAATGAACTTGAAGACAGATCAATAATTAACAAAACTGAAACATAAACAAAAAAAGAGTGGATGGGAGAAGCAGAATACAGCGTCTAAGGGCTGTGGGACAACATCCAACACTCTGACGGAAGGAAAACAGAAAGGAATGGGGAAAATAAATTTTGAAGAGATAACAACCAAGAATTTCCAGTATTAACTGAAAGACATAAAACCACAGATTCCAGAAGGTCCAAGAGTCCTGAGCAGGATAAGCCTGACATTACTGGCAGTGATTCTCCACAGGAAGAGACTCCCCCCTCCAGGAAGCTTACAGAATTATCCAGGGATTCCCTTTGCAAAAACTCCCTGCCCAGCAGATGTATGTCCTTCAGCTGTGTGGGAGCAGGAAAAATGGATAAAATCACTTATTTCCATCCACTCAAATCCAAGTGTTTTAAAACAACAGCTGAGAAAGAGAAGACATACATATGATCTGCTACAGGCAGAAGCAAATAAAGTCTACAAAAAAGTATACGAGTATGTAGTACCCATGTCTACAGGGAAAATTGTAATTAACATTTTTTGAAAATCTAAGATGACAGTCTCTTCCCATAACAATTTTTTTAAAAAAACCCTTTAGTAATCTGTGCAAAATTCAGATTTAAAGAACCTCATTTAATATAGCCAACCAAGGAAAAAACTGTGTAGCACCAGATTCACAGATGCTTATCTCAGTGGAGAAGCGATCGTTGAATCATTTGGGATGATAGTGAAATAGCTTTCTCGATTGATCACTGGTGACCAGACGCATTCACTCCCTGAATAAACACTGTTAACATACAACCTCATCGAGGCCACCAACGACACCTTGGTGGCTGAACCAGGGGACATTTTCAAACTTAACCTTTTCTCCCATTTCATTGATGGCTTTTTCTCCATCTCCTTTGGTGGCCGTCAGGCCCACCCCACGTGCATATTTCCTAGGCTCTCTTATGCTGTGCCAACATGTCCTCCTGATGTCAGCTGTCACATGTAAGCCTGTGCCTTGGGAAACGAGTCATCTTGAATGGTATTTCTCCCCTGAGCGACACGTGTTGTATATGAACCACCAACAAGCGATCTTTGCTGAGCGCTGGCTCCTCAAACTCAACACATCCAGACACGGCCACACCTCTCATCCCTCCTTCCCTGTTCTTGTTCCCTCCTGTCCCAATCGAAACTCTGTCCTTCCTGCTAGACTCCTGGTTCTCCTCACCGCTCTCCACAGCCATGGAGTGTGGCCCAGGCTGCCTTCCTAATGCGTCCTGCGTGTTGTGTCCCATCCTTGTCACTGCTTCTAGCTGCTGTAGTGCACAGGAGCCTCCTGGCTACGTGTCACACCCCCACTCCTGGCAGCCCCGCACGGAGCTGCGGTAACTACCTAGGAAAGCCCACTGGTCAGGCCGTGGGCTCTGAGATAGTTATTCCACCACGAACCAGTCATGTGACCCTACAGATATGCTGTAAATTCTCCTCGGGTTTCTCAAACGGACAATGGGGACAATAATAGAGCCCACCTCAGAGGATCTTGTGACACCAGAATGAGATCACGTGCAATCCTAACACATACTAAAATTTTACTCAAGCATATCTGTCACTTCTCTGATGGAACTCCTTCAATGGCTCCTCAACTGTCAAAATACAATCCAAACCGCTGGGTTTGTAGGACCTTCTGTATGATGCACCCTCCATCTACACAGACCCTGCCTGCCACACACAGACATTCTGCCACCCAGTGGTCAGCTCGGGGGACCCGCTCTGGTGGTCACAGCAGGCCCCTCCTTTGCGGGACACCTTGCAGCTCCCAGTAGTCCCAAAGGAAGCGCGTTTTCCAGGAAGCCCTCCCTTCCCGAGGACTGCCTGTTCGTTCTTACTGCACTAATCTCACTTTTTTAAAGACTTTAATTCTTAGAGCAGTTTTAGGTTCACAACAAAATTGAGGGGAAGGTACAGAGATGTCCCATATATACCCTCTGCCCCCCCACTATCAACATCCCCACCAAATGGTACGTTTGTCACAATTGACAAACCCCCACTGACACGTCACCATCACCCAGAGTCGTCCACAGCTGACATTAGGGCCACTCTTGGTGGTGTCCAGTCTGTGAGTGTGGACAAATGTGTAATGACATGTACCCACCATTCTAGTGTCACACAGAGCAGTCTCACTGCCCTGAAACCCTCTGTGCTCCCCTGTTCGTCCCTCCCCCCAACTCCTGGCAACCTCTGATCTATTCCTGTCTCCATAGCTGTGCCTTTTCCAGAATGTCATCGAGCTGGAATCATACAGTATGCAGCCTTTTCAGATTGGCTTCTGTCACTTAGTCATAGTATTTAAGGTTCCCCATGTCTTTTCATGACTTGATGGCTCATTTCTCATTAGCGCTGAGTCGCATCCCCCTGTCTGGATGGACATTTTATCCATTACCTGCTGAAGGGCATCTTGGCTGCTTCCAGGCTTTGGCCAATATGAATAAAACTGCTATTACATCTGTGTGCAGGTTTTACATGGACATAAGTTTTCTGCTCCTTTGGGCAAACACCAAAGGAGTGTGACTATGGGATCGTGCGGTAAGAGGACATTTGGAGAAACCACCAGAACGTCTCCCAGAGTGGCCACACCCTCTGAGTCCCCCCCAGTGACCAGCACTTGGTGTTGTCAGCATCCTGGATTTGGGCCATTTTTATTGGTGTACAGTGGTCCTAACCCCACTTTTGAAGAAATTCACTATCTTGTTTCAGGACGGCCCAAACATAATGTAAGAACAGCGGATCAGGAGGACACGGGACTCAACACCCCACTCAGCAGCTTCACTCAGACCCAGTGCCATGTCTCCCCAGTGATTCTAAGTTTCTTCAAAATCCCAAAATACTTTATTTTCAAATGCTGTTGACATTTACTTCGTGCATAAAATGCTAAAAATTTAAAAGTAAAACAGATACCTCCAACTGTGTGATCGAGCAATGTATACGTTATAAATTTGCCAAATAGTGAGGTTTTTATGGTTTTGAAACTGATAACATTTTCTTATGTATATTCTGGGTATTTGGATGCTCCATTTATATACATTATTAGTACTCTGTGAGAAATGATTTTTTCTGGCTTGAGCTCTGAGCTGAGCTCTGGCCGACTCGTGGGCAGATGGCATATTTGCTGAGACAAAAAGCCCAACTCCTAGCCACCAAGGCGGCCTCGTCCAGACTCCTCAGCCAGTCACACAGTCACACGCCGGCCTGGCTGGAGGGGCTGACCTGCCACATTTCTCACTTGTCCCACACTTAGCTGCTGCTCACACTCCAAACCAACCCTGGGATGTGCGACTCCCACCCAAATGGAAATACTGTCAGCAAGTAGGTTGGGTCACGGGCCACGTGGGTTTAAACTACAATGCAGCTGGATTCTATGTCATTACCATAAATCATATGTATTTACAGCCATGACTACTGAATAATTTTTAAACCATCATTACAGGTTCTATCTTTTTGAGGTTTTTTGTAACTAAGATAGACACTATCTCTCAGTTACAGGCTACTAGTCTCAACCCTGGCTTGGGGAATAAAACTCTTCGCATAATTATCATACTCACAACACAGGGCCCAACAGCGCCCCGGATATAAAATGTCACTCTGTCTGTGCCCATGAGGACAAAGACCCAGAGCGCTTCACTGGCACAGAGTCCCCAGGTGTGCAACCTGCTGATGCCACGCCGCGGCCGAGCACTTTCCTTCACGAGCCACACCCAAGGGCACGCGTGGCAGACACACGTCTCTTACAGCCGCCTTCAGGGTGAGATCCACTCTGCGGCAAAATGACCCATCACTGCACACAAGAGACCCTCTGAGGAATCCTGGAATCGACAAGCCATGTGAGACTTTCTATTCAGAAAATGACAGTGCATGTGGTACAGCAATCAGGGTGATGTCAGTGGGGGACAGCCAGCAAGTGACAACCATCTGCAGTCCCTGGAGCCCGATGTTTACCAGGTTCCTGAAGAGACCGCCAGGTCCTCCCTGGTGCAGCGGTGTCTGTGCCCTGACCCCACGAGACACGGAGGCTAAGGATCCGCCAAGGCTTTCAGGGACAGCAAACAAAAAGCACGGCATATGCCAAGCAGGAAGCCTGAGATACCCGCCTGTCACCCACTCTGGGGGCTGGCGTGGACCCTGACACAGCCACCACAGCACGAGGGCTCCGACCCATTCAGGTCCCAGCTCCTCCCTCCCACGGCAAGCAGGTCCACCTGGACACGTCAGCCTCCACGTTCTGTTCAGCAAACATGTGGGTAATGACGAAGCCGCTTCACAGCTAGTCAAGAGGTACGCTACGACACTGCACTGGGGCTTAGAGCAAGCCGCTAGGCAAAGAGCCAGTGAACACGGGCTTGTGGGGTTGTGCTGCCGTCACACACAGCGACAGGCTGACGAGGCTCCCAGGAAGGAAGTCACTCATCTATAGCCCAAAGCAGGACTTGAGATCCTGCTCAGAAAGCTGAGGTCTCAGAACAAACAAACAAAAAGGTATTTTTTAAAGAAATACCATATTCTGGTTGCCTTGAAAAATGATTTACCTTCCTTAGCATAATTTAGTAACTGTATTTTGTTTCGATCCAAAAAAGTCCAATAAATATAGAAAATCAAAGAACTTGGCAAACGCCATACCCCATTGCAGTTTGTGGCCTCCAACCTTTTCCATTGCACTGTAACAGACATTATTTTAGGATTTCTATTAGCGGTGCCATCCTGGGACACCTGCCAGGATGAGTAAGCAGCTGCAATTCTGGTTCTCAGGGTCTGCTGGGCGAGCACAGATTCCAAGAGCATCTCCCCCTCCCTCCTCTTCCCCACTACCTCACTCTCGTCCTGTCCCCTTAAAAATAAAATAAAAATGCCTTCCACCAGTCAAAAGCACAGTGCTGTTATCACTGCTCCAACAACAGCTCCATATCTGAGGTCCCTCTGCTGAAATCCCCAACACTGACTTGTAATTACGACAGTTTAGTGTATCTCTTACGTTCTAACTGCAGTTTGCTGGGTGACTGGCCTTCTAGTTCAAGGTGGGAATATTACACCCAGTGACGTTCAGTAGGGAAGCATTTGTTAAGAATCTGCCAGGCCAGGGACAGTGGGACACAAAGACAGTGAATCAGACCTCAGGAAGCTTAGACGTCTCCACCTTAAATTCCAGAAGGCAATTTTCTAAAAGTACCTAAGATCGTTAGCCAGTTTCAGCCAATAAGTACAATGTTTAACTCATTTTTACTCTATTCCAATTCTAAATATCAAAGCATCACTATTCACCAAGTAATTATTCCACTTGGAACATCAAGCAGACGACAGGAAGGGCTCCAACGAGGATGGGACGTGGGGACCACCCCAAGGGGCCTACAGAGCGTGCGAACAGAAAAAGTACAATCATGTGCAGAGTCAGAACAAGATGAGAGGTAGGTGACATCAGACAACAAGACAAGGCTGACAAGGCCTCAGGTCAGTTCTCAGACGGGACTCCTGACAGGTGGTCAGGCCACAGGAGGTGCAGCAGCTTCTCGTTCCAAGGAACATCTCACCGTTCTCCTAAGAATCGGGGCAGGGAGCACGCTAAGGCTGGAGTGAAGAGACAAGAGACACGTCCCCGTAGAACACAGAGAGGGCTCCAGACCCCGAGGGCAACGGTCCCAGTTCTGCCGTCTTTACCCTACAGTCACCTTCAGCAGGAACAAAGGCCAAGGCAACACACGCAGCAGGCCCAGACTGTGTTGCCATGGTGAATTGTGTTCCAAACTCACCAATTACAAAATCATTCAAAATTCTTCCTGAGCTTTCATTTCATTTATTATCACACGATAACCAAAGAAATGATTGGGAAGACCGGGCCAACACAGCGCTCAAATCCCCCCTCTGCCACTCAGCTCACGGCCCATGTGATTTGCACATGCATCCAAGTGTGTAAGAAAGACGCTGCACGCCTGTCCCCTCGTGGAGTTCCTCCAGCCCCCAGGTGAGGCGACTGCTGCCCATCAGGACCTGAGCCAACTGAGTCACAATGTAACAACTGGTTGGAATTATCTGTATCATCGTGAACCCTAATCGTGAACCCTAAGGTTGCCTGCCCTAAGGTTGAACCATCGGGGCCCTAAGGTTGGAAAGGGCCTCACAGTCTCACATCTGAAACTCCCCTCCCTCCCTGTCACCAAATCCCAACGGAAACGCCACAAACGAAGTGGGATGATGAGAGCAGAGATGGACCATATCTGCTTCCTGTGCACAGAAGTGTCTCAGGAGTCAACGGTTCAAACCACAATGTCAAACTCAGATGCCTGCAGGAAGAAGGTGGGTAAACGGGGACGGGCTGCCATGAAACTGGAATTTAGGTGCCCTGCTCAAGACAAATTCAAAAGGGTTATTGTTTTCAGCTTTCTTGAGACATAACTGACATATAACATTGTGTATGACGTATAATCGAAAAATACGGTGAATGTTTAAATAAAAATTTGTTACAGTTAAAGACACATTGCCATTAATCCCCCTCAAAATAGCCCCCCTCACTTCGAACATACTTATCCCATCATTCTTTCCACTTTCTGAAGCCGTTCTGGAAGTCCTTTCGTGAGTGTCTCTACTTCGTATCTTCCATCATGACAACGCTCTGTGTCAATATCGCTTCTGGTACGGCAATTTCTGTCAAATAAAAACATTACGATGTGCCCTCATCCACCTTATTCACAGGATCTGGCAACATGTGACTTCTGGCTCTTCCCCAAAGTCAAAATGATTCAGGACATCGAGGCAGCCATGACAGCGCAACTGAAGACACTCATGAAAGAGGACTTCCAGAACTGCTTCAGAAGTGGCAAGAACGATGGGATAAGTGTGTCCAAAGCGAAGGGGAGTATTTTGAGGGGTATTAATGGCAATTATGTCTTTTACTGTAATACTTTTTTTATTTAAACATCACCGTATTGTTTGATCACACCTTGCAAGTTTAAGGTGTACAACATGCTGATTTGATACACAAATACATCACGAATGATCACAACGGGTTCCTTCACCCTTCCATCACTCCACATACTCATAGTTACCTTTTTTTGTTTTCTTTGGTGAGGACATTTAAGTTCTACTCTCTTAGCAAATTTCAGGTATACCATACAGTATTAATTACAATCACCACACTGTTCATTAGGTCCCCAGAATTTATTCATCTTGTAACTGGTAGTTTGTGCCCCTCAACCACCATCTCCCCATTTCAAACCACCATTCTACTCTCTGCTTCTGTGTCTGGCTTTCTGAGGTCCACACAGAAGTGGTACTGCGCAGTACGCATCTCTCTCTGTCTGACTCATCTCACTCAGCATACTGTCCTCCTTCATTCATGTCACAAAAGGGAGGATTTCCTTCTTTTTATGGCCGAATAATATTCCACTGTGTGTCTGTACCACTTCTTTGTCCAGTCCTCTATCGATGGACCCTGAGGTTGCTTCCCTATCTTAACTACTGTGAACATGCTGCAGCGAACATGGGGGAGCAGGGTCTCTTCAAGATACTGATTTCATTTTCTTCAGATAAGTACCCAGGAGTCGAATTGCTGGGTCATAAGGTAGTTCCGTTTTTAACTTTTTGAGGACCCTCCATACTGTTTTCCATAGTGACTGCACCAGTCTGCAATCCCAACAACAGTGCTCGAGGGTTCCCTTTTCTCCACACCCTCACCAACACTTATTTGTTGATTTATTGATGACGGTCATTCTGACAGGACTGAGGTGGTATCTCATTGTGGTTTTTATTTGCATTTCTCTGATGATTAGTGATGTTGAGCATTTTTTCATATGTCTATTGGCCATTTGTATGTCCTCTTCGGAGAAATGTCTATTCAGGTCCTCTGCCCATTTTTTAACAAATTGTTTTTTGGTTTGTTATTGGGTTTTATAAGCTCTTTATCTGTTCACAAGTTTTTTAAATCCTTTCTGATGAAAGAGACTGACTCCGAGCCTGAAGCCCGGGGTTCATATTTGGCTGTATTTGTTGAGTGAGTGAAAGGAGCAGCCACTCCACGAAAGGACCACTCTCTCATACCGCTGGTTAGCACTGCAGCATTTATCCCAAAGCAGCTGCTGAAATAGCTCTCGACAAGGAGAAAGCTCAAAGCTGACATACCCCTCTTCAACTATTAAACCCCTAAATCCACTTTTAGTCCCAGACTCCAGCACAGACCTGTCACCTAACAAGGAGAAGGAAACACTGGTTCGTGCAGCTGGACGGATCTGGACCACAGCCCCCAGTCCTCGCGCAGGACATTGGGCCCCAGCGGAGCCTGGGTACCACGCGATCTCCCAACTGCCAGGGTTATGCCCCGTATCTATGCTTTCCCGAGCACACAGCTAGCTCTGAACCAGCCATGCCTGAGCAGATACAGCAACGTTACCCCAGGACTCTATTCCCAGGTGGGACGGAGCCCAACTGACACAATCGCACAGCACTGGTTCTCAAACGTTCTTCTGCATCGGAACCACTGGTCAGACCGAGTGCTGGGTCCCTTCCAGTTTCTGAGTCAGGGCTGGTGTGGCCCAATCACAGGCACTTCTGATCTCCGGCCCCTGAACCACACGTCAGGGCCCCCGTCCCCAAGCCGACCCAACGGACTCACGTCCCATTGTCCACGTCCCAGCCAAGTCCGCATGGTGATGATCGTCCCCATGATTTTCAAAAACCATCATTCCGTCCGCCTCATCTGAAACACATGCTCTTGTGACTCAAAGATTTGCTACCTAGTAAGCAGCCTTTCAAAATGAGGATGTTTGTTATCACAGAAATTCTGCATGATGCATTACTACTGGCAAAAGGAAACAGCAAGTGACAGAGCTGTGTTTCAGGACATGGGCACTGGTTAAAAGCGCCTGGGCAGTGAGGACGGAGGAGCCCTGGGAGGACGTACGTTACAATGTTAACAGGTTATTTCGGGTGGTGCAATTACTTGTGTTTTTTGCCAAATAATTTTCAATTAACACTACTTGGTATAGGGAAAAAAAAAATCAGTTGCTTTTATTTGTTTGAAAATGTTTTGGGGAAAGTATGCTTTCTTAAAGCTTCCTGATAAAATCAATTTTATTGGCTCTGACCATTTTCATGTGTCCCAGCGTCAGCATGACACAAGAGGAAAGCACATCCTTTGAGCCCAAAACCCTAGTCCTGCATCCACATCCACAAAGTGCACTGCGTCTCCCCACCTCCTGCAAAGGGCCGTGAGGAGAGGGAGCCGGGCCATGAAGCAGCACCCGACAGCTTCGGAGAACCAGCACAAGGCGAACACTGAGGACTTGACTCGGCCACGCAGCTCCGTTTGGAAACCTGGCTTCTTTTCCACTTAGTGTGCACATATCCAGAAGGCACAAAAAGCTACTATATTAAATTTTAATGTGCCTGCACTTTCCCAGCATGGCGGCCAAAGGACAGCACCCCTGAGCGGCTGCGAATGTACTCCGGCTGAAAGCAGGCAGCACTCGTCCATTACAGGATGGACTGTGACGTTAGCCAGAGAACCTTGATAAAGTCCATTTATAAATACTTTAAATATGCAAGATACATAACTAAGTAACTTACTCATAAAGGATTTCCTCAACAAACCTTAAGCCAGCATTTGACGAGAAAATGACAGAATAACACTAACAGTGCTAAGATGGAGAGGCACACAGGTTGCCATGACAACAGAGAGCTCAAAACCACTGTATTTGGGCAAGAGAACTGGGTCTCAATAAGCAAATAAAATCCTAAGGGCCCTCCAGCATCCTGAAAATTCTCTGGCGTGCACACAGCTAACCCACAGCCCCACAGGCCTGGTGAAGGCCCCACCTTCACCCACCCAAGGTTTCCAGGAGCTCACCACCTCCAGACACCAAGGAAAGGTGACCTCGGGTGGTCACCTTTCACTCAACAGTCTCCTGCATTTCACATCCAGGTTCCTGATGCCAACCATGAAAATAAAAATATGTCAAACTCAATTACAGTCACTCCTTCAGCTGGTCACCATTTATGCTAACAATTACAAAGCAGCTTGAACTCTACTGCAACCGGCAGACAACAAACCCTCTATTATCCACAGGCCAACCAGCCCTGTGGAATCGCTTGGCGAAGACTCTGGGCGGCATCCCCACATCTGCCAGTTCCAGTCACACTGACATTAAGTCCCATGACAATGACTAAGAGATAGTCACACACTAGCTTCAGCACAGAGGAAAAATCATGTCAAAATTTAAATACATCCTAAAAATGGAGAGTTGGTAGTCGTGGCAGCCGGTTCCCAGATTAAACGCTGCTCAGAGGGCTTTCTTAGCCAGCATGGCTCTGATGACAGGCTCATACTCTCTGCTCTGCTGGGAAGGCTGGACTCTGTCTGGACCTGTGGGCTAAGCTACGTCCAGCCTGCTCTGTGGCCTCACTGCCAGCACCAGATAAGACATCCGAACACTGTCAAACATTTTTGTCACAGCTTCCAAATGCTGGGGAAGGACAGAGGCGGAATGAGCACGGATGAGAAGGTTCAGTGCAGAATAGAAAAGAATTCCTCCTAAATTTCCAAAGGATTGAAGCCATCCAAGTCCTCATGCCTACTGCCGTGCCGTACTACTGTTTCTCTTAGGGTGACATTATCAGTTACAAGTTCCTCCTGTGTCCAAATACATACAGATACCGATAAAGCATTGAGTCTTTCTAATTACTTTCAAATGGGGACTAGTTGCCTAAAATACCAAAAAAGGAAACTAACCTGAAATTGTATATAATAAAAATTTTAAATGATAACCTTTCAATTTAAAAGAACTAACTGCAGAAGGACGTTGCATTAGATAGTAATGAACTAAAACAGTGACAATTACCCCTGAAGTCCCTTGAAAAAGGTCAATAATAGGCATGTCGAAAGAGATTTTCATAAACTGGAAAACCAGAAGAATTGTACCTAATGGACTACATGATAAATCACTCTACTCATTCCAAAATAAAAAACTACTTAAATTATTTTCAAAAAGCTGATAAGCTACAACTAAATGAAATAATAAAAGAAATAAGGAACCAGTAGTATTCCCATGGATGCTCCTTTCAAACTTCTACCATATTAATCCTCCGTCACATCCACATAAACACTAATACTCACTAATACTTGCTGAGTGCCTGTGACGTGCTAGGCGCTGTTTTAAATGTATAGCCTGTGACCTTCATAATCACCTTGTGACTGAGATGCATTTGATCCCCATTCTGCAGATGAGAAAACGGGCAGAAGGAGGTCAAGGAACCACCTAATGCCACACAGTGAAGAGCAGCTGGTGACTGAGCAGGAGCCCCGCCGGGGCCCCCACAGGAGTTGGGTGGAGCCGCCGTCCTGACAGAACTCTGAACCCCCCTGCAGTCAGGTACCACCCACAGGATGGGGCCGGGCAGGAGAGGGCACCCAGAGAAACGGCTGCTGCCCGTCCGCCTGTCTCCTCAGCTCATCTCCCATTCTGGGTTCCTTGCTGCTTCCCGCAACACTTGGCATTTTCCTTCCTTTCTACCTTGAGCCCATCACACGGCCCCACAGCTCACAGAGGCTCAGTGCTGCACCCGCACCTATTCGGGACAAGATGCAGACACGGGGAAAGTGCCACCGCAGGACAGGACCCCTGAGAATGTCTGGATGAGTCTAACTCAGGAGGCGCTGAGCCCCACAAAGAACAGGACAGCCCAAGACCACCAGACAGTGAGTCGGGATTAAAACCCCCGTTTCACTCTTTTCACTAGAAGTCTCATTTTGGACCATTACTGAACGAATCCGTTAATTACTTACCCCCAAGGCCCATTTGTATTTATTCTTTGGTCACAGACACCATTCACCTGTGAGTTACTTGCAGGAAATAAGATCGATAAAAGACTCATCTCCTTCCTCTGGCTTTGTCCTCGTGTCATTAAGGTAGATCTAAGTATGTCACTCACTGTACCAGGAGTTCTTTAAGCCACCTGGTTTTCTTAAACAGCTAAAAGATGGCTTCGGACACCCCAGTGACCCCAGCCCCACCAGTGACCCGCAGCAAGATCGCTGTGGCTGGAGGCGATGAGCCAAGCAGGCGGACGAGGGGGATTCGTGGACTGTGGCTCGGAGGGCTGTGAACAGCTTAATAAGAAACTGTCTTCCGTTTCTGCGAGTTGGGATCCCAGGGCTGGCTCAATCAGGGCTCCCCTGGGAGGACCGGGAGGACGCAGCAGCACACAGCACACAGGAGAGAAGGGGCTACCAGGGGCAGCCGACGCTCATCGCTGGCTCCATGGAAAAGAATGGTGGCCTGAAGTAGCAGCAGAGGGCAAACAGGACGAAGGGGTGATGGGAGACGCCAGGCTCCATCCCGGAGGCCGACGGGGCTCCGACCCTCAGGTCAGCCGTGTGCCAGGTACTCTCCAAGCCATCACCTAACACAGAATTCTTACAGTAACCCTAAGAGGTGCCATGTCGTCCCTTTCTCCAAGGACAGAAGGCGGATTCAGGCCAATTCCAAAGCCTAGGTTCCTCCTTGGCACCAGGGCCACCCAGACACAGAGCCACTCCAGGGCTGCGAGGAGGAGGAGCGGAGCCCGAGATCTGGGCACTGGAGAGCAGCGCTAAGTATCAGGTCAAGGGCTGCTGGCCCACATAGAAACCTCTGGAATTGGACCAGATGGAGCCTATGCTGGAAGGATGAGACCTGACAATACGGAAACCAGGTCGACGGTTTCCATGAAATCAGCCCCACTGAACGGGTAGCACACGGCCCTTCAGACGTAACCTCGTTACTCCTGGGTTACAGCCTGAAGGTGATCAAACGTGAGTCACTGTGGCTGGTGTTCAAGACCCACAGAACGTGTCCTCAAGGAGGGTGACTGGCTTCCCATCGAGAGCTACTTGTAAGACAGAATACTGTGCAGAAAGCGAGCCACCTCTCATCTCTTTGGTATTGTTTCAGTCTAGTCCATTCTAACTAGATTGCAACTAAATTCTTTCCAGTGTACGTGCGCCAGGAAGAGCCTGGCCTCTGTGCCAGCCGAAGCACCCATGGAACTGACCCCTGGCATATCCACTCCCAAGGAGGGTAGCAGCAACCCCAGGAGCCAAGTGGACGCCAAGCCATAAAACGCCACCGTGGGACTGAACCCCTCTGCATAGAGGAATGTGTGTTACACACTTGACCACATCTCTAACCCGAGAGGCAAACTGTGAGGCTAAGGAAACTACACAGCTCTCAACAGGCAGAACAATTACTGATTGCTCTGTTTTTCTGGTTTGTTTTACTCTTTTTGTTTAAATAATTAAAGATACTTGTTGAAAAGGAAAAAATTCACTATGGACCTAAAAAAACAGTTCTATTTCTAATAAAAGATTTTTAAATTCTCCCATATACTTTTTTTAATAGTTGTAATTACAGCCCTACTTAATGTTAAGCACTTCAACTCCATGAAAGGTTAATTATATGGACTGGTAATTATAAAACTGAAATGACGTACAAAATGTCATAATGAATAATTAATAAGACCTCTTTGATCTGGTTCAGACCAGAGATGCAACGCTAACAGGCTCTGTCTCCTTGGTATGAGGACAATCTTACGGGGGGGGGGGGGGGGGGAATCAACTATCTCGTACCCAAAGCAGGAGCTTATAAGAAGCATTTAACCCTGCCTTAAAATAAGGTGAAAATTTCCATTAGTTTCAGACTTTAACATTTGCCCAAAAAACGCGGAGTGGTAGCTTCCCCACCTTGTGGTCAGGCCGGAGTGGATGTCTTTGTGGTAAACGCTCTGAGACTCGCCCCCACCTTGTGGGCCTGCGCGCGGGGGCGTCAGAGCGGGCGCCTCGGGAAGGCTGCGGGGGAGCGCAGGCGCAGCAGCGGGCGGCACCCTGCCCTCCAGAACACCACGTCTTCGTAGGGGCAAATCATTCATTCAACAATTCAGATCAATAATGAAAGCTATTTGATATATTGTTAAAATAAATTCAATTCACATAATTGTTTAAATTATGAATTTGATTAAAATGCAGATGAATTGTCTCAATTATTAATTCAATTAATGTATTAAAATAGCTCAAATAATTTTTAAAGCGCCATTTGCTTTAGTACTTTCTACTTACTGCGTTTCCCATCTCTTAGAGGAAGCACAGTGAGTATTCTAGAGTCTGATTTTCCCAGGCTTTTATCTGTCTTACGGTGTTTATAGTTTCATAGCAACTTCCAAGTTAACTAAATCTGAGTGAGAATATACCATCTGTAAAGACTCAATTTTGCTTCAAAAAGAGTGACACTTGGGATCACATTTGATACACAGTTATTAATACTGCTTGAATGTGTCACTTTGTAACAACTAATTAGCACCACAGCGCAGGACATTTAGCACTTAGCACCTCTAAGTGTTAGAGCTCTTAAAACATTTTTACAAGAGTATTCTTTATGGAGTGGACCTTTACAGGGAACTCTGAAGACTTTTACAAACTAATTTTACACACTAATTGGGGCAAATCTTTATCAAATGTTCACTCAATGTTAAACAACCCCCTCCAGCAATCCTGTAACAGGTACCTAAAATTTAGGTGTGACGCTTTCAAATGCATTCCTATGCAGTGTCCACACGGGAGCTTGGAGCTCTGACATTTTCACAGTATATAAATGTGAAGTTCAGTGAAGGCATTTTAATATCTTTATATAGATCCGTAATAAAATCAAAGCACCATTTCCACTTTAATACTCTACTTAAAGTACAGCTTTCCATTAAGTAAACCACGAATATTCAATTCCCAATATTCCAATGGATTTTTAAAATTTTTAGGGCCGGCGCAGTGGCTCAGGTGGTTGGAGCGATGTGCTCCTAACACCAAGGTCATGGGTTCAATTCCCACATGGGCCAGTGAGCTGCGCCCTCTACAGCTAAGATTGTGAACAACGGCTCTCCCTGGAGCTGGGCTGCCATGAGCGGCCAGTGGCCAGCAGCCAACGTGAGCAGCCAGTAGCCGGCGAGAGCTGCTGTAAGCGGCCAACTGGAGACTTTCTCAGCAGTGGGGAGAGAGCGCAAAGCTCATTAATACCAGCATGGGCCAGGGAGCTGTGTCCTACACAACTAGACTGAGAAACAATGGCTTGAACCGGAGTAGGGGGGAGGCAGATGAAGGAGGGAGAAACTTCAAAAAAAAACTTTTAGAAACTGTTACATATGATCAAAGATTATTTCTAAGTTTTGAGCTAGGAAGAACCTATATCATGGAACAGAAGGGAAAGTGAGACATAGGAAAGAAAGCACACAATGTAAAGAGTAACAGTTCATAAAAGAGACCATGTCATTCTGTAAAGCAACATAGAAAGTTTTCGGACAAGGCACGTGGGTCATCGCTCCTCCTTCCACATCTTAGATGAGACACCGAGCAACATGAGGACTATACCTGGATCGGGTGAGTTCCAGTCCTCGCCTTCTCAAAGAGGACTTGGGGACCATGTGGGAACTGCAGGATGGGAACTCGCGCTCTGGGTGACAGCTACTAGTCACTTCTCTCAGCGTCCACCTGACCTAGAACCCCACCATTTTTGTTGGACTCGAAACTGCTTCTGCAGAAGTGCCCTGCAGGGGACAAGCATGCAGCCCGCCTTACATGTGATTTCATTTCTTAGGTGACTTTCAATAAAACACTTCACTCCAAACGCCTTGGATTTCAGTAGCCTCCACACTCACTCTCTTTCCAGTGCAGGAAATTAAAGTGGCCGTGCTCACCGACCACTGTGAACGCCAGGAGCCCTACGACCTGTGTGTTGCATTAGCCCGCACACTGAGGCTGGACCTCTTCTCACAAGCACGTTCATAGAGCGGCATGCCTGCTGCTCCACGCTGGTCCCCCCAGACCTGCTGACACATGCCGGTGGCCCCTCGCTGGCTTCTCAGAGCCCAGGCTGGGGTGGGGCGGCGGCCCCATCCTGGCAAGCTCCCCACCCTGCACAGCTCTCAGAGGACGTAGACTCGCTCATCTATTCAAGGAACACGCTGAAGCCCCCAGGGGGGAGCAGTGCCAATGGCCCACACGGCTGCCACATGAACTCTACTCTTCCTGACAGTGTAGGGGCAGCCAGTCAACAGTGGTCAGACAGATGTGCATGTTGGACACTGAACAAAGGCCCGGGGCAAGCAGAGGCGAAGGGGCTGTCGGTTCACACAGACAACACAAGCAGGAGCCGAATGGCCAGTCCTTGGAGCTGACCTGGAAAGCCTGCCAGGCCAGCCCCTGGGCTCACGACCCCGAGGAGCTCTGCCAGGACCAAGGCAGTTACCCTTTCTTCCATCCACGTGGGAACGACCCAAGTGCACGGCCTGCCACTGTTAGAACAGCCCAGACGACCGGCCTCTGTCTCCCTGGCGTCCGGTCAAGGTCAGCCTGGGTGCCGCGCAAGCCATGAGTCGCTGCATCCAGCATTCTCCCTGGGTGAGCAGATGGCCCCAAGCAGTCTACCCAATGGCACAGTGGGGCAGGAGCCTTGAGGCAGGGCCCCCACCCTCAGCCCTCCACCTCCCACCCCATGGGCTGGTGAAAGAATGGTTCAGAGAGGTAACAAGGGCCCTCATGGGTCCCGGGGTGGTAGCACTAAGTAAGCAGTGCTGACAGGTCACCAGGAACACAGACAATGCAAACAGCTCTCACTGCACCCAGGAGAAGTGCTGTCGTGGAAATTTAAACAGGGAGTTTTAGCTTGAGTTTTTATAAACTGCTTCGCACACCCAGTCTCCAATTTTGTCAGACAATCCACACTGATATTTTCAGTATGATGCGCACACACACTCTTAACTGTGTAAAATAACAACTCTATTAGAAGGAAACCTCTGGGAAACCCACGGGGGTGAGACCCTGGCAAACTGTAACAATGTCACGGACACGAAGTGTCCTAATCCCAAAAAGGTGCAGTTTGATGGTAAATTCTTTTAATTCCCCCATTTTTATCATGAAAATGTTCAAACATACAAAAAAATTGAAGGAACGCTACAATGAAAGTACCCAAACTTTCTCCGCATAGATCCACAACTGTTAACATTTAGCTGTTTACTTTCTCTATCATCTGCCCCCAGCCCCCCTCTGCCTCCACCCTCCAAATCCCCTCTAATCCACCCAACCTCCCAATCTGCTCACCCCTCTCTGAGGATGCCACTCTCCCCACATCTGAGGGGCTCACCGACCCGGAAGCTCTCCAACCCACCCGTTAAATGGGCGTGACTGATTAAATCACTGGTCCTGGGCGATTGAGTCAGCCTGCAGCCTCGTCTCCTGTCTCCCGGAGGTTTGGGAATGGGACTGAAAGTTCCTACCCTCTCATCACAAGGAAGGTTCCTCTCACTAGCATAACAAAAGACACCTTTTCTGCTCCTCAACACTTAGGAAATTCCAAGAGTTCAGGGACTGTGAGCCAGGAATATGGATGAGACCAAATACACACTTCTCTTAAATCACAGTATCACAGAAAGGTAGTGGCATAGCCCTCCTGAAAGTCTGAGGCAACAAGACATGGCAGGAGTAGTCAGCACCTGATCACAAAGGCCATCATCCCACGGAGAGGCTTCTGAGAGGACCCAGGATTCCATGGAAAGAAGGGGAGGCTTTCAAGAATTGAAGCCCTAAGTCTTTCCCACAGGGCACCGTCTGAACCCGCCACCTCCACTCCAAACCTGCTGAGGGGCCCCTGTTCACACAGCTGGTTGTGACGTCCTGGGTGATCAAGTGTTCACTGCTCAGAAGGCCCACGTTGCTATCCAACTCATGTTTTCCAGTCTTCCCAAAATTAGCAGAAGAGATTTAACTGAGAGAACTAATCGAGTCGGGAATTACCAAAACTCTGCCCAAGAATGAATCCCTCCCCCAGGAAATGTGAAAAGGTGGATGACTCAGATGTGCCTTCATCCTGTGAATGGTGTGGACACAGCTCTGAGCTAGGCAGACAGAAGGGGGTGTGCACCGGGCAAGGAGGGCCAGACATCACCTGGGTGCCACGTCTCAGAAGACATTTTCTAGCAAAAATGAAAACGTAACTGATGTGTAAAAGCATCTTGCTTAATTAACGCTAAGCCAAATTCTAAATTTGTTCTTATTTCAGAGCTAGACAGAAGCAACTCTTTAAAAATACATGTGAACAGTGACTAGGGAAGCGAGTCACAGGAGTTCCATCCATGCTTGATGAGAAAGTGTGTGCTATTTAGGAAAGTGCTGTGTAAGCTGCTCCTTCATACTGACAGCAGGTTTAGCTTCAGTTAACTCAAAAAAAGGCAAATAATTCTAAGGGGAAACCAAAAGCCTTTACAAAGACTAAAATTATACTGCCAACTGAATCAAGCATGACCATTTACCCTAAATATTTAAATTTCGAAGCACAGCACTCGCAAAACAAGACATCAACATGAACAACTCTGCCACCTGAAGCAGGAGAAGAGGCCCCCAGAGCAGCCAGCGCTGGACTGAGCGCCACAGAGGGGCATTCCAGGCGGAGGGGCGACGCCCTCTCCCTTCACGGCCCACTGTGATAATAAAACTGACAGTGAGGTCAGAGGGCCCAGTTTAAGGGCACTGGATGGTTCCCGCACTAATGCACCCAGGAAATTGGGAAGCTGCAGGTCTCCAGGGTACGTGCATCTGAAGTTACGTGAGCACTCGGTGGCACAAGCTGCCCAAGCTGCCAACCAAGGCATCATCCTTTCCTATGCAGGTTGCGATTCCGTCTCAGGGCGATTTTGCAAAATGTCCTCAATATGAACCTTGGCCACCAGGTGGGAACAGAGACCTCCACTGCTCTCCTGGCTTCTTGGACGGTCTGGAGGATAAACCATGATGCCCACACCTTATTCTGAAGTCTCATCCCAAAGTTAGGGTAACACCACCTCCTGCCCAAGTGAGAAAGGTCCTCTGTCCCCAAACATCTCATTTCTATTGTGAAATAAACAATTCTTCTTGTGCCACTGAAGTCCCAACAGGCTCTCCCATCGAAACATTTTCATTTCCCCGGGCTTCACTCTGCCCCTTGAAGCCGAAAACCATGAAAACAGATGCCAAGCCAACTGAGTGACTATTATCACATGGAGAGAGAAAACGAGCCCTACTGCACTGTTATTTTTCCAAGTAATAATAATTATGTTGAGAGTCCAACGTGTTCCTAGGACTGTAAGGGACACAGTGGGAGTCGTCGGAATAGAGAAAATGTCACCTTGATACTAGTGGAGCACAAGAGGTAGCCATGGAAACAGGGGCATGCCTGACAGGAAGGCTTCCTGCAGGTTTCCAATGCTCATGTCCAGTGTTGTCTGCCATGGGGTTCACTCATTAATGAAAACTGCATATTCTCACAGCACCAGACAGCTGGCTGCACGCCTTGTGGCCCACTGCCCCTTGGCAATAGGCATATTGTGCCTGTTTTCCTGACGAGATTGAGGCTTGTCCGAGATCACACGCAAATGCACAACGTCGCTAGAATTCGTCTGGGATGAAGGCCAGAGTTGTCCCCAGGTGGAGGTCCAGATGGGCATAGGGAACACTTCCCTGCCTGGCTTAGGCACACAGCTCTGGTGGCCTCACCTTCCCAAACGGCCATGCTCCGAGGGCCACATGGATGGCGACTCACAGGAAATGTGGTGAACGTGTTTGCTAAACAGACACCAAAGCTGTAATCTGGCCCGGAGGAGGCCTCTGGGACCCACCCACCGCACTGCAGTACATAGCTGGCAGGGGAAACCACCTTCAACAAAATTGCAGCTGCCGCTACCCCTGGCCGGCCCTGCATATGAAATTCCACACTGACAACAGCGGGGGACAGGGACGGGAGGGCAGAGAGCCACGAAGGCCCACTCAGGGACTGACCCCTGAGGGGTGCGTGGGGGCCACGTGCCCTGACTCACCGGGCCCACAGGCAAGCGCGTGTGAGTGTGTAGGTGCCACTGACATGCATCACAGAACTAGTCAGCAGGGTGCTCGTCTGTGCCTCGCTGGCACAGTGCCACTGCAGGGTATAGGACTGTGCCTTCCTTCCCACAGAGGGAAAGGAAAATGGGTCCAAGGTCATCACAACAAATATTGTTATAATCGAAAATCTGAAAGGATCTCAAGGTCACACCTCCTTCTTCTAGGTCACAAGGAACACACTACACTCACCTCCATCACGGGCTCTGTGCAACTGCACAGCATTCACTTCTCAGAACCGCTCACAGGATAAGTGACCGCAGGCTCATCTGTACTCGGGGCTGTTCTGTCACCTGCGCTGGCTCCCTGGCCTGTCCCCACACCCAGGCCGCGGGTGGGGCGGCAGGGCTGCAAAGCCCATGAGACAACGCCCAGCGCACTCAACCGGGAGAGACCACACCCTGGTCTGTCCTTGCTCATCCATCACTGCTCCCCTCGGCTCATGTTCATGATTTAGATCCCAAGTGCCTATGGACTTTACCCTCCTCCCAGCTCACGTGGGGAAGAAAATCCACATTACGCCACTGTTGGTCGCCACTGAGCATGAGGAAAGTCCCAGCTGGCCACCACACTCAGGGTGACGCAGGGCCACTCTAACCTGCTCCTGTGCTGGTCCATCATAGCCATGTCACTGGTACAAGTCCTGGCAGGTGACCGTGGAGCACAGCGTGCACTTAGGCCACCCCTGCCCTGGTAGCAAACAAGTCACTGGGAGCCCTTAGCCCAAACAGCGCCTGCTGGGGTCATCTTCCCCACCAGGACACTCCCCTCTGCTTACGACACTGCAGCGACTCCAAGCCGGGACTCTGTTTGAGATCTAGCACAGTGCTTTCCCTGCGGCCAGGGACCAGCGTTCTGCACCGAGCTCCTTCCGAATCACCCAGAGGGTGTGCTGAGGGTTCCCAGGTGGCCAACATAGAATTTCTGCTCCCCGAGGTCTGGGTGGAGCTATTTTCACATCTGACAAGATCTCTGAGCCACAGCCACAAACTGAGCACATGCACAGGGCAAGCTCCAGACACTCTGACGTCCAGGGCCAGCTTAAACACAAAATAACACAGCTGCTCTCATTGCACAGATTTCTGTTCCGAGTGACATGTGGGCCAACACCACCACATACATCACTCTTACTTTCAACCTTCTGCTGCCTCTAACTTTGTACAAAAGAATGGCTTCAAGTGTCAAGACTCCAGGCCCCACACAGACCCCACGCCCACCACTGTCACACAATGGCCATGCACGGCTCCACCACAATTGCAGAGAGCCTCCATGCTCTGACACTGAGACATGACAGTCCTTTCAGCCTCTACTGTTCTCTAAACTCGGTAGCAGCTAATTTAAGAAAGGAACATGATACAAATACGTGTGAGCTCTACTCTATCTTCCCGCGTGGTTTTGGGAGGGAGATTAAAAAAAGATTTAACAGTCCCATGTAGGAGCCCCCAGGATAAATCCTGCGCCCCCCACACGTGTTACCCTGCACGTCACACAGTAACGTACTACTGTGCATGGTCTTTAACCGAAACAACCCAAACTATTTCATTATTCCAATCATAGAACATGAGGACTGGAAGGGACTTGCCTTCTTGCTCACCCTTCCATTAGGCCTATTTTAGTCAATAAACATGCATGCCCCACAATGCCCGGCATCCCTTCTATCCATGTAATGCCATCCCTTAGCTCATCAAGAATGTATACTGAATTCCAGCTGGGTTGTAATTTATACCTATCAATACTTCCATCCCCTTCTCCCCCATTTTTAAAAGAACTGTCATTGGCTGCATTTGCTTTATTAAATCTTACTAGTAGTAGAAGACTCCACTTGCGGGTGGAGTGAGGACCCAGAATTGGGAGGAAACAAGAAGAAGCACACGGTGCACTTTCAGAAAAAGCACCAGGAAGAGGCGAGAACATGGCAATGGCCACACCTGTCTCCTTCCACACTGGACCTACGACCCCACCCAGTGAAAGAGGACAGCGGCTCACATAGCAGAGGCACAAGCGGGCTCCGGAAGCTGCCTTACAGAACAGAGCAACATAAAAGACTGGGCTCTGTAAACCTACTCAAGATTTAAAAACACAAATGACCGGTCTTGAAGAAGCCTCCTTGCACCTCAAGAGACAAAGTACACACCACACAGGAGGGGGACAAGCATGGACAGGGTCCAGGGCAGGAATTCAGCAGAGACGGGAAAAGTTGTGAACAGTTCTGCACTGCGCATCCTCCCAGCGGCCCTCCCCGGAAGCTCCTAACAACTAGCAGCGCACAGCAGTCCCTTCTCACACGTCAGCTGTGTCCTGCTCTCCAGAGAGAGCCACTGCTGGGGAAAGGCCACAGCCCTCTGTTCTGGGAAGGTCACAGTCTCACCCTAGTCCTGCCTGCCCTCAGGCGGTGCTCTCCTCCTACGCTGGGACAACTGGGACCCAGCTGCAACCCTCTCCAGGAGCCCCGCCCTCCATTCATAGCTCCCTGTGGGAGTCACTTAAGACAGCACCTGGGGGGAGGCCAGATGGCTCAGTTGGTTAGAGCTCTCAAATACAAGATAGCCGGTTCGATTCTCGCATGGGATGGTGGGTTACGCCCCCTGCAACTAAAAATTGAAAACGGCGACTGGATTTGGAGCTGAGCTGCACCCTCCACAACTAGATTAGATTGAAGGACAACGACTTGGAGTTGATGGGCCCTGGAGAAACACACTGTTCCCCAATAAAAAAATTCAACAACAAAAAATGTGTATAAATTTCAAAAAAAAAAAAAAAACAGCATCTGGTGGGCAGCCTGATCTAAGCTGCCCTACTTCCCAAAACTTCTTAGGGCAGCACAGAGAGTAAAACATTGCCACCAAAACCTCACAAACATAGTCAAGCTGTGAAAAGTTCCCATCACACAACCTGGCATCTATGTAACAAGAGCCAGAACCCAGCATAAACGTGAAAATAACGGTGACATTAAAATGGGAGGGAGAAGGAAGGACCACAAGGACACTGAGCGTGGCATGACACCTGAACGCGCATGTGTGAGGGGCAGTGATGGCCCAGACCGCAGCGCGATGAGCCGAACACTATTCTTACTACAAACATAAAGGGGAGGAAACCCTAAAAACGCTCAGGAGGAAAATGTAAGTGTCCTATCGTGAAACAAAAATCAAGTGGCCTCGGATTTCTCCTCCACACAGTGAATTCCAAAAGATGACAAGGTGACACATGGGGTTTGAAGAAAGCTCTGGCGTGTGGCCACCTCTGAGAGCAGAAAGACGGCCTCAGACGCATGGGGGCTCGAAACTGTACCATCAAAGTCCCCCAAAAAAACATCAGAGTCCCCAGGTACGTACTCTACTCAAGAGGGAAATCAAAGCTCAGGGGCTCTGGCGGGAGGATGGTGCCGCCGAGGCCTGTGTGACCCCCACCCCCCACCCCACCCGGAATACCTGCGACTCGGCCAGAGCAGTGCCAAGCCGCTCCACCAGCACTGCTGTGTCCTATCTGTCCATTCCCGAGTCCAAGGAAGTACATACCTACTAGTCATGAAAGTTATACTTAACTATAAAAAGGCCAAGAAAATTTATAAAATGATTAATGACTTATCGGGATGAGTCAGTTTTTAACAAGGTCGTCTCCATTTTCCACAATGAACACATGCAATTTTTAACAGTAAAGGAGCTTTTTAAGTTGTTAACAACTCGCATCTGCCACGTGATTGTCACACAATAAAAATCGGACAGGAAGACACTATCAAAAGTACCTGTGCAGGTGGCTAATGTGTGTCTCTTGACAGGGCTGGGGGGCGTGAGGACTGTTTTTCCCTCTATTTTCCTATGTTTAACAAATGTTTTGTTTTTTCTTTTCAAAAGTAACAAATTTCATAGTTTAGGAAACACTGTCCATCCCTAGGCCTTGTCTCCCTCAAAATGTTGTTCTCCCACCCATCACTCTGCTTTTATTTTTTAAATCAAGCGGGTCTTTTTCCTAGAAAGCAGCACACAGTATCAGTACTTTTAAATTACAGCAAATTAACACTCATGCTGACTCAGACACATTTTGGAAGGGGATATGTAAAAGTAATATACATTTCTTCAGGAAACACTGGCCACTCATCAGCAGAAAGGAACTACCACCCACCACCTGCCATCCTCGCCCATGGAATCCTGGAATAGCGCTGAGGACACCCCAGAGTCACTGCAACCAGCCACCCTCACTTCTTGCTTCCTTGCCTGCCTTAATAATTGTGCCGATGTCAAATCTGCACCCACCTATCTATTTCAAGTAGGTGCCCGAGTAGGGAGTGGGGACCCCCAAAACTACCACAAGCCAGAAGACATGATGCCACCTGGAGACCCGATGGGAAGAGCAGCGGACCCACCCTCTAAGCACTTGTGGCTGTTCTAAGACAAGGCAACCCCCCTATGAAAGAAATATGTGCAATTTTACTTTAGTTTGCTGTTAATTTTGTGATACTCAGTTAAAATACATTAATTTTTATAGCAATTACTGAAATAATTCATGATGCGTTTATCATTATTAAGCCAAGCAGCTGAAAAACTGCTAAACAAAACACATGAGCAGAATTGTATGAGATCGTGGAAGGTCCTGCTAGGCTACCCAATGCTTCACATTGGGAACTAAGCTAATTAAACCTGATGCTAGAGCTGCAGGCGCTGGTAGAAGGGAGAGAAAGCTAAAACCTTTTTTTTTTGTCTTCTAAACTTTGCACAGACCCACCCAGTTGACAATTTTCATTGCTGAAATTACATCCTATTCCTTAGGTTGGACACCACTGCACTAAACCCTCATGAAGGCTAATGTTTATCTTTTCATATGCAAACTTGAACATGAGTGATGTGGGGGTGTGGAAAGCAGAGCAAATATCAAACATTCTGTGGTAACAGTGCTTTTTAATTAAAATGTATGCATTTCTGAGTGTGCTTTTATTTTTATTAATTTTCAGATAATTTCATATTTCGTAAGGAAACAATTTTTCTTATTAGAAAAGGGGAAAATTAAATCCATGTAAAATGATGCAACTTCCTTAAAAAAAAAAAAACACCAGAGAATCCATCTCCTTTTTTCACATTGCCCAGCAATTCTCAGATTTAGAGTTTGTCACTTTACAGCAAATGCCACAAATTAGACAGAAATCAGAAGCCACAATAAAACGTGTTATGCAAATTATCAATGAATAATTAACTCAAATACCATGTTCAGAGGGCTATAAACTGAGGTTAATTTATTTTCAGTTAAAACCAAGATCCCATATGGGCCTCTATTTATTTTAAATGAAGTGCAGGTTCTTCCTAGCAGAAAACCATTCAACTTTTCATGGGAGGTAAGAGAAGAATGCGCCGCTGACATCACACACACTCACAGCTCCCTTGCAGGTGACCATCCAAAGTCACCAACATTCAAGTGTTTCATTGCTTTCACATGCTAGTGACACATCCAAACAGAAAAGAAGATGCAGGCAGATTCTGTTGTCAAACTTCCCAAGCACAGGCTGTCCAGCAAGGTGCACGTGTCCCTTATTAGGGAGGCCACTTTGGGAGGAAGCGGCAGAGGGACAGGGGAGAGCCAGGCCGCCAGCTGCCCAGAGACCCTATTGTTTGGGGATACGCTCCCCACACCTTCTCCAGGAGAGAGGAACTCTCAGAACAGTGACAAGCCTGCGGTAAGGACAGCGACTGCAGAGATTGCAGGGTCGGGGCGGGGTCCATACTTACAGAACAGATAAGCACAGGACAGGCGGCATCCATGCACACAGCCCGTTCTGGCTGCGCCTACCACAGAGGGAACATGACAGGGCCATCCTTGGAAATGCAGGCCACCCGCCTGCAAACCGCAGGCGGCTTAGTCATAGCTCAGGGTCTCGGGTGCTCCTACCTGCTGAGACAAGACCTTGCAAACCCCACAACTCTGGGCGCTCAGGATCAAACCGAAGTCCAGTGTTATCTGCAGAGGACCGAAACCACACCCCCTCCCACATCCACCACCCATCCAGGGCCCCCATCAGCCCTTTTCATCACCTGTCATTTATCAGCCTCCCCCAAGGATGTCCGCCTCTCATTTTTGTCTGTGGCCCAGCACTCAGCCCAACACCACGGCCTGAGGGACACACACACAACTCTGGAGCGACCCAGTAAGGGACTGAAGAGATAAATGTTAAGTAAAAACGTAGAGGACACAGTAGAATGTATGTGAAACAGTTACAACCATGTGATAAAAAGTATCCATGTGAAAGGTATTATGCAAAAAATAAATAAATAAAAAGTTGTTTTCTTTAACTTTGTTTCAATGCTTTTCCAATAAAATAAATGTTAAAAAAATATTTTGAGGAGACGTCATAAAAATGGCAGCGTGAGGTGAGCCTCTGTAAATCTCCCGTGGAATTTACACCTAATCAAACAACTATAAATCCACAAAGGACTCCCTGCACAGCAGAAAGGCAAGACGAAGACGCCCACTACTGAATTCACCTAAAGGTGGGCAAATCGCGGGAGCAGGGGAGGGAGAAGTGTGGAGACAGAGCCATGCAGGGCACACGCGGTCGCAGGACGCAGACCTAAGTCAGTGCTCCGAGCTTGCTGCATCCTGGAACTATCGCAGCTGCGGGACAGGGAAGAATTTGGACTGCTAGGGCTCCATTGATGGCCCACAGGGCTGAGGGGACAGCATATGACACGACTGAACCCAACACGCACGGCAGAGACCTCCGAGCAAAGACTGAGGGAAGAACGCTGAAAATGGTGGTTTAAGCCCTCACTGCTACACAGAACAAAAGCCTTAGGCACTGAGACTAGCTGTCCCCTCTCTACCCTCCCAGAGCTCGCCCCGCCCCCACCTGCCCGGTGTTAGAAGCAGAACAGCAGCAATGTCAGATCAAAAGAACAGAATATTTGCAGTTCTGAGAACTGTGTTCCACAGACACAGATTTGCAGCCCAACTAGTTCCGGCAAAGGGGAAGGAGCTGTGGAAGCAGGACCGGCTGTGGTGGTGGTCGCCACCATTGCTCTGGGCCACCTCTTATAACTCACCACACCCCTGGCCCCAACTACATGGACGGATCCCTGCAGGAGTAAACACAACAGCTGAAACACATGGGCTCTGAATCTGGTGCAGGAAGAGGTTTGGAACTTCAAAAGCTCTCCACATACCCACATGGAAACTGTGCCCTGTGACCCAGGCGAACTATTAACAGAGGAGAAGCCCGTCTCCCAGGGAATCCCCTCATTGTGTGAGAAGCTGGAATAGTGCAGAGAAAACATAGCACTACCATGTGAGAGAGAAAAAAAAAAGGCTGCAGTCGGAGAGAAAATAAAACATTCTACCAACAAGTACTGGAAAACAAAAGAAAAACCTATTCCTATCAACCTGTTGCAGAAGCCACTCCTGTAGATGTCTAGGAAGAGAAACAATAAATCAGTAACTGCCATGAATAACCAAGGCAACAAGACAGCTCAGAAAGAAAGTGAAAAGTCTCCAGAAAAGGAACTTAAAGATATGGAAATATGTGACTTAAATGACAGAGAATTCAAGATTGCAGTTCTGAAAAAAATCAAGGAGATGCAAAAAAACACATAAAGGCAGTTTAATGAACTCAAAAACACAATCAAAGAACAGCATGAGCATTTTACCAAAGAGATTGAAATTTTAAAAAAAGAACCAAATAGAATTTCTGGAGATTAAGAATTCAATAGAAGAAATTAAGTATGAAATAACCAGCTTAGGTAGTAGAGTTGACCAGATGGAGGAAAGAATCAGTGACATCGAAGATAGAAACCTGGAAATGACACAGATGGAAGCAGAAAGAGACTTGAGACTTAAAAGAAATGAAACAACTCTACAAGAACTTTCTGATTCCATCAAAAAGAGCAATATAAGAACAATGGGTATACAAGAAGGAGAAGAAAGAGAGAAGGGAACAGAGAATACATTCAAATTGTTGATGAGAACCTCCCAAACTTGTGGACAGAACTGGATCCTCGAATCCAAGAAGCAAATAGAACAGGTAATTACCTCTATCCCAACAGGCCTTCTCCAAGGCACATTGTATTGAAGCTGTCTAAAATCAACGACAAAGAAAGAATCCTCAAGGCAGCCAGGGAAAAGAAGACGGTAACCTACAAAGGAAAGCCCATTAGATTATCATCAGATTTTTCAGCAGAAACTCTACAAGCCAGGAGGGAGTGGAACCAAATATTCAAACTATTGAAAGAGAGAAATCATGAGCCAAGAATAATATATCCAGCAAAGATATCCTTTAGATATGAAGGAGGAATAAAGACCTTTCCAGACATACAGAAGCTGAGGGAATTTTCTAATACACGACCTGCACTACAAGAAATACTAAAGGAGGCTATTCGACTACCATCAACAGGAACAATTCATGGCAACCAAAACATAAAAAGGGGGAGAGTAAAGGCCTGAACCGGAATATGGGAATGGAGAAGGGAAGCATGCTGAAGAAAATGGAATACTCTAAATATCAAACTTTCTTTTACATAAACTTAAGGGTAACCACTCAAAAAAAATCCAGAACTCAAATATATACTGCAAAAAAAGAAGAAACAGAGGGAAACATCATAGAATACCACAGAAATAATAGACAACAACAAAAAGGCAAAGAAACAATGGAGACACAGCCTTACCAGAAAACTAAAGACAGAATGACAGGAAATCCTCACATAGCAATAATCACCCTAAATGTAAATGGACTGAAGTCACCAATAAAAAGGCACAGAGTAGCAGATTGGATCAAAAAACTAAACCCAACCATATGCTGTCTCCAAGAGACATATCTCAGCTACAAGGACAAGCACAGACTCAAAGTAAAAGGGTGGAAATTGACACTCCAAGCAAATGGTATCCAGAGAAAATCAGGTGTAGCCATAATGATATCAGATGAAACAGACTTCAAGGTGAAAAAGATAACAAGAGACAAAGATGGACATTTCATAATGGTGAAGGGGACTGTACAACAAGAAGACATAACAGTCATCAATATTCATGCTCCCAATCACGGAGCACCGAAATATACCACACAACTATTCACAGAAGTAAAGGGAGAAATTGACCAAAACACAATTATAGGAGGGGACCTAAAGACATAATCGACAGCGATTGATAGAGCATCCAAACAGAAAATAAATAACGAAATAGCAGCCCTAAATGACACATTAGATGAAATGGACATAATTGACATTTATAGAGCACTTCGTCCTAAGACATGAGACTATACATTTTTTCTAGTGTACATGGAACATTCTCAAGGATAAACCATATATTGGGACATAAAATCAGCCTCAGCAAACTTAAGAAGATTGAAATCATGCTGAGCATATTCTCCGATCACAAGGCTTTGAAATTGGATATCAACTACAAAAAGAAAGCAGGAAAAAACACAAACACATGGAGATTAAACAACATACTTTTAAAGAACGACTGGGTCAAAGAAGAAATTAGAGGAGAGATCAAAAGATACATAGAAACAAATGACAATGAAAATACATCCTACCAAAATTTTTGGGATGCAGCGAAAGCAGTTTTAAGAGGGAGATTTATCTCATTACAGGCCTATCTCAAGAAACAAGAAAAATCCCAAATAAATAACCTCATGTTACACCTTAAAGAACTAGAAAAAGAAGAACAAATGAAACCCAAGGTCAGCAGAAGAAAGGAAATAACAAAAATCAGAGCAGTACTAAATGAAATAGAGAACAAAAAGACAATAGAAAAAATTAATGTGACAAAGAGATGGTTCTTTGAAAAGATTAACAAAATTGACAAACCCTTGGCTAGACTCACTAAGATAAAAACAGAGAAGATACTAACAAAATCAGAAATGAAAGAGGGGAAGTTATCACGGACACCACAGAAATACAAAGGATCATCCAAGAATACTATGAAGGACTATATGCCACCAAATTCAATAACCTAGAAGAAATGGACAAGTTCTTAGAAACATATAGCCTTCCTAGGCTGAACCATGAAGAACTGGAAAATCTAAACAGACCAATCACCAGTAAGGAAATTGAATCAGTCATCCAAAACCTTCCCAAAAGCAAGTGTCCTGCACTAGATGGCTTCACTAATGAATTCTACCAAACCTTCAAAGAGGATCTCATACCAATCCTGCTCAAACTCTTCCAAAAAACTGAAGAAGAGACAGTACTCCCTAACTCATTCTGAGGCCAACATTACCCTACTACCAAAACCTGGTAAGTATAACACAAAAAAAGAAAACTACAGACCAATATCTCTGATGAACACAGACGCAAAAATCCTAAACAAAATTCTAGTAAATCTAATACAACAATGCATTAAAAAGATTATTCATCACGGGCTGGCCCGGTGGCTCAGGCGGTTAGAGCTCCATGCTCCTAACTCCGAAGGCTGCCGGTTCAATTCCCACATGGGCCAGTGGGCTCTCAACCACTAGGTTGCCGGTTCAACTCCTCGAGTTCTGCAAGGGATGGTGGGCTCCGCCCCCTACAACTAAGATTGAACATGTACCTTGAGCTGAGATACCGCTGAGCTCCCGGATGGCTCAATTGGTTGGAGCGCATCCTCTCAACCACAAGGTTGCCAGTTCGATTCCTCGACTCCCACAAGAGATGGTGGGCAGCACCCACTGCAACTACAATTGAACACAGCACCTTGAGCTGAGCGGCCACTGAGCTCCCGATGGCTCAGTTGGTTGGAATGCGTCCTCTCAACCTCAAGGTTGCCGGTTCGACTCCCGCAAGGGATGGTGGGTTGTGCCCCCTGCAACTAGAAAACGGCACCTGGACCTGGAGCTGAGCTGCGCCCTCCATAACTAAGACTGCAAGGACAACAACTAGAAGCTGAACGGCACCCTCCACAACTAAGATTGAAAGGACAACAACTTGACTTGGAAAAAAGGGCTGGAAGTACACACTGTTCCCCAATAAAGTCCTGTTCCCCTTCCCCAATAAAATCTAAAAAAAAAAAAAAAGATTATTCATCACGACCAAGTGATGTTCATCCCCGGGGCACAAGGATGGTTCAACATCTACAAATCCATCAATGTGATATATCACGTAAACAAAATAAAGGACAGAAATCATGATTATATCAATTGATGCAGAAAAAGCATTTAACAAGATTCAACATCCATTTATGATTAAAATACTTAATAAAATAGGTATAGAAAGAAAATGCCTTAACATAATAAAGGCCATACATGACAAACCCTCAGCTAATCTCATAATTAATGGTGAAAAACTGAAGGCCTTTGCTCTATGTTCAGGAACACAACAGGGCTGTCCCCTATCACCTCTGCTTTCCAACATAGTATTGGAAGTCCTTGCCAGAGCAATCAGGCAAGAGAAAGAAATAAAAGGCATCCAAATTGGGAATAAAGAAGTTAAATTGTCACTCTTTGCAGATGACATGATGCTATATATAGAAAATCCTAAAGACTCCACCAAAAAGCTATTAGAAACAATCAATGAATACAGTAAAGTTGCCGGCTACAAAATCAACGTACAAAAGTCCATTGCATTCCTACACACTAACAATGAAATCTCAGAAAAAGAAATCCAAAAAACAATTCCTTTTGCAATTGCAGCAAAAAGAATAAAATACCTAGGAATAAACTTAACCAAGGATGTGAAAGACCTATATGCTGAAAACTATAAGACGTTTTTAAAAGAAATTGAAGAAGACACAGAGAAATGGAAAGACATTCTGTGCTCATGGATTGGAAGAATCAACATAGTTAAAATGGCCATATTACCCAAAGCAATATACAGATTTAATGCAATCCCCATCAAAATCCCAATGGCATTTTTTAAAGAAATAGAACAGAAAATCATCAGATTTACTTGGAACAACAAAAGACCCCGAATAGCCAAAACAATCTTAAGAAAAAAGAACAATACTGGAGGTATCACACTCCCTGACTTTAGCTTGCACTACAGGGCTACAATAATCAAAACAGCATGGTATTGGCAGAAAAACAGACACATAGACCAATGGAATAGAATTGAAAACCCAGAAATAAAACCACATAAATATGGACAGATAATTTTTGAAAAGAAGCAAAAACATGCAATGGAGAAAAGACAGCCTCTTCAATAAAGGGTGCTGGGAGAATTGGATAGCCACGTGCAAAAGAATGAAACTGGACTGCTGTCTGTCACCATGTACCAAAGTTAATACAAAATGGATCAAGGACTTAAGCATAAGACCTGAAATAATAAACTGCATAGTAGAAAACACAGGTACTAAACTTCTGGACCTTGGGTTCAAAGAGCATTTTATGAATTTGACTCCAAAGGCAATGGAAGTAAAAGCTAAAATAAATGAATGGGACTATATCAAACTTAAAAGCTTCTGCACAGCAAAAGAAAACATTGACAAAATAAAGAGGCCACCAACTGAATGGGAGAAGATTTTTGCAAACAGTGCCTCCGATAAGGGGCTAATATCCAAAATATACAAGGAAGTCATACAACTCAACCACAAAAAAGCAAACAACCCAATTGAAAAATGGGCAGACGACCTGAAGAGACATTTCTCCAAAGAGGACATACAAATGGCAAATAGACATATGAAAAAATGCTCAACATCACTAATCATCAGAGAAATGCAAATAAAAACCACAATGACATATCACCTCACCCCAGTCAGAATGTCTACCATCAACAAGACAAATAGTAACAAGTGTTGGAGAGGCTGTGGAGAAAAAGGAACCCTCATACAATGTTGGTGGGAATGCAGACTGGTGCAGCCGCTATGGAAGGCAGTGTGGAGGTTCCTCAAAAAATTACGAATAGAATTACCATATGACCCAGCAATCCCTCTGCTGGGTATCTACCCAAAAAATCTGAAAATGTTTATACATAAAGACACGTGTGCTCCAATGTTCATTGAAGCTTTGTTTACGATGGCCAAGACATGGAAACAACCAAAATGTCCTTCGATAGATGAATGGATAAAGAAGTTGTGGTATATATACACAATGGAATACTCTTCGGCGGTAAGAAAAGATGATATAGGAACATTTGTGACAACATGGATGGATCTTGAGAGTATAACGCTAAGCGAAATAAGTCAGACAGAAAAAGCAGAGAACCATATGATTTCACTGATATGTGGTATATAAACCAAAAACAACCAAAGAACAAGACAAACAAATGAGAAACAAAAACTCATGGACAGAGACAATAGTTTAGTGGTTACCAGAGGGTAAGGGGGGTGGGGGGTGGGAGATGAGGGTAAGGGGGATCGAATATATGGTGATGGAAGGAGAACTGACTCTGGGTGATGAACACACAATGGGATTTATAGATGATGTAATACAGAATTGTACACCTGAAATCTATGTAATTTTACTAACAATTGTCACCCCAATAAATTAAATATATATATATTTCTCCGGAAAGGTATATCCTTTTATACTCTAAGAATATAAACCACTGAAAAAAATTAAAGCATTTATTTAAACGAAATCATGGCCTCAAAATTTACTTTTCCCTAAAATCTGGGGGATTTCCAACCAGCATCCTTGGCACAAAAAAGAAGGCCTGTCTTTTAAGCTGTGCTTGGCGCGTAGCTTCTAGAGGAACAAGATGGATACCCTCATGCCAGTGGTTTATCCCCCTAGTGAAAGCGCAGAAGAGTAACTTAGGAAGAAAGCACATAAAGGAAGCAACTTGTAGAACTCCTGCTGTAGAAAGGAAAGAAAACATCAGTACATCCCTGAGGATATGAATACTAGTGAAGTACACAATCGACACTAATGTCAACTGAGGAGACCCGTATCTTCAAGGAGCTGGCGTAGTAAATGAACAAAATTCACCAACAGGATCAGTGTGGATTTCAGAGGTTCTCGCACACCCTCGTGGTAAAGACCGTGGCTGGCTGCTGCTCTAAGCCCAGTTGCTTCTCCACCCGGACTACACGGCCAGGGCTGCGTCCCAGGCACGGCCGTATGAGCTGTGTCCCTCCAGCCTGGCCGCACACCCTCCCAACACATCCGCTCCTCAGCTGAGGTCACTGCGGAGGACAGCCAGGCCACCACACTGCACCCGTGCAGGAAACAGGCGCCTCAGCCACCTCCAGCCCAAGACCTGGGACCCCCGACTTCTTGGGGATCAAAAAACAAATGTCACCGTTCCAAGCTGTTACACATTTGTGTCTACTTGTCCCCACAGCCAGGCCCACCCACCATTCACATTTCACTTTAATCATTTGCTCTGAAAAAGGAAATCATATAAAAGGAACACATAAGCACCGGTTTTACCTACTCAGCCCCCAAGCCACGTCCCCGTGTGAACCACTGTAAGACGGTGCATGTTTCTGCATGCCGGCCACGTACACAAGCATGGAACAGACACAGCTCGGTTTTGTTCTGTTTTTAACAGAAACGGGGTCCTGGGAGATGACCTTTTCTTGTCCTGTTTCTCTACTTTCTTGAGCACCTTTCCAGGCCTGCAAACACGTACCGCCCTTTCCTTCTTAGCAGTGCCAGCATGACTTCCATGCTATGGCACTTTCCGCAAACCGTTCCCTGGATGCCTCAAATCCTTGCTGAGGTCCCAGAAGGTGTGACCAGCGATGCTTAACATGCTGCAGCACGACGACAGCCCCTGGAAGCCCCTGCTTTAAGCTATGGCAGCCCAGCCCCTCGGCCAAGCTGGGCAGCCCTGACATCCATCGTGTCCTGTGTGCCTAGAGAGTGAACGGAGGCGGCATGTGTGTGGGGGGTGGGGTGGGGGGCCTGGTCTTCCCTTAAGAAGGAAAAAAAAAGGCAGATATTCGATGTTATACTCACAACTTTCATGGTACAGGGGAATCCTCGAGGGGACCAGGAACGTCCTTTATTGGCTATCGATCACCTTTCCCACCAAATCAGGCACCAGCTAGTCCCCAGGCAGAGCCTTCCCAGGCAGTCCATCTGCCCAGGAGGCGCACGCCCAGACTGAGAGCCCCCTGACCCCCAGCAGCTCACCTCCCAGAGCCCTTTGGACTTCCTGACTGCAGCCACCCCTCAGCGGCATCTGCAGACAGTAGACAACCGAAGGGGAGGTCAGTGTTTCCTGTGGTGACCAGGGCCCTGAAGAACTACCTGGGGTACTGCTCCCCTCCCCTCAGACAGCAAAATCGAGAAAAGGCTGATTCAGGGGCCAATCAAAACCCGGGAAGGGGCTCCCCCAGTGGCTCTCCTTCTGCAGCCACGCAATTCTTTTCTTCTGATACAAATGACAACTTCTATCCTCCTATTTAGGAGGTGAACTGAATATCCAAACACCGTGCCCCCAAGCCTTCAGTTCCATACTCCCAGACGTCCCCCAGCGGGGGGACACACAGCTGTGACATCTCCATTCAATGCTAAATGTTTCCAGATTCAGGATGTAAGCTCTCAGTCACATGTCACTGAGAACCATCATTCACGTTTCCTTGTACTGAAATCACTCATTTATGGTCAGAAGACAACATCTGGATTTCTAGAGACTAAAATTTTCCGAGAAAAAAGTAGATCTGGAACACCCACTCCTGCTGGCTTCAAGGTGATGACAGGAGCCTGCAGCCTCTTCAGTCCGCCGACGCTCGGCCGGGATGGCGCTGGCCGCAGGGAGCATTTGTCTGATGGGCGGGAGGCCAGGGCACAAAAACGAGAGGCATGAGGATAGCCCATGTTGATGCAAGTCAGGGCCAGGCCCCTCCAACTGCCATACGGGCATTACAGTCTTGACCCCCTGCTTCCCTGGGTCTCATTTATTTAAAGAAAGGAAAACGAGGCAAAGGCCCCCACTGGTGGCCCCATCTCTCCATGCCCTTCCCACCAGGACACCTAAGGTCACTGTGCTCGGGACTGACCCTCAAATTTGGACGCAGCCCTGAGTTCCCCTGCAGCCACGCTGGGCAACAGCACTTACACGGCCAACGTCCGGGTGCTCACTCACTCGTCCGAGAAACCCTGGAAGGAGGATGGGCATTTTCCTCCAGAATAATGTCTCCAAGCACTTAGCACAGGGAGAGGTAAGGCTCAAGAGAATGAGGACACAGCTGGGTGGCGTTTCTGTGGGAGACAGCCATGCACAAATATGCTGACTGGGCAACTCGAGGAAAGCACCACCCCAGCAGCAAGCACACCCTGAAAAGCCCTAATGGGTAAAAACGCCCCCTATGTACTTGGCAAATAGGTGATCCCTTTAAAGGTTCACTGAACCTTGCTATCCTAGGACAACAGCCCACACAGTCCCTCCTCCCTTGGCACAAACGCCTGTTTCCACAGCACCGGGAGTGGCTCCTGGAAAGACATGCCATCTGGGATGTAAACATGGTTTTGTGAGAACATGCTTCGAGAAACACATTCTGAGACCACCTTGAGCCTTACACATGAATCTTCCTAATTAGTTAATTAAGAGCCCAGGTCCAATAAAAGCCAGGTAACATGTGAAAGCTGCAAGTGCCAGGTAATGACAGTGAGAGGAAGGAAAACGCGTAAGACGTTTATTTGGGGGATAAAGGGCTGAGTTTGGGGTATTGAGCTCCTGACTGAAGAGCACCCCTGAATCCTAAGGACTCTGAGAAACTGCAAGTACCTGTCCATCTCCCAACTCCTTCTTCTTTCCAGGGCCCCTGCAGAAGCCAGCGGTGGGTATCCCACAGACAGCTGCGCTGTAATAGGAGAAAGAGGCACGAACAAAACCCTCTAGATCAAGTCAGCAGGCATATTCTGGGTGCCTAGAACTGCCCGGGTGCATGGTACTATATACCCTATTCTACAGTATACAGTGCTGTCCCACGTTATCCTATTCTACACTACACGGCACTGTGCTATACTATCCTACACTGTACTACTATTGTACACTACTGTACATAGTACACTGCCGTACTAGGCTACCCAACTGTGTAGCACACATGCTGTAGTATATAATCCTACTGTGTAGCACACATGCTGTACTACACTACCCTATTCTACACTATACAGCACTGTACTATGCTAGTCTAGTGTCCTTATACAATCATTTTATTCTCTTCTATTCTAAAGTCTACCATGGTCTGCCCCCTCTACTGGAGTATGTATAGCCAGTTATTCTTTTTAGTATCTCTTTTCTTAGTGCTTCTCAAGTACAATACTCACATGTGATACTCATTTTTAAAATAATGTTAGTCGTACGTAAGTGCACATTCACTGCAGCTAATGCCATTACCTATCTCATGCAGTTAGCATTTCCCACCGCCAGCCTCTCTGGGCATTTTTGTAAGGCTTTACAGCTTCCAATTTCCTAGTGAGGAGCAGCATTCTAGAATGCCAGCATCAGTACAGAATCACAATCATGCACCTGCTGTCCTGTGTGGAGAGCGTGACAGGAAGACAGGCAGACTCCTTTTGGGACCCCCAGCATGAGCACACAGTGGACTGCAGATGACAAGGAAACGAATGCTAAAATCTGGCCTAACGAGACCCAGGAGGAAGCAGCAGAGGTGCTACTAACCACCGCTGCTCTGAGGAGGGAGGACACAGGCTCCCGCGCAGGCTGAGGGATGCAGAGGACTCTCCTCCCTCTGGTCTGTAAGGAACACAAATGCTTCAGGTTTATGGAGCGACAAGTAAAATGGATTGACACCAGCTGCCCCACCTCTGTGCAAAGTCAACAGAACAAGGAAGAAGCCAAAACCCTGGTGTCATGGAAGTGGCGCAGTAGCCATGACCCTTCCAGCCCTGCAAAAGTTCACACTGCAGGATTACCGGAAACGCCGACCATTAACCGCCTGTGTTTTGAGCAGCATTTCTATCACATGTCCAGGAGTCATTCACAAAGCTTCTAACAAGAAGGCATTGGTGTCACTTCTATTACGATGTGTGTCACGCCTCTGCACCCATTTAAAACATTGACTCCCACGATGCAGATATATTTTATATACTTTCAGCTGCTTCTACCAAGTGGCAGGGCCATTTACAATTTCCTCCTGAGGGGACAGATGAAGGGTCCCGGGCAGAGGCTGTCCAGTGACATGTCCTCCCAAAGAGGACTTCACAAGTAAATACACAGACACACATGCACACATATATGCACATATCCACACACACGTATACGCAGAAATTCATACGTGCATTTGCACACACACACATTCTCACGTGCACGCACATACACAGAAACACACATACGTATGCACTCACTCATGCACACACACATTCACATACACGTATACACACACACTCAGAGGGGGCCCAATCATTCAATTCTATAAAAGAGGGCATATCCCCCCAAAGGTACCTCTGGAAATTAATGGGCCCACCTTGCTGCACGTTTCTCAATTTCAAATAACGAGTCCTGAGCAAGACCCTCTTCTCTCAAACTTGAACTATTTCTGCTCATTACATCCGAGTCAGCAAACATGTGTGTTTTCACCTCAGACTGAATGTCCTCATTCTCTTCGTTACCCTGGCAACAACGGTTATGTAAAAAGGAGCTGTTTGACATAGTGACATGGTGCCACTTAGTCAATGTAACTTCCTGGGAGCCAACCCGCTTAGAATGTTTTTTCTGAGTGATTTCCTTCAAAAACCATGAGATAATCCATTCCCTTCCTGCTGGCTCCTTCCAGGCCCTTTCACTACCCTTTCATCATCCCAGAAACTAAATCTCAGTTGTCAAAACTGAAGGCAAAGAAACAGCCCTCAGAAGTAGGCTGTTTTAGTATCTCCTGTTCCTCCACAGCAGGAGGAACCAGAGAAGGCGAATGTGCGAAGCCAAACATCAAGAGGTCCCTCTCAAGTCGGAAACACCAGATGCCACCGGCACATTCGGCAGCCCAGCCGCCCTGTCTAAAATGAAGCTTCCATCTCGTGTGGCCCTGCTTCACGAAGCTACCGTGAAGGAAATGAAAGACAGAGCTGCAGACAAGAGAAGGAAAGCAGGACAACTTTTAAAACGTGCGTCTGCTTTACGAGGGGCATGAGGATGTTAAAGCTCACAGGAAAGAGCTATAAAGGCACCCAAGCAAACATCCTCCGACGTATGAAGCAAACCACAGCTTCCAGACTCACAAGTCAGGTGTTCCACACATTGCAGGGGAAGTGTCCCGCCCAGGAGCTCCCACGTGCGATTTCTAGGAATCTAATTTCAAACCTCTTCACAGCCAACATGTCACAAAAATACAGTGATCGCAATGCCGCACAGGCGTGCTAACAACACCTATCCAAAAACAGAAGTGGCATTTCACACAAAGCCCTGCAATCAGAAGAGCACAGGCCACACCCCTAAAGTTCTCACAACCTTTTTCTACATTCGTCACCTGTGTCCATATAATAAAGATAATGATCAGTCACAATAATTAAATGATTTGACAGGGATGCCAAGATTCTATTTTCCATGAGGACCTACTGCCGACCGTATCACACAGCTTCTGTGTTTCTCACCCTTGCCCAGCCCCCGCATGGGCCCCCTCACCCTCCAGGGTCTGGTGTGTCCGATGCAGGGTCCGCTCGCTGACCTCCCTGGATCCTCTTCTGCTTTTCATTTGCCGCGTCGCGTGTGTGCACTGAAGCCTGCTTGTAGATTTGACTGCTAACTTGTATTTGCCATTCATTATAACGCAGAGGTGACAAGACGCATGCAGACTGACAAAGGCAGAAGCTGCCTGCAGACACGACGTGCACACAGGGAGCCTCTTGCTCCCCGGGCGGTGCAGGAGCAGGACCATGAGTGCAGGCCACTGCTCATTCACTGCACACATAAGAAGTGGACCTGGACGACTCAGGAGTCACACATCCAACCAGCTCTGCGGCTCTCGGCGGCAGGGGCTCCTCCAAACGGCTGTGCAGTGGGGGGACGCTATCCTCATGCACTTCACCAGGACACATGCTAAGGGTTCGTCATCAGCCATAAACCCGAACCAAAATGCACAGCGTTCCGAAAGCACAGGGCACACTCTGGCTTTAAGTTTCCTTCCAAAGGTTCCTTGTTCTGTGAACTTGGAATAATAGCCGATTCACAAAGCAGATGTGGCAAGGCTGTCCATCCTGGTTCCACTGGTCAGTGCTCTTCCATGGGTGTCGGCCTCTCCTGCCGCCGGTTCTGTGTCATCTGCAGGCATGCTCAGCAGCCACACACCAGCTGTGCCCCCAGGCACCTCCCGGGGGAAGTGACATCACCCTCAGCCTCCAACCTGACTGCTCCCTGCTGTCAGCAGCATGTGCAGCTCTCTTCCAGAAAAGCCTCTTTGGGCTCCCAGGAACCCCACCATCCACATCTTCGCGGAACCCTAAGCGAGCCTCCTGCTCCTGACCGCTTCCTAAACAGCTACAACGCACCTTCCTCTGGCCTCCTGGCTTTGCACCTGTGGCCCGCATCCATGCTGGCTACTCAACCGCACGTCCCCATGGATGGCTCCAAACCCACTCCGTCCAGACAGCTCTGGGCATCGCTCCCAGCTTCCAAGTCACGTCCACAACGAACATGTCCTCCTCGTTTCCAACAGATCTTGGATGCCCAGCCTCAAAGCTGCACCCTCTCTTCCTGCGTCTCCCAAATCCATCACTCGTGTTCTCTCTCTATCTCTCCCTGCCTCCCTCTGTCTGTGTCTGTCTCTCTCTCTCCCACCCCGCAGCACACACACACCCTTCCTTCTCTCTCCGCTTCTCACCTGCCCCCTCAGACCTTCACCACCACCAGGCTTGTGGAACCGAGCTCATCCCAGCCTGTCCTGGCCCCAGCAGGCTGCCCGTCTGGAGCATAGCCTCGATCAGCTCATGACCCCCTCCAGAGACCCTTGTGACTCCCCAGTAACCTGAGAGTGGAGGGAGTCCAGATCCTGGGCTCAGTCGTGTCCACACACATTTCATCCCCACAGAGGTTATAGGCGACACACCTGCGTCCGCTGCTGGGCCCCCAGCCCCTCCTACACACGCTGTGTGGGCCATCCACATACTTTTTACATTTTAATTAAATGTACACTTTTTATAAAAACCAACTATGCTGATGAGAATCGTGACATTGCCAGAAAAAGTCAACTACTGAAAAACCAGAGCTCCCCTCGATCAGCTCCCCTGGCCCCGCCCTGCGGCAGGCTGTCTACACCACGGCCACACCCCTGCACGGCCACCACCTCTCCCTAGCTGCACTGCTCATGACCTTGAAGCAGGTGTGTGCGCCCAAACTGGTTCATGCCGGTTCTACCCGAAGACTTAAGATGATAAAATACGACTCCAAAGAGAGTAGCTGACTCCATGAAAGTAAGTGGAATATGTTGCAAAGACTTGGTATAGGGAAACATTTTTTAAATTTTTTTAATTAAAAAAATTGTCTTCAAATTAGGTGTGGGTAAAGCAATGAAGGTATTATGGGACATAATAATGTCTTAAATATGAGACTCCAAACTCAGACCATCTGTCAAGCATTTCCTTGTTCCCTTTTAGAGCAGTGGAAACTGGCAGTGATGGATGGGACACGGGGTCAAGTGGCCAGAGCCCCCAATCGGAGAAGCGGCGGTGAGAGGACGCCAGCCACGTGCGGAGGGCCACCGCTGCACAGGTGTCACTGAGCCCCGGTTCCTGCTCAGGCCACATCAGTTACCTGCGCACAGCGACTCTGATTCCACCACACGTGGCTCCACCTGTCTAGGAAACTGCTGGGTCTCCCGGACCCAAGAAAATCATCCTAACATTTCTGCCCTGGTGTGTGCTCTCCATTTTTCTTTTCACTTCCCTTTTACTTCGGGTGACTTATACAGTACACGTGCAGGTTCTGTGCTCTAATACTCCATGCTTGTGACCTTGATTTCATTATTAACTTCATTCTATAACCAAAATAACAAAGGGAGGGGGTAAAGAAATAAAACTGCAATCTACAGCAAGATCTGTAACTGTATGAGTCCAATACTAGTGTCACCTAGTTGGGACCCAGAAACTTCACATAGAAACACTAAATGAAATAAGTACAGTATATGAGTTAGTTTTTCCAAAGAAAAATCAAAGACGGAGATATTGGCAGGATTCTGAGTGCTCGCCAACAGAAGGCTTGGAGAGTCATGTTTTTACCCCCACGCTCCAGGCGCACCTGTCAGGTGAAATGCTGCCCATGGACACCACAGCCCAAAGAGGTACCCGACACAGCTCCCTCAGGAGCAGCTTCCACAAAAACCATTGGCCATGAGAACCAGGCAAAATGTAGGAGACGAAAACAAACACAAGAGTTGAGCTTTCCTCATCCAGGACCAAGGCCAGGAATGTGCCACGGGTCTTCCCCGAGACTGGTGCAGGCACCCCTCGGCGTTACCTGCTCCGCAGGTGACTAACTGGGGGGCTTCACAGAGCCTTTCCCCCTCCACAGAGGGTCACCCTCACGGGCCCTGGTGTGGTGCTTGGGCTTTTAAGGGTTCGCAGTCACGGGGGAACACTGGGCCAGTGGGGGCATCGTCTCTGTACACACCAACTGTGGGTCCCTTCTCATCTGCCTTAATGGGGGGCTAGTAAAAGTTCACATAACATAATTCTGAATTTCAGTTGTCTTCAAACTGGCCTTCTAGAAACAATCATCCCTTTAGTACGTCCTGGGAAAGCTGACAATAAAGCACAGGACACCATTATCTCCCTCCAAATGTTGACAAAAGCCAGAGTCAGGACTAAGTCAGAATTTCCTGCCTCCTACTTCTTTTCCACTCTGATACCCTTACACGAAGAAATATATGATTAACTTCATATGAGTGGGAGAAGCCACTGGCTCCCAATGGCTGGCCAGCTGCACTGGAATCGCTTGCAGACACTACCTTAACCCACCCTGTGATTCTGAAGGTGGCCTCGGGGCTGGAAATCAGTTTCCCACATGATTGCAATAAATGACCAGGTTTCTACGTGGCAGGAAAGCACAAACAAGTGGTAAAACAGAGCTAAGGTCCATGTGGTGGCCTGAGTTTGCCCACACCTATTCAAAGTTTCAAGAGCAATGACAGTGGCCACTGAACTGGCTTTCTGCAGATGGCCAGCGGGGAAGTGCCCTGGACTCCACACGCCCTGCTGCCTGGGTTTGAACAGCGGGCTGCACAGGGGGTGGGGGGCCTGCGGAAGGTGCCTTTTGTTAAGATGCAAGGTTAGGCAGGCTCCCCAGGGCACCCCTCCCCCCACACGCATGCCACCCGGGAAGCACTGCTCCCCACACTGGAAGCAGACAATGGGCTCAGGCCCCAGGGGAAAATCCACAAGGAAACATCAGGTGGGAAGAAACACAGATTGGCCTCAATCGTGGGGACAGGACAAGGGAACGGGTCAGTTAGAATAAAAGTGGTAACTTGTGATGACCAACTGTTGTCTTGTTTCATTTGCCAACATTTGCATTGTTATTTCAGAAGATTTTATACTGTAAATCATCCTTTTCATTCTATGGAACGCAAAAGCTCTTTGTTTAAGAAAACGTATGGAAACTTGTCAAGGGAAGGGACGATGTGCTCAACACTAATCTCGCCCAAAGAAAGACTCCAGTGACAGCGGTCGGTGCCTTCTAAGCACAGTCGAACTTCCTGCTTACAAAAGTGGGATTATAACACCCCGTGCTCTGCAATAAGCAAGCTTCTCAGGAACAGTGCTGTCTGATTATCAGTCATGTGGGAAAAAGTGAGGTCACTGCTGTGTGAGGAAGGTGACTAACACTTGAGCTGGGACCCACTTGAATTGGTCTCAGAGGGTAAATACCCCAGGCAGTTAGGAGACAGGCTGCAGCGTGGAGCAGAGCCTGAGGGAAGGTGAGCCTGTGGGGTGGGCACGACTGGTGCAGAGAAGATGGGGGCTCCTGGCAAAGAGGTGCAGGATGGATGGGAACAGGAGGAGGAGGGGGCGGGGAGCCAGGGGCCCACCAGGAGGCTGCTGGTCACCCGTTCAGTCTTCCTCTCACACTCGGGAACAAGGCAAAAGTCTACGCCACTTGCTGCCCTTTTGCATTTTATAGACTCGGAAATATTTGTCTGTCAAGTATTACTAAGCTAAATGGCTCACCTATGTGGCCACATTAACCCTGTATGTCGCTGCACTGCTGGGCCTTCACTCACCAGGGACCCCTCGACCACCCTACCTGGAAGGCTGCCCTGCCACTCACTCTGCTAACAATACAGCAAATCAACAGCAATGCCAGGAAAATACTCGTTCTTTCCCAGCACAGGGGAACCTAAAACGTAGGTGTACACGTCCTAACTAGAAGCAGACACACAAAGGGTGTTGTGTTCTCTGACCATAAGAACAGGTCTTTCTTTCACAGCTTAGGGAACTGACGGTGCTCGCCTGCCGCTCCCAGGGTCACAGCGGCAGAGTTGCTGGGGAGTCTTCCCTAGAGGGTGTCCAGGGCACCAGAACCCTCCACCTCTCACTGCCAGCAGGGGTGAAGCCGCCGGGGTGAGAGCATCCCACCTGCGCGGGAGCTTCCACTTCCCGCTAACCCCACAGTGGGCTGAGGGGGAAGACCGGAAGCAGAAAGAAAAGGAAACTAGTCAGAAGGTAACAGGCTCTGAGGCCTGAGGGGTGGGGGCGGCCCCCAGGGAGGCAGAGCTTAGAGCTGGGCCTGGGGGTGCACGTCACCCCCACACCACACCCTGCTGCTTCCTGACCTCCAGAGGGCTCAGTGCACCAAGACGGGGGAGGGCAGTGTGGACCCCACTGCATACTCACATTTACACCACACACGGCACACACTCACATGGCACACACAGTGCATATACTCACACACACACACACACACACACACACAGAAAACCTGAAGAGCTCTGCTTGCTTGTGGTTCCCTCTTCAGCCCATACCCGCACCTGGGGGTGCTGGCAAGGAGCCAAGTGTGCTGGACCAACAGGGGAGACTGCTGCCTGGCGCTGCCATCGACAGGTGCCCTTCGACAAATCGCCTCACCTCCCACTTCCATACACTTGCTCAGAAAGTGGGAAGGTCAAATAAGGTCGCCTCCAAGGTTAGGGCCTCATACTCAGAGTCTAATTTTCTTCTCAAAATCAGAGTGTGGAAAGTCACACATCACCCCTACACAGTCACTCCACTGGACAGGAGGGGCACTGAGGTGAAAGCAAAGGACAATCACCGATATGTGCCTCTGAAAACCAGGGAAGGCCCAGATGCCTGGTGCCCCATGCCCCACCCCAAACCTGCCGGGCTGAAGGACAGGGTCAGGATGCCTCACCCAGAACACAGGCGCCCGCAGACAGCACTGGCCAGACACTGAGTGAGGCGCCACAGCTGGTGCGGCTGGCCTCCGCCCCTCCGCAAAGGTGGGGACCCTGGCCTCCAACCACAGCCCGGCCCCTGCAGCCCCCAGAGGCTCCTCCCCTGAACTCAGAACTCTGCTTGCTGAGGCCACTCATCCCACATTCCACATGGACTCGATTAGCTGTCTTTTCCATCAGCACTGAACTTCCCCACAGCCTTCATCCCATCTCCTTCTGGATTATAAAAACGTCTGTCACCACTCCCGTGGACTGGAATACAGAGCTTCACTCAAAAAACTGATGAAATAAATGCTTAAGGAAAGAAGACAGTCCAAAAGCTTTCAGACAGCAAAAGCAACCTCTGCGTACGTCTGGAATTACACAGAATTGTACTGATTCTATTTGAGGAGAAGTTTGCACACACACTTCCCCCTGTGCACACAGCACCACTTACACGGCACCTCTGCTTGTTAATACTATTACGTAGTAAACAACAAACAGTATGGACAACCTATTCAATTTACATCTCCAGAGAGCATTTATATTGCTAAAGTAGTTTACCTCCTTAAAATTAGCAAATGTCTCCTTTAGGAAGCGCAGAAATTCTTAACAAAAAACAATATAGCACAGCCTTCAAGGTCTGACAAAGCCAGCCGCTTCTGTCAGAAGGGCCTCCACACCCAAAGCTAACATGTTCCAGTTTTCAGCTGCTATTCAGATGAAAGCACCTTTGTGCTCTGCCCGTGACTTGTAGTAACACTGCCCATAGTATGCCATACCGCATGCCCTCCCACATGAGGTGCCCCCAAAGGCCAGGGTCCTCAGGGTCACTAATCACGGTAACAAAACACAGTCCACGCTCAAATGCTAGGGAAGGGTGCCCACGCGGCAGCGTGACTTACAGAGCTCTGTGTAACCACTATGCACACGGCCAGTGTTGAAACAGGCGTCAGCTGGTGGAGTCCTCGATGAGACACAGAAAGGTTAACCAAAACCCCCTGGGAAAGAGGTGAAAACTGTCCACAGACAGTCCACAAAACAGGTGACACCTGGGCAACTGAAATTTGTTTAGAGCGGTCTCATTCAAAAGAAAAGCTCCTTCCCACAGGGTATGGGAAGGTCACAGGCAGGACCCCCACACACACACCAGGTACTAAGGGCCTCTGAGTCACAAAGACAAAACAGAATAAAAGATGGAGAGGAAGGAAAGAACACGGGAGAAACAGTGACCGAAGAAGGATCTTATAATTTAGAACAAAGTGGAAAATGTAAATGAAATACGTGACCATGGCTAGCATCTCATAAAAACCAAGAGTTTGGTCTAAGTTACAAGTAACATTAATGCTTTCATCTGAGCCTACAATCGATCTTCTGGAAACGCTCTATATTAGGAGGATAAATCAAAAAATAAAATTAATTCACAATGCAGTGTAATGATTCAGTCATGGGAAACCAAATTAATATAATCCACTGAAAATCAAATTGTATCTTTTTAGAAGTAGGTTATTATGCAGTCAGAGGGCAGCTTTAGATTTAAAATACTTAAGCTGGCAAAGGACTTTGTTTCCGTTAATCCTGATAACTGTGGCCCTGGCGAGGCCAGGACTGAGTGGCTTTCTCAGCTGATGTGATCTGAAGACAGCATTAATATTCCATGTTTTCTGTGGAAGCGAGTTGTGTGACTTCCAGTATTGCTCCACTTTTTCAACAAAGCCCACGGTAAATGCAGAGCATACAAAACCATCTTCGTTCTGGGATTCATGTATTTAATGCAACAGAAAAGTCCTCGGGTTCCCGATGCTAGAACTCATCTTTATCTGACTGAGGAAGTGGGAGCTGCACGTCCAAAACCCATACACAAAAGGCCCAGATTATAGGAAGATGCATCTCACACACATGAGCATGCACACACACACACACACACACACACACACTCACACACGGATAATTACCATCTTGGATACATGGATTCAAAAATCTGGCACAAACGGGAATAATCACGGAATAGGGAAGGTGCAGACTGGTGAGAATATTCTAGACACAGTATCCCATGATGGCCATGTCACACAAAAATCTTATCCATGTTACACACAGTCGTTCCTGTCAACTTTACCCAGATTAAGATTTTTTTATTTACTTAAAGGAAAGGAAACTATCAGATTTGTCCTAACAAGATCCCCTAATCACTAGATTATTCTCACAATTATGAGTAATCACTAAATATCTTCCTCTCAAGGATCTAAAAATTAAAATAGGACCACAAAACAAAGCAACAATCCCAACTTTATTAAGCAGACCATAGTTATGAAAATAAAGTATCTTATTTGATACTGCAAGCCCCTAAAATGTCCTTCACAGAACTGCGTACAGGCACCTCGGGGACACTGCAGGGTGGCCCCCACCACGCAGCAAAGTGAGCAGAAATCTTCCTACTGCTGGAGGGTCCTGCCTTCCATTTGAAAAAATACGATATCTGTGAGACAATAAAACGAGGTTGCCTGTACCGTAATGGCTGGTAATCAATTTGACTGTTATATCAGGTGGAAAAAATATATTATTTAGGATACAGGAAATAGGTAAAAAAAAAAAAAAAGAAAGAAAGAAAGAAAAGAAAAATTACATATACCATGAAACTTGGCATCTCTTAAAAAATTCTGTATCCCGTTTTGATCTGCCTAACTTACTGCACAAGGGTGGGTCACGTGTCGGGAAAGCCGTCACCTGAAAAGCAGGTGGCAGCAGTGTCAGAAAGAGCCCAAGTGAAAGCAGATGGATGACTGGACCCAGCGCTCGCCCCGTGGCCTGGGCCAGCTCTCGGAACACTTTGCTTCTTCTGTGAGACAAATGTCATTTTGCTCGGGTCATAAGTGCTAAAAGGTAATACATGTAATACGCCAACGGCGTCGCGGCCCACGCAGTGGGTCTCAGTGAGTGGTGACCGCAACATGTTGGAGCCTCCTCCAACATGGACGACGACAGACTTTGTTCACAGCAAAACAGTCGTCTATTTGAAACATCTGATTTAAAGGTGAATGTTAGCACCATCCATTCCCATGGAAACGACGCCAGTTCTCTGAGAACCAGAGGGGAGCATGGGTCACGTGCATTAGATGTGGGCCCGTCCCTGCACCTGGATGCGAGTAAAAGCACCCCTGTCCAACTGACTGCCCCTGAGTGATGGGTGGCTGCTTAAACACAAGGGTCATTGTCCTGGTCAGGGACAGGGAAGCTTTGACAAAGGTCATTCTTTTCTGATAGAGACGCTAATGAGGTTATTCTTGGAATCTCAATTAGAATATTTTTCCCAGAAAGAACACAACCAAGAATTATCAGCACTGCCTCTTGACCAAGATAAGTACGATTTCTGATAAAACCAGATCCAGCCTCTTGACTGGAGAGGATGCAGCCCAGAAAAGTTACCCCAAGGGGCTGCATTTCTTTATCTTCCACAAGAAACACAGGAAATTCTCAGGCACAGAAATTCCGTGTTTCCCCGAAAATAAGACCTAGCCGGACCATCAGCTCTAATGCATATTTTGGAGCAAAAATAAATATAAGACCTGATATTATATATTGTATGACATTATATTATATATTATATTATATTATATTATATTATATTATATTATATTATATTATATTATATTATGTGATGTAAGACCCGGTCTTATATAAGACCCAGTATTATATTGTATTATATTATATTATGTTATATTATATTATGTTATATTATATTATATTATATAGTACATTATATGATATAATACTGGGTCTTATAATAATTTTTGCTCCAGAAGACACATTAGAGTTGATGGTCTGGCTAGGTCTTATTTTTGGGGAAACACAGTACAAGGCAGCATGCAATTATAAGGTTTATTTTATATATTTGTTTCAGGAAATGCTAGTGTTCCAAATATTGCTCCCCATTCCACATTCTTTCAAGAATCAATCAGTTATCACAGCTGCCCTAGGATCCCATTGATAGTCAGCCCTGGGAGCTTCTCAACCAGATCTTGAACGGCAGGGCCACCCAAGGACCACTCCACCCCCGCCATCCTCTGCCCACCTTCCTTCCCCGAGGCCTGAGGCCTCGGCCTCACTCTCCTGCCCGCACAGAGAGAGAACAGAGCATGGCACTTTCTGAAAGCCCCTGCTTATTTACACACTTTCTATCAAAGGTGGATTTCATCCAAAATCCTATGTGTGTCAAACACTGAACAAGTCATCAAGGAAGCAAGACAAATCAAGGCTACTTCCTGCCCTGTGTCCTCATAACAGGGAATTTAAAATACCAACAGGCAAAAATCCCTCACTAGTATGAGATCTGAACAGTAATGCATCACCATCTACAGAACTGACAAAAACGAATTTTACTTCCTTTCCACATTAATTTGTGTACAAGGAACTAGTGAAAAAGTCTCAATGTCTGGACTCTGATTCTAGCAGCAAAATAACCCCAAGCACTATTTCTCACTTGGCCATGTAAACCTCATGGTCCATGGGAGAGGGCCAGGCAACAGGAGATAAAGGCAAAATGAAACAATAAACCAACCAGACATAGCAGATGTACTTTTACCGAATTGACACAGCTCTGCAACCCAACCCAGGGCAAGAGGGAACATTACAATGTATATTAGAGACACTAGTAACAAAATTTCAACCCTGGTAAATGGATACCTTATTTCCTTAGGTGTATATTAATGACTTCAGTTTAATGGAATCATGCCCTGTATTAAATAACTCCTTAAAGATTACTTTGTATTACTACATCTCAGCAGCTTTTAAGCATCCATTATATTTGCCCAAATAAATAAGATGTTTTCAAAGACTGATAATGCTCACTTAAGAATCTAGCATGTTACTCTTAGATAGTTATTATACGTAATTGAAGCCATAACTTCTGCGAACCATTAAGTTCACATGGGGGTGGGGCTTAAAAAACTCTCTCTTGCTTTTATTTTAAGAGCAGCAGCTGATGAGAGTCGATAAGGAGAAGATCCCACTGACACTCACAAACCCAGCGGTGCCCAACCCAAGAGACTGCAGGGGTCGTAAGGATAGAGCCCCAGCACGTCCCAGGTGTTTGGCGAGCGGGGCACAGGCCTCAGGTCACATGGCCAGAGCAAGCCCCTGCCCGTATGGCGGACAGGCTCTGCGCAGGGCATGGCCTGGCCTCTCAGAACTGTCCCGGCTTGCGTCATCCCACCTGTAGAGCCCATCAGCCAGCGTCCATGTGCACACATCACCAGACATGGGGACATGACAAGAAGGGGTGTCAGCTTGGCCTCTCCCCACACACACTGATGGCTGAGGACCACGCACATCCAGAAGAAGACATTCCAGAGTCACAGCCAGTGGACTTCTGCACTTCATTGTCAGTTAGCATTCAGAGGAGGGGACACTGCAGAAGACATGGGGCAGCTTCTCCAGCAAACTTGGAAACAACTCTGCTAGGAGGTTCAAACGCAGTCCTGAGGTATGCTGGGACTAAGGCCTATACAGGATGTCCTGCCCAGATATGCCAATCCTTCCCAAACTTTCCTCTTGAAAGCGGATAGGAGCTAAAAAGAGGGGCTTCCATTGACTCAAAGGCACCACCAGGAAGAAACAAGTTTTGTCTTAAAAATAAACAAAAAGGTGCCAGGGCTGTGAAAGCCTCCCAGTATGCAGTAAGTGGTCAGGTAAGCCTAAGTAAAAGTGCTCCCCACACCCTGCCTGCACCTTGAGGGGCTCCTCCTCCCACTTCCTTTCTCCTCGGGCAGCTCCTACAGTCACTGTAACCCCAAATCACCCGCATAACCGGGGGCAAGGGGAACACCAGGAGTAGGAAGTAAGGGAGCTAACCCAGCACCTGGGAGGGAAAGAGCGGAAGTGGGTGTTAACCAAGGCACGCACTGTGACATTCAGGACTACCTGACAGCTGAGGAAACTGAGGTCGGAGGGACGAGCGAGCTCAAGACGACGCGATGCGGTGAGTGGCGGGACCAGCAGAGCCCTGACACACTGTCGGATGTATGAAAAGCAGGAAGAGGGCTTCTCAATGGATCAGACCTTCGGCCCAGAGAAATCTCAAGACCCTCCCGTGAATCCCAGCAAATAGGAATTAGAAAAAGACCCAAAGAGAAGCACAGAAGAAGGTGGCCCACAAGCTGAAAATGTCCTTTGGTACTTAAAATCCCCAGGCACTAAACTCCAGGCCCCTCAAGCTGACGGCTCCTAAGTGAACCTGTCCTTCCTGAAGCACTTAGCCACCTACCTAAAAGATTTCATCCGTTCCTCTCCCCTGACAGTACCAGGCTTTGCCACTGCTTAGAACACCTGACACCCTTATAGGACGCCTCCTAAGCTACACGTGGTCAGCATCCGGGTAACCGGACACGCCCAGCACCAGCCCTGCTCTAACTGCAACGTAACAGAGCAGCTCTGTTCTACTGATAAAGATGGCCAATGCTTCCAGTAAGGCTCAGACACTAGTCTACAGTTCCATTCTCATCGCAGGTAAACTGGCCTGCAAATCTATTTTGCACAGGAAGCACGCCTTGATGTGTCCTCAGGAGACGGTCAAGGTGGGGCCATGCCATCTTCATCTTTATGGGAAGTGAATTCAAGCTTGGTGACAAAGAGGACTGGAGACTATGCAAGGATTCAAAGTAGATTCTTCTGTTTTTCCTGAGAGTGACAAAGTCAAGGAACCAGGCTCCTTGTCCAGGCGAGGGAGTGGCTGCAGCAAATCCACAAACGCCTCTGGGGAATGTCAGACAGTTCACCGACCCAGGGCCTCTCCTCTCCCTAAAGTTTTATCTGTTTTATTAGCTCTTGGCACATGGCAAGCAACAGTCGTGAGACGCCTGGTCTGAATGCAAGCAGAATCACTCCTGTGACTTTAAGTCAAGTTTCTCTCTGCGCAGGACTGAGTGTCTAGAAGACAAGTCAGATGGGGAGGCCTCCCTCCCTCCTGTGGTCGTCAATCTTTTCATTAGGACACGGGAACAGTTCCAACCTAATAAGCAAAGAAAGGTTTAAAACAGCAGCCCTCAAGGAAAAGGTCTGTTTTGCCTACTACCGTGTTTCCCGAAAATAAGACCAATCCTGAAAATAAGCCCTAGCATGATTTTTAATAAGACATTCCCTGAAAATAAGTCCCAATGCGTCTTTTGGAGCAAAACTTAATATAAGACCCGATCTTATTTTCAGGGAAACACGGTACCTACCAGTCAGAGGCCACCATTCCTCACCAGCTTGGACAGTTTTCATCCCTGATTCTTCGTACCTGCTGTACAAAGCACCTGAGTAAAGTACTCTCTCAATGTGTAGCTCACACAGTACAGGGAGCCCATTTTCTTACACAAGATAGCAACCAAATTTTCAAAAAGTAGAATTCAAAACAGAATCCAACAGAACTCAAAAAAACTAAATAGCAACCCCTCCCCCCCCCCAAAAAAAAAGACTACTCGTAATTTTGACCTTGACAACTCAGCATCTTCACATTCTCCCACTTCATTTGCCTCAAGGGCTTATTAAAATGAATAACCCAAGGGTCCTGAAGAGAAAAGGGCAGTATCCATGTTCTCAGAGGGCAGGAACCCCGTTCCTTGTCACACTGGTCCTGTACCCCACCCCATACCGGCTGGGACCCCCAGTTTGCCTCTCCTCTCTGACAGCCCTATTTGTTGTCATCAGGAACAAATGGGTATGATTACTTAAGGTTTTGCCCGTCCTAGCACAAAGAACAGAGAGCAGTGCCAACAACCGTAGGTCACCTTTGTACGGCACACAAATCACAAAAGACGGAAAAGGTCGGCAAGCTTGAAAGTAGAGGTGTGCAGAGAGACTGGAGGGTAGCAAGAGCCCAAACCTGAGAAGCAGCTGGAAACCCATCACGTCACCGAGGTGCCGTTCATGTTCATCCATTGAAATGTCCCCTATTCCCAGGACAAATACTGATGTGCAAAACCAAATTGAGTCACTGCAACCAAGGGTTTGTTGTTGTTTTTTAAGGTGCCTGAATAATTCTGAGAAGAACTAGAAATGAACTTAATAATACAACTAAGATTTGGACCAGTGAGTCAGTCCACACACATGACATCCAAACGAAGATGAGTGACATACTCTCTGCAATTCAGAAGATGGTACAACTCACCACTAAATCACTGCTTTAAAAAAAAAATCAGCTCTAAAAAGAGACAACCATTTGGAAAAGGCTGGGGCAGGAAGACAAGTGACTCACAGCATCCAGCAGCTTGTAGCCTGAAACCATAACAAGAATATAAAACCCGTGGGCCCGGCTCAAACAAAATAGAGTCGTTCCGGCTCTAACCTCATGAAGTACAGCCCTAAGCACGACGAGAGCATTGCAAATACATATCTGTGAGCATTTGGCACAATCTTACGGATCTGTGCCTTTAACGCGTGTGTTTACTTTCCTAGCTTCCTGGCTAACTTTGACATCTTATTTATTCATCAAGAAAAGAACATTAAATGTAACAATTTTCATAACTCTGAAAAGCTCTCAGAATTCAAGTCCACACATTTCAAATCCTACATATGTCAATTATATATACATATGCCATTATATATATACACATATATATTTATATATATATATATATATATAATATATATATATGTTTGTGGGGTTTTTTTGAACACTGGTAACAACATTTTAGGTGTCGTGCCCGTATTCCGTGTCATTTGCCAGGATGCTCACAGCTCTGTGTGACAACTTTGAGAAGGATGGTACAAAGTCGGCAAATTTCAGGGCCGATGCTGCAGTCTGATTGCAGCTGCATGGCTCGGAGCACTACAGGGAGGACCTGGCTGAACCTGCTGAGCACTCTCCATCCTCGTCCGTCCCCCCCCAGACAACCAATTATCAATGAGACTCTGGAAGGAAATACTGTTTCACACATTTGTCTCCAGAGTCAACTGTTTCCTTTCAGGAGGAGAATGTACGCATAGTTGGGGTGGCTCTGTCTCTCTTACTGACTTTGGAAGGTGGGCCTAAGCTTTAAGCTCTGGGAGACCTGTTAGCTGTGTAACAACCGGGACCTCCAAGAAAAGCATGGGGGCTGGAAAGGAGGTGAGGGCCAGAACATGAGTTTAGAGCTAAGTGTGTTGGTTATCTGGTACCCAAGAGCCCTGAAAATGCCATCCCCCAAAGTTATAAGCCTTCCAAGGCAATCTCTCTAAGATTCTATCCTTTGGTGACCGGAATGTGCAAGACGCTTGTGGACTAGTCATCTGCAGTGAAAAAAGCAATTATCAGTTCCTTGGCCAACGCAAAGGGCTGATGTTTAAATTAGCATTCACCTTCTTCCACAAGCAGTGCCATACTTGCTAAGATGTTCAGCTGGACCATGTGATGGAACGTAACTGATACTTGGAGTAATCTGGTGTATTAGCAAAACAGAGCCTCGACTAAGTAATTCCCAGAAGTTAGGAAGTGAGCAGGCAGGCACACTGCTAACAATGGGTAAAGGATGGCATATGCTTTTTAAAAGCCATCTCTTCTGCAAACACCTGTGAACTTTCACAGGCTATAATATCACAAGGCAATTTCCCTAAGTTCTACCACAGTCAGAATCCAGCCACTCCTGAAAGGGTGGGGAGAGTGCCTGCTGTAGTTGCAAATCAGGTGTGTACACAGCCCCAGAAACAAGCATCAGTTCACAGAGAAACTTACTGCTCAATTTCAAACAACAAATTAATTTTGCGTGAGTCTGTCTTAACTGAGTAGTTTTCTGTTTCCTTTCTACTTTGCTTGGCATTTCCATTTAAAATGTTTCCTTAAGCCAAACAGTGTTTATTCACTTATTAATAAAATTATTTGAGGGCCGTCTTAAAGCCAAAAAGAAAGACGCACAATTCCAAAAGGCAAGCATGTAGGTGAGAGAAGGGAAGAAAAGCAGTCTAGGAAAAGGAGTGTGGGCCACTCCACCTGGTATCCTGCAGCAGCCAGCTCACCGGCTGGCTCCCTGCCCGTCTAACATGCATTCCCAAGTATTTAAGCAGACCCACAACCCCTGGCCCGCCACCAACCCTGGTGCTGCCCGTCCCCATGGGAGGGGCCCTCTGCCACATTTCCCCAGAATACTCCATTCTCTGCTGACACGGCTGTTGTAGGGGAGAGAAGCTAACTTTCCCCGGAGAGGGGAGCGCTAGGTAGTAACTGTCAATGGAAAGAAGCACAGAGGCAACCAGCAGAGCAGAGAAGTGAAACCGGAGTTCTGCAGACAATGGCCCAATAAAATAAGACAATATTAGCACCTATGCCAACACCCAGCAGACAGTGCAAACCAAAACGGGGCCACTACCCACAAATCCAGATACGCAACCGGCAATGGCTGGCAGGCAGCATAGGAACTCGCACAGAAGAGGCCACTCTGTTTTTTCAGTCTGTAGTATGTGCATAAAATGGAATTGTTTTTCCATTCTCATCTGTAGGAACTCAGCACTAGAAATTCCACATAGGTTTCCACAATATTTCCGGACATCTCCATAAAACGATGAAGGCTAATTTAAAGACTCCTCTCCCTGTGAATCCTGATTGAAGAGAAAATGTGAAAGCAATATACTTAAATAATTCAGCATTGAGAGTGGTTTTAACTTTTTGCTTTGAAAGTGGGTGTGCTGGTGGATTTCGATAAGTTCAAAATGTAAAGAGACATGGAGATTTCTAATCCTACTGTTCTTTGGTTTCTCTTAGGCAACGCTGGAAAACAATGGTTCATCTAACTTAAGCCAGTAAAACTACTCTATGTGGTTATAAGACCTGAAATTCCGTATGACCTTAAAAACTGACTCCATCAACGCAGCCTAGACAAAGCAAGTCAAAGGAGACACAGCCAGTGGGGGGGGGGGGGGGGCAGGGGGCATGGCAGGGCTGAGGCTGGGCCAACAACCCTCCTGATCATTCTTCTATTTTCCCATGTTCAGGCCAGGTCTAGCAAGGTTTATGGAGAAAGAAAACAATAATGTGCTTTCTGCACGCAAACACACACCCCTCTCCCTGCCCAGACACTTGGTAAGAAACTCATTCCGCCCTTTTCAAAATCTGTACGACACAAGGTGTTCTCAGAGAATAGGGTTGAGCGCACGTTGATCTAAAGTGGTTTAGCCATCCACTGGGCAGCAGAAACATAGTACTCACCCTCCAAGAGCCACAGCTGGTGACAGGTGAGTGTCATCTAACAGGTGAGCGCGCCCCAAGTATGCATTCAGAAGTGACCAGAAGCGACGCTCCCAGCGCAGCAAGGGGCCAGGACACATGTTCTGAGCATTATCCAATCCCCAGGCTGGAGGGGCAGGTGAGCCATTCCATGGAGTTCAGGTGACTCCCGCTTTGCCAACACTGATGGGGTGCTGACACTTGACCTGAGTCTGACGCTGACACAGCAGGAGCACTTTTTGGGAGACCATACAACAGTAGTGCCCACAAGAAACACGCTCCAAGGGCTGGTCAGTGTGGGAGACATCCCCTCTGCACACCGACACACTCAAAGAACTTGGCAGGTCTGCTAACAGACTTCACCCTGCCAGCGCGCTGTCCACAGCGCTCACTTTAGCACCAACGCAAATCTAAGTGTTGGGGGGAAGAAGGGGGGGAAGGATGCTGCACCCTGTATGTCCTGCCTCTGGGCCCTCACGTCTTCGGCCAGGGGAGCAGTATCTGCTCAGCCCCTCCTCCTGCTACCCGGCTGTTTAACATTACAGAACACGGAGGCCCTGCAGAGCCCAACATGAAACAAGGAAACCATCCATGGACATGTGAAAAGGCAGCTAACACCACACACACCACAGCACCCACGTTTATTCCCTTCTGCACCCTGCAAGCATTAAAAAGGAAAACATAAAGTCAGTATGGGCTCCTCCCTGCTGATGAAATTGGCACGAATGAATTTACTTCCTGGCTGCTGGCCCTCCCAAAACCGTTACACACACACACACATACACACACACACACACAAGTTTACCACGCTGCACTGCTCCAAGTAGAAATCTGAGACCAGCCAGCCCATCCCCACCCTACCACAGCACGTTAGTGGCCTTTCCGGGGTGAGCCTGGTGAACACTAAATATATATTAAACATTAGCATTTTGGAACTTCCGTGGCTTTTCTTTAAAGACATAGCAAAACACGATCTAAACTTATGACAGTTGAGCACATGACCCCATCATTACGAGCAAATAAGAAACCGTACATAACACTCCATGAAATCACGGTGGCAAATCTGTCACCAATTCCAAATACGAACCGGGGAGCGTGAGGCACGCACGGCACCTGGCCCGAGGGAGGTTTGCGTCTCCCCACCCTTCGCATCACAACACACACGAACAATAGTAGCACCACCTTCCCCAGCAGGACAGGCCGTTTGAAAGCCAGGATGCCTGGCACATCGAGGATCAAACCCTTAAGTCCAAGGACAAGTTTCGCATTAGTACAAGGCCAGGGCACCGCAGGCCAAGCGCCGCGGAGACGTCCCCAGCCTGGGCCGCGGGGACAGCGCGCGGACGCGCACAAGGACACGGGCCCGCCAGGCCGGCCGCTCCACCCCGTGCCCCAGGCCCCGCCGCAGCGCAGCCGGGCGGCGACACGCAGCGGCCCGGGCGGGGGCTGCGACATGCACCGCAGGGGCCCCACGCCCTGGGGACCCCGCGCCCGCCCGCCCCGCAGCGGCCTCCCAGCGACAGCTCGGCGCGGCCCGGCCGGGCCTGTTACCTTCCGACAGCTCCAGCTCCAGCTCCGCCAACCGGGCCCGCACCTCCAGTGGCAGCGCCATACCCTCCAGACTGCGGTCCGCCATCGCGCCGCGCCCGCCTCTTTGTTCCAGGCCGCGGCTCCGCCGCTCCTGCGCCCCGAACCCGCACCGAGCGGCGGCAACCGGCGGGCAGCGCTCCTCCTCCGGCGCCTCCTCCGCGCGGCCCCGCAGGGCGGCCTCGCGCCCGCGCCCCGCGCGCCCCCGGCCCGGCGCGGTCCCGCCGCTGCTCTGCTGCTCCGCCGGGTGGTCCCCGGTGAGCGCGGCGACGAGGGCGCGAACAGGGCGGGGGTTGCGGACGGGGGCGCGCACCGGGGACGGGGGTGGGAGTTCTGGGGCGCAGTGAGAGGGGCGCGCCTGCAGCTGGGGCGCACACCAGGACGGAGGCTATGGGTCGTGGGCTTGCGGGCTGCGCTGGGGGTGGCGGAGGCTGTGTGGTGCGGAGGCTCGCGCCAGGGCGGGGATACGGGGCCCGCGCAGTGCGCGCGCCCACGGCGCGCACCGGCCCAGCGGGCCCGCCCCGCCCCGCCCCGCCCAGTCCTCGCCTCCCTCTGGCTTAAGGCAAAAAATACCTGCTGGAGCCCTGGCTTAACGCAGAGGTTGAAACTTAAAATATTGTGGGTCTTCAAGGGCTGAATTTTTTTTTCTTAATAGTTTCTTTTTTGGGGGAAAGGTAAAAAGACAGCGTGGGCGTGGAGCGAGTACCCGGCTGGAAGTTCCTAACTCTAGATCTAGAACCCGCCAGCCGCACTGTGCCTTTTGGCTAACCAATGCATCTGCCTGGGCTTGTCCCCAACCCGCGAAAAGGAAGCTGGAGGAGAGGTGGGGTCACCCACTGTCCACTTCCACATCATCCTGAAAGGCCGTGGCCAGATCACACACGGCCCCAGCACCCACCTTCAGCTGGCTTGGGGGCGCCTGTGGTCCTTAGCAGATCCTCTCCCCCTTCCCCGCCCCCCCACCCCCGCACTCTCTCCATGACCGCCCAGGAGTCCATCCCTTTTCTCGTCCACGCCTGTGCATCCTTCCCTGAGTTACCAGCGTCACCTCCAGGGTAATTAACAGATCTGTGCCTCCAGGCCTGCCTGACCGTTTGGGGGAGGCTATCTCACGCCTCCGACTGTCCAACTAAATAATCTCAGCTAGACACCCTTATACTCCGAACTCACACGCCCAAGATTCAGCCAGCGTCTTCTCATGACTTCTAACACCTTCCACCATTTTCCAAATTGTCCAGGCCGTAGAGTCGCCAGACTTTTGTCTTCTTTGGTCTTGCCAGTCCTCTCCAGGCTGTGACACAGCCTCCGTCATCTGACCTCATTTTCATTCCTGTAACCACTCTGTCAAGTTCGACCACTGCCAGGCGCCTGGCTCATTCCCACGGCCTCCTGGTCAGCTCCCCACCACCGCTACTTGACCCTGTGGAGAGCCGCTGGCTCCCAGAAGCGCAGGGGTATTCTTCCCCGTTCCAAAGCAGGCAGGCACTGCCTTGCCTCCTGACTGCACTCCAGCTTCTTAGCTGGAGACACCGGCGCTCCGCAGCAGGGCTCCACCTGCAGTCCCACACATTTCCACCGGCTCTGGCTCTGGAGACCTGCAGCACCTTCGTTCTGGGCGCCCACACCCCACATCCACCCCTAAAGGCAAATCCGCAGAGATCCACCCCATACCACGCTCCCAACTGCTCACTGCTCGTCTCGGCTGATCTTAGGTTGTTCTCATCCACCCCGGTGTAAGCTCCTGAGGACAGAGACCCGGCCTTCTTCAGCTTTGCTTCCCAGTAACTTGATGGTGGTGACAACACAGAGTTGTCAGCATTTCTCAGTCAGATCTTTTTGGCGGGGACTAATGAGAGAGAAGTGGGCAACGGACAGTGACGAGCTTAGAAAAGATGAACCCCAAATGCCTGGGCTTTCTGTTCTGTGGACATAAAGCCAATGGACACTGGTACCCCTCCTTTCATGATGAACAGAACTGCGGTGTAGGGAGCCCTACAGAAGACCTGGCCCAGCCCTTCAGGCCACAGATGAAAGGCCTTAGAGAAATAAAATGCAGCAGAAGCAGGATTCAAGCCCCAGTTTGCAGGACAAGTCCCTGGGCTCGTGTCACTACGGCAGTCGGACTGCATTGCCACATGGAAAGAGGTATCATCACTCTAGGGCAGGCTGAAGCCAAATTAAAAATCTGTATTCAGTTTATAATGCACAGCGAGTCTTGGTCGTTTACATACTGTGCTATGACTAAGGTTGAGTCCCAAGAAGACTGACTACTCCTTTGCATTAAACACATCGATAGTACTGAGATTCTGAGCTGACCGTTCTTCACTTCAGCAGGCCTTTGTGTAAGTACAAAGTGCACATACGAGAATGTGCTCATGGAATTTCCAACAGCCTGACAGACATCTTTAGCTGGAAATCCTGCCATGTCCCCAAACCACGGTCCATCCAAAGTCAGACTCCTTGTACCAACCAATCGTCAGTCTCTGCTCGTGACCTCTGGTCATGGCCTGCTGCTCCTGCTTCCCCAGGCCTCGAGCCTTGCCTGTTATCACACTTCTGTACCTTCTACCTACAGTCTGTCTCTCACACGTCCCTCTCCTTCCCTCTGCCCACTGCCACTGCCTAACTCAGGCCTTCAGAGCACCCTCACCTGAGGTTCTTTTTTCTAATCTCTCCTAACATGGCTGCCAGATCGCTTAGTCTAAAGTGCCACTTGGAAAAGGCAACAGGCCCTTGCTCTGCAATCTACACTTGCTCTCTGCCTACAAACCCAAGAGCTCCTTGCCTTGACGCTGAAGGCTTCACGGGCCACGGCACAAAGCCCCCTCCTATAGTCTCTGTTCTGTGGCTTCCAGTCACACGCCCGCATTCACCCAGATTCCCAGATGTCCATGGTGAGTCCCCCACTTCTTGTGCCAGTTTTTGCTGACACGTTCCCCTTTCTTATCATGCTCTTTCCCTTATTCCCCAGCCCGAGTCACAGCCACACATCAAACTTCACCCATTCAATTCCTGGTTAAATACCACTTTTTCCATGAAGCCTTCTTTCCTAACCTCCGGAGCCATAGCCTCCTTCCTGCCAGACCGACCTGGATTAGCAGGTTATCTGTGCGGGGTATCTGGCAGCCAGTTTATCTATAACTCTCCCACCCATTGTTTCTCAAAGTGCAGTCTGGCACTGACACAAAAGAAGAAGCAGGCTGTGCCCTCGTCTCTCCGGCTCCAGCCAGGGCAGCCTCAAGGAAACTTGTCAGTCATGTGTGTCTCTGTGTATTAACAACCTGGCTCCCATGTGACCAGGTGGGCATAACAGTACCCGCTGGAGGTTTATTAGAGTGAATTCGATGGATGCTAAGGGCTATTTTCTTCAAAAGCTCTGCCAAAGCCCTGAAAAGTCTGTCGTCAAGAGTTACATCTTTGGGACTTCCGGAAAAATGGCGGCGTGAGGTGAGCCTCTGTAAAGCTCCCCTGGAATTTACAAAGAATCGAACAACAAAAACTCCACAAAGGACTCCCTGCACAGCAGACAGGCAAGACGAAGAGCCCACTACCGACTGAAATCACCTACAGGTGGGAGATTCGCGCGAGTGGAGGGAGGAGGAAAGGGAGAAGTGAGGAGACGGAGCCGCGCGGGCGCAGGACGCAGACCTCGCTCAGTGCGCCGAGCTCGCTGCTTCCCGGAACTACCGCAGCTGCGGGAGAGGGAAGAACTCGGACTGCTAGGGCTCCGCCAGGGCCCCACAGGGCTGAGGGGGCAGCATATAACACGGCTGAACCCAACGCTCACGGCAGAGACCTCGGAGAAAAGACTGAGGGAAAAAGGCTGAAAACGGTGGTTTAAGCCCGCACTGCCGAGCAGAGAATGGAGCCTTAGGAACTGAGACCAGCCACCCCCTCCCTCCCCTCCCAGAGCTCGCCCCGCCCCCACCTGCCCGGTGCTAGAAGCGAAACAGTAGCAGTGTCAGATCAAAACAACAGAAAATTTGCTGTTTTAAGAACTGTGGACCGCAAACACAAATTCACAGCCCAACTAGTTCCAGCAAAGGGGAGAGAGCTGTGGAAGTAGGACCGGCTGTGGTGGTGGTCGCAGCCATTGCTCTGGGCCACCTCTCACAACTCACCCCGCCCCTGACCCCACCTATCTGGGCGGATCCCTGCAGGAGTAAACAGAACTGCTGAAACATACGGGCTCTGAATCAGGAGCTGGAAGAGCTTTGGAACATGAAAAGCTCTCCGCATACCCACCGGGACACTGCGCCCTGTGACCTAGACGAACTATTAACAGAGGAGAAGCCCGTCTCCCAGGGAATCCCCCCATTGCGTGAGAAGTCGGAATAGTGCAGAGAAAACATAGCACTACTGTGTGGGAGAAGAAAAATAAGTTACAGTTGGAGAAATAATAAAACATTCTACCAACAAGTACTGGAAAACAAAAGAAAGACCGCTCTCTATCAACCTGTTGCAGAAGTCACTCCTGTAGATGTCTAGGAAGAGAAATAGTAAACCAGTAATCGCCATGAATAACCAAGGCAACGAGATAGCTCAGAAAGAAAGTGAAAAATCTCCAGAGAAGGCACTTAAAGATACAGAAATATGTGACTTAAATGACAGAGAATTCAAGATTGCTCTTCTGAAAAAACTCAACGAGATACAAGAAAACACAGATAGGCAGTTAAATGAACTCAGAAACTCAATCAAAGAACAGCATGAGCATTTTACGAAAGAGATTGACATCTTAAAAAAGAACCAAATAGAATTTCTGGAGATTAAGAATTCAATAGAAGAAATTAAGAATGAAATAACCAGCTTAGGTAGTAGAGTTGACCAGATGGAGCAAAGAATCAGTGACATCGAAGATAGAAACCTGGAAATGACACAAATAGAAGAAGAAAGAGACTTGAGACTTAAAAGAAATGAAAGAACTCTACAAGAACTTTCTGACTCCATCAGAAAGAGCAATATAAGAATAATGGGCATACCAGAAGGAGAAGAAAGAGAGAAGGAACAGAGAATATATTCAAACAAATTGTCGATGAGAACTTCCCAAATTTGTGGACAGAACTGGACCCTCGAATCCAAGAAGCAAATAGAACACCTAGTTACCTCAATCCCAACAGACCTTCTCCAAGGCACATTGTATTGAAGCTGTCTAAAATCAACGACAAAGAAAGAATCCTCAAGGCAGCCAGGGAAAAGAAGACGGTAACTTACAAAGGAAAGCCCATTAGATTATCATCAGATTTTTCAGCAGAAACTCTACAAGCCAGGAGGAGTGGAACCAAATATTCAAACTATTGAAAGAGAGAAACCATGAGCCAAGAATAATATATCCAGCAAAGATATCCTTTAGATATGAAGGAGGAATAAAGACCTTTCCAGACATACAGAAGCTGAGGAATTTTCTAATACACGACCTGCACTACAAGAAATACTAAAGGAGGCTATTCGACCACCATCAACAGGGACAATTTGTGGCAACCACAACTCAAAAAGGGGAGAGTAAAGGCCTGAACCGAATATGGGAATGGAGAAGGAAGCATGCTGAAGAAAATGGAATACTCTAAATATCAAACTTTCTTTTACATAAACTTAAGGGTAACCACTCAAAATAAATCCAGAACTGAAATATATACTGAAATAAAAGAAGAAACAGAGGAAACATCATAGAATACCACCACACAGAAATAATAGACAACAACAAAAGGCAAAGAAACAATGGAGACACAGCCTTACCAGAAAACTAAAGATAGAATGACAGGAAATCCTCACATATCAATAATCACCCTAAATGTAAATGGACTGAACTCACCAATAAAAAGGCACAGAGTAGCAGATTGGATCAAAAACTAAACCCAACCATATGCTGTCTCCAAGAGACACATCTCAGCTACAAGGACAAGCATAGACTCAAAGTGAAAGGGTGGAAATTGACACTCCAAGCAAACGGTACCAAGAGAAAATCAGGTGTAGCAATAATGATATCAGATGAAGCAGACTTCAAGGTGAAAAAGATAACAAGAGACAAAGATGGACATTTCATAATGGTGAAGGGGACTGTACAACAAGAAGACATAACAGTCATCAATATTTATGCCCCCAATCAGGGAGCACCGAAATACACCAAGCAACTACTAACAGAACTAAAGGGAGAAATTGACCAAAACACAATTATACTAGGGGACTTAAATACATCATTGACAGCTATGGATAGATCATCCAAACAGAAAATAAATAACGAAATAGTAGCCCTAAATGACACATTAGATGAAATGGACATAATTGACATTTATAGAGCACTTCATCCTAAAACATCAGACTATACATTCTTTTCTAGTGTACATGGAACATTCTCAAGGATAGACCATATATTGGGACATAAAATCAGTCTCAACAAATTTAAGAAGATTGATATCATACCATGCATATTCTCTGATCACAAGGCTTTGAAATTGGATATCAACTGTAAAAAGAAAGCGGGAAAAACACAAATACATGGAGATTAAACAACATACATTTAAAGAAAGACTGGGTCAAAGAAAAAATTAGAGGAGAGTTCAAAAGATACATAGAAACAAATGACAATGAAAATACATCCTACCAAAATTTTTGGGATGCAGCGAAAGCAGTTTTAAGAGGGAAATTTATCTCATTACAGGCCTATCTCAAGAAACAAGAAAACTCCCAAATAAATAACCTCATGTTACACCTTAAAGAACTAGAAAAAGAAGAACAAGTAAAACCCAAGGTCAGCAGAAGAAAGGAAATAACAAAAATTAGAGCAGAACTAAATGAAATAGAGAACAAAAAGACAATAGAAAAAATTAATGTGACAAAGAGCTGGTTCTTTGAAAAGATTAACAAAATTGACAAACCCTTGGCTAGACTTACTAAGATAAAAGAGAAGACACTGATTAACAAAATCAGAAACGTAAAAGGGGAAGTTATCACGGACACCACAGAAATACAAAGGATCATCCAAGAATACTATGAAGGACTATATGCCACCAAATTCAACAACCTAGAAGAAATGGACAAGTTCTTAGAAACATATAGCCTTTCAAGGCTGAACCATGAAGAACTGGAAAATCTAAACAGACTGATCACCAGTAACGAAATTGAATCAGTCATCCAAAACCTTCCCAAAAGCAAAAGTCCGGGACCAGATGGCTTCACTAGTGAATTCTACCAAACCTTCAAAGAGGATCTAATACCAATTCTGCACAAACTCTTCCAAAAAATTGAAGAAGAGACAGTACTCCCTAACTCATTTTATGAGGCCAACATTACCCTGATACCAAAACCTGGTAAGGACAGCACAAAAAAAACTAACTACAGACCAATATCTCTAATGAATACCGATGCAAAAATCCTAAATAAAATTCTAGCAAATCGAATACAACAATGCATTAAAAAGATTATTCATCACGACCAAGTGGGGTTCATCCCGGGGCACAAGGATGGTTCAACATCAAATCCATCAATGTGATACATCACATAAACAAAATAAAGGACAAAAATCATATGATTATATCAATTGATGCAGAAAAAGCATTTGACAAGATACAACATCCATTTATGATTAAAACACTTAATAAAATGGGTATAGAAGGAAAATACCTTAACATAATAAAGGCCATATATGACAAGCCCTCTGCTAATCTCATAATTAATGGAGAAAAACTGAAGCCCTTTGCTCTACGTTCAGGAACACGACAGGGATGTCCCCTATCACCTCTGCTTTTCAACATAGTGTTGGAAGTCCTTGCCAGAGCAATCAGGCAAGAGAAAGAAATAAAAGGCATCCAAATTGGGAATGAAGAAGTTAAATTATCACTCTTTGCAGATGACATGATGCTATATATAGAAAACCCTAAAGACTCCACCAAAAAGCTATTAGAAACAATCAACGAATACAGTAAAGTTGCCGGCTACAAAATCAACGCACAAAAGTCCATTGCCTTCCTATATACTAACAATGAAATCTCAGAAAAAGAAATACAAAAACAATTCCTTTTGCAATTGCAGCAAAAAGAATAAAATACCTAGGAATAAACTTAACCAAGGATGTGAAAGACCTATATGCTGAAAACTATAAGACATTTTTGAAAGAAATTGAAGAAGACACAAAGAAATGGAAAGACATTCCGTGCTCATGGATTGGAAGAATCAGCATAGTTAAAATGGCCATATTACCCAAAGCAATATACAGATTCAATGCAATCCCCATCAAAATCCCAATGGCATATTTTAAAGAAATAGAACAAAAAATCATCAGATTTGTTTGGAACCACAAAAGACCCCGAATAGCCAAAGCAATCTTAAGGAAAAAGAACAATAATGGAGGTATCACACTTCCTGACTTTGGCTTGTACTACAGAGCTACAATAATCAAAACAGCATGGTATTGGCAGAAAAACAGACACATAGACCAATGGAATAGAATTGAGAACCCAGAAATAAAACCACATAAATATGGACAGATAATTTTTGACAAAGAAGCTAAAAACATACAATGGAGCAAAGACAGCCTCTTCAATAAATGGTGCTGGGAGAATTGGATAGCCACGTGCAAAAGAATGAAACTGGACTGCTATTTGTCACCATGTACCAAAGTTAATTCAAAATGGATCAAAGACTTAAGCATAAGACCTGACACAATAAACTACATAGAAGAAAACATAGGTACTAAACTTATGGACCTTGGGTTCAAAGAGCATTTTATGAACTTGACTCCAAAGGCAATGGAAGTAAAAGCTAAAATAAACAAATGGGACTATATGAAACTTAAAAGCTTCTGCACAGCAAAAGAAACCATTGACAAAATAAAGAGGCCACCAACTGAATGGGAGAAGATTTTTGCAAACAGCGCCTCCGATAAGGGGCTAGTATCCAGAATATACAAGGAACTCATGCAACTCAACAACAAAAAAACAAACAACCCAATTGAAAAATGGGCAGAGGACTTGAAGAGACATTTCTCCAAAGAGGACATACAAATGGCAAATAGACATATGAAAAAATGCTCAACATCACTAATCATCAGAGAAATGCAAATCAAAACCACAATGAGATATCACCTCACCCCAGTCAGAATGGCTATCATCAACAAGACCAATAGTAACAAGTGTTGGAGAGGCTGTGGAGAAAAAGGAACCCTCATACACTGTTGGTGGGAATGCAGACTGGTGCAGCCGTTATGGAAGGCAGTGTGGAGGTTCCTCAAAGAATTACGAATAGAATTGCCATATGACCCAGCAATCCCTCTCCTGGGTAGCTACTCAAAAAGCCTAAAAACATTTACCCATAAAGACATGTGTGCTCCAATGTTCATTGCAGCTTTATTTACGGTGGCCAAGACATGGAAACAACCAAAATGTCCTTCGATAGAAGAATGGATAAAGAAGTTGTGGTATATATACACAATGGAATACTATTCGGCAGTAAGAAAAGATGATATAGGAACATTTGTGACAACATGGATGGATATTGAGAGAGTAATGCTGAGCGAAACAAGTCAGACAGAAAAAGCAGAGAACCATGTGATTTCACTGATATGTGGTATATAAACCAAAAACTACAAAAGAACAAGACAAACAAATGAGAAACAGAAACTCATAGACACAGACAATAGTTTAGTGGTTACCAGAGGGTAAGGGGGGTGGGGGGTGGGGGGTGGGAGATGAGGGTAAGGGGGACCGAATATATGGTGATGGAAGGAGAACTGACTCTGGGTGATGAACACACAATGGGATTTATAGATGATGTAATACAGAATTGTACACCTGAAATCTATGTAATTTTACTAACAATTGTCACCCCAATAAATTTAATAAAATGAAATTTAAAAAAAAAAAAGAGTTACATCTTTGAACTGTGGTCAGTTATCTTCAGAAAACCACTGTAAAATCTGGTGCTTCAGGGGGTTACACATCGTTAGAATTTGTTAACACTTGAACCTGGAATAATTTATCCAATAGCCAGCCTCTGTGTGACAAAGCCCAAAAGGTGTGAGACGCAGTACAAACATTCGGGTGTCCAGGAGGTGAGAAAGGCTCCCGCCAGCATCCTGGCCCACTGGGAGGTAGCCACCCAGCCAGAGACCAAAGTGAAGAAGTGCTGACATGGGACACTGTGAGCTATTTCTGCCCCTCTACCGTGTCACCCAGACAAGCCCTGAAGACAATGTGTTTTGGGTTCCACAGAGGGGCAGCTACCTAAAGCTAATGAATTAATTCATCGTCATGCCAACTAGGGCTTGGGGAACTCTTGTCTCGATCTCACTTTACTGTCTGCTGTGGGTAACGTGTAACCACTATGTACCTACCTGCAGGACCCCACCTCTATTTCTTCTGCTTCACAGAACTCCAAGCTAATTCTGAGTGAAAACTGAGCCCTAGATGTCTGAAACCTGGTTGGGGTGGCAGAGCAGTAAAGGAATGTACTCAATCAGAACGCGCCCGGAGGTAATTAGCCGTCAGTGGCTGCAGGAGGGAAGCAGACACTCGACACTCCACACTCAGTGACTGGTGCCCTCTGGGACACAGCTCACAGGCACCCTCACTTCCTCAGTCTCACCGCTGATAAGAGCTGATTACTTCTGTCCTCATCAGACTCATGTGGCATTTGTTCATGCTGTGATCCCACCTGTGTATCCCAATTTTGCGAATTTTCACCTTTTCCATAATCACTAGGAAGAGCTGGATACTGTGGTTGGAGTTTTTTCAGTTCTTACGTCCTAAGTCCTGGGGGAAGAGGTGCTCACAACCCTTTTACAACAGTTTTCCTAAGGTGTAGTGTCCCTACAGAGCTATGCCTGGCGAGCTTTGCTTTGGGTTATGTGTCATTTTGGTCTCTCCGTGGTATCAGACGTGCAGCTTGGGTAGTGGGTTTAAAGAAAGGACGAAAGTGAATAATCTGACACACCGTTTGGGTTTAATGACTTAGAGCTTAGAGAGCAGCTTGAACCCTTGAACAAAACTTACCCTATGCATGCAAGAGTTCATTAACATTTTGTGACTTTTTTGCATCATTATGGAACAAATCTAAAGGTCAGCGAGGCCAGTAACCACGTGTGCATCTGCCTTTCTGCTACCCAACCCATTTACCTAACTAAGAACCAGTCTGCCAGCAGAAGACAAGAGGCAGGGAGGAATCCCATGAACTCATATTAATCCCATGAACGCTTATTAACTGCTGGAAGTGCTGAGAATTCAACTGTGAGTCAAAGGTGTCTGACGGAAAACCCAGTGGGTGAGATTTGTCTTAGACAAATAACTGAAGCGCTTCCTTGAAATAGGTTCTTACAAATCCATATGCAATTATCAATAAGGTCATTATTTCTGATCATTTTTGTGAACTCTTATTAGCACAAAACAACAAATTATCCCCAAATTAATTCTGTTTGGTCTTAGATTGCATCATACTTTACAGCATATCTCCTTTGCCAATTATGATTGACTAATGTCTGGCTTAATTAAGCTAATGTTAAAATCGTCATTCCCAGAACGCATATCAATTAATGGCTGAGATGAGTGACACATAAGCCTTTTTTCTTCAAGATTTTAGAAAGTGTTTTAAAATACAAGATTTTGTTGAGTGTTTAAAACATAAGCTTTTGAAGCAGAAGAGGAAGGAGTAGTTGAGGACTAAAATTTAACCATCAAAAATGCACACAGTGAAACAGCATCATTAAATCAAATTTTAAAACTGACCTCATCTCTTCAAAATGGAAAAAAGTATGTACATACACGGAGTCAACCGCTTTCCTAAATGGCTTCTACTGTGCCACGCAAACCTCCACCATCATGTCCGTAAGTAGAGTCTAAAAAGTTCAGTTGTGTAAAATGCAGAAATCTCATTATTATAAATATAACTAAAAGCAATCTTTTTCAGTCTGAGTGCCCTAGCTGGCACACAAAGTAAATAAAAACAGAGATTGTGCAGTTGGCACTGTCCACAGCTGACCATACACTGGTCTTAGAGACCTGAGGAGTCCAGGCCCTTGGTTGCCTAGCCATCCCCCTCCCTGAATCAGAAGATAAACTTTACACTTTGAGAACAGGACCAGGTGGGATCAGGAGAGGAAGGGAAATCGCAGGATGTCCAAATCCCACTACAGAGGAAACCTTACCTTAGTTGCTCAGTGTAAATGGAGTGGGGGGATGCACAGGGTGTCCCCAAGACGAGGGTTCAGGGTTTATGCTTCACTGGCCATGCTCTTATAAAAAAGAACCTGTGGGGAGTGAGCGCATCTGGGCAGGATGGAAGAAGCAGACCACAGTCCACAAAGATGGGGCGCCACTGACGGCCAGCCTTGGAGCTGTGGTGGGGCCAGGCCCCCATCAGTCGATCAGGAAAATGGATCACTGTAACCCGTTGGCACCAACACCTACAGCAGCTAAGGGATGGCACACCAGCCTGTAATAGGCTCCAGCAGGTCCCACGTCGCCTGCTGCCCATCAGTGGGTGGAGACTTGGGTCACCGAGCTTCCACCCTGCACGGAGCTGGCCTGGGCAGACAGACTGTGGGAGGTCAGGAAACTGCCGAATCTCCGGGGCAACGGCACTTAGGTGACTGCATGTTTGGGGTTTATTTTGTACGATAATATTATTTTTTTAATAAGCCAAAGAATTGTTCAAAATGACTTTATTTTGCAGCTTTACATGGGCTCGAGAAGAACTGTAAGGATGCCCAATCATTCATGTAGCTTTTACAAAGCAACCATGCAAAGCCCTGTGCGGCTGCCACAGAAGACGCTGCCAGTAACCCCTGTGAGACAGCGGTACTGGAAGCATGTGGCCTGACCAAGAGGCAAAAGAGTAGACAAGCAGGAGCAGCGTCTCTACAGGCCATTAGTCTGCATTTGCTGTGTGGGGACAGAGCCCCAGAAAGTAGTTTACAGGTTCTCGGCCTCACGTGGAAGGGTGCTGGCTCGGGTGGTGAATGGCCGTCGGCTGTGGCTGATTGGCCGTCGGCTGTGGCCGGTTAGCCAATTGGCCGCTGGTATAACTGCTGCGGCTACGAAGGATTGCCAAGGAGCCGAGCAGAGCCGAAGAGAGCGGAAGAGGAGGGCCGAGGAGAGCGGAAGAGGAGAGCCGAGAGAGAGGAACAGAGTCGAGAGAGTGGAGGAGAGTCGTCGGTCGGTCGGTTGGCGGAAAAGCGGACGGCAGGTCGGCGTCCGGTGGGCCCAGCCTCCAGTGAGACCATAGTGGTATGACTCCCCTACCTATGGCTCCGTGGGTGTTCCTTTTCGGCCTCACCATGTCCTGTGTTCTTATGTGGGGAGCGGGAGCAGAGACCCCGCAGGCCACCCCGCCTGAAAGATGGCGCGGCGAGAAGGCCTCTGTGCACGACAAATGGCGCAGCGAGCAGGGTCTCCCGCACGACATGCTGTCAACACACCTGATGAACAGTATGTGGATAAGGCACCCCGTATTTTCCAAAAAGTCTGCTTCGAAAAGCTCCTTGCCCACCCACACCTCATGCTGCCTCCATCCTCCTAGAGCAGGAGGCAGGCCTCTGGTCTGCCAGCTGCACCTCCAGGGCCCCATCCCCTTTCTCGGGTGCCACACAGCGGTGCTTCCCCACCTGGTGAGGCCTCGCACATCAGCATGAGAAGACGTTGGACGTCACACTCTTTGAGTGGATTCCTGACAGATTTGTCTGGTTCATGCTCTTTCTGGGCTCCCTCGTGTCCCCAGTTTGGGGACAGGCTGGTACATCTCAGAGCCCCTTTCTAGATTCATGAGTAGGGAAAGCCTCATCTCTTGGCCTCAGACTCAATGCCAAAACCAAGGCTAGAGCCCTCTTGAGAATGTGACCTGAGATGGGGGAGACCACGACAACGCATACAGTTCACGAGGCCACTGTCTGACCCACACCCCCAGATGCCCACACTAATGCAGGCAGTGCTGCAGTTAGTCTCACCCACCTGGCTGTCCCAAGCAGCTTGCCCCATCCCTCTGGTCCCTCGTAGCATCCGTTTTTTCCAAGTCCGCAGCCTCACCAGGGGCTTCACACACTCTCTCAGTGGTCTCAGACCTTGGGAAGAAAAGCAATGCATGCAAATCCAGTTAGGACAAAGTGGATGTAGTAAGTGCCACTGGGCAATGTGTTTCTGAGGAAGGTGAAGAATGAGGAAGTTAGTTTAGGAAATTCACCAAACCTTCCGAATATGATCTCCAGCCATATTCACTAATGGTGAAGCTGTGTTCACGAGACCCTACTCTACCCGCTCTCACTCAGAGGTACTGCTGTCTTTTCCCTCTGACCAGTGGTCCTCCACGAAACTAATGAAGCTATTCTTAACACGTTGCGTACGGATCACGAGAATCTTCATTTTTTCTGAGCGGACTTTTATGAGGGATTTAAACCCCTCCTTACGCAACGTGTTAAGCACAAGAAAGAAAGATGGAAAGATGGAAAGAGAAAGGTAATAATGGAGGAAGAGTAAAAGATGGAGGATGCAGCAAAGAAGGACGATTATCACATAGACCACTTAACTGTTCAAGGAAAAAGAAGAGTGTTAAAACAGAAAAGGAGACTGATAGAACAAAACACAAATGCAGGCAAACAGGGGTCCAAACTAATGATTTTTAAGATGCGAGAAACCCGGTAACATTTCTCAAATAGGGAAGCGAAACATAATTTGAGATGGTGCTATGGAAATCAGGTGCTGTAGGAGATTCCCAGGGCTGCTGTAACAGAGTGGCACAAAGCTATGCCTTTAAACAAGAGAAACATTGTTTCACAGTCTGGATGCTGAGAAGTCTGAAATCAAGTGTCCCAGGGCAACACTGCCTCAGGCACTCTAGAGGACAGGCCCTCCTGGCCTCTTCCAGCTCCTGGGGGTTCTTGGCTCGTCCTGCATCACTGCAATCTTTGCCTCTGTTATCACACTGGCGTCATTACGTCATCGTCCCTCTGTGTGTCCAAATTTCCCCTTCTTACAAGGACACCAGTCATTGGATTAAGGCCTACCCTAGTGACCTCATCTTAACTTGGTTAGCTGTGTAAAGATTGATTTCCAAATAAAGTTACATTCTGAGGTCCTGGGGGTTAGGCCTTCAACATATCTGCTCTTGGGGACAAAATTCAGCCATAACAGATGTTATATAGGAAGCAAAACAATTCTAGATAAAAACTTTACATCCCAAATACCAAAAAATTACAAAGAGCTAACTACTAAGAAGTACATTATAAAATAAACAAACCAAAATTATGGAATGGGACTGAAACAGTAGAAGAAATTATAAGTAACATTTAATACAACTTCTTAAATTTTTGAATAACAAGAGAATACTAAACTAAAACAAAAGCAATGAAAGATGATTATGAAAGAGATTAGTTCCAGCACATGAGAAACAGACAGTGCTCAATGACTGCTCTGTCCAGGTCTTAATTTTTTCAGTATTTTTCTTTCGGTTTCCCAGGTTGAACGATCACTGACCCTTCCTTCTAACTTCTCCAATCCACTGTTAAGCTCTTGCTACAAATTTATTTCAGATGTAGCACTTTGCAGTTCTCTATTTTTATAAATACTTTTCTCTGCTGACATTCCCCACTTGTTCACTCATAAATATGTATTATTTGTAATAGTTGCTTGAGAGTTCTTCCTTGTTAATTCCAACATATGGGTAACCAAGAAACAATCTCCAAAAACTGCATTTTTCTCTTGACTACATGGCTCATGTTCTCCATTTCTTTTCATATCTAGTAATTTTTACTGTGTGCTGAACATTGTGTGTGACACGCGGGAGAGAGAGAAAATCATATCTTCTTCCTACACAGAATGTTCAGTTTGTTCACATAGGGAAACTACTGGCACTTCAATTCTTGTCAGCCTCGGTTTTATTCTTTGTTGGAGTGGGTCTTTTTTTATTTAGAACTCATTTTTAGGACATACCCTTTACTGCGGAGTGTAGACTTTCCTCTTAAGTTTGGGCCTCTCTAGAATCTGCAATCTATTTAAAAATTTTCAGTGAGGTCTCTCTCCACTGCCTAGACTGGTAGTACAATGTCACCCAGGACTGCATGCCCTCCGGTGTCACCATCTGGTTCTCAGCCGGCAGCAGGTGATCTCTACTAAGTCATACAGTTTCACCCTGTGCCTGTGCAGCCTGCCTGTCCAATACCCTCCTTCCCACCCAGACAGACCATTGTCTCACGAGCATGTGACTGTATCCTTGACTTTCTTAACCAGTCTTGCATGTATCCCTATGAAATATACTTTAACTTTGCTTCCTTTTGAAGTTCACATAAATAGCATTAGACTGTAAGTATAGTTTTCATATTTTGTTTTTTATTTATTCAGCTTTAGGTTTATAGACTCATCCATTTTGTTTCATGTAACCTACTTTTTTTCACTGAGTAATTTTTCAAATGAGTACCTCAGAGTTTCTTGATCCATTCTACCATTCCACTGTTGATGGACACTCAGGTTGTTTCCAGATTTGGGTAATTATGGGGAAAATGTAATAATATTGATACGTCTGATATTGATCAGACATGTGAGACATGTATTATATGACACATATTGGGCGTGCATATCTCATGTGTGGGATCCTGAGGAATGCTTCCCTCACTTTGAGAGCTCTGCATTGCTCCCTGTGCCACCTGATTTTTTTCAATTTAACCAGTTTATTGGGATGACAATTGTTAGTAAAGCTACATACATTTCAGGTGTACAATACTGTATTACATCATCTATAAATCCCATTGTATGTCCAGAGTCAGTTCTCCTTGCATCACCATATATTTGATCCCCTTTACCCTCATCTACCACCCCCCACTCCCCTTACCCTCTGGTAATCACTAAACTATTGTCTGTGTCTATGAGTTTTTGTTTCTTTGTTTGTCTTGTTCCTTTGTTGCCTTCAGTTCTATATCCCACATACCAGTGAAATCATATGGTTCCCTGCTTTTTCTGTCTCACTTATTTCACTGAGCATTATAATCTCAAGGTCCATCCATGTTGTCACAATTGGTCCTATTTCATCTTTTCTTACCGCCGAATAGTATTCCATTGTGTATATATACCACAACTTCTTTATCCATTCATCTATTGAAGGATATTTTGGTTGTTTCCATGTCTTGGCCACCGTAAATAAAGCTGCAATGAACATTGGAGCACACGTGTCTTTATGGATAAATGGTTTCAGATTTTTTGGGTAGATACCCAAGAGAGGGATTGCTGGGTCATATGGTAATTCTATTAGTAATTTTTTGAGGAATCTCCATACTGCCTTCCACAGCGGCTGCACCAATCTGCATTCCCACCAACAGTGTATGAGGGTTCCTTTTTTCTCCATAGCCGTTCCAACACTTGTTACTATTTGTCTCGTTGATGATAGCCATTCTAACTGGGGTGAGGTCATATCTCATTGTGGTCCTTATTTTCATTTATCTGATCATTAGTGATGTTGAGCATTTTTTCATACGTCTACTGGCCATTTGTATGTCCTCTTTGGAAAATCGTCTCTTCAGGTCCTCTGCCCATTTTTCAATTGGGGTGTTTGTTTTTTTGTTGTTGAGTTGCATGAGTTCCTTGTATATTTTGGATATTAGCCCCATATGGGAGGCACTGTTTGCAAAAATCTTCTCCCATTCAGTTGGTTGCCTCTTTGTTTTGTCGATGATTTCTTTTGCTGTGCAGAAGCTTTTAAGTTTCATATAATCCCATTCATTTATTTTAGCTTTTACTTCCCTTGCCTTTGGAATCAAATTCATAAAATGCTCTTTGAACCCAAGGTCCGTAAGTATAGTACCCATGTTTTCTTCTATGCAGTTTATTGTTTCAGATCTTATGCTTAAGTCCTTGATCCATTTTGAATTAATTTTGGTACATGGTGACAGATACCAGTCTAGTTTCATTCTTTTGCACGTGGCTATCCAATTCTCCCAGCACCATTTACTGAAGAGGCTGTCTTTGCTCCATTGTGTGGTTTATGCTTCTTTGTCCAAAATTATCTTTCCATATTTATGTGATTTTATTTCTGGGTTCTCAGTTCTATTTCATTGGTCTATGTGTCTGTTTTTCTGCCAATACCATGCTGTTTTGATTATTGTTGCTCTGTAGTACAAGCTAAAGTCAGGGAGTGTGGTACCTCCACCATTGTTCGTTTTTCTTAGGATTGCTTTGGCTATTCAGGGTCTTTTGTGGTTCCATACAAATCTGATGATTTTTTGTTCTATTTCTTTAAAAAATGCGATTGGGATTTTGATGGGGATTGCATTAAATCTGTATATTGCTTTGGGTAATATGGCCATTTTAACTATGTTGATTCTTCCAATCCATGAGCACGGAATAGCTTTCCATTTCTTTGTGTCTTCTTCAATTTCTTTTAAAAAATGTTATAGTTTTCAGCATATAGGTCTTTCACATCCTTGGTTACGTTTATTCCTATGTATTTTATTCTTTTTGTTGAAACTGCAAAAGGAATTTTTTTTTTCATTCTTTTTCTGAGATTTCATTGTTAGTATATAGGAATGCAATGGACTTTCGTATGTTGATTTTGTAACCGGCAACTTTACTGTATTTGTTGTTTCTCATAGCCTTTTGGTGGAATCTTTAGGGTTTTCTATATATAGCATCATGTCAACTGCAAAGAGTGATAATTTAACTTCTTCATTCCCAATTTGGATGCCTTTTATTTCTTTCTCTAGCCAGATTGCTCTGGCGAGGACTTCCAACACTATGTTGAAAAGCAGAGGGGATAGGAGACAACCTTGTTGATTACCAGAACGTAGAACAAACGGCTTCAGGCTTTCACCGTTAATTATGATATTAGCTAAGGGTTTATCATATAAGGCCTTTATTATTTTAAAGTATTTTCCTTCTATACCTATTTTATTAAGTGCTTTAATCATAAAAGGATGTTGCATCTTGTCAAATGCTTCTTCTGCATTAATTGATATAATCATATGATTTTTGTCCTTTATTTTGTTTATGTGATGTATCACATTGATGGATTTGCATATATTGAACCATCCGTGTGCCCCTGGGATGAACCCTACTTGATCGTGATGAATAATCTTTTTAATGTATTGTTGCATTCTATTTGCTAGAATTTTGTTTATGATTTTTGCATCTGTATTCATCAGAGATATTGGTCTGTAGTTTTCTTTTTTGTGTGTTATCCTTAACAGGTTTCGGTATCAGGGTAATGTTGGCCTCATAAAATGAGTTAGGGAGTATTGTCTCTTCAATTTTTTGGAAGAGTTTGAGTAGAACAGGTATTAGATCCTCTTTGAAGGTTTGGTAGAATTCACTAGTGAAGCCATCTGGTCCCGGACTTTTCCTTTTGGGAAGGTTTTGGATGACTGATTCAATTTCATTACTGGTGATCAGTCTGTTCAGATTTTCTAGTTCTTCATGGTTCAGCCTAGGAAGGCTAATTGTTTCTAAGACTTCTCCATTTCTTCTAGGTTATTGAATTTGGTAGCACATAGTCCTTCATAGTTCTTGTATGAGCCTTTGTATTTCTGTGGCATCCGTGATAACTTCCCCTCTTTCATTTCTGATTTTGTTTGTGTCTTTTCTATTTTTATCATAGGGAGTCTAGCCAAGAGTTTCTCAATTTTATTCACCTTTTCAAAGAACCAGCTCTGTCACATTAATTTTTCCTATTGTCTTTTTGTTCTCTATTTCATTTAATACTGCTCTGATTTTTATTATTTCCTTTCTTCTGCTGACCTTGGGTTTCATTTGTTCTTCTTTTTCTAGGTCTTTAAGGTGTAATGTGAGGTTATTTATTTGGGATTTTTCTTGTTTCTTCAGATAGGCCTGTAATTATATAAATTTCCCTCTTAAAACTGCTTTCGCTGCATCCCCAAAATTTTGGTAGTGTCTATTTTCATTGTCATTTCTTTCTACATATCTTTTGATCCCTCCTATTTCTTCTTTGACCCAGTCGTTCTTTAAAAGTATGTTGTTTAATCTCCATGTATTTGTGGTTTTTCCTGCTTTCTTTTTGCAGTTGATATCCAATTTCAAAGCTTCGTGATCAGAAAATACGCTTGGTGTGATTTCAATCTTCTTAAATTTGTTAAGGTAGTTTTATGTCCCAATATATGGTCTCTCCTTGAGAATGTCCCATGTACACTAGAAAAAAATGTATAGTTTCATGTCTTAGGACGAAGTGCTCTATAAATGTCAATTATGTCCATTTCATCTAATGTGTCTTTTAGGGCTGCTATCTCTTTATTTATTTTCTGTTTGGGTGATCTATCAACAGCTGTCGATGATGTATTTAGGTCCCCTACTATAATTGTGTTTTCGTCAATTTCTCCCTTTAGTTCTGTGAATAGTTGTGTGGTATATTTCGGTACTCCCTGATTGGGGGCATAAATATTGATGACTGTTATGTCTTCTTGTTTTATAGTCCCCTTCACCATTATGAAATATCCATCTTTGTCTCTTGTTACCATTTTTATCCTAAAGTCTATTTCATCTAATATCATTATGGCTACACCTGATTTTCTCTAGGTACCATTTGCTTGGAGTGTCAATTTCCACCGTTTCATTTTGAGTCTATGTTTGTCCTCGTAGTTGAGATGAGTCCCTTGGAGGCAGCATATGGTTAGGTTGAGTTTTTTGATCCAATCTGCTACTCTGTGCCTTTTTACTGGTGAGTTCACTCCATTTACATTTAGGGTGATTATTGATATGTGAGGATTTCCTATCATTTTATCTTTCGTTTTCTGGTAAAACTGTGTCTCCATGGTTTCCTTTGTCTTTTGTTGTTGTCTATTATTTCTGTGTGGTGATATTCTATGATTTGTCCTGTTTCTTCTTTTATTACGTTATGTATTTCAGTTCTGGATTTTTTTTGAGTGGTTACCATTAAGTTTATGTAAAAGAAAATTTGATATTTAGAGTATTCCATTTTCTTCAGCATGCTTTACTTTCTCCATTCCCATATTCCAGTTCAGGCCTTTAGTCTCCCTGCTTTTATATTTTGATTGCCACTATTTATCCCTATTGATGCTGGTCGAATAGCCTCCTTCAGTATTTCTTGTAGTGCAGGTCATGTGTTAGAAAATTCGCTCAGCTTCTGTATGTCTGAAAAGGTCTTTATTCCTCCTTCATATCTAAAGGATATCTTTGCTGGATATGTTATTCTTGGCTCATAATTTCTCTTTCAATATTTTGAAAATTTGATTCCACTGCCTCCTGGCTTGTGGAGTTTCTGCTGAAAAATCTGATGATAACCTAATGGGCTTTCCGTTGTAGGTTACCGTCTTCTTTTCCCTAGCTGCCTTGAGGATTCTTTGTCATTGATTTTTGACAGCTTCAATACTATGTGCCTTGGAGAAGGTCTGTTGGGGTTGAGGTAATTAGGATGTTCTATTTGTTTCTTGGATTCGAGGATCTAATTCCTTCCACAAGTTTGGGAAGTTCTATTTGACTATTTGTTTGAATATACTCTCTGTTCCCTACTCCCTTTCTTCCCCTTCTGGTATGCCCATTAATCTTATATTGCTCTTTCTGGTGGAGTCAGAAAATTCTTGTAGGGTTCTTTCATTCCTTTTAAGTCTCAAGTCTCTTTCTTCTTCCATCCATGTCATTTCTGGTTTCTATCTTCGATGTCACTGATTCTTTCCTCCATCTTGTCAACTCTACTACCTAAGCTGGCTATTTCATTCTTCATTTCTTCTATTCAGTTCTTAATCACCAGAAATTCTACTTGGTTCTTTTTTAAAATTTCAATCTCTTTGGTAAAATGTTCATGTTGTTCTTTGATTATGTTTCTGAGTTCATTAAACTGCCTTTCTGTGTTTTCTTGCATCTCATTGAGTTTTTTTCAGAACTGCAGTCTTGAATTCTCTGTCATTTAAGTCACATATTTCCATATCTTTAAGTTGATTTTCTGGAGACTTTTTATTTTCCTTCTGAGCTGTCTTGTTGCTTTGGTTATTCATGGCAATTGATGATTTATTATTTCTCTTCCTAGACATCTATAGGAGTGGGTTATGCAACAGGTTGATAGAAAGAGGTCTTTCTTTTGTTTTCTAGTAGGTGTTGGTAAAATATTTTCTCTCCAACTGCAGCCTTTTATTCTTCCTCACACTATAGTGTTATGGTTTTTCTGCACTATTCCAGCTTCTCACACAATGGGGGGATTCCCTGGAAGGCGGGCTTCTCCTCTGTGAACAGTTCACCTGGGTCATATGGCACCGCCTCCAAATCGGGGGTGGGGGGGTGGGGATGTGGAGAGCTTCTGAAGTTCCAAAGCTTTTCCTGCACCAGATTCAGAGCCTGTGTGTTTCAGCAGTTCTGTTTACTCCTGCAGGGATCCGCCCGGATAGGTAGGGCCAGAGGCGGGGTGGGTTATGAGAGGGGCAAGAGCAATGGCAGCGACAACCATCACAGCCAGTCCTGCTTCGACAGCTCCCTCCCCTTTGCCGGAACTAGTTGGGCTGCGAATCTGTGTCTTCGGTCCACAGTTCTCAAAACAGCAAATATTCTGTTCTTTTGATCTAACACTGCAACTGTTCCGTTTCTAGCACCGGGCAGGTGGGGGTGGGGCGAGCTCTGGGAGGGTAGGGAGGGGGCAGCTAGTCTCAGTGCCTAAGGCTTCTGTTCCCTGCTCAGCAGTGAGGGCTTAAACCACCATTTTCAGCCTTCTTCCCTCGTCTTTTCTCCGAGGTCTCTGCTGTGATCGTTGGGTTCAGCCATGTTATATTCTGTCCGCTCAGCCCTGTGGGCTATAAATGCAGTCCGAGTTCTTCCCTCTGTGGGATGCAGCGAGCTCAGAGCACTGAGCTAGGTCTGCGTCCTGCGCCTGCGCTGGCCGTGTCGCACTTCTCCCTTCCCTCCTCCCCTGCTCATGCAATCTGCCCACCTTTAGGTGATTTCAGTAGTGTGCCTCTTAATCTTGCGTGTCTGCTGCACAGGGAGTCCTTTGTGGACTTACAGTTGTTCAATTTGTTGTAAATTCCAGGGGAGAGTTCAAGAGACTCACCTCACGCTGCCATTTTTATGACGTCCGCCACATGCTTTTCTGTTCAACTCATCTTTTTTTTTTTTTCCTGTGCCACACAGCACGGTACTGATAAACACAGCTCCATAATCTCTAAACATCCGACAGGGGACATCCCCTCTGTCCTTATCCTTCCCTTCCTCCATTCTCCTCCCTCAGTGCCTTGGCTATTCTTCTCTTTGGAATGTTTTTCTATTTTGAATTATCTTGTCACATGTCATCCCCTTCCCCAAAACACCTCTTGGGATTTCAAGTGGGACTGCACTGAACCCAGAAATCAATATAGAGATAAATGACCTCTTTGCGTTTTGCATCTTCCATTGTGTAAACATGGCGTATCTATTTGATTAGGTTTTCAATACTGTCTTTCAGTAAAGTTGTATAATTCTCCTCATAAAGGTTTTTTACATCATCCTTGTCTATTTATTCTAGTTGCTATTTTTAGATGCCATTTGTAAATGGCATTATTTTAAAATTGTATTTTCTATTGTTGCTCTTATATAGAAATACAATTGAATTTTTATACTGATTTTATTTTTTTTGGTAACCTTGCTATAAACTTTCTCATTAATTCTAATATTTTATCTGTAAATAATTTCTATACATATACAATCATTTTCTTTAAAAACAACGATAGTCTGGTTTCTTCCTTTCCAAAGTTAATAGTCTTGTTTTTCTCTTGTCTTACTATAACAACAAGGACCTCCTGTCTGTGTTGAGCAGCAGTGGTGACAGGGGGGACAGAGGTGATAGCAGGCTTCCCTTTCTTGTTCATCATCTCAAAGGGAAAGTTTTCAAACATTTGCTAAATATGATATTTATTGTAGATTTTTGTAGCTTCCTTTTATCTGATTAAGAAAGCCCTAGTTTCTGAAATAAAAAATAATCATTTTAAAAAGCCCTAGTTTACTCACTTTTTAAGATGATACTGAATGTTATCAAATGCTTTCTTTGCTGGAATGCTCATATAATTTTTCCTGCATTCCTACTGGAATGCTCATATAATTTTTCTGGCATTAACCTGCTATTATGGAAACTAAGTGACTGATTTTTTAACATGGAAAACCAACACTGCATATGATATCTGACAATTAAGTTCGCGAACTAATCCTAGAAAAAGTGCTACACACCTCATTGCTGGCTATCACTACAGTCACTTTTGAAGTACTCCCCTTGAGAAGCTATGCACCAATGCCAATGCCTAGTCCACCCTTCAAAGCAATTTTGGAACTCTCTTTCAGGAATGGCCATCAGAGTTGTTGTCATATTACCCTTGATGTCCTGAATGTCATCAAAATGTCTTCCTTTCAATATTTCTTTTATCTTCAGGTAAAGAAAGAAGTCATTGGCGGCCAGATCAGGTGAGTAGGGAGGGTGTTCCAATACAGTTATTTGTTTATTGGCTAAAATCTCCCTCACAGGCAGTGCCCTGTGAGCTGGTGGTACACTATTGTCATGCAAGAACCATGAATTGCTGGAGAAAAGTTCATGTCTAACTTTTTCACACAGCCTTTTCAGCACTTCCAAGTTTACTTACAATCGTAAACGTGGTCAACTGTTTGTCCAGTTGATACAAATTCATAATGAATAATTCCTCTGATATCAAAAAAGGTTAGCAACACCGTTGCAACAAGTTCACAAACTTAATTGTCATACCTTGGATAAATCTGACTTAAGTCAAAATGTATTATTCTTTTAACATATCCTTTTAACATATTGCTGAATTTGGTTTATTATTACAATAAAATTCATCAATAACTCACCCCAAATAACCTGAAATTGAGAGTAATTGATTGGCAATTTTTCCTATCCTTTCTCAAACAGAAGCTGATTAAAGTTCTTATCCTCTTCAAGGTTTGTGGAGGGGGCTAGGGTAGCTGTACGTAATCAATTATTTCTTGGGAAGTGGAGAGTAGAGAACAGGTCCCTGCTCCCAATATCCTCCCAGTCTAATCCCCACAGATCCACCTGTTTTTAATGGATTGATTAAATAAATGTATTTAATTTGGATCTCATTATTATATTGTGGTGGGACTTTACTAGCAGACCTTGAAATTTTACATCTATGTCCATGAGTGAAATTAGCTCGGAAATAGTCCTTACTCTGGTCTTCAGTTTCAGGTTTGTGTATCATGAAATAAGTTGCAAAGTGTGTCTTCTTCTTCTGTTGCCTGGAGGAGATTATGTAAGAGTGCATTTGTTTTTAACTTGAATGTCTGGAATGACTACCTGGTGAAGCCAGCTAGCCTGGAGTTTTCCTTTAAGGGAAGAAACATACAACTGGTTTAATTCTTTAAAGATTTTTGAACTATTGCAGTTTTCTGTTTCTTCTTGAGTCAGTCTTGGTATACTTTCCCCCAAATTTGTCCACTTCATCTAGATTTTCAAATGTATTGGCACAGAGTTCTTAATATCTTTTTTCTAATATGTTCGTGTGTGTGGCATCTGTAGTGATGGTCCCTTTTTTATTCCAGTATTGGTTATTTGTACCATCTATTTTTGATCAATTTTACAAGAGGTTTGTCAATTTTCTTAGTGTTATTAAAGAACAAGCTTTTATAGCTATCTAGATCCTTCCTACTGTATGTTTGTTGTTTCAGTTAATTATTGCTTCTATCTTTATGATTTACTTTCTTCTTTTGGGGTTAATTTTGCATTTGCTTTTAAACTTATTTCATGCATATTAAACTAATTTTCAGCCTTCTTTCTAATATATGGATACAAAGCTATAAATTTTCCTCGTATCACTTCTTTGGCTTCATCCATGGTTTCAATAAGCAGCATTTTCATTATTCAGTTCAAAATTTAATTTTAATTATAATTTATTACTTGACATATCACTTATATAGAATGATGTTTCTAATTTCCAAAGATACGAGAATTTTCTCTTTTGATTACTGATTTCTCCCTTAATTACATTATGACTAGAAAATATGTGGATAGTGTTTCAATCCTTTGAAATGTTTTAATTCTTGCCTTTATTCATTGTTTGTAAAAGCTTTGTGTGTAATGGAAAATAATGTTTTTTATAGTTGGTTATAGTGTTCAATAGACACCCATAAATCTAGTTTGTTAACTATATTGTTCAATCTTTTATATCTTAGCTGTTTTTCTGGTCTGATTATTTCTTTCAAGCACTGAGAGAGGTACAGTAAAATTTCCCTCTATAACTGTGAATTTGTCTATTTCTCCTCATAGTTCTATCAAGTTGTTTTATGTACTTTGGTGTTATTTTTATGTGATGCCTACAAATTTAGATAATCATATCTTCCTGATGAATTGAAATTTTTATCATCATGAAGCATCCTTCCTCATCTCTCACAATGCTTTTTGCCTTATAGTCTATATTGTATGGCATTAATCCATTTATACCAAATATCTTTTCTAAATACAAATATCTTTTCTATCCTCTTACTATTATTCTCCCTGTATTCTCATGATATATATAGTTCAATTTTTAAAATTCAGTATACCACTCTTTGTCTCTTTTAAACCAAAGAGTTTAGTCATTTACATTTCATGTAATTATTAAGATATTTAGGTTTAAACCTGACATCTTATTTTGTGATTTCTACTTGTCTCATTTCTTTAATCTTACTTATTCTCTCCTTTTTCTGTAGCATTTTGATTGGCTAAGATTTCCTTATCATTTAACTTTTCTCCTCTATTAGTTTGGAAATTATGCATTCTAATATTCTTACTTAGAAATTATAACACCAATGGTCAAATTATCAAAATATAATCAAAATCTTTGTTATTTTCTTGGATAATACAAGGAACTTTGAACATTTTAACATCATTTACATCCCATAATTTAGCTCTCTTCTTTAGACCCCATTAAATATTAATATTGTAGTCAATCAATGTTTATTTACATTTACCTGTATATTCACTCTCTCTAGTATTAATTCTTCTTTTGTATCTCAAAACTTGTAGCTGGAATCATTTATCTTCTGTCTCCTTCAGAAATCCCTTTAGTAAGAGTTAGATGGTGATGACTTCTTTCCATTTTCACTTGTGAAAATGCCTTTATTTCACTCTCATTCATGAAATATAAATTCACTAGGTTGGCAGTTGAAGAGATCAACGCCATTCAATTTTCTGCTTTGACTGTTGCAACTAAGAATCCAGCTGTGTGTAACTGTCAAGCACTTGAAGGTGACCTGTCCATTTTCTTTGACTGATTTTAAGATTTTCTGTTTGTCTTATAAGGTATCCACTGAGTTGTAAATTTTGATTCTATTTATTTCTAGAGGTTCTGTTTTTCAAGTGGACTAAACCACTTTTTATAGTTTCTTATTTCCTGCATAAATTTTACATTTTATCACCTTCCCACATGGTTGGCTGGCCCTGAACCACACATGCATGCAACAGGCTCAAAGTTCCCTGCTGGAGACAAAAGGTCTGAATGGACTGAAACTGTTATTCAAGAGACTACAATTCCAGCATAGCCAAGAAAATTACCTACTAAGTAAACGAAGAAACACCCATAGAAAAAAATTACAGAATTCTGAACTCCACACCTTAATTCTCATAATGACCAGGATACAACAACCCAAAACTACCCAACACACGAAGAAACAAGAAAACAGAACATATTTTCAAGAGAAAAGATAATTCTCTTGAAACTTGAGAATTAAGTTTCAAGTTCAAACTTGATTCTAAGTTTGGTTCCAGATGCTGGAATTTTCATTTCAGTCTTTAGTTGCTTTATTCATTTTGTGTATGTTGTTAGTAAGGGTTTCTTATCCCTCCCCCCTGCTTCCTTCCAACTGTTTGGCTCGTCAATTTTCCCAATACTATTTATTGAAAACCACCATCCTTGCCCCACTGCTCTTGCAGCCTGTCATATATCATATTGCCACAAGTCAGGTACACGCAAATCTGTTTCCAGGTTTTCCAGTGCACTCACTTGGCTCACTTGTCTGCAAATTCCACAGCGTGCGGTGACACAGCTCTATGATATGACTTCATAGTTGACACAGCAAGTCCTCTCCTTACTCAAGGATATCCTGGCACTCGTGGCACTCTGCAGGTCACTGAGGTTACACTTTAAAATGAAATGATTGAAAGCCTGTTAAAAGTGTGACTGGGGGAGCTGGAATCAGTAAGTCGACTGGGGAAGAACCTGCATTATAGTGTTGAGTCAGTAATTCATGGACACCCCTTAGCTCTTCATTTCTTTAGTCTCTTTAAATGTCTAACAATAAAGTTTTATAATTTTCCCTGTAGAGGTCTTTTGTTAGATTTATTTCTAAGTGTTTGACATTTTTTTATGCTACTATATTTTAAATGATATTTTTTGTTATATTACAATGCAATATAACATGCAATTTGGGGTACGCAGAATGCAGTATTTGGTATATTCAAAACTTCTAGTAACTTATCTATAGATTGCTTTGATTTTTCCATGTGCACAGTCATCAGTTTTATTTATTGCTTTACAATCTTTATAACTTATTTTTTTAGTACCTTCTGCACTGGCTGAGACCTGAGATACAAAGTTAGGTAGAAGTGCCATCAGCTGACATCCTTCTTGTTCTCGTCTCTCAGCCAAGTTCTCTACACTTCAGCACCGGCTGATGTTGGCTGTTGGTCTCCTGCAGTTGCCCTTCATCAGAGTAAGAAAGGTCCTGTCAACTATCAGTTTGCTAAGAGGTGTGGGTTTTTTTTAATGGAGTACAGGCTAAAAAAATGCTTTTTATAAGTCTACTGAGACGATCATACTATTTTTCTCATTTAATGTTATCAATATGAAGAACTATATTTTCTAATGCCAGTCTATTTCTAAAATACATCCAACTTGGCTATGAGATATTTTTCCTTCTTCTTTTACTGCTTTCAATTTGCTAATATGTTGTTCAGGATTTCATGAGCAAATGGCCTGTAATTTCCTTTCTGGCAATGTCCTTATCTGGTTCGTGTACAAGATTATGGCCGACTCATACAAGAAGTTGTGATGTGTTTCTTCTCTGTTTCCTGAAATCATTTCTGTAAGGTTAGTGCTAGTGGTTCCTGAAAAGCTTCCTAGAGCTCACCAAGGTCACCCCTCCACTCACCCGTCCCAAAGGCAGTTTCCTGGAGGGCTTGTCTTCCTTGTCTCCTCTGCTTGGCACAGGCTAAGACATGTCTCCTGGGGGACCCCAGAGCTTCAGCAGGACAAGGGGCGTCTTAATGTGGGCAAGTCCCCACTGGACTTCCCACCCTGGTCAGGCCCTACCCACACTGTCCCCCAGGCAGCACCCTAGGGACACAAGTGGCCATGTGACTCTGGCTCTCCCGTACTTTTGTTTCCATCCAGTAATGGACCCCACAGTTCCCTACTACATCAGACCGTTGGTGCCGCCACGGTGTTTTGTTTCCTAAATGCAGTCTGTTTCATTTCATTTCACCTCAGCAGGAAGGTTTAGCCTAATTACATCATCAGATAACAGAAGCGTAAGCTACCCTGTTGTCCCGTAGATGCTCCTTTCACCCTGTGATACAGCAGAAGGTGGGCTGGCTAGAACTGTTGTTTTCTTCTCTATAAAATAACATCAGCAGTACCCTACAGGGAGGTGCGACTTCAAAATCAATCACAAATTCCAAAAACACAAGCTTACACTTAAACATTTTTTGAGTTAGCAAATGTCTTAGTGTCGTCATTTCAAAGAATAAAAATAGAAACTTTAATGTTCATCTGTGTGATCCAAGGAAGTCTTACCATAAATGTCTTCAAAATGCACATTTTCGAGTAACAGAAAAGGAGTCAGGAACACTGCTGAGTAAATCACAGGCAGCAGCAAAACATGTGATTGCATATCTGCTTGTGCGCTCACAAGGAGGAAGAAACGTTCAGCTATGCCGGCTTTCATCAGGACGCCGGTAAATTTCATCTTTCAATTTTCCGGGGCTTAGTGTCTGTAATAGTCACAACTTTCAATGTTCCTTGAATAAAGAAAAATCTGATGACGTTTCTGCCTCCTTGTTCCATTTGCTGTGAGAACCTTGCGTATACTTAGCAACACTGAAGTATTATTCTTTGTTCCTCTACAAAAAAAATATGGACTTTCTTCAGGCTGGATCCACAGTCATTGTCACTTAAAACAAAAAGGAATCAGGAAAAGGATTCTCTAAATAATGTGCAGCGTATTTTCTAAATCACAAAGCACTCCTACTATGTGTTGGTGCGCAGTAGGTGGTCATGCGCGTTCCCTGGTAGTGTAAACTACTCACACAGATTATGTCACTAGGTGACATTTGCAGAAAACACTGCACCATTTGGCAGATGCTTGTAAGTTTAAGGAAAGAGTAGTACAGGAAAAAGGCAACTTGTAAACATTAAGGACTTGAGAATTATGGAAAAGAACCTTTCAGAAAGTGAACTGTTGATTTTGCTAACCTCAGGACATAGGTTGGGGATATTCTTCTAAATAGACAGCAGGACTTGATCATCAGAGCACACTGGCTACATCAATCTTGGGTGCCAGAGGGCCTGGCACTCAGTGAACAATAGCAGTCACCTAACCAAAGGAGTAACAGCAAAAAGGGGCACTCAGGACCACCAGAGGGATTCATGCCCAGGAAACGTGCTGTGGGATTAGCTCGCAGTCCCACCAAAGCCTCTATTTCAGGCTAAACATCCTGGGCAGTCGGCTCCAGGTTTTAGAGAACTCACCATCCCTGGGAGCGTCGTAATGGATGCCGCTGAGGCTGTTACTGACAGAGCTGAGCATCAGAAGCTCCTGCACCGGGCACACAGGTCACACTCCCGAGTGCTGCTGCCTGTCAGCTACTTGGGAACCAGAGAACCGAAGGGTCAGGGAGCTGCAGGGGAGTTTGGAAGTTACCTTTTGATCGCTGGTTGTGTGTGGTTCTTGCTCCCAAATGTGGAGCAGACGAGCAGGTCTTTGTGGAGAATGTCAGGCTGTCAGGACGACTGACGGTTGCTGGCAGTGGAGACACACGTCTTCCTGCTCACAGCACCGGTGTAGCAGCCCCACAGGAGATTATCTCTACTGATAAACTTCACAAAGTCTCGAACTCATTTTATGAACTTCCACATAAGGATCAAAATCATCTAAATACAAAAAAGGGGGGGGAAGCCTTTTTAGTGTGTTCAGAAATAAATATGTCATTCTCAGGACCATTTAAGTGATGAGATGGCATTTTGTGTAAATAAAAAGAGATAGAGATAAGTTCCAAGAACACTAGAGCTGTTAGCCTTCTGCTTTGTGTCGCCTTTACACTGACAGCTCCTACAACCGAAAGATAAGGAGTCCAGAGGGAGGTCACTGCAGCTCATGCTGTCACAGTGCCCAGACTCCCCAGGCACTCGAGGAAACTGACGAAAGAAAAAGGAGCACAACGATTTTTTCTTTATCAGCCAAGACTATACTCCAGCTCAGACCACAAGTAACATATAACAGATAGAAAAACTCATGTTTCCCCAAATGATTTTTAGTGATTCTCACATACTGAACATGTCTGCTGACTTCTTTCTAAAAGAGTGACAGGAGTTTGGTAAATGTCTTTTTTTTTCTTTTTCTTTTTTTTTAGTAAATATCTTTAAATACTCAAGTATCTAATGAACTATACAAATACAATGTTCCTACTTCTCACTGCTACCTTGCATTTCCCTAAATAAAATTTAGGAAGCAATTTTATGCAAAGACAATTTAAAGGCGGTCATCCCCTCGGGCCCTCCTGATGAGCCAACAGGCTGGCACTGGGAGCAGGGGTCAGGCACAGGTTACAGGAAAGCTCCCCATTCAAATTTACGTAACTTTAAAAATTACTTAAAATTTTACAACAATGTACTACTTTCATAATAAAATATAAAGATATTTCTATTTTGGGGGGAAAAGCAAGCTCACTTTTCTGAGCAAATACCAACACTGTAAACATACCATAAATAAACATACCTAAATAAAGCCAAAATTACATATTGTGAATATCTGTTGACATTATTAATACCTAGTTTTGTATAAAACATGGTTTCTTTAAAAAGTTTCACTTCTGATTAGGTACAACTGACATGAAATTGTAAGAGATTTAACGTGTGCTCGTGGTGATTTCATACACGTGCACATAGTGAAAGAGCCCGCCCATCGAGTTACCTAACGCCTCCATCACCTCACATACTTACCTTTGTTTGGTGAGAACATTTAAGCTCTGCTCTCTCAGCAAATTTCAATTATACAAGACAGTGTTATCAACGCAGTCTCCATGCTGTGCAGTGTATCCTCAAACCTTACTCACCTCATAGCTGGGAGTTTGTACCCTTTTACCTGCCTCTCCCCACCTCCCTATCCCCAGCCCTGGCAACCACTTTTCTACTGTTTCTGTGATTTGACTGTGTCTTTTTCTTTAGATTCCACATCTAGGTGAGATCATACAGTATTTGTCTTTCCCTATCAGACTTATCTCACTCAGCATAATGCCCTCAAGGTCCATCCATGCTGTGGTAAACAGCAGAACTTCCTCCTTCTCTGGCCAAGCAATGTTTCATTGATTGTATGTACCTCATTTTCTTTATCCATTCATCCATCAACAGACATTCAGGCTGCTTCTGTATTTTGGCTACTGTGAATCCTGTTGCGATGAGCATGGAGGTGCAGATATCTCTTCATGATACTGAGTTCACTTCCTTCGAACAAATCCCCAGGAATGGGATTGCTGGGTCATATGGGTAAGTGGTTCCCTTGGAGGCCTGCCCGCCGTGGCAAAAAGGATGAAAGGCCGGGCAGCAAACAGCAAACTCCAGGCCAGGGTCACATTTGCACTTGAAGAGGGGGTGAGGAAAACTGGTTTACGCAGTTTGACCAAAGTGACCATTTATAAAAGGGACTCATAGAAAATGAGATCAAGGTGACGATGGCTTTGAGAGTGTCTCCTATGTTTATTTCCTATTATCTGAAATGCTTGCTTCTATTGTAACTTTGGTCATTTTTTTTTTTTTTTTTTTTTTTTCACAAAAAAGAAAAGAGGGGAAATGACAAGAGTCATTCATTTCATTTACTCAGCTAATATTCTGGGGCACCTACCATATGCCAGGGGATAGCTCAGTTCATGGGACGGAGCAATGGACAAGACAAAGTCATTTCCCCAATGGTGAGCGGCAGACAGTGAGGAAACAGACGCGATGCACTACAGGACGTCAAGGCATGAAAGTGC